>NC_046333.1:22000315-22652948 GCF_000738735.6 Corvus cornix cornix
TCCACTGAGAGAAATTCCAAGAGGAGGTAGGATCAAGTCATGTGCTTGCCTCAAGTCCTGGGTTAAGTACCCCTTGGCTTTCCTGGGCCCTTCCCCGAGGTGGGGCTTCTGGTCATCTGGCAACTCTGGGTCTAGACTGGGGCTCCAGGGGCAGGTTGCAGCACATTGCCTCCAGAGTTCCAGGTATTGGCAACCACTGTGGGTCTGGAACACAGGTCCAGAGGAGTCAGGTGTGTGGAGCAGGGCATCACCTCATCCAAGCAATGCCCAACCTTCCCCTTCCTCGACACACGCCTGAAGTGTTTTGAGCCCATAGTCTGTGGATGCTAAAAGGCAGGAGCAGAGAAATTTTCCAGCTCTGTAGTTTGTGAAGTTTTTCCTTTCTCATGCTTTAGCTGAGAAACAGAGAAATCTAGCTTCTCACAGCTTCTCTGTGAGAGCTTTCATTCTCATGAGAACTGGATGGATAACATTTGTAAGAATGTAAACCATTTGCACTTGCAAGTTGTTGTGGAAACTGTAGAATTGTTTTCAGTCTTGTGAGAATAATATTTGGAAATGGGTGTCTTACTGCTCAGCTTGTCACCTTGAGAGGTGGTGGGTGAATAAGCCAATCATGTAATTTCTTTATTGCGAACTACACCATAAAAGAGGAGAAATTCATTAAATGAGATCTTAGCTCTGCTTTGGCCATATCTTTTAACCTGGACCTATGTCATGATTCGCCATTCTCTGGGGATAACGGTGACAGCAGTCCTTCCAGCCTCTCACACATGGCAACAGTGGTTGTGTGTATACACTGGGGAATGACAGTCTGGAGAGCAGTGCTGCGGAAAGGGACCTTGGAAGATGGCGAGTTGACTATGAGTCAACACTGTGCTTTAGAGGGCAGGAGGGCCAACAGTGTCCTGGGGTGCATTAAGCGCAGAATTGCCAGCCATTCAAAGGAAGTGGTTGTCCTGCTCTACTGTGCTCTGGTGAGGCCTCAGTACTATGTGCAGTTTTGGGAACCACAATATAAAAAAGACATTAAGGTATCAGAGAGGTCCACAAGAATGGTGAAAAGTCTGGAGAGAAAGCCTTATGGGAAGCAACTGAGATCACTTGGTTTGTTCACCCTAGAGAAGAGGAAACAGAGGAGAGACCTCATTGTAGTCTTCAACATCCTTGCGAAGGAAGTGGTGGGGCAGGTACTGATCTCTTCACCCTCATGACCAGTGACAGGACTTCAGGAAATGGCATGAAGCTGAGTCCGGGGAGATTTAGGTTAGATATCAGGTAAAGGTTTTTGACCCAGATGATGGTTGGGCACTGGGATAGGCTCCCTCAGAAAGTGGTCACAGCCCCAAGCCTGTCTGAGTTCAAGAAGCATTTGAACAATAGTCTAAGGCACATGATATGATCCTTGGGACTGTCCTGTACAGGGCCAGGAATTGGACTAAATAATCCTGATGGGTGCCTGACAACTCAGGATATTCTATGATTCTAAATGGCCCTTCTGTTTTAGGGTGTTCCTATTTTGCTGTTAAAATTTTAGTTTAGGAGAATTGGATACACCATTCTCACATCAAATGAGTAGTGAATAACCAACCAGCTGGGCAATAATTGACTTCTGAGAATCCTTTTCTGTACTGGTAATTATTTAAGCATTTGTGCACAAGAATCAATAATCTTGTACTCTCCCCTATGACAATCATCTTAGCCTTAATTCTGCTGTGTTTGTTACTTGTGATAATGTGGTATGTAAGGGTAGTGGTTAAATGTCTTGAAAGGTTTTTCTTTTTCCTTTTAATGAATTAGCAGGTATGCTTAATTAAAAGGAAGTGAAGACTGTTGAGGATTATACCTAGTGCAGGTAGTGGGGCATGCAATTTACAGCTTGTGCCATGGGTGTGGGGAAAAAGAGAGCCCCAGGCAACAAGAAGTGACCTGGTGCAGACCATTTGCATAAAAATGGGCATGGGGACCTGGGCCATAGTCCAGTGAGGGGAGGAGGGTCAGAGTGGCTGGTCACCCAGAGACTCTTGCAGAAGCCAATGAAGGATGAGAACCTCAGAATAAATATCAGCGTTGAAGTGGATGGACTGTAAGGGTATAAAAGCCCACAGATTTCTTTCTTGGGATACTTCCTTGGAGGCACCCAGCTTCAGCTGTCATAATGTTGAGCACCATGGGAGCCAGATGTGCTATGGGAAACCTTGGGACAAGCTGGTGAGGGAAATCGTTTCTGGCTGATTGTGATGTATGTAGTGAATCAAGTGGGGTGCTGTCAATTCACAGGAGCTGTCCTCTGCAAAGGGGCTTCAGTCCCAACAATGAAAGTCTTGGATGGTTGGAGTGTGAGTGGCTCCTGGATGGTTAGGCAGAAAAGTTTCCTAAACAGTTGTCTAAAGAACAGAAACAGCCATAACATTACAGACCCTTGAATAATAAAATTGTATTGATGTTGCATTTATTTCTGCTGTTGTTGTGTAGTCATTACTTGGCTTTGGACTACCTGGTGTGAAAAGTTTTATTTCTAGCTGTTGTAGCACAGGGCTCGGCACAGAATCTCAAGGCTACCTGTAACTCTGGATAAATATAGTTCTTGCACATTAGGTAGCTGCTGACATTTAACAGGAAAGAAGAGTATGGAGTTTTCCTGATTACCTGGGAAACATCCTTGCGGTCTGAAAATAATTATGGAATGGAGAAAGTAAATGAGGATTATTGCTGATCTTCTGTCTTTGTACCATTTAGACCATGTGAAAATAAGATATTTAAGACAATCAGCAAAAAAATACTGCTGGCTCCTGTACATAGCAGCAGATATTGCTGCTTCTGACAGGATAGGTTTTTTGTGTTTTATTCTCATGAGGCATGGGATAACAGGTCTTCTGGTTGGTTTTGTCTTGTGTATTTAGTGTGTGTTGCCTCAAAAAGTAATCCTTGATCCATGTATTAGGTCCACTGGATAAATGATCTGAAAGCTGGGAAAATACTAGAAAATTTTACCTGTATAGTCCCTAATTAAAATCAGTTGCTAATTTCAGAGATACCCATTTCTCAGATTTTTAAAAGATTTTGTGTATTGCTACAAAGTCCTTGGAGAAAGACTACTAGCAGAGTTGGTTTGTATTCCTATTTTGGAACATGGTAAGATTAATATGTGCTGCACCTCTGTTGTGGGAAGTCTGAAATAATAATCAGAATTTCATTACTTAGCTGTTCTTATTTGGGTCTGCTAGCTCAGTCATGTATCATTCTATGATACTTGAAAATTAGACTATGACAGAGGTGTTCAGTATGGTAGTACTGCTGGGATTTTCAGAAGTGCCTGATTTATTCAGAAACTCTTTAGAAATATTTGAAAATGTGAAACAGACTCTTTACAAAATTTAAGTTACGTAATTCTTGTGAGGCAGGGAGGACATCTGACTGAAGGATGCTACTCGTGCTTTGTCAGTGGAACTAGGCTTACAAATAAGGATGGATTCTCTGAGTGACGTGCGAGAGCCACTTGATAGCACTTCTAAATAAATGTAAAAAAAAAAATCCATAGAAATGTTTTGGCATTTGAATATCTACTGTGAGAAGCTGAAGGTTTGACAGAAAAGAATTGTATTTTCAGGTACTAATCCTGCAGTGATCTCTTTTATCTATAGTTTAACCACTATTAACTATAGTCTAAAGAATGTCAATGATGAGTATTGTATTGATTTGGTACTTTGTTTTTGAGCCAGTTCTTTGGCTAAAGAGCCACACCAACACATACTAAGCTACAACCTAAATGTGATACGGAGAGGATGTTTTTTATTGAGGTGTGAAAGCTTCATGTTCTGTAATAAAATATTTTTATGGGAAGCATTACTGTTTTGCATTTGGAATGACCCGAATGTTTGTGCTTCTTTCCACTTCAAACTTTTTTTCAGGTTTTCAGGCTTATTGCCAAACTGTGGTCATGCAAAGGTAAAATGATAGAGGACCACCTTTTTTTTTCAGAATTCTGACACACTGGGCAATAAGCCTATGAATTTATTTTCCTTATCACTCTTGATTTTTCAGGGTCTAAATCACAAAACTGCTTGTGGAGCACCATTATCGGTGGGCTGACTGGCAACCTCAAGGAAAGGCGAAAGCTGGCCATTATCAATGACCCTAGACCTCCTGAAGAAATTTTAGCAGATGAGCTACCACCAGTGGACAGTCCTGAGGCACTGGTGAAAACATCTTTCAGGTCTGACCAATATGGGTTTACTTAGTTTATATTTGAGAGGATGTCTTTTTAAGATTAAATCTGCAGTGTGGGTTTGGTGGCAGAAATTGATACTGAAAGATTCTCTAATGCTGCATATATTTGTACTGAAAAAGAATGTAAAAAGAAATCCATAAGTAATATTGACTGCATTTGCCTTTAATTTCTCACTCCTCATTACCCTCCCTAGAAGATTATTTACTAGGCAGAAAGTCTGTAGCTGGTCAAAATAATCACCAAAACCAGCTCATTATATGAAGATGTCTTTGAAGGTTGGTATTGTTTCATTTGATGGTTGGTATTGTTTGATTTGAAAGTGATTTAATGATGAATAATTGCACTTTAGGTCAGATGATGTGCTTCATTGATGCAAGGGTGAGTTAGAGCTTTCCCTATTGGTGTAATGTCTTGAGAACTGTCTAGCATTAATATATGAAGGGGAAGAACTCTGACCAGGGGCTTGCAAAAAAGTGATTTCTGCTATTGTGGAGTGATATATCTATGTTTTTGAAGTGTGATATATATATGTGTGTGTATGTATCTATATATCTATATATCTATATATATATATCTATCTGTGTTTCCCACTCTTTTATTTAATGCTGTCTATGTACAGTTGCCATATGTTTCTTGGAAATGTTTTCTGAAAATGTTTCTCTCAAAGTGAGGTAAAATAGAGAACCCATAGGGCATACAATGGATTTTTGACTGAGATGTGAAAATTGGTGCGCCCAGAAAAAGCAAAGAGAGTGGCAGAATTGATTTTTCAAAACGTTTTTGAGAATATTTTTTGGTTGTTGAAAAACTGTGATCTACTTTTCTTTTGTATTAAACGTACAACGTACCTATTTTTAAAAAAAATATTCCTTGATTTGTATAAATTTCTATGACTATAGTGATTTTGATTATACCTGGTCTGTGAAACTTACTTCACTCTTCATATAATTATTATTTTGAAGTCCTTGATTGAGTCATTATATTAGGTAGCAATTTCAGATATTTGTTCATACTGCTTGATGTTTAAAAGCGTAATACCATAAATTGAGTTTATGCCAGTCTATATAAATAACCCTGTAATTTCATAGTGGATTTTCATTCTTTAATATTCACATTTAAATGATTCAGGACAAGGGGTTCAGAACCTGGATCCTCCATTTATGATGGCCTATGGTATTTACTGACTTTAAAAACTTTGTATCTCTGATACTTAAAATCTATAATTTCAAGAGATGTATTTGTCAGTTTTACTTCTCATAACAAGATCTGGGTAGCAGCATTCCTTACCTTGCCATTGTCAATATAATTTTAAACATTTAATGCAGCAAAATAGTGTCACAGCTTTTCAAATGCTATGGCATAATAAGGACTGAAGAATTGGAAAATGTAATTTAGGAAAACAGTTTTGCTAATACAGTTTAAAAGGCTTTATAAACATCACAGAAGCTTTGTATTATATCAATATGGATATTACTGTATAATGTGGCATTTTGGGGGGCTTTATAGATGGAAATCCAAACAAATTGTTGTTACAAAATAAATAGTAAATGCCTAGTTTTCTAAAGAAACGAAGCCCTGTGTTTGCTTAATAGCTTTGCAGAGGAGTGGAAGATAAGAGAGTTGTCTTGGTTTGAAAGGTGTCTACCAAGGAAGGCAGGAGCCTCCCTTGGAATGGAAGACATGACTCCCTTCTCTCCAAATAATTGTAAGTTTGAAATTAAGGGGCTTTCAGGCAAAGATATGGAAAAAGGAATAACAGTTATTTACTAATCTATATATCTGTATAACAAGGCAAACAAACAACGGCAGCAACAACAAACGAAACCAGAAACCCAGTACCAGCCTTCTCTCGGCTGTCAGGCCCTTTCCCCTTTGCTGCAGTCACGGCCACAGCCGGCAGGGGCGCTGGTGGCTCCCGGCCGGGCAGGGCAGGTGCGATGATTCCCCCGCGGCTGCAGGGGGCGCTGTGGCGCGAGCTCAGCTACCTTCTCCATGCGGTTAATGGCAGGTGTGCCAGTGGAAGAGATTGAAAATGGGCTTCCTTTACAAACCCATAGGGACAGCCAATCCTGGTGTCCCTCCGGATGGCGAAATGGACTGTAGCAGGAACCTCAGAGCAGCAGCTGGAACAGCAGAGGTGGGTACACCTGGGGTAGTAAAAGTAGATGCAGCAGAAACTCTGCAGCTGTAGCAGGAGATTCAAGGGTGTCCCAGCAGGGAGGAGGTGTGGGGTTACAGTGTAGCAAAAAACCTGGAGCAGTGGCAGAGAAGTGGTGGGGTTGGGTTGCAGTAGCTGGGTTCCCAAACACAGCTGGGAGAGGCTCCCTCGGAGGGGGGCTTGGGGTCCCCGTTTTTCCCTGAGGCACCCGAGCAGATGCTGAGGGTCCTTTCCAGTGAGATAGGGTGTTAATAAGGTCCCAGTCCAATAGTGGCTCTTATGAGCAGAGCTTCACTCATGGTAGTAGAAGACAGCAGGAGGTGGAACCCTGCAGTAGTAGTGAATTCTTTCCGCAGCAACTGCAGCCTGTTACCCTTTGATCCCAAAAGCTAGAGAGAGAGGAGCTGAGCCCAGCCCCTCACCCCCCTGCCAAAATCTTGCAGTATCTCTCCCTTCCCAAGAGAATGCCCCTCAGCTATGAGAGTGCAGCCAACTGCACCCCTCGCCCCACCTTGGCCGTGCCTTTTGTCTCTTAGGTATCCATCATTATTGTCTCTTAACAAAAAATGGGACAAAATTCCCTGAGAGAAAGAAAAAAAAGGAAAAATCCTAACCTCCAGCAAGAGTACATTGTAATTACTGTCTAAATAAAACCAAAAATGCTACAGTGTTTTTATTTGGTTTTATTTGGTTTGTTAGCTTGA
Source organism: Corvus cornix cornix (assembly GCF_000738735.6). Lineage (NCBI taxonomy): Eukaryota > Metazoa > Chordata > Aves > Passeriformes > Corvidae > Corvus > Corvus cornix. The sequence continues at coordinate 22,007,409 of NC_046333.1, forward strand.
TATTACGGTGCTAATTGGGGCTTAGGAGGCAGTAGCATCTTTGATATGAAGGGTTGTATGTTTGATTCACTGGGGTCTTATGTGTGTCATGATCTTTAAGTGCTTCCTTGACTGTTGTGTCTGAATGCCAGTGATTGTCTAGTAGGCAAGGGCTTTCCTTGTTTCTTATTTACTAGACATTAGGGGAAGATCTTGCTGCCCTAGTGCCTTTTGGGGAAATAAATGTGTTTTACAAGTTGTCCAGTCTAGCGTGTCTTAATTAGGAATCTGATGACTGAATCTTGGGGTAGGGATGGGGGTGGTGTTGAGCTTAGATGAACTACTTTCACAGAAAGAAGAACCAAAGCTTGTTTTTGAATATGACTGCAAAAAACTCTGAAATGTAGCAATTCCCTTACTGCATCTGATTCACTGCTGTTAAAGCAGTATATGGCAACACTACTGCTTTCATGCACAGTTAAGGAAATGTCTCTCCAATGTTAAAATGAGTCACATTTTCTTGTGATTTTCTATGCTTTAAATGACTACATATAAGCAGCATGAAATCCCAGTTGCCACATCTTGTATTAGATCTTGTTTTCTACTGTGCAGTTATCTTCTGTAGCTTGGAAAATTATGAAGAGGTCAGTATTTGATTCTGTCAACATCCAGATATGAGCTTGAAGCACATTTAAACATAAAAGAAGGAATGTGGTTATTTCAGTGCTTTCAGGTATACTTTTCCTGCAGTAAGAATCCATTGTAATCCAGATGTAAAGCAAAAACCAAATTGAATCAGCCCTCTCTTTACATCCCAAATACACATGGTGCATGATCTTTTAATAATTAGAAGTGTTCTGATGGTCTTGATTTTTTTTTTTTTGTATAGTTATTTTACTATCTCTTTTCTGAAAGAGATTGTAGTATATACTTGTTTGCCGTAATGCACTGAGTTAGCAGTTACAAGTAATTTTTTGTCCTGACTGGTTATACTACTGCAGTGCTTAAAATACAGATTTTAAAATCCCTTCTCACTGGCATTTGGTCTATTTGTCTATTAAAACAGCACAGGTCTAAATTTGAATTACATTTGAAAATACAGTGGAATTGTGGTGGTTTATCCCTTTTGACAAGGGAAAAAAATGTAATAGGAGACATTGACGTGATTAGCCTCTTGGTCCACTCTTAATGCAACCAATCTGGCACATCATTTTCTTTGCACAAATACGCAAGTTCACTGCTACACGAGCTATGATCATTGTGTATTTTAACAGCTGTGCAAGGTTGTGAATTGATGCCCAGAAATATTCATATGGACTTCTCAGGGCTGTGTAATATGGATATTGGCTGGAGATATCAGCGGTTACTAGCACTGAAGTCTGTAACTCTCCTCCTAAATCTGCTTTTTGATCTGCTAGATCGCTGTAGTGTGCAGTATCGATAAGAATTAACAGCGGTTAAAGAGGCTGTATTACAAATTTATAGGCTGCTTTAACTGGTGTGTGCTAGCCCTTGGAAGCACTACCCAAGCAGGCATTTTGAAAATGCTGGGCTGGCACCCACCAGGGGGAGCATAGAAACAAAAAACAGTTTTGGGTGCTGTTCTGCAAACGTCATCTGTAAGTTTATGCAAGCTCTTTGTGTTAGATGATACAAGAGAAACTGCTGCTTTTGTCACCAGACTACTGCCTGGATGATTCAAAGGTTCACAAGTGGATGGCACTGCTTTAGCTGAAAATTTCACATGCCCAAGATGTTATGATTTCTCCTAGACTTGTTTTGATGTGTAGGAGAGATTCAGTGTTATTTTGTGTCTGGAGACCTGGAACGCTGCATTGAGATATATGACTGTGATGGTGCTTATGGGATATGATGACTGTGCTGGATCTTGTGACAGGAGATACCATGGTACAAGCTGACTGAGATGTCCAGGGCAGAATGAATATGCTGATCTGTAAAAAAACCAAACAATATTCAGAGCGGCCTCCCTGTCCTTGGTCCAGGGCCTGCATTGACAGGTAAAATTGGTCTGGAATCTTGGAGCAGTTCAGTTGGCTATGTCTAGCACTTGGGGCCTTGAGGTGGTAATTTTAGTGACAAATCAGGGTAGCAGGCAGCAGGATGAGGCAAAGACCCTCTGTCTTACACCAGACAAGCCTTATTGGATACCTATGCAGCTATGCTGTACCAGGAAGTGATGCATATTGTCTGTTACCGAAGCCATAAGACCTTGGAGCCAGAAAGGCAGATTCAGTTCCTTCAAGGTCAGACTGTTTTTCAGCTCAAGGCATGCATATGTTCTTAATTTCTTTTGCCTTTCAAAATAGTTCCAGTTTTTTACTTGAGGCTTGTAACACCCCTGATTACCTTAACAGTTGCTTTTCCTATGTCAGCTGCAAAGTTTATCTTTCCAGTTTGTTTTGCTTTTCTTATCAGCTTCCGTTCTGCTTTATGGTTTTAAATCTCACTGGCAGCTAATCTTTCCGTATTTCTGATTTGGTTGTGGTTGATGTAAACGCTTGCTTCTGGCCACTTGGTCTACCGCATAGAGGTGATACTGCAGTGCTCCAAATGTGAAGATAATTTAGTCATAACACCATGTGCTGGGAGTCAGCCCATGAGCCTCAAACATGTACCAATGCATGCAGCATGAACAAAAACCAGGGAGCTTGAAGTTACCATGCTGCTAGAAGGCATGACCTCATTGTCATTACTAAAATTTGATGGGATGAATCCTGTGACTGGAGCATGGCTGCAGGATGTTCAGAAGGGACTGGAGAGGAAGGAGGGGCAAAGGTGTTACCATCTACATCAAGAGATGGATGGAATGTAAAGAACTCTCTCTGAGGAACAGCCGTGAGCTGGTCTAAAGCATATGGGTAAAAATAAGAGACTGAGTCAACAAAGGGAACCTTGTGGTTGGTGTCTACCATAGCCCACCTGATCAAGGGAATTCTATTGATGGTGCCTTTTTGCTCCAGCTACAGTAGGCATCGTACTCGCAGCCTCTCATCCTTCTGGGGGACTTCAGCCACTCTGACATATGCTGGAAAAGTAGCACAGGAGATTCTTGGAATGCATAGGGCATAACTTCTTAAGTCAGGTAATAGACAGTCTTACCAGTGGGATTGTGATACTGTACCTGATGACCATCAATGCAAGTGAGTTATTGGGGATGTCAAGATTGGAGTCACTCAGCTGCAGTGGTTGTGTTCTGGTGAAGTTTGCAGTCCTGAGGGATATGGGTCAGGCAAAGAGTTAAGTCAGGACCCTGGGATTTAGGAAAGCAAACTTACAGCTCTTCAAGGAGTTAGTCAATAGGATCACATGGGAAACTGCCCTCATGGAAAAGGGAGCGGAACAGAGTTGGCAGATGTTTTAAGGATGCCTTCCATAGAGCACAAGAGCTCTTGATCATTAGGTGCAAGAGATAGGGCAAGGAAGGCAAGAGACCAGCATGGCTGAGTCAGGACCTGCTGGTCAAACTAAACAGCAAGAAGTATATGCACAGGCAGGGAAAGCAAGGACAGGTATCCTGGGAAGAGTACAGGGATACAGCCCAGTTTTGTAAGGATGAGGTGAGGAAGGCCAAAGGTGAAGCTGGACCTGAACTTGGCCAGGCGAAGAATAAAAAGAAGAGCTTCTACAGGTATGAGAGCCAGAAAAAAAAAGTCAAAGAAGGTAAGCAAGGTTGGCAAACTGGTAACAGTGGGCAAAGCGAAGGCTGGGGCACTCAAAAACTTTATTGTCTCAGTCTGCAATGGCAATGTCTGTTCCCAGATCTCTTGAGTGGATGAACTATTAGATGGGGACTGGGGAAGGAAAGCATTTCCCGCTGTAAGTGAAGATCGCTAAGTTCATGACCACCTGAGGAACCTGATTGTACTTAAGTCCATGGGACCTAGTGAGACACATTGCAAGAGTTGGCTGATGTAGTTGCCAAGCCAACTCTCCATGATATTCGAGAAGTTGTGGTAGTCAGGTGAAGACCCTGCTGACTGGAAAAAGAGATACATTGTATTCATCTTTTTAAAAGGTAGAAAGGAGGATCCTGGGAACTACCAACCTGTCGACCTCACCTCTGAGGTTGGGAAGATCATGGAACAGATCTTCCTAGAAGCCATGCTAAGGCACATGAAAAGGAGGTCAGTTGCGTCAACCAGCACAGTTTCACCAAAGTAAAGTCCTGCCTGGTCTAGAAACCTAGTGACCTTCTATGATGGAATGATTACATCAGTGGGCAAGGGAAGGGATCTAATCTGGATTTAGGGAAAATCTGTTTTATTTAAGGCCTTTGATATGGTTTCCCACAACATTCTCTCTCTAAATTGGAGAGAGATGGATTTGATGGGGGACTGTTCACTGGAGGAGGAATTGGTTGGACAGTCACATCCACAGGATAGTGATCAACAGCTTGGGGACCCAATATGGACCCTTGATGGAGGCGTCTATATTGGGACCAGTGCTACTTAATGTCTTTATCAAAGACATAGACAAAAGGGTTGAGTGCACCGTCAGCAAATTTGCAGGTGACACCAGATCAAGTGGTCGGTTCATCTAAAGTAACGGAGGCACCTGGACAAATGTGAGAAATGGGCCTATGGGAACCTCATGAGGTTCAGCAAACTCAATGCGAGGTTCTGCACCTGGCTCAGGGCAACTCCCATACAGGCTGGAGGATGAAGAAATTGAGAGCAGCCTTGCAGAGAAAGACTTGGGGAAGTTCTGGTGGATAAGAGGCGAAACATGAGCCACCAGAAGGTGCTCACAGCCCAGAAAGCTGTGTCCTGGTCTGAATCAAAAGACCATAGCCAAATGGTTGAGGGGGATGATTCTGCTCCCCATCTCCACTCTCATGAGATCCCACCTGGAGTACTGTGTCCAATTCTAGAGTTCTCAAACACAAGAAAGAATTGGCCTGTTGGAGCAGGTCCAGAGGAGGGCCCCAACAATGATCAGAGGGATGGAACGCCCCTCCTGTGAGAAAAAGGTGAAAGAACTGGAGCTGTTCAGCCTGGAGAAAAGAAGGCTCCAGAAACACTTCATCATGACCTTACAGTACTTAAAAGGGGCTTAAGAAAGATAGGGACACACTTTTCAATAGGGCCTCTTGCTATAGGAAAAGGGTAATGGTTTTAAACTGAAGGAGGGTCAACTTAGATTAGCTAGAAAGAAGAAAATTTTTATACTATGCAAATGGTGAAACACTGGAACAGGTTGCCTAGAGAGATAATAGATGCCCCATCCCTAGAAACGTTTAAGGTCAGGTTGGACTGGGTTCTGAGCAACCTGGTTTAGTTGAAGATGTTCCCGGGGCTGGACTAGATGACCTTTAGAAAGTCTCTTCCCACTCACACTATTTTATAATTCTATGGTTTAATGTTATATGGGAATAACAGCTATGAGCCTTACTTCACTTTCTTGTCTGAGTCATAGCAAGAGCCTATCCCCAGTCACTTGACAGAAAGGGACCTGCAGGACTCCTGCTTTACCACCTCTCACATTTTGACAATCTCTGAGCATAAAAGCTTGTCTGAGGCTACTTAAACCAATATGTGGGGTCTGAAAATTGGAGAGGGAGGTCATGTTGTGCAGTACAGCTTTGACTATGCAAAGAACAGTCGTTTAAGGCTAATTGATGGATAGAATTGAGCCCACATTCCCTCCTTGCTGGGTCTTAATATTTGTTTACTGCCTGTTTTATTTGGATTAAAAATAACCCAACACACATACAAATAAGAGAAATGAATTTCACTTTTCCTAACTTGTTAAAATAATAAAATCACTGCACAAGGCTGAACATGTGAAGTACACTTTCTTGTTGTATTTTAAACTCATCTACAACAGATCCAGTTCTCATTTATCATTAAAACATTGTTTGTCTCTCCTCCTTTTAATCATGTCTCCCTTTTAGGTTCATGTTACGCCTTGTGAGAACTATGTGCCCATTTTGTTGTAGATTGAGATTTACAAGTCAGAAGGGGAATGATAAGAGGAGAAAGACTGTTCAAAGGCTGCATTTTCTCCTTATCTTTGTGTGTATCTGCATGATGTCCAAAAAGAAGGTGCTTTTTCAGGCAGTTGAAAGAGATATGTATGTATCTTTTTTTTTTTATATCACTGTCTTCTTGTACTTCATAGGATAGATGATAAGGCAAGACAGTGACTTGTGAGTGTCATAACAGAACTGTGCCTCTGAATAGCAGGGAACAAATCCACTTCTGAAATGGAAACAACAGTTTGAGCTGAAGCTCCATGGATAAAGTCCAGAAGGTCCTAGTTTGAGGACTGACCAATGCCTGTCCTTGACCACACTTCTCTGCCCGATGTAGGTCAACTGAATCTTGTACCATAATGAACTCTGAGCATTTGTTTTGTAGTTATGCAAGATTACCAGTTCCGATTTTGTCAGCGTCAGATCAACTGCAGTTCTTGACATGGATAGACTGTATTGGGGCCTGACACACACAGAGGGTGGATGATGATCACTTCCAAGACTATGCTAGCTAACGCATGACAATTGTGTAAGCAAGAAATGTTAAAAAGGCACTCAAGGGCAATTCCTGTACAGTTTAATCCACTTTAAAAGGGCTGTCTGATGGCAACAAATTTAAGTAGTATGTTATACTGTGATGTTTTCCTTAAGTATATGGTAAAACATCCTCCAGATCCAATCTAATCAGAAACAGCTTTAGTTTGATTTTGAGACCGCAAAACCTGCAAGTAAGTGTTCAGGAATATTTTGAAGGGAAAAAGGTAGCATTCTTGGAAGGGAGGGTGGGTGGCATCAAGTACCCACTGTTTTTACTCTGATGAGGAACTGTGGGCTGTCACAGACTTAAGCCTGCTTTTCTCTCTAGTGTTGTCAAGTGGAAATTTTGCTCCTTTCAGGGCAGTATTGTAAGTTGAAACCTATGAACACACTGCACCAACTCAGCCAGGTGGGAAGCCTGGAAGTATAGTGAGGGACAAAATTTAGCTGCTGCAAGAAGCATTAGAAACTGGCAGTGATGTTTGTCATGAACAGGTCCAGTGACAAACGAGGTATGTTGGGCTCAATTCCAAGAAAATGCAAAACCCACAACTGAATATTAAGCTGAAGGGGCAGGGGAGTGGGGTGAGGGGGAAGAAGAAAGAAAAAGAAACACAGTTTGGAGGAAAGCACATATTTTTTCCTCTCATGTAAAATACGGGAAGTTCAAGTGTTTTGTTGTTGTCATTGCCATTTTGATACAAGTAGTTCATGCTGCTATCGGAGAATTGCAATTAGCACTGCTGACAGTGTCAGTGTAATTCCCATTGTAGGGGGCAGTGCATTCCCATATCTCTGTTGGCTTGCAGAGCCTCAGTCCATACCAAGGAAGGGGGAATGCAACACTGAGCATTGAGATGGGTGATTTTGAGGCTGAAGAACACACCCACCTCCTCTTTTCATGTACCAGTCTGTAATTACTTTGCTGTGTGTCTACAAAAGCTGCGGACAAGAGGACTCAATGACAGATGAAGATGTTATCGCATCAGTTCAGGCATTCATGCAGCAACAGCAAATTATAAATACAATGTTTGTTGTATTCTTGCTTCAGTTGCTATAGACAAGCATCTGAAGTAAGGTAGAGTGGCATCTTTCCATACTGTCATTCTCTGTATTTTTGTTTCCAAAGACTGTTTCCATAGTACTTTAATTTGAAGTATATGTACAGAAATAATGGCATTCTCATGACATTTGAGAAACAGTTGTTTACTCACTTGCCCCTTTTCACTGCAGTAGCAGGCTTACTCACCACATTAGGCTATCAACCATTGCTTTATTTACCACATTAGGCTATAATTTAGAATTTGTAGATAAGTTATATACTTACGGATTTGCAGTTGTCATTCTTCCCATTTTCCCCAGTTCTCCTTTTTAAAAAGCCTTTGGCACAGGATACAGCCCTTCCTATACCTTAAGTGATCCTCTCTGAAACTTTCCCAAATTTTGACATGGATATTGTTCAAGAAAGCAAAGAAACGGTCAATGAACAAACCAGAGAAAGAAAGAATTAAGTCCTGTTAATTTATATTAATGGAAGACATTTATTTTTTTTTAATTCCATATTAAATACCAAAACTTTTCTCATTTCAGTTCTTAAAAATAGTTTTGCTGTAGCCCAAACAACATAAATTTATTGGTCTCAGGCATGAGAGCTGTTCTCTTGGTGGGAGAATTGTGTGAGTGATGGAACACATCCAGCCTCCAGATCACTATCCTGTTATTTGGATGCCAGAATCTGTGATCAGTTGTGAAGCACAAATACGGGCAACTTTCTGCATACATTTTGGTGGCATTTGCAAGGCACCTACTGCTATGTATTATTCTGTTTTGCCACCGACATGAGATTTCTGCAGAGTTGATTCATACATATGTAAAAAGTTATTTGGCATGTTGTTGACTTATTACACTGACTTTCTATGACATTATAAGTCAAAATCAGACTCTTTGCTCAATCTTCAGTGGTCTTGAATTGGATGTAGTTCAAGCTGCAAATGAAGGCTGTGGTCACCAGCCTTCTGGACAATGGAGCATTTTCTACAGGTGTTTAAATCTGAATGGAAAATGGAAATAATTCTGGCTTTCAAGATTTTTCTTTGTTTTAAGGAAAATTTACAATTCTGAACAAAAATCTGTGTGCAACTGTAACTCAGTTGAAATGTATGAATGACTCCTAGGCAAATAGTAACAAGGGGAAGTTTGACAGAAACAGGCCCAAATTCATGCAAACGTTAGGACCAGTTAGCACAATTTATATTTTATTTCTTCCTTTTTTGTTGTTGTTGTTGTTGTTGTTGTTGTTGTTGTTTTTTTTGTTTTACAAATTCCAGGAAACCTTCTTGGCCTTTTTCAGGGTTTTTCAGTCTTTGCAGCAGAAAGTTTTCATTGTCATCCTGAGATCTTTCAAGCATGGGATGCTCAGCTGAGCAATACTAATAGAGGAGTGAAATGTTTTTGGTATCTGTTATTAATAGAAATGTATCAACAAGGTAGTTCAGGAGAACTTAATTTTATTTGAGGTTTGGGAAAAAAGATAAAATATATGCAGGAGGGAAAAATAATCCTTAGATGAATCATTCTGATTTAGTTAAATGGTTCTCATTCCACTTACCAAAATGCATATTAAGTGGAGTAAATATTGGACCAAGTAAGTGCAAAGTAATGGACAAAACCTGACATCCACCTGATGTGCCATTTCTACCTCTTAGTGAACAGTAAATGATCGAGCTGTTTTGCCACATGAGCTGCCAATATTTAGCTGCAGAAATGGAGAGATGGCCATAGAGAGATGTGGTAAAGCTATGGTAAGTTCCTGTTTAAACTAAGGCTACCAAATGTCAGTGTGTAATTTGTGATCATTTCAAGAAAGGCTGTTTTAAAATTTATTACAGACAGGAAACAGGTATACCGTGAGTGGCAGATTCATGCCTAAAAGCCTCCACTTTCAAGAATATAAATGAAATGTGAGAACAGGTAAACTTAAACTGTATTTTACTCTGTTCACTCTAAGTTAGGAATAAGAAAGTGTATATCAGACTGATAAAAAAGAAGTCAGGTCCTGTTACCTGATTTTACCGAATGGTAAAATGGACTTAGTATATACTTTGGTTCTTGAGACAATATAGCTCTTTTTTCTCATCTGCATCAAGATGCTGTTGCATTATTTTTAACTTGATGGCAATCCTGTTGCCGAATTGACAGCTTGAGAAAATTTATCCTCTAAACAAATTATCTCTAGTTTGCCATGAGCAGGACTGAAGTTTGTTTAGGAAACCATCTAAATTGTTGTTCATTGATGATTTTGTTTGGTCTTAGAGATCTTTGTTGTGATGGAGGTCTTGGTTTCAGGACAGTGTGACAATTAGAGCAGCCATAGATTCCCTCCTTGTTTTGAGTTCTTTGCATGTTGATGCAGCTCCTCAAATGTTGTCCAGAGGCAGACATCCACATAATTTGCTAGATGAGCAAAAAGATAACCTTAAACGTGCTTTCTACATTGCTTGTCATCTTCTCATATTTTTGAAAAGGGATTTGAATGTGAGGAAAAGAAAGACAACTAGAAGCAATGAGCATGTGTAAACTTCGTATAGTTTATTTCAATACCATAGTTTTTGAACAGGACAGGATGGTTTGTCAAAGCCAGGGCAGATAAAATGTTCATATAGCAAACTTCCTAATTCTTGTTACTTTCTGTACAAACAAACCAGTAGTTTATAATGCTCTAATATAAAGTGATGAGTGCTAAAACCCTGTAGCATAGAGGCAGCAGTGTTTTAGAATGACTATATTCGCAAATGGGTATCTGCAAGTGCTGCAAAAGAAAAAACAACACAGAGAAAAGGTAGGATGCGACTGATGCACGGTTATGTCAATATTCTGCAGAGCAGGGTAGACTGTGTCTTCTGTTTCCTGAGAGATTGTTTATTAAGGAGAAAGTGTATGAATTTTTTTTGTTATTTTTTAATGTTATTTTTTCTTGGTTTACGCAGCTTTGCATGATCAAAGCAGCGTAATTCCTCTGGGAATGTCCACCCAAGGAGAACTGATGTGGCTGTGCAGAGCCCTGAGGTGTCCTGGGATTTGTGGAGTGGTAGGGCTGCAAGGCAGCAGGAGCATTTCTTTCCTGCAGCATGATGCAGAGGTTGCATGCTGTAATTTCAGAAACTTAATACCAAATTATAGATCTTTGCAGGTAGCAAATCTGTCCCAAGCAGTATTCTGCTCATTGCCCTTTCAGGTAGTAATGGGGCAAAGGAACAGATCTTCATAACCATACATGTTCAGTGGGTTTTCCTTATGGGCAATAAAAGGATGTACCTTAATATTTTTAAGGTTTTCTATTTGTGTGTTTTTCCATCCAACCTGAAATTTCAGTCATGCTAAAGCACCTTTTTAACTTCCCCGGGAATGTAAAGGCGTTTACCTGGTCACATATTGCTCACCTTGGGACATAGTGCTTGGTGCAAGAGTGGAAGACCTGTGATGCAAATGAGCATTAGATTGGCAGATTTACAGATGAGTTGGAGTTGCATATAGGACTGGACTGCTCTAAAATTTAGAGCCCATGTTTAAAATAGAAGTAATGAGTACAGTGTAAAACAATTGGAATTACAAAAATGAAGGATCTCACCCAACTGGCTGACCAGTGACATTGTGTTACTATCTGGTTTTTAAATTAGAAATTAGTTATTAGAAATGCCTCTGACCAAATTAAGGTGCAAATGAGACCACATGCTACAGTCAATAGTATTGATTTTATTTGATAGTAAATAGGAGAGAGAGAAAAAAAGAAAGAAAAATAGAAAAGAGGTGAGAGGGCTGAAAGAGAATGACAGATTAAAGAAAATACCACCACTTCATGGATCCCAGTGATGTTCTATTGATCCTCTCCATCTGGTCTTCTTGGTGGTTAGGGTCCCCCAAAAAGGATAGAATCCAATGGATTAATATATGCTCAGACCAGGTGGGAACGCTCAGGTACATCCCCTGGGGGGGGGGGGGTGCAGTTTTACACAGTCTCTTGCAGCAGACTCTGGACCTGTTGCATCACTTTGCATCACATGTAATGCAAGGCCTCAGGAATAAGTCTGGGGAGCACTTCGGGGGGTCTTTGATGGATGATGACACCCCCTCAGCTGCCTATCACATGAATGTACCGTGGATGTGGCCTTTCTAGGGTTGGGAGTTTCACAGCTCAGCTGGTTTGTGTACGGGAGAATGGATGTTCAGTGCCTCTGACCAGAGGTTACGCCACACACCCAAAACCTCCTTCTCCCCCCTTGTTTTGGGGGAGTCTGTGTAAACCTGGCCTCTGTGGGCTGTGGTGTCCCATACCCCAAACCCAGCCAGGGATGATTTTCTGCTGCATTTGGCTTTCTTATGGTTGCATTCTTTTTTCTCAGCCTTATTCACTTCTCCCTAGACCTGAGATGATTGAAGAATAGTGTCCCCTTTATCTTATCGAGGCAGCCTATCTCACAGTCCAAAGTTCCAGTCAGGCATCTTCAAGGAGGAGTGGGCTTCTTGGTTGTAGATTTTTATACAGTTTTTGCTATAATGGGTAAAACTCCTTCATTACAATGTTTAAGGCATGAACCATTTCAGTCTCTGACACAGAGGTGTAAGGAAAAAAATAAAACAAGTTGGAAATTAATCTATTAGCACTTCATTGTGTAGTAGACAAATCACTGATCTACCTGTGCTGATTCACATTTCTTTATTATTCATGTAAAGAACCTCACACTCTTCAGAGTGCATGCAAGATGGTCAGCCTTTCATGCTGTATCACAATATAATCTTTGTATTAGGCACATAGAAATAATTTGAAATAACATTCTGGATAGGTGAAAACACCATTGGAATCTAATATTTCTCATGTCATTTTCTCATCTGGAAATAAACTACACAAGGTGAGTTGCAGTGAAGCTTGAGTGAGTAGGTGTTATACTTGTTTTCTCACACTGAGATATGTTTCCTCAGCTATGAAATAAATAACCGATCATTTAAAAGGAAGACATGCATATGCGTTTTATAATCTGAGATGTACAGTTACAGGACAGGAAGTTCCATGCTGCTGGGTATATATGTGTTGCAGTGGGGATTCTTGCAACATGTGTATCAGACAACAAGGCCCGTGGAAAAGAATATATGGACTGATTCTTGGTAGATATTTTCAGAGATGTTTATTTTTCTGCCGTCCTTCCCAGGCAGGGGAACACAAAACAACCAATGGGGAACGAGGTTGACCAGGGAGTAGGGAAACCCTGTAGGCCCTGCCTCTACCCCGGCGCCCCTCTCCCAGGACCACGTGGCAGGGGAGAGGAACCCCAACACTTCACCCATTTATTTTTAACAAAAAGAGATTTAAAATTTAACATTGAAAACAACTGGATAAACGTGAGATAACAAGAACAATTTCAAAACAATACAAAGCCACCCTCCTGAGTCTTTAAATATCCAAACAGATTCTTTTTTTTTTTGGAATAGCTTAAGGCTGACAGAAGGGAGACAGGACTCTCTGAGCATGCTTTGTGGGGAAACTGAGGCAGGAGAAGGTTTCTTCCATATGTACCTGTTGGAACACTAAACAACAATAGTTAGATTCTTTCCCCACCCTTGTCATCCTCCACTCGGCATTGGAAAGGGATTTTTGGGGAAACAATTGGTAAAGGTATGGTTTTGTGAGGGAAGCCATGGGTGGATAAATGGATTTGGAATACACGGGGGGTAATAGGATATAGGATAAAGGGGAAAGGTAGGATTAGGAAAGGGAGGCTATATGGACTGCTTATAATGGGGATATTGTCTAACATGACTACGATTTTTAGCATATATACTGCCTTTCACAGAAATACCACAGGGCCTAGTGACGTCTGCTGCTTGTAAACCTTTCCTTCCTTGGACAATCTTAAACTCTACTACTTCTCCATCTCCTAAGCTTGAAATATATTTTTTGGGGTTATTTTTCATAACGGCAGTACGATGCAAAAATATGTCTTCCTGATTGTCACATCTCATTATGCAACCATAATTATGTTTAACATTATACCATTTTACTATTCCTAGAACCTTAGCTACAATGATTTTTTCTTTTTTCCGAGTTGCTGCTGTTTTCTGTCTCGCTGCGTTCCTGGTTTCACTTTCATTTTTGCTCGCTCCCATGTTGGAACTGCAGGTGCTGCCAGTGCTGCCGGTGCCGTCAAGGCTGCTCGTGCCTGCGCGCTCTCGCCATGGGGTTTTGACTTCTCGGGGTCACATTCGGGGCCATGCGGGCTGGGCCGGGCCATGCCGCTCAGCTCCCCATGCACCGCCCCTGCTGCTGCCTCTGGTTGCAGCTGCGCTGCTGCTGCCTGGTGCCACACCCACGTCTTGGCCGGGCCTCCGAGCAATGGCCTCCCCGTGCCCTGAAAACGGCTCCGTCCTGGCATGTGCCTGGGCTTCACGCGGCTCTGCTCAGGCGCCATTGCTGCCGGCTGCCGCCCGCGCGCCGCCCCTCTCGGTCGGGCATTCACAGGGCTCGCTCCACCACACGCTGCTCAGGGCCAGGCGGGCACCACCGGGTCGTGCCACTCCCACCACGCCTCGCTCCGCTGCTGATACTGCAGCTCGTGTTGCTCTGCCCACGCGCGGGAACTGCCTCGCTGCTGCTCGCAGAGCGCTCGGTGCACATGGCCTGGGTCGCACGGTCCCTTGAGGCACGCTTCCCTTCGTGAGGACACAGCTGACATTGCTCAACAGTCTCGGTAATTAAGTAATATTCATGAAAATATTCTTCCATCGGCATATGTTTTGACTCAGAAATTAACTGTGTCCAAACAGTCTTCCAAAAATCTTTGGAAAAAATCAAGTCCCAAGAAACGTAGAAAAAGTTCTTAAACAACCATGCCAGGAAGTGTTTCAGTTCCTTTTGACCTTGAATTAAACTAAAATTTACTAATCGTTATTCAAGAATCTTTTCAAGTTTAAGATAAATGTCTATATGCAGCTCGGAGAGCCACACGTTTTTCCATGGTTCCTCCATAGTTTAGAGATGGAACAGCAAAACAAAAACAAGAAGAGAAATCCAAAAATTTTACTCACAAATCACAGTTGCTGTCTTTAGGGATCGATGTCTTGCCTGCATTATCCACCATGTGTTGCAGTGGGGATTCTTGCAACACATGTATCAGACAATGAGGCCCATGGAAAAGAAAATATGGACCGATTCTTGGTAGATATTTTCAGAGATGTTTATTTTTCTAGCCGACTTATCAGCGACTTGGCCAAGAACTGAACAATCATGGGACCAGAGGGTCCTTCCCGGGCAGGGGAATACAAAACAACCAATGGGGAACGAGGCTGACCAAGGAGTAGGGAAACCCTGTAGGCCCTGCCTCTACCCCGGGGCCCCTCTCCCAGGACCACATGGCAGTGGGAGGAACCCCAACATATATGTATACTGACAAAATACAGCGCATTTTTCCAATAATAATTTAGCTAACTTTATGACTAGAAAACTTCCTTTCAACAATTACAGTCTGGGATTCAGAAGAAAAAAAAAGCTGTCAGTGCAGAGGGAAGTGTTTTCAATGCAAACTTATGACAAATGTTTTTCCTTTGGAGGCAGCGCTACAAACCGTACAAGAACATGCAAGTGTACTTGAAGAGCTCTGTTGGCATTTACTACTTTCCTGGTAATTTATTTTGGAAAAACAAACAAAACCCAGTTAAGCCAAAACATCCTCTAAGAGGATCCTCTAATAGACTCATCTTTGTCAGGTGTGTATAAGTGGAGAAAGGGCTGTTAAGTACTC
The DNA here is from genome assembly GCF_000738735.6 of Corvus cornix cornix. Lineage (NCBI taxonomy): Eukaryota > Metazoa > Chordata > Aves > Passeriformes > Corvidae > Corvus > Corvus cornix. The sequence goes on from NC_046333.1 coordinate 22,022,709, forward strand.
ATCTCAAAAGAAGAGTCCTCTAAGCTGCAGATGTTTTCAAACAATTAATATAAGTGGTAGTTCTTGCTTTTGAAGAGAATGTTCCAATTTCAGAAGGCAAGTCCTCTTCTATTTTCTTCTTTCTCACACAGTAAATTCACTGTATCATGTAAGTCTTAGTCTCTGGATAGACAATGCAGCATTCATCTTGGATGCACAAAATGAGACTCATGTCATTATACCTCGTTAGCACAGATATTGTCTCACAAATTCCGTACTCCGTATCTGCATGTACCATGGGAATCATATGCATAGGTAGGGGTTGACTAGTTGCTGTTGACAGTGAGACACTATTCAAAGAAAGCTGTAATGAAAATTGCTCTAATAAGATAAGTTACTTCATATGGACATGCACTTCTGAATGAGTGAGCGGGTATTGATAAGCAATACAAGTAATTAGGACAGTGTATAACAAAGGTCCCTATATGTATAGACTTTCTTGCACATGATGCCTTTTAGCACCTACACATCAGGTAATTTTAGCAGAGCATGAGCTAAAGCAGTCTATTTTTACACTTTTTTTTAAACATGAAAACTTGTTTTTGTTAATTCATCAAGATTTTGATTAGTTTTAGAAGGTAGGATCTCTAAATTGCATAGGTTTTCAAGCTAAAGAGAGCAAGGTTAATCTACAAATATATACCTTCAGCAACCTAGTAATACATCCAATTTAATTATGAAACATCTGTGATGGAGGCTGCATAACATCTTGCCTTAATAACAGTTTTACAAAAACAGGACAACTTTAGCAATACCAATGATGATATTTAGAGCATGTCAATAATGTTTTGCTATCTGAAGGGGACATGCAAGACCATGCTGTGAAGTACCATTCATAAAGATATTTCTAAGTGTACCAAGGGGAAATAGTTCTGTACTCTCAGAGCAACGTCAAATAGTGTCTATGGCTCTGGTGGTTTGACTCTGGCTGAAGGCCAGGTGCCCATCAAAGCCACTTTAATATTCCCCTCCTCAATGGATCAGGAGAGAGACAATATAAGAAAAGATTAGTGAGCTGAGATAGGGATAGGGAGGGATCACTCATTGATAGCTGTCATGAACAAAACAGACCCAACCTGAACAAATTAGTTTTATTTATTATCATTCGAAATCAGAGCATGAGAATGAGAAGACAAACAAATCTTAAAAACAGCTTTCCCCCAGTCCTCCCTCCTTCCTGGTCTTAACTTTATTCGCAGTTCTCTATGTCCTCCTCCACAGTAGTGCAGAAGGATGGGGATGTGGATTATGGTCAGTTCACTTGATGTTGTTCTGTCCCTGCTTCCTTCTAGGGAGACAAGTCCTTCCTCTTATCCTGTTCCAGTCCTCCACAAACTTCACCAATGTGGTGACCTGCCTTGTCCTGGCCTCCTCCCCCTTCTTCTTGGTGTCTGCATAGTTGTTTCACTCACCTATTCTCACCCCTCTCTTCTCTGGTTGTAATTACTTCTGTGCAGTAACTTTTTTCCCCTTCTTAAATGTGTTATCACAGAGGCATTACTATCATCACTGATTGTTTCAGCCTTGGCCAGCGGTGGGTCCATCTTGGAGCTGACTGGCATTGGCTCCGTAGGACATGGGGAAAGTTTCTAACAGCTTCTCAGAGAAGCTACCCCTATAGATCCCCCACTGTGAGAGTTTTGCCATATGAACTCAATACAGTGGATCTACTCTGAGCGACATGTGTAAAAGCAATCTTACCTCATGTAAATGATTGGGATGTTTATTCAGTTTGCATAAGTGGTGAATACGTAATGCAGTAAGTGGTAAAACATAACTGTAGTATTGTTTCTTGGAAAATGCAGAATGAAAATAGCTTTGCTGCTACTTCACTGCAAGTTTCTTTGACCTATGAATCAATCCCTTGAGCCACAAGACAGCTCTAGTGTAAATCAGTGAAATTAAGCTTTTTCACTTTTCCACTTTTTCACTAGTCCTGTTTAGAGAAAAAGGTATTTTATATAAATATATACATGGAACTATACATTATAATTTTTATAAGTATGTTTCAGTCTTGAGTCCATTAAAAAATTTGGTCTCATTTTGGGAGCAAAGCTTGGATCAGTTCTTGGGCCAAACAATGTCTGTCTGGCATTATATAACATTAGTTGGAAACAAAACACATGATTTATTTATCCACTGTAAGATGTGAGGGTTTAAAATCAGCCAGAGAGTACATGAACCAGAATGAGCAGAATTACAGTAGAGATGTTCTGTGGTAACTCTAGTAATATAACAGATAGTTGTATCCATTTAGCAGTGCAGTTTTTCTTTCTTAAAAAAGACTCTGTGGCCTCATAATGGGAGGAATCCTAGTTGTATAATGGTCCAACATTTTGAAACTTGTGGCAAAGGTCTGCTAGTGCAAATACTTAAACTACAAGCAATATTTGGTGGGAATGTGTTGGTACATCTGTGTGCAGTGGACAGTGTTGGCAGCACCCTTCTTTGTCAGAGAACTGGGCTGTTGATCTTGGCACCTATTTTGTCTGAGACATTTTTAGAGGAAACAAATTTCAAAGTCTACTGCTGTGCTTCCATATGCTAGAGAAGTACCTTATGGCTTTTCCTTCCTTTGTAAAGAGAAACAGGCAGCAGTGCAGGGCACAGTGCTGTGCATAGGGTAGGTATGTAAGCAGAGGTGGTATGACAATGGGCCTTCTGCCTGCATACTCCACCCCAAAGTGTAGCCCTGTTCACAGGTCTCCAGATACAAGTGTAGGAGCGCAGCGTGGAGGCTGCAATTCACGTTGCCTTGAGTTTCTGATGCGCTGCTACATTGACATCCTTTGCTGTTCTCTCAGATCCCCTTTGTAAACCTCACGTCTCCCACACGTCCTCTTCCAGACTGCTTCACGGAGTCTTCCCACCCTTCTCCTCCCAGAAAGCAGAAGGGGAGTTATAATATAGATGATAATCACAAAATGTAGTCTTGTCCAGGGAGTCATCATCTCACATGCCTTTGCACCTCCCCCTGTTTGGCATCCCCTTCTTTGTCCCCGCTCCCAGGGTCCCACACTTCTCAGCTCAAAAATCCTGTCCTCTTCCAGCTCCAGCTCCTGGCACAGATTTCCAATACTTATCTAGCATCTGTACTTAGAAAAAGACTCATTCAGAAAAGACCACAGTAACTTAAAAAAGAGGATCAGGTTGAGAAAAATGGACCATTGTAGACTTTCTCAGGCCCTTATTTTTTCATTTGAAAACAATTGTGGTGGTAGACGTGTCAGACTCTGAAGAGGAACATTGCTGCTATGGAAGAAGATGCTTCAGAGGTAGGAGGCAACTGGAGCCTGCATAGGCAGCATTTGGAGGGGGCCAAGGGAAAAGATTATGAGCACAGGAGTATCTGTTGTATGGTGTATCTGAGTATGGTGTGTTTATCACAGAGTCACTTACTGTTTTGCTTCCAGTCTTCATGCTTTTAGAGGGCTAGGAAACCAATGGTACTTCGGCTTACATTTCACATCTTGATTTCTTGTTTTTTCTTTCATATCATCTGCGCAAAGAAAGTGCAGTCTAGATTTAAACGGGCTGTTTATTCTCCTGGAGGCTAATGTAATTCTCCTTAAACAGAGATGTCATGGTTTAACCCCAGTCAACTATCAAGCAACATGCAGCTGCTCGCTCACTCCCCCACCAGCAGGATCATGGAGATAATCATAAAGGTAAAAGCTAGAAAACATGTGGGTTGAGACAAAGAGAGGTTAATAGGGATAGCAAAAAGCCATACACACAAGCAAAGAAAAAACCAAAGAATTAGTTCACTGCTTCCCATGGGCAGGCAGACAATTCAGCTGTTTCCAGGAGAGCAGGCATAATGGTGTATAACAGTTACGTGGAAAGAAATGCCATCACTCCAAACATTCCCCCTTCCTCCTTGCCTCCAACTTTATATACTGAGTATGATGTCATATGGTATTAAATATCCCTTTGGTCAGTTTGGGCCACCTGTCCTGGCTGTATTTTCTCCCAAGCTCCCATGCACCCACAACTTCCTTGCCATCTCTGTATTATCAACACTGTGTTCAGCATCACTATGAAAACAAATAATTTTACCCCATCCAAAAACAGCGCAAGAGAGCAAAAGGAATTTGTTGCAGCTTTTGCATTAGCATTCATGTGTCAAGATCAGAAAATGTGTAACCAGGCACCAGGCTCCAGGGTTTGACAGTACAGAAGAAGAATGTTTGTCTCAAAATCATGTTTCCTTTATAGTGCAGGAATCCGTTTTCCTTTTGCCTGTTGTGGGAACTGCAAAGCCAGAAACTTGCCCAGCAGTAAACTGATTTTGGGCTAGATTTCTTTGCCCTTACACTGAACACCTTATTTTAGAGGGCCTATTTGTGAAACTAGCAGTACTGCTCACATAGGAGGATGATGTTCTGTTCAGTAGAGGAGGCAGAACCATCACTTCTGAGGCTCCTTGAGCTATTGCTTTATTTATAAAGAAGCACTTTCATTCCCTTTTGCTATTTTCTTTGTGGAATTTATTTATTAAAAGTGAAACAAGGGATGCTTTGTGAAAAACAGATTAACATGGAAAATATTTATCTTCCTGTCATCCTTGGGAATCCATTCTTCATAGTATTACAATTCATCATTTTCTCTGGCTGAAGAAATGGTATTATTATATTTAAAATAAATGCTGAAATGATATATCCATTAAATAAAATTTACATAGAATGTCTTAATATATACTGGTTTTGACCCAGGAACATCAGATATACCTTCTTAAAAAACTGTGTGGTTGTAGCTGACTTCATTTATTCCTAAATAGAGCTAAGTAAGCTTTCAACCTAAGTTTTGTCTAAGTTAATAGCACTTGTCTGAAATATAATATTTTCATGTGAGCAAAAATGAACATAAGGAGATAAAGAACACTATGCCCAAATGAAATCATAGGGTTGATTTTCAGATAGGCATACTGAATTTGGTAAAATTAGAAATATTCCTGCATAACTGGGTTAGTATCTTTCTTATTCTGCATCACTTGGTATGCTAACAGAGTGGTAGCAATAGGTATTTTCTGCCTTTGGGATATCAGTGCTAGAAGAATGGCTGGAGGAATCCTAAGGCTTCTGGATCCATTCCTGGGATCACTGTACACAAAGCATTTTCTTAAGTTTATCCTTTTAAACCCAACAAGTCTGAGTTTTAAAAAATAGCTCGTGGTACCATCTGATAAATATAATAGGGATTAAAAAGTAAAATTTTACTCTCTTAGACACATTTTAATGACATTTCATTATTTGTAACAAGTGAACTCATGTCTTAAATTTGACCATCTGTAGTTTCAAAGGAAACTATAGCACAGTCACATGTACCCCCTTTTCTGTGTCTTTCTGTGAGTTCATGATATAATACAACACAAATTCTGTTTTATCTCAATGGCATCTTCCCTAGCTATGTTGGAGTTTTAGGAATTTCCCTTCTGTTTTCTTTTTCTCTTAAAGAATTTTCCCCATACCTGTTGCCAGGGGGACAAATTACTGGGTACTTTAAAAAAAACAAAAGACCTGGCCACAGAGGAAGGGGTCCATCTGGCTATTCTCTTTCACCTGGGCTTGTGACCTGTTCGTTCTTGGCATTTGGATGGAGAGGGAGGCTGGAAGGAATTTGCCAGCACTGAAGACTTCTGCTTTTTCGGCTGCCTTCCTTCCTTCTACTGGAGAAACCCCTGGATTCCCAAGCCTGCCTTCCCTGCCCCGCTGGGAGCTGGGCTGCGGCCGCCCTGTCCCGCTATTGCTTTGGGCCTTCGCTACTCTATAGCCCCGCCACATCCTGGCTGCCCAGACCTCCGGGGGATTCCCACTGCAACTCCGGAGTTCGATACATCTTGTCTGCCACCTGGGATTTGTGCTTGTCCCTGCTGTTCCCGAGGGTCCAGCCGGACACCGGGATTGGCTGCCCCTGGGGGTTTGTGAAGCCTTTGTTCCATCTCTTCCCGGGATCCCTAGCCACCATTGCCGCGTGCTCCCTGAGCTCGCTCCGGAGCGCCCCCTGCAGCCGTGGGGGAACCATCGCACCTGCCCTGCTCACCGGGAGCCGCCAGCGCCCCTGCCGGCTGTGACCAGAACTGCACCCACGGGAAAGGGCCTGACAGCCGAGAAGGCTGGGACTGGGTTTGTGATTGTTTGCTGTTACTGCCATAGTTATTGTTGTTTGTTTGCCTTGTTGTACACATATAAATATATAATAGGAAAGAACTAGTATTCCTGTTCCTCATATCTTTGCCTGAAAGCCCCTTAATTTCAAAATTATAATAATTCGGAGAGAAGGTGGTTGCAATTTTTTTCCCCTTCCATTTCAAGGGAGACTCCTGCCTTCCTTGGCAGACACCTGTCTTTCAAATCAAGTCAAGCTAACATACCCAAATAAACAACAAATGGGATCTGAAGCACCACATTTTTTCTTGAGATTCCTCCAGTACTTACTGAATCCAAGAGGACATTTGAAAGATGAGCTGATGTTTCTAGCCCTGAATTTTTGCCTTGGCATTATTTGCAATTCAATATGAAAAAAAATCTTTTTAGGCTGCCATGCATAAATGAATGTTTGCACAATTTCAAAATACAGGGGCTGATCACAAGGCAGAGCAGAAATTTCAGTTCATTGGTAGAACTTTCTTGATTACTTTTTAGCTGCTTTGAGCTTCATAAAAGGACTGGGAAAACAAATGATCTGCTGAACCTCATCCCATGTATTTAAAAGGTCTGAGGACATGGTATGAGATGCAGACTATTTACTAGCTCTTGTCCCAAGCCTCAGCTGCTTTCCACTTGCTGCAAGGTTTCAGCACTGGCAACATTAGATGAACTTCCATGGCGGGGGATGCATGAAGCCAGCAGAAATTTCTGCGAGGGGAGGGGGATTAAAAACTGCTCGGAGTTCTTCCCCATTCTCAATGTTCGGGGGTGCATATGTGAGTCCAGACTTCTCCCACCTCCTTTTTGTGTCATATAGTCATTGTAGGCGCCCACATAGGCTCTTCAGTTAAGTACATACCTCAGAGACTAGTTATTTCGTCCCTTCTCAGGAGCCACTTTGCATCTTACCTTCTCTAACTTTTGTACTGAAATTACAGCTTTCTTCATTGCTTCCTGTCTTGTTATCAAAGCTTTGGCCATGGAGGGACTGTTGTGAGAAGGGCACCTACTTACCAAGTAGTGAGCCTCATGTAAACACCTCAGGAGATTAGATGAGAATGTTACATGTGACTGTAGTGTTTACTCCACCTCATCAGAGCTGCAGGCAGTCCGATTCCTTTACATGCGGCTGTCAGGCTGTGCAGGGATACTTGTGTCCCTTTCCAGTGACTAGGCCCTACAGTGTCTGTAATGTAAGGACCATATATCTAGAACATGAATAAACATAATCTACTTAAGTTATGTCTGTTTTACATAAATAGTTACTAAGGTAAAAATATAATGAGGTTATCTTAAAGATGCCACAATCGGCATGCGGTAGAGGTGATGTTTGTCCCTCACTTGGTAATAATCATGTGTAGGCTTATGAAAAGTCCAACTTCAAAGTACTGTGCTGGAGAAAAGAGTATGAAAAAATCCAAGAAATATGAAGAACAAAGAAGAGGTTTTATACTGGAGAAAGGTTGAACATAATAACTTTCTGTAGGGAAACGGAATAAAAACCAAAGACAGCCTACTTTACATTTCCTTTTTATCCGAAGCAATGGCAGATGCTACTGGTTAGCATGGACTGGTCTTATTACACCAGTTTACTTTGCCTCCTTATTTGCAACTATCCATGTATGATTTAGAACTGATGCAGTTTGAAGGAAACAGGCTTGTTTTCACAATTTTAATGCATTTAGCCACCACTGTAGTTAGTGGGGCAAGAGACTGGTACAGAACTAACACCGAGGCCCCCATGGCAAATCATCTGCTACCCCATCTGTCTGCCCAAGATTTAGTGACACATTAGAGTCCTGGGGCCTTGTGGCTGCATTTCAAACTTCAAAGGTCATTAACTTGGCAATTAGTGGAAAATGGTTTGGCACCTTGCAGACCCTGCCTAGTATATTCTGGGCTGGGATTTGAGTTTTTTTTCAAAAGAGTCTACCCAATGATTAACCAACTGTGTCTGCAGTTATATACCTCTGTTAACTAGCTTCATTCTCAGCTGAGAACAGTTATGTAATCTGTTTGAAATTTCTAGTACCATTGAAAATATCACCTCTCACTTCAAAAAGTAATACAAGTCTTGCAAGGAGGGATATGCAGTGATGGGAATTGTGGAGGGAAGAGAGAGAGAAAAAGGCGCATACTCAAGATACTGGTAGGAAGGATGTTGAGGTGAATATTTCAATTTCAAGCTTTTGTTCGGTCTGCCTTTCACACAGTATGTAAACACCAGGGTACTCTGATTTAACATGCTGTTGCAGAAAAAATCTTAGGTCATCTTGTAAGTCATCTCTAAATTTTATTTCCACCTATTGCTTCTAGGAATGGAAGAAGGAGGGACCTACAATCTGAAAATTCTTGTGTACTGTGCTGGCTTTTTCCTGTGGGCCTTTTTGTTGCTGCTTGAAGTCAGTACTCAAGAGGTTTTTTTTTCCCCCAAATGTTAATTTTTGATATATAATAGCTGTTAAATTATACACAGTATAATATCTTCCTGGTGTTACAGAATACACTTACATCTTCTTATTGTGTAACAGATTAGAAGACACAGAAGGCTGACGAATCATTTATTATATAGCTATCAAATGACATAGAAATGAAAGCATCTCAAAATTTATGAGGAAAATGATTGCTTCAAGTGGTGTGTCAAATCCAAGATGACTACTGGTGCAATACATTTGTGGGAAAGCGACATTTTTGATAAAGAGAGAAATGGAACCTTACCAAGGTATCAGTTATAAACTTATTGGTAAAGTGGTGAGACCAATCTGTGCTTTGCTTTATATTACTGGGAAGTACAGTTTGGCTTACGTGACAGATAAGGAAACTGAAGAAAAATGATAAAATATACTTTGAAATAAATGCGGCGTTATTTTACTACCTCTTGTGAAACTGTCCATCTGTGTTTGTTTTCTTAAAGATGCCTATATGAATCAAAAAGGCCATATGGGGACTTCATGTCAGAACTGGGATTAAAGTTCAGGATGAATAGTGAACAGGTTTTTTGGGGTGAACAACCTGCCCTTAGATGCAGACTTTGTCAGTCTTAAGCTAATGGCAACTTTGGTTTTGAGTCTCATAAAATTGTTTGGGCAAATATGTATGAGGAAAAGCAAAAAGGAAGCAAGCATTTCATAAATGTCAGTATCAAATTTCTCTGTGTCTCCTCACCCAGCTCTATCCTCTCACCCCCCTAATTTCCTTCTATGTGTTCAGATTTGCCAAATTGGCCTGCCAGCCAGAAGTAACAGTCTGCAGTAAGACAAAGGAGAATGAGTCCTTATACTGGTGGTCAGAGCACATGCCTGGGACAGAGTGACCTGGCTTTAGGGCCTTGCTCCAAGGATTATTCAAGTATTTCTCACAAAGCAGAATAACTGCAATAGGAGAGAGTGAGGAAAAAATACTTTCAAGGCAGGCATGAGCTCTCTTTCAAGATGCTAGGCTTTCTTCAAATCCCTCCATGGAGTGAGGAAGTACAAATGGAAAAGAGGTCTTTCACGTTGAACAAAACGCTCACCCCATTCCCCACAGCAGCAAGGTTGAACAGCAAGGAGAGAACAGAGGTAATTGCACCTTTTTCTTCCTTGTTTTGCAGTCTTCACATTCATTTCAATTACAAATTCCTCCACTTTGTTTTTCAGCTAAGAAGATCTTTATTACTTTAGACAAGTCATCTTGGTCTTCTGTGGAAATAAAAAAAAATCACTGATATGTCAAGACCATCAGCTAATAATGCTTTCTTCTTGAAAGTCATCTTCTTCCTCTAAGTCTTTGTGTACTTCTTCCTGACAGTATCATACAGTCATAGAATGTTCTGAGTTGGAAGGGACCCACAATCAAAATCCAATTCCTGCCCTGGACAGGACAGCCCAAAAATCCCCCCACATGCCTGAGAGCGTTGTCTAAAAGCTTCTTGAACTCTGACAGGCTTGGTGCTGTGACTGCTTCCCAGGGGAGCTTGTTCCAGTGCCCAACCACCCTCTGGGCGAAGAACCTTTTCCTACTGTATTACCTAAATCTCCTGACACAGCTTCGTGCCATTCTCATGGGTCTTGTCACTTGTAACCAGAGAGAAGAGATCAGTGCTTACCATTGCACTTCACCTCAACTGGCTAGTGGTGATGTAGTCTGATAGACCCTAGGACACGATTGGCCCTCCTGGCTGCCAGGACACTGCTGACTCATATTAAACTTAATGTCGGCCAGGACCCTTTTCAGCAGTGCTGTTCTCCATCCCTCCAATCCAGTGTTGCCCTATCCCAGGTGCAGAATCTGGCACTTGTCTTTTTAAAACTTCATACAGTTGATGATTGCTCAGCCCTCTGATTTGTCTAGGTTTCTCTGCAGGGCCTTTCTGCCTTTGAGGGAGTAAACAGCTCCTCCCAATTCACTATCATCGTCAAACTCAGTATCCCTTCCAGTCCTGCATCCAAGTAATTTATGAAGATGTTTAAAAGAACTGGGCCTAAGATAGAGCCCTGTGGAACCCCGCTATGACTGGTCACCAGCCTAATGTAGTCTCATTCATGCTTTGTGCCTGACCCATAAGCCAGTTGCTTAAATATGACATGTTTATCCAGCTGTGTGCTGAACATTTTGTCCAGAAGCATCCTGTGAGAGACAGTATAAAAAGCCTAACTGAAATCGAAAAAGATTACATCAACTGGCTTCCCTTGATCAACTAGGTGGATTTCCTAGTAGATGCAGAGTGCTCCATATACTCTTAAAAAATACAGGTATCACGCACCCACACTTTTCCCCTTCTAAATATTATTACCGTTAGAGGATATATGCTGCTCATATTTTCCTCAAATTTTAACAATTCGACACAGCAGAAGTATGAAATATAAATACTCATTATATGAACTGAAACTTGCAAAGAAACAAGCAAAATGTCCTTCATGATCATAGAGGTTCTTTTGCCAGCCTTGGTTTAGATGAGGCAGAGGTAACTTGCAGCAATATCTGATTACTGCAGGAAATATAGGTCATCATATTTAATGATCTGGAGCTGTGAATGTATTACAGCTTCCATCTGTCACTTTTGATTAATATAGAGCACTGAACTGGAATGGAAATAAAGTTAAAGAACAATGTAATCAAGGACATCTGGGGTATTGGAGGTATTGGGAGCTCTTACCATCCACCATGGTCGCTGTGCACACATTGGGATGACTTTGATACTGATAGCAGGATGGTTTGGAGTTATGTTGACATGTGGCACTAAAACAGCATATTAGTCCAACCGCTGGAAACAAAATGTGGATGTAAATGGACACAATTCCTCCCATGCTGCACCTCACGTGGACTCCCTGGCATCAGGACTCCAGCAGGTTGTTTTTAAGAGGTCAGTTTTATTTCTTAAAACAAGACTGGTTAATGCAAGTTTGATGTACCTTTCATGTTGTTCTCCCTCATTCTGATTTCTAAAGCAGGGTATTTGTACTGTGAATTTACACTCCCACCTAGATTTTTGTTGGCAAGATTAGACTCCACGAGCCACCTGCCTGGGAAGCGGAAGTTAATGCTGACCTGGGAATTCCAGTAAAAGCTGTGCTGATTCCTGTAGCTCATACTACCCACTGATTTCTGGGTATTACAGCTATTTAGATTCCTATTTGCCACTTGAAACATCTAGATCTTCTATGTCAAGTACACTGACATGCTCAAGACCATTTTTCAGCAACTATGAATCAACTAAGGGAGCTGAAGAGTGGCAGGAGAGTGGCAGAGGGCATTTAATTCCAGGAACATTTCTGTACTGGAACAGAAATTGGACATATGTAGCACTGCAATGAAAACTACCTGTACCAGTCATAGAAACTCAGCATTCTCCCACTGTGTCATACCAGGGTTAGATTTATGTTTATCATGTCTGTCCAAAATTTGTACCATAAGGGCCTGATGACAGAGATGAGTGGTTTTTTTCATAGTAACACTGCAATTTTTAGTATAAATTTTAAAAAAGATGCTCAACATATAGTGATAGCATTTACTTTAGCTTGATTCTTCCTGAGTTTTGGCGGCCACTGTGTCTCTTCAGACTTTAAAGGTGTTGAACAGATATCAGCAGAAGGAATCTTTCCTTGTGCTGCACAGAAAAAGCAACTGAATTTTGAAACAATAAAAATGTTGTTGTCTCACTCTATTGTTTTAATGATTTCTATTCCTCTTATGTTGTTTTTATTTACACAGAAAAATTAATCCCTAAAGTGGTAGTGTAACACTACTTGAGACTGCTGAGACTCCCCTGTCACCCCAGCAATGGAAATAAGTTCTGCCCCTACATGTCCTGATGGTATCAGAGTACAATGCATACCAGTGTCAACCAAAGCTTTGTGTTTTTGTGCTTCTGATGTGCCAGGACATTTGATCCACACAGTCCAATAGACTCGATTTTCCCTGGCCTCTGTCTGGCTAGAGGCAGGGCCCATCTAGTTCTGGCTATTGTACCCTCACTTGGCATGCATTCTGTTGGTCCCTTCAAGTGGATCAGATGTGTCATCCTCTCTTCTGTTAAGCCTAGAAGCTTGGTCATGAGAAACTGGAGCTACATTAATTCTTGCAGAATTCCTCATTAGTAGTTTCTTCTTTTAGCTTATGGACCCATGCTGCTAGGACAAAAGTGGGTTTTCCATCTTATCTTCTCATGTCTTCCCCATGCTCACGCTGGAGGAACCTCAGGTTGGCTTGTGGAACCTGCCAACCCTCTCCCTAGCTGGGGAACTCCTGATAGCAGGGACTCTGGTGTGTACTGACAAAACTTGAGGAAAGTCCTCTAAGCTCCTTCCTGAGTTTCTGACTCTCTTCAATCCTTTCTTCCAACTTCTGCATATGCTCAGTCAAATCTGTTTCCACTGCCGAGATTTGGGCTTCTTTCGTGGTGTGGGCAGTATCTTCATATGTTTGTAACATTCTTGTCATTAATGTCCACTGTGTCATTTCCGTCATTCCATTGCAGCATCTCTAGGAAGTGGGAGTATGCTTGGCCTGTATGGAGCGAGTTTGAGCCATATCAGTGTTGTACATTTTACCAGGACTGGACTCTTGATGGTTTGGTCGTCATTTGAGAAAAGGATCTCCATCACAGCCAGTTCTTGCATGCATTGGATTCCTTGCTCCATGGTGTTCCAAGGGCCTTGCTGCAGCTGGAGGTCTTCTTGGCAAAGGTATTTCTCCTTCAGGCTTGTTGAGAGTCGCGTCCAGAGGTTGAGAGGTTTGGGCCTCCTCATGATCCCCTGGCTGATAGCCACATCAGGCAACACAGATCCCAAGCACCTTGCTTCAGTACCATCCAAAACTGTAGCATCACCTGTAGTGTCCCAGACTTGGATCAACCAGCTCAATATTGACTCATTGGTTCATTGCTGAGGTCTTTCCTTAGATTGTGGAGAAAGGATAAAGATTCCGTAATTATTTCTGGTTTTGATTCCTCTGCTGGCTGTGAGGGTCCTGCCTCCCCATTTTATTCTTATATTTCCTCCTCTGGACAGTGATGGGCTTAGGTTGCCCTTCTGGTTTGTCTGCAGCTTGAGTGACTATGGTGTCTGTAGATCTGTTCTCCTTCTCTTCTGGCTGTAGGTGCTGCTGTGCGTAATAATGACCAGCATGCAGTAAGCTTTTGCCAGGGCCCAGCACAGTGCAATCAGTTGCCCCTCTTTGGAGCTGCCACTGCAATTTTCTTTTGGATATTCTGCTCTTATATGGATTCTGAATTTGTTCAGAGGGAAAGTTCTAAACTATTGGGGCAGAGTATTTCTTCAGAATCTGACCCATATCCTCCCACATTGCACGCGATTTAGGATTTTCCACCAGTGGGACAGATCTCTGGGAAGCTTCCCTGGAAGTCTCAGCCCTGTGTTTCAGACTGTATGGAGGAGACATAGCAGAATCAACAACAAAAATATAGTGTCTAACACCCAGAGGGAAACCAACATTTTCAAAAGGCGACATGTTGTCTTGGGGTGACTTTGTGATGTGTATCCCCTATCACTGCCCCATGCCCAGAAAATAAGTTTGTGCCTTTCTGTGCCTTTAAACTGAGTCTGAGAGGGTGGAAGAGACAAAACTGAGGGAACTTTCTAAGCAGTTTGTGTTCATGTTTTCAGTGACACAGAGATAGCGACAGCTCTGTGTTCAGCTGCGGCAGTGAAGCGAGAGAGAGGAAAGCACCCTGCTTGCTTTAGGCCAGTTTTTCAGCTCCTTTTTCTTTCTCCAGAGAGAGACAGAGAGTTGAACTTTGTTTTCCTGGGACTTTGTTTTTTTCCTTTTTTTTCCTCTTCTGGACTGTTTCAACATCAGAATACATTGGGAGGACTTTCCACCGAGGCTTTGGCCCTGGAGGTGGGCCCACCGCCCCGTCCCAGCTCCAAGGAGGGGGAGAGAGAGATCTACAGAAGGACTCTGAAATTTTCCTAGGTTTCTCTCAGCACTGTGAGAGGTTTTATTATTTAGCATCATTATCCTATTCCTGTGTGTTTGTTAAAGAAATAGTTTTTACCTCTTTCACTTTCCTTCGAGGAAAATTCAATTTTTCCCAAACCTGGTGGGGGAGGGGTGGTTGTAACCTGCCTTCTGTCAGAGGATATATTTCTAAATTTGGCCAAACTGGAACACATGTCAGACCTGAAGGGAAGAAAGCAAAAGGCTGGGACAAATTGTTCCAGTAGATGGGGACAGGAAACATAATAGCTCCCCTATAATCCAGGAGGAATCAGTTAGTGACCTGCTGAGCCACTTCCATGCTCACAAGTCTGTGGGACCAGATGGGATCCATCCTGGGGTGATGAGGGAGCTGGCAGAAGAGCTCGCAAAGCTGCTCTCCATCATTTGTCATCAGTCCTGCCTAACTGGGAAGGTCCCAGATGGATGGAAGCTGGCCGGTGTGATGCTCATCCATAAGAAGGACCAAAAGGAGGATCTAGGAAACTACAGGCCTGTCAGCCTGACCTCGGTGCCCAGCAGCATTATGGAACAGTTCATCTTGAGTGCAATCACCCAGGACCTACAGGATGGCCTGGAGATCAGACTCAGCCTGCATGAATTTAGGAGGGGAGGGTCCTACCTGACCAACCTGATCTCCTTTTATGACCAGGTGACCTGCCTGGTAGATGAGGGGGAGGCTGTGGATGTTGTCTACCTGGACTTCAGCAAAGCCTTTGACACCGTCTCACACAGAATAATCCTGGAAAAGCTGGCAGCCCATGGCTTGGAGAGGTGCATATTTTTCTGGGTTAAGAACTGGTTGGATGGCTGGGCCCAGACAGTGGTGGTGAATGGTGCTGCCTCCAGTGGGTGGCCAGTCACTAGTGGAGTCCCCCATGGATCTGTGTTGGGCCCAGTCCTGTTTATGATCTTTATCAATGATCTGGATGAAGGGATCAAGCCTACCATTAGCAAATTTGCAGATGACACCAAGTTGGGTGTGAATGTCAGTCTGCTGGAGGGTAGGAGAGCTCTGCAGAGAGATCTGGACAGGCTGGATCCATGGGCTGAATCCAGTGATATGAAGTTTAACAAAACCAAGTGCTGGGTCCTGCACTTTGGCCACAACAACCCCCTGCAGCACTACAGGCTGGGGACAGAGTGGCTGGACAGTGGCCAGGCAGAAAGGGGATGCTGACTGATGGCAGACTGACCATGAGCCAGCAGTGTGCCCACGTGGCCAAGAAGGTCAATGGCATCCTGGCCTGGATCAGGAATAGTGTGGCCAGCAGGACCAGGGAAGTGATTCTTCCCCTGTACTCAGCACTGGTGATGCCACACCTTGAGTACTGTGTCCAGTTCTGGGCCTCTCAATTTAGGAAGGATGTTGAGATGCTGGAGCATGTCCAGAGAAGGGCAACAAGGCTGGTGAAGGGTATGGAACACAACTCCTATGAGGAGTGGCTGAGGGAGCTGGGGTTGTTTAGCCTGGAGAAAAGGAGGCTCAGGTGAAACCTTTTTGATCTCTACAACTCTCTCAGAGGAAGTAGTAGGCAGGTGGGGGTGTGTCTCTTCTCCCAGGCAACCAGCGACAGGACAAGAGGACACAGCCTTAAGCTGCACCTGGGGAAGTTGAACTTGGGCATTAGGAAGAAGTTCTTCATAGAAAGAGGGATTGGGCATTAGAATGGGCTGCCCAGGGAGGTGGTGGAGTTACTGTCCCTGAAGGTATTTAAGAAAAGACTGGATGTGGCACTTAGTGACATGATCTAGTTGATAAGGTGGTGTTAGGTCATAGGTTGGACTTGATCATCTCAAAGGTCTTTTCCAACCTAGTTAATTCTGTGATTCTGTGATTCTCAACTGTTCCTTCAGCAGGCTGAATGTGATTATTAATAAACCCTCAGAAGCAGCAGCCAAGACTGGGACAGGCAAACAGCAATGAATACATATCCCAAATAATCATTGTTTCTGATGTTATCTGTACCTAAGCCAGTATCACAGAGTATGTCCACAAAGCAATCTTGGTTTGTGTCCTTGATCCAAAAAAGAGCCATATCTTGGGCAAACTGTACCATATATACAAAGAAGTATACAAGGCTAGGTGCCACAGCCCCATTAGAAGGAAGCATGATGACCAGTGAGTTCTGTATGCAATACAAAATGTTTCAGTCAAAACTGTTAGTTTTTCACTTTCTCTCTCATGTCCCTTTAGTTGGATCCCAAATTTGTCTTGGTTTAAGGCGATTTAATGGGGTAGACACTTGGAAATGCATCACCTCCCCTTTAGTTTTAACCAATCCCTTTCCACCAATAAGGCAGAACTAATACAACTAAATATAAGTGAAAAAATAACAGTTCATTAAAAAATGAAACATCAGCAGGCAAAAAAAATAACCATGAATAATCACTAGATACAAAACTGCTAAATCTCACAGAGTCCCTGGGAACAAAGGGAAAGCTAAAAAGGCAGAGAAACCCCTGCCTCAGTATAGTGCCCTCCACAGATGACTGCATATTCTGAGAAACAAAGGGAAAATGGCAGGCAAACCCTCCCCCCAGGATGGTGCCCTCCACAGATGTGTGTTCTGAGAGACAAATGGAAAGGGTTCAACTCCCACTGACAAACGCAGTGGAGGTTCCACTAATTGTCCTGGGGAACACAGAAAAAATGGTGGAGAGTCCCCTCTCTGGACCACGTAGCAGAGAGAGAATGAAGGAAACAACACAGCAAACAATCCTCTGTTTTTCCAAAGCTCCCTTTCCCCCCACAAATGAACAATGGGAGCTGGGAAAAACAAAACCTGGAAACACTATTTCTGCCCAAAAAAAGTCGATGCCGGCAGAGACCTGACACAGGCTCTAGGGTGGTGGCTTGGCAGGCTTCCTCCCTCTCCTTCTCTGCTTCTTGCTCAGCTGGCTCTACACCAGTTCCAGACAGTGTCAGCTCTGCAACTTCCAAGCCACTGGTGTTGGTGCTGCTGTCTTGGGTCACAGTTCCAATGAAAGACAGACTCCCAAGCACTGAAGAACAGTGGCCCAACCTTGACCAGCTCTGGCTTCATGCTGTGGAGAGGTGTTGCAAAATTCACTCTGAAACCATTTTGAATTATGAAATGCAGCTTCTTGGTTTGCTACTGTTCCCCCTTGGGAAAAAAACATGAAAGAAGACTAGAGAGGAGCCTCCACCCATGCTGCCTCAGCTCTGTCCCCCTGCAAGAACAAAAGGGGAACAGAAAGAGCCAAGAGGCAAGAGAGAGCTCCACCTGAGTGTCCTGACCTTAAAAAGCCTGGGCAACCTGCAGCCCCATGGTTCTGTTTCCAGCTGCACTTCTAGGTCTTAAAGAGATTGTAACAATTTTGGGCACAGATAGATATGAAATACAAAACCATTTTGGTTTACCCAGGACTGCAATTTAGCCAGTTCAGTAGCTGTAAAAGGTACTTCTTTTGTGACCAAAGTTGAAAAAGTTGGAAAAGCGTCATCATCTCCTTCATACTGATACTCAGTTTTAAGGCCTTAACTTTTTTATATCCAGTTGCTCTAAGAGCTTTTTGGCCTCTTTTATTTCTTTTTGAAGGTAAAGAGACTCAACATGGACTGCCTTAGAATTCATTGCTTATAGATTCTCAACTAGAGCACTAGAGCTGTTCTGAGTCTCTCTGAATGGCACTAATGCTCTTCTAATTGATCTCATAGTGCTTTGACTAAATCCTGCAAAGAATGTATAACCTATGCCTCCTTGCTGGTTCTTTGTGATTTTTCCTTTATAGCAGCAGTAAGTGCTGCCCCAAGTATAGCACAGACAATGATTTTATCTTTCCCTTTTTGCATTTTTCCTTTGGCCCGCATACTAGTAATGCAATAAGCTATCACCTGTTGATTATATCAATTAGTTTGTGTCCACTCCAAACCAAGGGCAGAGGGACAATAATCAAACTTCTCCAGGAGAAAAAGCAAAACATTAGCCTTACAGTGGTCATCCTGGGTAACCATTTTTCCTTCAGTGTCCCTCAGAGGGAGACAATTGGTTG
This sequence comes from Corvus cornix cornix, assembly GCF_000738735.6. Lineage (NCBI taxonomy): Eukaryota > Metazoa > Chordata > Aves > Passeriformes > Corvidae > Corvus > Corvus cornix. The sequence goes on from NC_046333.1 coordinate 22,041,353, forward strand.
CCACCAGGCAGGAGAAAGAACAGTAAAAGTTTAGTCAACCTCCCTCAGAGGAAGACAATGCCTGCTATGTGGGAAGAAGAACACTTAAAGTTCAGTCCCACTTGTTAAATGGCACTGTGGGTCAGAGAATGGTATCCTGTCCATAACACCAATTAAAATGTTGCAATTCGATAAATGTTAAAGTCCTCTGCTCAAATTAAGGTACAAAAGAGACCAAATGTGGGTTCAGCAATTCCAAATTTATTTTGCAAAATTAATTGTATAGGGGAGAGAGAGGGGAGGAGAGACAGAGAGGAGAATAGAGAGAGGGAACAGAGGGAGGGAAGAAAGGAGGGAGGGAGAAGGAGAGATAGTGCAAATATAAGATAGTCAGCACCATGGATCCAGCAGAGTCTTCCTGTGGTCCTTCAGTGCCCTGGACTTCTCAGTAGTGGGGTCCCTCAGAATCACTCCCTGAGTAATTTTTATTTTCATGAAGAGTGAAGGTAGGAATGACTTTCAGTTCCTCAATAGCATGGGAGGCAAGAGTACTAGTAGTTTTCAGTTCCTCATATAGCATGTGAGGTGACAGTAGGAGTGGTTTTGCTGTGGTGCATGCTTGGGACTTAATTTGGAGGTCATCAGAGGTCTGCTGTGGGGATCATATACTGCAATGGAATGTTGGGGTGAAAAGAAGCAGCTTTGGTCCTGCCTATGCAAAGCTAGAACTGAACAGTTTAATTTATTGTAAGTGATATTACACAGTGTGAACATGTTCTAGAAGATAGCTTGTGATGTGTGAAAGAAATTACCACTGTAAAGAAATCCATATATATCTGAGAAAAAATATGCAGTGTTTCCCTTTACTATCCTTCTGCACTGTAGATCCTTTAAAGATTTCATGCTGTGACCACTCCCGCTCCTTCCTCTGTAATACCAAGACCTTGCTGATCACATTCAGGGATGTACAGGTTGTTCACAGGGACATTACTGTAGCATCCATTTTTAAAAATCTGCTCCATCTTATGCACTTCAGGATCATGTGTAAATTTTCCTATGTGTTTTCTACATCTTCCTGCTTGAGGTCCCCACTGGTGATGGGTGAAGTACCAATATACTCTCAACGTTGGAACTTTAAACAAGGCTTGACATGATACCAAAACTCCCAAGGGTCAATGCTAGCTTTATGTCCTATTCTCTGTACTGTTTGGTGTGGTCCAATTTGTTCTGAACCCTGTGTTCTGTGTCTTCTTCATCTCCACCTTGAAGACCTGTGCTCATCTGAGTTAGGGAGGAAAAAAGTTGGAGACAGTTTGTGCTTTGCCTTCCCACCCAACCCTATTCCCTGTCTCCTCCTGAGGAGGTGCTAGGGGAAAGAGCTGCTGCTACAACCTACGATCCTTCACGTGAGATTGTGCTAGGGGAATCAGGGACAATATAGGGGATCTTGGTCCTGCTCTGTATTCATGAGCAGCAGTCCCCATGAAGGGACTGCTCCCTTCCTCTACAGCAAGACCTGACCAGTCCAGTCCCTACCCACAGATTTCATAGCTGTTATTGAGCGCTTCCCAGTGTCGTGGGATGAGTGGAAGCTTAGACAAGCCTCAGATTTTGACAACAGTTTAATGAATCACTCTTGTCCACAAGTTCTAATGATGGCAAATCAGATCTATTTATAAAAATGAACTTTTTATTAAACAGACGAGATAACAGATGAAGATCTTAATCAGAATTACTTACTACAAAGTATAAAAGTAAAGAGCTACTAGTAGATTACAGAATAGCATATAACACTGCACTATATCAAGGTGTACCTATAATTAAGCTAGCAAAAGAAATAGTATTGATTAGGAATCGAATGTAACTTACCACTGAAATGATGACAATGTACACAGATTCCTTTACTTAACCCCTGGAGAGTAACTGCAAAGCAGGCATCCCTACTCATGGGAAAAGCTCCCATACATTTTCAGGAAAATGTACAGAAGATTTCTGCTTTGTTAAAGTTTGGTGAGGTTTTCGTAGTTTGTAAAGTGAGTGTCTGTCAGTCAGACAACTTACTGGGCCAGATCTCACTTCAACAGCGAGGTGTTTGGCAGCTGGGAGATTCCAGACCAGTGTTAACCCCATGGCACCAAAATAACTCACAAGACAGCTTGTCCTGTTTGAGTTATCTGACTGGTTAAGAAGATAAGGTCTTGTGGGATGGTGAGATGCCCTGCTATACCCAGGCTTTTGGCAGTAGCACACACAGTGGCACTTTTTTAGATAGAAAAGTGCGAGAGGCCGGTGTTACTGCTCTTTGCAGGTCTTTGTCCATCTGCCAGAGCAAGTGGGATCATTTAATATAATAGTAACTTTTCCTTTCTTAAAGAAAAATAAAATGCAGTAAAGAAAAACTGTAAGTTTGCAAAGTGGGGACTTGTTAATTTATTTTCAAAGAAAATTTCCATTTTATCTTGGGGTTTTTTTTCTGAACAAATAGATATTGTTCTGCAGTTGCCTGAGTTCCTCAAAGGGATTTGTGTTCCTTCATTGCTCTGGTCTTTCCCCACACTACACTCCGTGAGTGAACTGCTTCTTCCTCTGATGTAGTATGTCAATACCTGTCAGTGTAACAATGGAGTTGAGAGTCCTATAGTCCTGATCCTGCAAATACTTGAAATTTTGGAATTAATATACATAGGCATGATTAAAAATAGTGGTGAACATTGTTATCAGGATCAGAGGCTATCTTGGAAATAATTGTATTGACTAATTCTATAAGGCAGAATTTCACTCTCAAACCTTGCTGTCATTTAGCATTGTTAATGACAATGTGTTCTCATCTGGAATAGTAATGGATATTTGTGCATGGACACAGACAGTTTTTTCAGCCAGAAGTCTTTGCAAGGAGCAGTGCATTTGTCAATGTATGTAGAAGCTCATGTAGATTGTAGTTGTGTACTGCAAAAGTTAGAAAAAAGCTCATGTCAGGAACTGCTTCATAGACCATGGGTAGCTGTTGTTATTATTGGAAGCTCTAAAGTTAATTTGATTTAAATGAGCATTTTTAACAGATTCACACTGGTAGCAAGCAAGTCACACCTTTAGGGGATTATATAGAACTGTCCCTTGGAAAGGAGTTTGTGGCCCTCTCAGCTAGGGTTTTGTAGCTCCCTTTCAATGTATCACAGGGATGATTACCAGCTATGCTTCTGCACTGGTGGCTTTGCTGGGGGGAGGTTGAAACCACATCCTGAAATGGTTTTGAACTAATTTCTTCTTCAATTAAAGAAACAAAATTTGTTTTAAAAGAGTTCTAATCCATATGTCCAAGTGTTTGCTTCTTGAGCTGAGCTTACAGCTCATTTTATGTTTCCTTTATTAATAATTTATTAATCCCTTTGTAGTCTGCATGCATCATTTTTCTGTTGTTCCTTGTTGGTGGTGGGTTATTTTTATTAACAGTTACTTAGGGCATGTATTTGTGTTGCAGGTGCATCACAGATTCCCAAGGCTTTATTATGTTAACTCATTTTATGTCATATACTTTGGGCATAGTGATGTCTCTGCCAGCAAGCTGCACATATCATTGATTCACAAGTCTTCCTAGATGAGGAGATTATAAGAGTCAGGAAACAGCAATTATTATTTTAGTACTATGGTGACATAGGTGGTTTTTTAAAAATATACCTATTTTATTTGTTTCAGAATGAGAACTTTTTATTATTTTTTTTGCTATGCCTTTTTAAGGATCTGGGAAAAGTGATGTTAAATAATTTAATACTTAAGGATGCCATACTGTACTTCTAGGGAGAAAATACTCAAGAGAAGCTGGCATCAAGAGAGCAGTACAGGCTAGGCATCCTGCTAGACATGCAGTCATGTGACTTCTTCCAGTTGAATCCCAGAGTCTGGTCTTCCTGCCATGGTGGGGAGTCTTTCCTTTTTTGGAAGATAAATGCTCCATGCTTCTAAGAAGACACTCCACATCTTACAACACTGGGCTCAAACTGTTCAGGTTAAAACTCAATCAGTATTTACACCAGTTTTATCTAGCCCTGCTGATGCTGAAAATGACTCTAGATTAAGTTGCTACGGGATACTGCAAGAATATTCAGAGTAAAAAGGTTAGATAGTTTTTTGGGCAGTGTGTAGGTCTAAGTGTGTGCTTAGTTGCCTGAAATCAGGAGAAATCTTTCTGTGAACTGTGTCAGCTAATGGTATTTGAAAATGAAACACACACAGTGGACACTTACCTAGGTTCACAGTCGAAGGATAATTCCAGGGTACTTAAAGAATGTTTCCAGAAAATGACTTTTCAATATTGTTGGTAAGTGTGGCTGTGTGTCTTTGTATGAAACAACTAACTCACTGCACTAGCTCCTGAGCAATAAATAATTCTATGTAGTTTACTTGAGATAGACTTTAGGGAGCTGGAAACTTGTTTACAGATATATGCAGGCAGATTTGCTTTACCTTGAGCTCCTGGGTATTACTTTCAGATATTTCAGTATATAATTAGAGACTATCATCCTGTTAAAATAAAACCTAGAATCATAGGATTGTTTGGATTGAAAGATGATCACATTCTAACCCCTCTACCCTGTGCATGGGCACCTTCCACTACACAAGGTAGGTCAAATGATTTGTAGCCCAGAAAGCCAACTGTGTGCTGGGCTGTATCAAAAGAAGGATGGCCAGCAGGTCGAGGGAGCTGGGCCTGCTCCATCCTGCTGCTCCACTTCCATGAGACTTCACCTGGAGTACTCTGTTGAGCCGTGGAGTTCTCAAGCACAGGAAAGACATTGACCTGTTGGAGGAGGCCCAGAGAAGGGTCACAAAAATGATCAGAGGGATGGAGCACTTCTCTTATGAGGAAAGGCTGAAAGAGCTGGAGTTGTTCAGCCTGGATAAGAGAAGGCTCTACAGAGACCTTATTGTGGCCTTTCAGTACTTAAAGGGGGCTTATAAGAAAGATGGAGACATACTTTTCAGTCCATGTTGTAAGCAAAATTTTCTGTCATAATATTGATGGAATTGATCCAGCAGAAGAGCAGGAGCTGTGATTTGAGCAAGTAGCTGTGACTTTTCCTGGCCAACTGCTTCTTCAGTAGATGAAAGTCAATAGGCCTTTTGAATTAATGTTTAAATGGGATTCCTTTATTGCACTCCAATACAAATAAGAAGAGTGGAGTCCCTCCAAGAGCTGTCTGTGTCCTAAAATGATCAATCTTAGCTGAAAAGCAGGACTAAAACTAATATACAAAAAAAAGCAAAGGGCAAACCAAAGATTAAGTTACATAATTTTGTTTCCTTCTTTTGTGTTAACATAATTATGTAATTAAAATCAGGGGGACTTTACAGCTTTAAAGGCTGGGCTCCTTGTTACAATTTTGAGCCTTTTGAGTTAATACACAAACAAAACACCTATTTGTTTGACCCAAGAAGAAGAAGTAACCAGCACAATCCTACCACAAATGCTTGCTTTGATGGCAATTTTATACTGGCAAGTGCAAATGCATTCGTATATATATTAGCAAATTAGACATGCAAATTTTATTGTTTAAGACGTAACTGAAATGTAGTACATTAAATTTGTTAAGCTACTCACTGAATTATTTGTGAACAAATAAACAAATAAATTCCATTATCTCATGTTTCTGCAGAAACTGGGAGGTTATTTTGAGGTGAGGTGGGGCATGTCCTACCATTTATTATATCTCTGCAATAGACTTGCACTAAACTGAGGATAAATCAGAACAGCAGATAGCATCCATTCTAATAATTATTTGTACATGCAGCAGAAAAAGTCTTCCCCTTCCTTACAGCACACTTACAACATGAATTGTTGGAGCAAAATGTTTTTTCTTGGCTCTGATTAAAAGCATGAGTCGCAATTTGTCAGATCGTGTGAGTTAGAATTGCTTAGGCTCTTCTGCTGCATCTGTTTCAGTACACTTCATAAAGGACTATGGAATTGCTAGAATGAAGGCAGAGCTGGTGAAAAGAGGGAATTTAATCTTTCTGGCCAAACATGTAGACAAGAAATGACTTCTAGGAGTCTTTGGATAGTTATATGTCAATGTCTCTGGAGAAGGTACCAATTTGAAATAAGCGACAGCTGATAACCAGCTGCATGTCAGAGCCATTGAATGGGTATGCAATTAATTCACTGGCCTTTGGGAAGATTAAGACAATTTAATTGTGAATAAAGATTTAAATACTGCATGGAATTTGTTTAACATTTACATCTAGGCTGAGATTTCATGCAGCATGAATTTATGCTGAATCCAGGTTCTGCCAAGATTCACAAGTTTTATTAATATTTGTTGGTTTTACAGTGGATGCATTACAGACAGGCCAAATCTAAGCACTGTTTTATTGGCACAACAGGCCTCAAATCATGCCTATTTACTCAGGGGGGCCAGTGCATATTTATCACTTATCATTAAAATGCAATATTTACAGAGTCCATGGGTAATATATTTAGCTAAAAAATATCAACACAAGAATTATTTGAGCAAAAGACAGGAGAATAAAACTGCTTCGTGCTGGAGATGGAAATGTCTCATGATAGCAGGAGCAATAATTAAAATGGGATGCTGCATGAAAAGGAAATGCCATTTCCAACTTCTTTCCTTCCTAATATCAGTTTCATGTGTGTTTGAATGAATGTGTGGCAATTAAACCAAATCGTTAATGTCAGACTCTTATTTCCAGGCTTTGTACCAGTATGCACCTCATCTTCTCTAGTTGCTAAGCTGAGTAGTCTAATATGAAAAGAGATTAATATTGCTGAAGAGTCCTCATGAAAGACTTTGGTGTGCAATATGGTCTATATGATGCAGTATGGAAATAGGTATGGTCATATATCTACAAGTTTTCTCAAATTGTTGGCATGTATCAGAGTTGCTTAGGGCTGTTTGTGTACTTCTATAGTGTCTCTTTTTAAACTTCTGGGGCTTGCCTTTTTAACCTTAACATTCTTGCGTCCAGTCTCATGCTTTTACTCAAAAACACACACATATTCATGTACACAGATATAATTTTAGCTTCTGTGCAGTTGGTCACAACTGACATACAGAAAAACCACAATTTGAGACTTGATAAAGATTTAAAACCATGTGTCATAGGTTAGCAAGCATAGTCCCGGAAGGGACGTCCTTGCTAAGGGGTGCTTACAGTTTCCTCTGGGAACTGATAGGACCTATCAGCTGGCCAGTTTGAATATGGACAATTCTCTAAGCCACTTAAAGTTGTGATCACCTCTGTTATCCACATTTAAGAATAGGCAAACTCCCCCGCCAAGCTCTCTCTCTCGTTTCTGGCGCTGGGACAGGTGGCTGCGGGCCCCGTGCGGGGGCCAGCAGGCCCGGCCAGGCCCTGCTCAGGCCAGGCCGGGCTGGGCCACAGCCATCCTGAAGCCATGGACCTGTTCCAGCCGTGGAACCCCCCCCCCACTGCCTTGCTGTGGGCAGCCAAGCGGCTCGGCTCTCCCCCCTCTCCACTGCAATAAGAAAAATTCAACATTCCAGCTGCAAAGCTGCAAGGCCGAGGTGAGATTAGCCTTTTATTGCTGTGAAGAGCTGAAACCCTGAGGGAAGAGAGAGAGGAGATGCTTAAAGCTGAAATTCTGTTGTGAAGCTATGATATATCAGAGTATCCCATTGTAATTTCATGAAGATATGGGGGGTGGAGTGTTCAACTCGTGAGCAAAAGCACCTGCACTGAGATAGGCAGATGCTGACGCAGCTGTAATTTCATGAGAAGTTTGGACAGGGAGAGATGGACCAAATGAGGACTTTTGCTCCAAATGGGAAAGGAGAAAACCTCAGTCCCTAGAGATGCTCCCAGAGATAGTCCTAAAGATGAAGATGATGAAGACCCTTTGCTCCCAGGGAAGGAGAAGGGCCTCTGTTTTTGTTTCTGAACGGCTCAACCTTAAAACTGTACCCCAAAAAACCTTCAAGAGTGGACCCTCGAAAGCAGTTGTGGGAAAAGCTGCAAGTCGGGGGAAAGGACTCACACGCAGGCAGAAAGACTCCTCTTCCTAAATGGACTGAACAATATTTGGAAGTGGGCGGCTGTCTCGTTGTGATAATGTTTTCATAGCACGAGCAAGAAGAGACTTCTCTTTCTAAATGGACTAAACAAGGTTATTATGGAAGTGGTAAACAGACTGAACATCTTAAGGGTTGTCTTTGAACATTGTCAGTGGGAGAAGGGAGGAAGGTGGGGGGAGGAGGAGAGTTCTGAAGGTGGTATAATTTTTTTTTCTTCTTTTAGGTCTGTTAATAAACTTCTTTATATTCTTTCAAGTTTGGTGCCTGCTTTGCGTTTCTCCTAATTCTTATCTCACAGCAGATAAACAGCAATGAGTATTTTGGACCAAACCACTACACTAAATTGGTGTTTCCGCCCGGTTACAAACCGAACCCGCGACACCATGGGAATCCATAAACAATAGTAATGCTTTAAGGGCATACTCAGGGCTGAGTTATGATGGTGGCAGACGCTGCATGCATATAAATCAAATATTTGCTGACTGGTAAACCAATTGCTGCTAAACGTATCTTTTAATAGTCAAGGCAGCAGGGGAGAATGAAACACATTAAGCCATGAATGAAGCTAGTAGTTACTTCTTTGGACTACACAGTTCATACAGATTTATGACACTGAATTACATTTATCTGAAGGAAAGATATAAAACCCACTTCTCTCTCAAAGATAGGTCTGTTCCTTAAGGACAATAGTGTAATAGCTTCTTGATTCCAAAGTGATTTAATTGTAGTCTTCTTTCTTATTAAAATACCTCTTGTCCTGGGTTGCAGTGTATTCTATTACCATCCTCATGGGCTGTTGAAACCAGGTGGGGCAGTGTTTCCTTGCCTCCTCTCTCCGGACTATCTTGCTGTTAATTGGCCCATCAATGCCTTGCCTCATGACTCATCACCCCATTGTGAGATGCTCCACTCAGAGGGAGGAACCAAGCATTCCATCCTGGATATAATCTGAGATTCTGAACACCACAGACAACCCTTTCCACTGGATTCCCAGAGGACAAGAGCTACATAGCCACCACTGGACCTTCCAAGGAAGAGCAGACCCTTCTACAGGATCACCGCTTCAACAGAACCACATCCATAGCTTCAGGAGGACTGCAGCCACCATTTTATCAGACTGCTACTGCCAACTTTATTAACAGGGTGTCAGGCTGTATCCTGACTCTGTCAGTTTAAACCAGTGTTTTCTGCTTTTATTTTTTTTTTAAATTTCCCTATTAAATTGTTATTCTGACTTGGTGCCTCCCACTGGTTTGTTTTCAAACTAGTATACCTCTCCAGACTGATTTTTTAAAAATGCTGTGGCATATACAATAAAATACTTAAATTTTTCTCAGGTATAACCTAGTTAAATAATTTCACAAACCACTTACACAGAGTTCCAAAATCTTTTCATGTCGGAGATGTAGTGATTGTACTTGAGATCTCTTCAAAACGTAGTCTGCCATTTTTGCCCTTTTATATGTTTGCCCCTTCCTACTATGTTGCAGACACAATTTTTTTGTGTCTGTGAAAGTACACAGATTTTTTTGTATTGGACCCATGTGGTGAAGCTGAGGAATCTGAAGAGGACATTCATAGTTGCTGTTCTGGATATTCTTGCACAGGATTTTGCTGAGACCTTTCTACATATTTTCTGCTGCTTTGGACATGCAGGTGAACAGTAACACTGACAATGAAAGTGAGCAAAAATGGTGGAGTCCAGGTCTGTGCGGAAGGGGTGTGGGCAGTACCCTTTGCCAAATCAAAACTTTACCAATAAGCTGTGAGAGGGAGATTAGTGATGGTGATTCCCTTATACTGTATATAGGAAATGTTACGGTAATAATTTTTTCCTGACCTCTCCTGCACTATTGGTATCTGTTGCTTCAATTCTTAATGTCTTAAATCCATTCACTGGTGACCAAATTTGCACTAATATGCAGTGGAAACGGGGAAACGGGTTAGATGAGAGTGTGGACAAAATGTTGCTGAAGTCTGACTTCATGGATCTAATTTAAATGAAAATTTAAATGAAAATTGCAGGAATTATCTTACATGAGGGTTTTAGGAATATCACTTGTTCTTCCAGTGCAGGATTAATAATGAAGTATGACTTAGCAGATTTTTAGTTATTGATAACTTTTGATGTTGCCAGTGAAATGCCATAAGGCAGTGGTGAATATTATGGGTGAAGTGGAGGTTGTAAATAATTTGTGATCTTCTGGCAGTGTTTCAAAAAGTCAATTTAAAACACAGTCCTTATAGATGCAGAATGAACACTATGATTTTTAGATAATATGATGCACAATTTACTTTAAACATCTGTTGGAAGTGTAAGGATTTTATTTAAGTCAGTGGGTGTCTTGAGATGACTTGATGTTGTATTCCCTATCACTGCACCATGCCCAGAAATGTGTATATATGCCTTTTTATGCCTTTAAACTGAGCCTGAGAGGGGAGAGAGAAAAGTGTACTTTTTCAAAGCAGTTTGTTTTCATGTTCCAAGGACACAGAGATAAAACCTGTCTGCTTCTGCAGAGCGAGGGTGGGGAAGCAGCCTGCTTGTTTTCCAGCCAGCTTTCAGCCAGTTTTTCAGCTCCTTTTCCTCTGGAGAGTTAAACTTTTGTTTTGCTGGGACTTTGTTTTTTCTTCCCTTTTTCTCTGCTGGACTGTTTGAACATCAGAATACATTGGGAGGAATTTCCACAAAGGCCTTGGCCCTGGAGGTGGGCCCACCACCCTGTCCCAGCTCCAAGGAGGGGGAGAGAGAGACTACGGAAGGACTCTGAAATTTTCCCAGGTTTTTCTCTCCACAGCAAGAGACTATATTATTTAGCATCATTGTCCTTTTCCTGTTTGTTAAATAAATAGTTTTTATCTCTTTTACTTTCCTTCAAGGAAAATTCAATTTTTCCCTAACCTGGTGGGGGAGGGGTGGTTTGTGGCCTGCTTCTCTCAGAGGATATATTTCTAAGTTTGGCCAAACTGGCACAGTGGGTTTCCTTTCAGAATGTGGACCTGTAGCATTGAGAGGGGGGTAAACAAAAGGCAAAAGGGAGACTGTAAATCTCTTGCTATTAACAAAGCTGTTTATCTTTCCTGTAGTTGTAATATGCAGTGTCCAGAGTTTCATAGGTATTCATGTTCTTTGCAATATGTTAGTTGGTCTGTTTTAGGATATTTTTCTGTCTAATATGATAATGAAAAGAGGGAAGAGCAGTACAAAGCCCATGTAATTTCTCTGAAGTACAGAGGCAATCAAACCCCCTAGCCCGTTATATCTGAATGGGCACATGCCTGTGAAACATTCTGGTCAAGGAAGACACCATCCACTCTTCCAGAAGACAAGGAGGATTTAGTTTCACAGCAGCAGGATGGAGGGTATGAGCTGCCTTTGGATCTTATGTCCTGTGCATCCTCATGTGTGAATGCCAGTTACTTGCCTATGGAAGAGAACAACTTCAAACCTTCCTCAAACTGTTCTGCAATACTGTTTCCCTGGTGTGACCAACCTCTTTATTTGGAAAGTGTATGGAGTCTGCTCAGTTACATCCATACATGTGTTTTCTTGCTATGACATTTTTCTGTAATTTTTATATTTATTATAAATGTTACTGGCTTTAAGCAATGTAAGAATCAATAATTGCAGAAAGAGTAGTTGCAGCAAAAGAGGATGGGGAACATGCCACTACAGTAAAGTGCTTAAACTACCTGCAGGCTCACAAAAATCTTATTTTCATCAAAGGGAAAAGGTAATTCAGGTTTTGAGGGCAGGCCTTTCCTCTTTCCAGCAGAAGAGAATTTATGAGAGGGGAGGAAGTTCAAAAGCCCTTAAAGTATTCAAGGCAGCTCAGCCACTGGAGCTGAGAAGAGTGGTCTCTGAGGAACACCTTCTGTGAAGTCATTTGTACTGAGTAACTATATATACTGATTTATTTCCTCTCCTCCCAGAGGAGAAACTCCTGTTACATTTTCTTCCCTCTCTGAAGAGTGTGTTGCCCTAAGCTGATTGTCCTCCTCTGTGGGAGTCCATCCAAGACCTCTCTCTGCAGAGGCATTTGTCAGGTTTTTGTGTGCTAGCTCAAAGAGAGCCTGGAGGTCTAGCTGCAATCCAGCTGCACTATGGCAGGCACAGACACACACAAAATTGCAGGCAGATGAGGGTGCGCTCCTCACCCAAGGGGGCCATCCCTAAACAGGGTGTGAAGGCACACAGGCAGAGGCAAAGAAGGGAAAGAGAGGGGACTCTCCATGTAATTTCTATGCAGAAAGTTTATTGAGGTGAGACAATGGGGGAGGGGGGGGGAGGAGATGGAGAGCCGAAGATTTGATAAGGGTCCAGGGATTTTATAGTGGGGATAGGAAAGGCGGGGAAAAGGGATACAGCAAATGGGATACTTCGCAGGAGGCAGGGTTGAATGCAAGGGAACCAATGGAAATAACACAAAGGAGAGATTTAGGGAAGGAACCAATGGGGCATTGAGGAACAAGGAACTTTCTAGAACTGATACATATTAAACTTGGGAAATGAATATACACAATCTCATACATAAAGCAAGGAGGGAAAAACATTAACTAATCAGGGGAAAACATGCAAACAGCAGAACAAAGGAGTGGGTTCTCACCATGACTGTAAAGTTACATGCTAAACTTGGGTTGCTGACTACAATAGCTGGTTGTCCGAGTTCTCAGGAGATAGAGCGGCTAGAGCCACCTACACTGCCACAGGCATTAACATATTCAGAGCACAAGTCTTGGCACAGGTCGCTAGGTCTAGCCTGCTGTGTTGCATATAACCCCTGTCTAGCTTGGGAAGCCTTCATCTCTGAATAAGTGAGATGGGAATTTTCTTTTGTGCTGTACCAGTTGGGAGACTTTTCCAGAAACTCAGTGCTGTGGTAGAAATCTTCCATCTTTCAAGATGTACTCAGGGCCTGTTTATTTCCTTTTGCTCTTGTGGCAAATTGTTCCTTTAAATGTAACATTTGCTGTTAGTTTTTTTCCGGGTGCTTACCTCTGATAACTAACAGTGTTGCAATCCTTTTTAGCCTTCCTTTTGCTCTGTTGAAGCAGCTGATTCCTTAGGGTTTTCATGAACAAGCACAAGCACTGCTGTGGCAGTGAAGAGTACTGTGAAAGCTAGTTTACCCTACATCCTCATTTTACTTGGAATCATGTCCCTGCTCGCATTGCAACTCTCTGTTTCACTGCCTGTTTTTCCAAAAAATTGAAATTGAGGCCTTCATGAACTCCACGTGCTAGATCTACCACATATGTGTGATCACATGAAGTGGATTCAGGAAGAAAGAGACCAGGTTATTCAGCCATGATCCAATGTTATAAATAGCTGTTGCTTTTTGTTCACTTTCCCTTATACTTTCCTCTGAGCTCTGACACACTGCTGGGACCCAGTCTGGCAAACTGCTGAGAGTAGATAATAATCTTCTGTTTTGTGTATCACTGCAGTAAAAGGTCCCTGTACATTGTAGATACCTGCATTTCTCTGATGATGATGTTTTGGGCTCTCTGGTTTCAGAGCAGTATGGTCTTGCATTTTGCAATGTGGTTTTGTATTTTGCTTCTACTTTCTGCTTCCACTTCCACTCCTGTCCAATGCCTGTTATTCATAGAAAAACAAAGGAAATGTTAATTTACTCAGGGATTTTGGAGTAGAAGAGAATCTACATAAGGTCTTGAAACTAACATTTGTCACTTGGTCTGCAGTCTGCCAGCCATGGTTATTTAAATAACCCTGACTTGGCTACCTCTGCCAGCAAAGGCAAGTGGAGCAATCAGAGGTGGTTACCGATCTCCCCTAGAAGACAGCAGATTAGGAGAAAGGAAAGAATAGCACTTGGGCTCCCTAGCCTCAAAGAGTAATGGTAGTGCAAAATGGCAACTGGGGAATCTTCTCTTTGTACAGCAACTAGACAGATTTTAAAAAGAAAGTAACAGGGAAAAATTTGAGGTCGGGTTTATAAATTACTCCCATACACTTTTAAGTTGATAAAATTCAGTTATATATATACACACAGATATTCCATAATATATTTGTTTCCTAACTCCACAAAGGATGATACATGATGTATAATAATTTCTGTCTTAACTCTAACAAGAGCTAAATGTATATATGAAATGTAACATTTTCATGGTACAGGGGGCAGTATTGCCCTGTGTAATATAATGTGGTTTGTGTATGAGAGACAGACAAGTGAAAACCCTCCCACTTCCATCTCTCAAACATATAAGTAGCAATTAAAAAACCCTTTGAGGCAGCTTCATGCTTGTTTTGAATAGACTTCAGTATTTGTTCAATCCATTTGAAGATGTGAAGGATGACTTGGGGCAGGAAACTCTGTGAGAAGCTGTGAGAGTTTTCAGGTCCTCAAAATTGTCTATTTTGACCTCATTGGATGTTGGTGAAAAAGGGAAAAACTAGAAAACTAGTCTTGTTTAATCCTCTAATTAGATATTTATTTTATATAATTAATCTCTTGGACTACTACTCACATCTAACCTCTTTTGCACAAACCTTTCCTAGATGAGTTTTCAAGCTCTCCTCTTTCTTTTTTTGCAAAGCATTTTATAAAGCTTTTCTTCCCTTAAACATCACTCCTCCCTCATGCCTTTTCCCTAAACTGCCATGTATAGTAATTCTAGTGCTGTGGAGGTCATTAAAGGAAAACAGATTTTCAGAATTGCCCTTCAAGAGTGGTGCTCTGTTTGTCAAAGTTGCAGTACTCTGAGTGAGTACAACAGGAATTTTTTGTTGCTGTTACAATGCCATGGCTTAAGTAATAACTGCAGATGCCATCAGCATGGAAATTTTCTCATTTTGGTAAGCTTCCTTAGTTGAAGAAGGTTTCTGCATGTTTTCTTAAATCTGCCTTCACAGAAAGCAGCAACTCTGAGTCAAAAGGGACAGACCACAAAAGAGGTATGCATTTGTCTTGCTGACTATACTTTTGTAGCGTTTGACAGAAAACTTCTTGCCAGTCAACAGAGCTTTTAATCAACACTGTCAGCTTGATTGACTCAATAGAAGTTTAAATGAACAGCACCTTTCCACCAAATTAACCAGTGCCCTTTTTTTTGGGTGCTGATTATTTTACCGTTAATTTTGTACTTTTTTTTGTTTAATTTCTTAGATTGAAAGCTAAAATTTGTCTTCTTCTAATACTACTGCTTGAAAATCTCCACAGTATGTCTAGTCCTGGCATGTGAGACCAACACATTATTAGGATGCAGGGAATGCTGCAGTATTCTTAATGTCTTCTGGTGTTAGCAATACTTATGTATCTATATATACCTAGTTCAGTGTTTTTGAAACTGTTTGAAAGTGTGGCTTTCTCTGGGTCAGCTGTGTCTGTGCTACTTCTGGACAGAGAAGCTAAAACTATCCTTAATTACTGAGAGCAACAGAAATCACAGTTCCCCAGCCCTGAGGAAACTGGGTGAGTGCTTATAATTAAAGGTAGTTAGTAGTCTCTTCAGCTGCTACTCCTCGTCTATCTTTAGCCCTTGCAGCCTTTTCTTCCAGCTCTCACTTATGGTGGTAATAATGACTGTGTGGCTAGAGTGTGAGTTGGTTGCCATCAAATCCTAAAGTCTAACCTTGGGTAGAAAAAAGAAAATTTCACCTAGAAACTACTGTTTAAGAAGTACTAGATCTAGTTTAATAAAACTAAAAAGTGGAACTGTCTAAATATCTCCCATCACTCTCTTATACATCAACATGAAGAATAAATAGGACCAATGCAGTTCAGTGACATAGCTGAATGTCTCTCCCTCCTCCTAACTGCCTTCCAAACAAAACAAACAAAAAAGTTGCTTTTAACTGAAAAGGAGCAAGAAGCTATTTCCTGTTAGGATAAAGACTGAGCAAAATCTGCCTAGTTTATTTTGGCATTAGCAGAATTAGAAGACATGTCAGTGTTTTACAACTGTTTGAATATAGAATTAGCAAAACATTTTGGAATATGTTACTGGCTGACTCATCACACTGACATAATTGAAGTTCAGGGATCCAACTCAGATTTACAATAAAGAAAAAAGACAAATACTCTGCTGCAATTTTGGTTGGAGGCATTGGTGGTAAGAGAATAAAATATATTCTGGATTATTTATGCATGAACAGACATTAATATATTGTAGTTGTATTAATTATAGAACTTGTTTCAATGCTTGAAGCTTTGATTCTGTCAAATGAGATTAATTGAAGGGAGAAAATGCATGTTCACACAGGCAATATGTTGGAATAGCAATAGGCAGCATGTCATTACAGATCCAGTATCTCATGCTACCCCTGCAGCATGGGGTAGCTTCTCTGTTTTTGTTGCAGCCCAGCAAAGACTTTAGATAACTTGCTGTCTGAAATTATTGCTTCAGTTTGTTCATGCTCACTGAAGTGCTGTTTCTGTCTTTGGAAGCATTTTTGGATGCATTTCAGTGGGCCTTTTGAATGTTACTGCTATGCCTACTTAGCTCTGATGAAAGTAAGGAGGTCTCCGAACTTTCTCACTGTTTTTCTAGTCTTTGTTTAATAAATATAAAAGAAGGAACTATAGGTGCCTTTAAGCAAGTTTGCTGCTGAGAAGTTTAACATGAGGATAGAGTCTGATTTGCAGCCACATATGTCAGAGGTGGCTCTGACTTCTCCTTGGACTCTGCATGAAATACTTGTACCACCATCCTGAGAAAGGCAGAGCTACTCCTGCACCGCCTGGTATTTTGACTGTTTTACAGTGATGCCTGCCCTCATGGAGACACAGTGTGGATTCTATTCTTCTTAGCTGCCTTTTAACACCTCTCTGCTGTGTGTCAGCATCCTCCTACATCATCAGTTCTTCAGAACGGAAAGCAATACTTGTAAATAGGACCCTTCCTGCACAGGGCTCAATCTAAAGGCTTTTAACATGGCTGCCACTACTGTCCTCAACTGAGGAAGTGGAGGAAAAGAAGGCAAAGCCCCATTTGCCCAAATCTGTGTGCTGTGATAAAGGAGACAGTCAGTGTATGGTATATTTGGCCTGCCTGGGACCTCTGTCTCTCCATCCCATTGCTCTTCATGTCACTGACAGTGCTGACCTAGTGACCTAGGAAGGGAGTATCTGAGCTGGCTGAGATGGGTGTCCTGGCTCCTCTCCTACAGGCAAGCAGAGGAGGCAAGAAGGCTGCTTCAAGGGCTCAGGAAGGAGTCATCCTATGCTAGACCTCATGCCAGGTAAAAGAGCAGCAGAGGGAAATCCAGTCTCTTGACTTGAGCTAGACCCTGTTTGAAGGCAACAGTGGTCCTGGACCCCTCCTGCACCTCCTAAGGGATAGGCTGGGAAAGTGTTTGGATACAGAAAGTTACTAGCATTAGTTCAGCTGGTTAGAGCATAGGGCTTCTGATGCCAAGGTTGTGGGTTTGATCCCTGTATGGGCCATTCACTTCAGAGTTCAACTGAATGATCCTTGTGGGCCCCTTCCAATTCAGAATATTCTGTGATTTTGTGATTTAAGGGATAAAGTTTGTGCAGTGTTGTTTCAGCCATGGAGGCTTACAGTGCCACATACATAGTGCTATCTGCCTTACCGGTTTGGTCATCACCTGTGGAAGGCTGAACAACAGATGTGTCTGACAGGCAGGTGGACTTTTGCTCATCTGAGCTCCCCTCTGCTTTAAAAGAAATGGCTAATCCACCAGGATGTGGCTTGCTTCTTGTATCCATCAAATGACAGTCATGATAGTCAAGCTCTTTAAATGGTGCCATTTGGTTGCCTACAACTTGTTGCCTCAATGCAGCAATGAACATGAGAACTGAAAGAGCGCTGCTTACTTGGACTGTAAACTTTGTCTTCTTGGAAGCTACTCTTTCACCATGAGGTGAGCCATAAGTTTAAGGACAAGGCAAGCAAGATGATATGTATTTATGTCAGATACTTATGGCACAAGTTCATAACATTTTACAGTCACTGTCTTGGTGTTTGCTATCTTGATGGCATCTATCACAAAATCAGACCAACAGGACTTAAACAAGAAAGGGGATCCCAAACTTGAGCTCAAACCTGGTGCTACCAATACTCTGCATTCCCATTTCCCTACTACTTCCTCTGTACCTTAAAATCAAATGTGTGAAAAAAAGACAACATATTTTGTAGCTACTTTACTCACCACCAAAAGGCAGTGATGGGTGCAACATACTAACTGTTTAGTGGTGGGCATCAGTGTAATGGAAAGTAGCACAAGCAGTGAAGACTAGCACTGTGTTCCGTTATCACTACAGCAGGAACATAAGAAGATAATATGCCCCAAGCTTTTGTCAGAAAACAGCTTGCTATGACTGCTTGTGCAGTTCTTTGTATAATTCAAAAGCGGTTCCTAAGCAAACATACTGGCTTATCCTTTGTAATCCACGAGGGGAAAGAGGACCATCTGGAGAATTATGCATGTTTTTACCTCCCATAACTTTTTGAATGTGTACCAACTTGACTCAGCTGCTTTCTGGTTATATTTGAGAATCTCATTCAGCTGCAGAGAGCTGGAGATGGTTAACAATTGCAGCAGCACTCTAACTGGGTAATTCCTTAAGAACTACTCCTAGGAAAGGATTGAAACTCCTTGAAGTGATGGCTAATACAATTTGGCACCTATCAATGGGAAGGATAACATTCATTACACAAAGAGCTTTCTGAAAAGCAACATCAAGTACTTTAGAGACGTGCCTTGGACCTAGCATCACAGGCACATTGTTGAATGTTACTGCAAAGAAGAGGTGATCTTCTCCAGGTCAAAGGTTACGCGACTGTCTGAGGTGCCAATTCTGCAGGCTCTGCTTCTTGAAAGACAGCTTTTGCAATAGGCAACAAAATGTGTTAAGGCTAAGACAATGTTTTGACAGTTATTTTCCTTCTGCTCTGATGGCTTTGGCTGAAAGCACCACATCAATAACACTAAACAGAAGTGTGCAGAGATCTTGGCAGAGTTTGAGAGATGACTGACGGGGCTGGTGCAATGAAAGAAATCCCTGTTCTTCCTCCTGCTCAGAGCATGAATCCTGCAGGTGTAGAGAGGCATGTTCCCGGGGGTCAGTACAGGACTGCTTCAGGAGAGCTAGAGGCAGGCATCATATTGCAAAACTGAATCTTAACCTCCACTGTGCAAACCTCTTATTGAAAGACACTGATACATCTGTGACTAATGTGTTGCACTTGATCTTTCTTCAGTGTACTGACTTCCCTGCTAAGCATTTTCAAGCATTGGCACTTAACTGATTTATTTTAAAAGTGGATTTTGTCCCTGTTGAAGCCTTACAGCCTCTGCTGTGCATCACTCTCTCAGGAGAGCAGACTGACTGCAAAGAAGTAGATGGCTGTTTGCCAGAAGTGAGTGGCTCACTTTCTGTTATTTCCCCTTTTTCTTTTTTTTAGTTAATGATTTGTCTTGGTTGGGTTTTTAATCAAAGCCAGATTTTCTCCAATAGCCTGTTCTCCCTTGTGCGTCTGTGGATGTGTGTGCACATGGGAGAGAGGGAAGCAAAGAGGGAGGCAGAGAGTGAAACAGTTCTTGGGATTTGTTGACAGATGAATTCTTCCTCAGTTGTCAGGTTTCAAGCCTGTTGGCAGTGCTGCTGGTAAGTGGGAAAAAATACTGCTAGGAAGGGGAGGGCGAGGCTGACCTGGTGGGGGCTAGACCGAAGGGGCCTGTGTACTGCCACTCACACAGCAACAGGCAGCGTGGTAAGGCAGAGCTGCAGCCTTGGGGACCCCTGCAGTCATCGGACTCCCCACTGCTGCTCCTGCAGACAGCTCCCTTGTCAGCAAGGGATTTCCCTCCTCTCCTCCCTTGATAAAGATCCCTCAGCTGGTATTATGGATTGTATCCTTGGCTTATTGTAAAAGCAAAACGAAACAAAAAACAAAGGGAAAAAAATCCGTGTGGTTTTGCAATCTGGAGATGAGCTTTTGATCCTCCCGCTCAGCCTGAGGATGGTGACAAGCTGGTACAGCTGCCCTCTGTGTGTACCTGAGCGGTCCAGGGATGCCCACACAGTTCCGTTTGCAGGGAGGGGGGAGAAGTGTGTGCCAGAAATGTTAACTGCTCCCCACCAGCGTTAAAGGTGGAGAGTGTGCATGTGTGGAGGCAGCAGCCGTCCTCCCAGAGCTTTAACTAAAGCAGTAACCTGCAGCTATGGAGTCACCGACTAAGGAAATTGAAGAATTTGAGAGCAACTCTCTGAAATACCTACAGCCAGAGCAAATAGAGAAAATCTGGCTTCGTCTCCGAGGCTTGTAAGTAGTACTTTTCTTTTCATCTCCTTCAATTTCCTCCCACTGTCAAAATTATTGTAGACTTTATATTTTCTTTCTTGCTGTACCTTCAAAATCTCCCAGCAGTTTCCACACCTGTTCTCCATAAATACAGTGACTTAATCTTAGCAAAAGATCAATTTACTTCCTTAAATTGAACTTCTTCTTACATTGAACATTTTCAAGTGGAAATGTAGAAATGCCATTAATAAAAGCATTTTAAGATATAAGCAGTTACTGGGATGATAATTACTTCAGGTGTTATACTGGAAAAGTTTTGTTATAGCCTGAATGATACTTAGCTGAATTCTCCATTTTCAGTAATCTTACCCTTAGCTACAACATAGAGAAGACTTTTTCCCCACTGCAATGTACACCATTTCTAGCACTGACATGATGAATAAGGACAAAATAGGCAGAGAAGGCACAACTGGAAAACATTTCCAATAGCATTTGTAATGGCAGCAAATTCATCTTCCACTGATTGGACTGTACTTATTCTTTTATACCTTAAGCCTGACTTGCCATGAGATGACTGTACACTGTCTCCTGAGTAGAAAAAAGTATCTGTGCTTAAAGAACTTGGCATTGCAGAAAAGAAGATGTAGTGTCTGCCTAGCTTATTTAGAAGCAATGTCTGGTGTCTTTTTCATATTCTTAGTATGTAAAATGCTGTCAGCCATTTGTCCATCAGTTCTTGGCCATGGCAAAAATGAGCATTAACCATGTTAAGCTACAACCCTTCCTGTGTTCAGAACATGTTTGTATTTTTTCTTCAGCTTCACATGTTAAGTTATTAACATTTCAGCCCTCAAGGGAAAGGGAGGGAGGAAGGGACCAAGGAGGCTTGGAAACAGCAGATGCAAAAAAATGAAGAAAGAGTAGGCCAGTAGTTGAAAACAAATGGGTCCAAGTTAAACTTGAGTTGCTTTTTGGATGTTACTTTGTGTGAACACCTATGGTATGTTTTGCAAAGCATAGGCAAAACTTCTGTAGGACTCCAAGCAATATAAGACATATGCATTAACATGTGTTTTTCTCAAAGCATCATGCCAGGAAGCCTGTTTTGTGAAGGAAATTAATCAAAGTAGATGACAGCTGTCTTCCAAACCTTCCTAATAGAGAAGCCACACAAAACAAACCCTCTACTAGGGCTTCTTGAATTCCTGTTTAATATAGAGTTTAGAAGCATGCTGATTTGAGTTCTACCTGGAGTTCATAGGTAAGCAGCATTTTTGTTCAGGACCTCTCCTGCAGTTAGTACAAGGCAGTGTCTGTATATTATACATCAAGCTTGGGTCTCGTCTACCTTTTAGAAAGTTAGAAAAACTGTAAGACTTATTTTAGATGAGTAATAAGTAAACCTCAGGCCATTTTTCAGTATAACCCTCTTTGTCATCAGTATGTATGAGTGTAACGAACATGTCTCTTCTTCTGAGTTTCAAGATTGCCTAAAGAGGAGAGAGATTTTTTTTTCTGTAGAATTCTTAATCACTAGATGAAAACTGAAAAGAAGATTTTCCATTCCCAGTTATTTTATGGGGGCCTAGTGCATCCATACACACCAAACTGAGGTTTGGCATAATGTTTCATGATTTTTCTTGTCTGTTTTTATGCATTCCTATATGCATAAGAAAAACAATCAGATGTGCGCAACCCTCTTAGTTGAATCTTAAATAAGAGGCTTCATCCTGGAGAGAACAAATACTGCTTGAAAAAATACCTCTCTCCTCTGCCACTGGTAAACTGACAGCCATATCTCACTGGAATTAGTTACAAGGCACAACAGTGCTACCAGTGCAGTGTTACACAGGTACTGAGAGCATGCTGCTGGCTGAAGCTGCCTGGGGAGTTGTAGTCTGCAGCAGGCAGGCACCCAGATAGATAATTTGATCCTAACATCTCTTCTTAAATGGGAAGGGCTGTGATGATTTAAACAGTCTGAAGTCTCAGCATTGTGTTGGACATCTCCTTGGAAGGACTTCACCTGTGGCAGCTCTGGTACTTTCCTCTCCCTCTTCCCACCCTCAGTGCCTGCTGATGTGTCTATTCACAAAGACTATTCATCACCTGGCTTTTCTAGGGGGCAGGGAAGGGGGCTCTTTAAATTTTCACCCCTTCTCAGCCTGCTTGGTTTGAAGGGAATGGAATCCCAAAGGCTGCAAAGCTGCGGTAGAGTTGAGGCTCTTTTTGGATGCCCTTAATTTTCTGCTGAAGCAAGTCTGGTGAGGGCTTTTTTTGCCTTGTGCCTGGTATTCTGTCTTGCAGGATGGCTGGCCTCTGGGAGTTTGGGCATGGAATGTGCATTTTCACATGGAGGTCTTTTGGACAGTGGAGAAGGACAGACTTTTGTGAGGCTGAAGCTAAGTGTCTCTTGCAACAGGAGTCATATGTTGCTGTAAAAGGCAGACAAGGTTTTGAATTTGTCTCTGGAGTGGAGTGGGAGGGTTTGCTTCTCCTTTCTGTTTTGTATCTCTCCAAAATGTAGTTTAGTCAGGACAACATAGTTGCTTTATAAGCAGAGCAGTGTGAGGTAGTGGTTGTTAAGCCATGAACAAGTTTCTTTTGCTTTTACTGTTTAAGAACCAGCTAAAATACTAATACAGTAAGAGTACTGAAATGTTTTTATTTGATATATACATATTCATGATGTAATAATTCTGTGCTGTACTTTATAAGATAATCTAGTCAGAGGACCTATAGTGTTTTCTCAGGTTTAAGAGAGCATGGTAAGTTGTCTTATTGGGCAGTAAATCATCTGTGGCAAAATCTTTGCGTGTCTCAAACCAGAGATCTAGAAATAAATGTTGTCTTTTACACATGACCTATTAGATATCAATTTAGATTTAATCACATATTAGAAAAAACCTTTCATTTATTTACTTTTAATAAACTTTGAGGAAAGATTTGTGAATAAACTGTTGCTGGGCAAAGGTACCATTAGAAGTATATGAAACTCTCTGAGGAAAATACTGAAAGTTGAGTACTGACAATTTTGCTTTTTTTCCTATGTTGCACCAGAATATCAGGGAGAAATTTAATTCAGATTTCTCATTGTAGGACCTCACCCAGCAATAGGCTGTGTAAACCAGAAATGCAGCCATCAGTGTCCTTTCTTCCATGGGAAGGAATACAGCAGATTTCGTTGCATCAGAGGCCTCCCAGGAACAAACCTGCTTCTGAGTTTTAATGACATCACAAATGAATTAGACTGGAACAGCTTCACATCCCTTCAGGATATCTGAGGACTTTTGCTCTTGCCTGCCAGAGGGCTGCCTGTCTCTCGGGAATACTGCTGAGTATTGCAAGTAGTGCTTCTCCACCACCCTGTGCCTTCCAGTCCCCACAAGGACACAGGTGCTCTCACTCCCTGGCTCCTGATGGGCTGCCAGCTGCCTCTGCACTTTGTTTCATCAGGCAGGGCCTGCCTTTGATCAGTTTCCCCCTCTACCTAAGTAGTGCTCACCCTGCAAGAATCTATGTTTCTTAGGGATGTGTTGATTGTTTGCTTAATGCTCTTAATAGCTGCTGCTGCCAGAAAAAGATCTTGAGTCTTTTGCTCTGTTCTATCCTCCTTGCTCCATGGATCCTGTCCAGAAGACAGTCTTTTATTCAGGCTTGCCTTATTCAGCTCTGGACTTGGACACTATGCACAGGAGTTACATGTGAGTCTTCCTTTCACTCTCCAGTGGTTGCTAATAACTCTGCTGAGATCGAGACCTTCTGCTCTGGAAAACTTATACGTTAAGATTCAGTGGGAGCCCTTACAGGTCAGTGTTAGCAGTGGAGCTTGGAGAGCTTATTTCAAAATAAGTGGTTTCAAAATTGCATGGTTGCTTTTCAAGCTGATGGTTTCTCTGTGGAGGTATGAGCAGTGGTGGCTGTGTTGGGGTGCTCTTGTTTTTGCACTTGGAACCCTAGCTGTGAGACTTAAACATCCATCTGCTACTTACAACTCTTAAAGCTTCATGAAGTGGCTTCAGTTGCCTTCTGATTTCTCAAGAACAGAGAAAGCACTGAAGCAGTTTTCAACACTAGGATTAGATGTTGCGTCTGAGAACAAAGAAGATTGCAGAGGCTTTTTGAGTTTCAGTAGAGATGTGCTAGTTTGTGGCAGCTGAAGATGCAGCTTGCAGGTATTTTTGGTTTGATTTTGGTTGCTTTTATGCCAAAAAAGAAAACCTTCTTTTTCTAGCTATTACAGTAGTAGTACATCATCACTGGTTCCTCTGCTGGGATTTACACACTGAAGGAGGAAAGGCGGGAAAATGGACCTTAACCTCCTTCACACTTGCTGGGATTATAATGTTGAATTGCTAAATACATAATAAATCCCTTCATTCTCAGTGTAGTCTTTCCTCATGCTGTTACTTTCATAGAATCATCAAGGTTGGAAGAGACCTTTAAGATCACCAAGTCCAGTTATCAACCCAGCACTACCACTGTAGCCCTAAACTACTAAACCATCTCACCCAGTGTCAGATCCCGACACCTCTTAAACACCTCCAGGAATGGTGATTCCACCACCTCCCTGAGCAACCTTTTTCAATGCCTGACCACCCTAACAGTGAAAATTTTTTTCTAATATTTAATCTGAATCTCCAGTATCTCATTTGAAAGTCTGGTCCTCTCAACTGTAGGCATGGTAGGGACTTGCCCCCACCTCATTACAAGCTCCTTTCACGTAGGTATAGAGAGTGCTGAGGTTCCCTCTGAACTTCCTCTGCTCGAGACTAAAAAAATCCAGATCCCTCAGCTGTTCCTCATTAGACATGTCTTCTAGACTTTTCAGGACCTTGCCTTTTGCTGGACAGGCTTCAGTGACTCAATGTCCTTTTTAAAGCGAGTCACTCAGAACTGAATACAGTACTTGAGAACCAATGCTGAGTACTGGGGGATGATCACTTCCCTAGTCCTGCTGGCTACACTATTCTTGAAACAAGCCATCTATCATTTACATGCCATTTACCTTCTTGGCCACCTGGGCACACTGCTGGCTCATATTGAGCCAGCTGTCGAACAGCACTCCTACGTCCCTTTCTGCTGAACAGCTCTTAAGCTGCTCCTCCTCCCCAGGCTTGTAGGGCTGCATGGGATTGCTGTGAACCAAGTGCAGGACCCATAACTGTTGCTTTGTTGAGACAGACATAGCAGCACGACACTTACTGTAATCCAAAGCTGTAAAAGTTTTTTTATTTTCTCTACTGCTGCTCTTATATCTCTTCACAATTGCTATGGGTTACTGAGATTGGCTGCTTAGCAAACAATGACCATTCAAGCAGTAAAACAATTAGCTATACAAGCAAAAGTATAGTTGTTATATATTATCTGCAAATTCTTCCTTGTACACACTTAACGTCCCATAACAAGAACATCTTCTCCTTACGTCTAGAACATCATCTTTCACTTATTATCTTCTTGGCTTTCTCTGTGGGTTTCACTGAAGCTGCAAAATTTCACGGTACAAAATCTCATGGGTAAATTCTGACTGTCTTTAGGTCTGACTCTGTGAGGCTGTCAGTCCAGCTGTCAGTCTCATCACATAACTTCACCTTACTAAACCTCATGCTGCTGTCCTCAGCCTATTGATTGAGTCTGTCCAGGCCTCTCTGCAGAGCTTTCCTACCCTCAAGCAGATCAACACTCCCACCCAACTTAGTGTTTTCTGCAAATTTACTGAGGGTGCCCTTAATCCCCATGTCCAGATCATCAATAGAGATGTTTAACAGGACCAGCCCAAAACTGAGCCCTGGGGAACACAGCTAGCAACCGCTTGCAGTTCCCTCATTATTCTGGGGTGGGCTCACAGACTTGTGAGTGTGTAATTGGCATAGCAAATCACTAACCATTTCCTCCTGGATTATGGGGGCTTCACTCATTGCCCAATCATCAACTTCCAGCTCAGGGAGCTGGGTATCCTGAGGACAACTGGTCTTGATACTGAAGACTGAGGTAAAGAAGCCATTATGTACCTCTGCCTTTCCTGTCACTACACTACCCTCTGCATTCAACAAATGGAGACACTCCTTGATCCCCCTTTTGCTGCCAATGTATTTGTTGTTTTTAACTGTAGTGGCCAAATCAAGTTCTAGTTGGGCTTTGGCCCTTCTAGTCTTCTTTCTACATGACCTTGCAACATCCTTATAGTTCTCCCAAAATACCTCACTCTCCTTCCAGAGGTAATATATTCTATTCTTTCCCCTAAGTTCAAGTTCTTTGTTTAACCAGGCTGGTCTTTTTCCCCTGACAACTTGTCTTTATATATATGGGGACAGCCTGCTCCTGAATATTTAACAATCCATTTTAAAGCACATACAGCCTTCCTGGACTCCTTTGCCCTTCAGGACTCACAGTCTGGTGAGCATCCAGTTATAGGGCCCCCAATATCAGAAGGACATAGACTGCAGAGCACCAGAGGAAGCCATGAAGATGATCAGAGGCTTGGATCATGTCTTCTATGAAGACAGGCTGAGAGAATTGGGGGTTGTTCAGCCTGGAAAAGAGAAGGCTCCAGGGGGACCTTATAGCAGCCTTCCAGTACTTAAAAGGGGTCTGCAGGAAAGCTGGAGAGGGACTTTTTGCAAGGGCATGTAATGATGGGACAAGGGGTAATGGCTTTAAACTTTTAGAGAGAATGTTTAGTTGCAAGGAACAAATTCTTCACTATGAGAATGGTGAAGCACTGGAACATGTTGCACAGAGAAGTTGTGGATATACTATACATGGAAGTGCTCAAGGCCAGGATGGACAGGTCTTAGAATATCTGGTCTGAAAGGTCTCCCTGCCATGGGGTGGGACTAGATGATCCTTAAAGTCCCTTTCAACCCAAACCATTCTGTGATTACAAACAGCAATCTCTGAACTGTGACACGAATAGGATGCTTGAAATTGAACTCACTAAGAAATTTGATGGGCAGATAAGGTATAAACATATGTAAAGCAGCACCT
Source organism: Corvus cornix cornix (assembly GCF_000738735.6). NCBI lineage: Eukaryota > Metazoa > Chordata > Aves > Passeriformes > Corvidae > Corvus > Corvus cornix. The sequence goes on from NC_046333.1 coordinate 22,068,601, forward strand.
TTGAAAACTTCATGGTTTTGCTGAAAATCTGGAACAATATTCAGCATTTATGGCATATCCTCAGCTTCCTCTGCAAACCAGCATGCATCCTATCAACAGTGAAGAGGTCCCAGTCATGGATCTTGTGTAAGACCAACATTTTCTTGAAGTAAATGGTGAAGAAGCAGCTGATTTCATTGGGAAAAGATGACCTTTGGTGGCTGAAGATGATCAGGCAAGTGTTAGAGTGCCATTGTTGAGTTACCTGTTTCCCTGTCTTATATGAATGTACTTTACAATATCTTTAGAATTCCTTAGTTGAAAAATGTCACTTAGGGAACAGCTGGTTCTGCCTGTGACAGTATACTGATCTGATTAAATTTTATTTATGTGGCCATCATAAACAGGAAAACAGAGAACTCTTCAATTCCAGAAGCACACTCTACATTGGGGTGATCTTATGATGTGTATCCCATATCGCTGCCCTATGCCCAGAAATTAATTTCTGTGCCTTTCTATGCCTCTAAACTGAGCCTGAGAGGGGGAAGGAAAAAACTGAGCAAAACTTTTTCAAAGCAGTTTGCAGCTTGTTCAAGGTCACACACAGACAGCAATTTGTTTCCCAGCTGCGGCAGGGGCGGGAGGAAGCACCTGGCTTGCTGCTCCCAGGACAGTTTTTTTGGCCAGTGGTTCAGCTGCTTCTTCTCCGGAGAGAGACTGAGAGTTGAATTTTTCCTTCCCTGGAATTTCGTATTTTCTCCCTTTTCTACTGGACTGCTTGATTGCTTTAACATCAGAGCACATCGGGAGGACTTTCCACCGGGCACAGAGGGCCTGGCCCTGGGCCAAGCCCCAGCTCCGAGGAGACCAAAGGGAGGACTCTAACATTTTCCCAGATTTTTCCTCCACAGTGAAAGATTTTATTATTTAGCATTATTTTCCTTTCCCGTGTGTTTGTTAAATAAATAGTTTTATCTCCTTCACTTTCCTTCGAGGAAAATTTATTTTTCCTGAACCTGGTGGGGGAGGGGTGGTTGTGCCTTCTCTCAGAGGATATATTTCTAAATTTGGCCAAACTGGAACAAATTTAGTGGCTTTTAAAATGACTTTGTCCATTAATATTTTACCTCACAGAAGACAGTAGGGTATAGAAAAGTCCATCAGAAAACACCACTTTATTAGTAAGTGTGTAAGTTATGTTGGTTTTCAAGTGGAAAATAAGGTATGCTAATTAGTTTCTGGAGGTGAAAGAGGCACAAAGGCTTTCTTTGGTCTTGGTTGTAGTCCTCCTGAAGGTCCTGAGTTTCTAGGTTTAAACTGAAGCCCTGTTTGCCCTGAGAGAAGAACAGAGGTACCTTCAGTCATATTTAAATGCAGCTGCTACCACCCTTTTTCTCACTTGGCTTTCTTGATGGACATAGACAGGGATTATATGTCAAAGAACCATGTCGGAAAACCTCTCTGTAGACATCTTAGGTCCAAATTTCACTTTTCTCATGGTTGTCAGAGTTCATAGAAGGATTAGAAAAGTCTCATTTGTCAGCAAGTGGATGCTGGATAGGTGCTGGAGGTAGCAGTGCAGCCTAGAGATTCCTGGTTTGGGTGAACTGTGGATATGGATGTCTTGATTAGTTTTGAAGTTTGCCAGGGTCTGGTTGATCTATAATATTGTTCTTCATGTAGAGTGAAGAAGGGCTCAATTTCACTAGTAAACTAACTTGTAACAGCTTGTTTTATACTGCCTGTGGTATAGTCCGTGAAGGAGCAATGGGAATAGGCGATGTGTTACCAGCTCCTAGTCTCATGCCTGAAAAATGGACAGAGGAGAGAATATATTCAAATAAGTAGAAGAACAGAACCTTCAGGAAAAGGTAATAAAAAACAATGATGTTTGTAATTGTATTTATTCAGTAAACTGATACATTTTGCCACAGTCCTGCTGTGTTTGTTCCACAGACTGACTTTCTTTTGAATCTTAAGTCAATATATGAGTCCTATAGGTAACAAAAGAGGGAAGAGTTTGTGTTAGTAAAATGTTGACCAAGAAATAATATACACTTTGTTTTTTTCCATAATTATAAAAGAGCTTTTATTCTTCTGAGGATAGTACGAATGAAGTACATTCAGCCCAAAAAGCTTACTTCAGCAGTCATAAAAACACCACAATCTGTCATAGAAGAAGGGGTCTCTCTCTGTAATATTAAATTCAGTGCTTTTCAAATATCACTTCTATAAAGTTTGCAGTCCTGCAAGAAATGAAAAAAGTTATGTTTATGAAGATGAATTTAAACCTTAAGTCAAAGTGAAATTAAGAGTCTATATCTGGAATTCTTTTTTGAAACTGTCTTGGTGGGGTAGGAGTCCATACAGAAGGAAGCAAACCTGATGGAAGACATCACTGAAAAATCCTCTGCGTGTGTGTTTTAAAAGCTGTGTGGAGAGGTCATCTCCTAAACTGCCAATTTTTGGTGGATTCAAACACTACATTAAATCCAACTCAGACCATGAAAGGATTTTTATTTAATTTGTTTCTGTTTCTTCCTGCAATTCATGTGAAATTTTCCAGTTCCAGTCATTATTGTCTTGTTTCCTCAAAAATCACTTCAGCCTCTTCAGAATCCTAGAAAAGGTCTGACTCTGATCCTGACTGGCAGGCGAGGGAAGCTTGAGGTTCACATATTAGGGCTGACCTGGTAAATTCGCCAGAAACAGTGAAACCTCTACAAGTGCAAACTGCTCTCAAAATACTGGGAATTTGGATAAAGCAGAGCTTTTCTAGAAGGGCTTGTTTCATAGGGTTTGTAAGGATTCATAAGGCTTTTTCTGATGTGAATTGTGCTGTACTAGAAAGCATTTGTACCAGTGTGTTTTAAGGGGTAAAATTAGAACGCAGTTCCTGGCCTTTGGTGTGGTGTTGGTTATTTATTTATTTAAAATTTGTTTTTCCATTGTTTTCTTTGATTAAACTAGGTTTTCCAAGTAATTGGTAGCTTAAGAAAAGTTCAGCCCTACGATGGTGCAAAAATTTCCTCTGACAGTCTTCAACCCAGAGTTGTGCTTAATCTGAATTGTAGATAAACAATAATCCTTTCTCCAGCAGACCCAAGCCTTTGCCCAAATTTGTTTGGAACTGTCTTGGATATTTGAAAAGCAGATTAAATTTGAAGTTGATTATAAATACAAAGAAACCAGTACTAAAATTTTGCAATAGATCAAGAATCCAACTCAAACTCTGGTGAAACTCATTCTAATTAACCAATTGACTTCAGTGAAGTCAGGATTCCCCAAAACAATTGGTAAGGTCATAATTGGGGACTTTTTGCATTTTTCTGGCAAAGAAGATGGGTGCAGAGTTCTTGGAGAGACATGGATCTATATGGTTGTCAAGGAGAGGTTTGAAAGGCTGTGTCTCTGCCAAGAATTCCAATTCAGGTCACAGCAGTCTGACTTGCCTTCTTCGGGAAGACTTCTATGCCTGTCACTTAGTTCTGTGGGATGCAGAAATTCACGTGAGCTTAGGCATGCAGCAGAAGATTGTCATGATCTTTCTTGTCAAGAGAGATTATAGGAGAAATTTTAATTATTAAGATGCATATAGAAATGTATGACAACAACGTATGTACAAACATCCTGAATGGCTATTTTTGTCATTTGTGTCATATGACACTATCTGTGTCATCACTTTAGGAGTGTTTTTTTACACTAATAGAGATAGATATTGTTCATGCACAAAACTCCTAGCCAAGACAGAAAGTTCCACAACATCCATCTGTAGCATGAATCCTGGCTTGGTACAATGCTCATTTCAACACCAAGATTAACACAAGTTGGACATAAGATCTGTGCAATTTTTAACAGCTAAGGCTATACAGTGCCCTTGAGCTACAACTGTGGCAGGCAAGGCCAAAGAACAGAAGCAGAGCATTTACCTCCTTACAAGGCTGAGCAGTTCGGATGATTGCTGTAAATGATGCTCAGATCACACTTCCTCCCATGCCTCTTGTGGAGCAGCTGGTTTTCAGGGATTTACTAGCAATAAGCAGTTACTGGCGTCTGTTAAGCAATGAGTCTGAATACACAATTTAGATATGCTTCTCTACACATATTGATGCAACAGGGACAGCTACAGCCAGATGGAAGAACTCTCCTTTTTCAGACTTGCTTGAAAAGTAAAAGGAGAGGAACCTGTGGGAATTGAGACTGGGAAGGGAGAATTGGGAGATCACCTACAAAAGACCATACTGACTTATAAAAAGGTTGGAGAGGACAACCAGATAGAGCATTTTAAAATAATTTTTTTTTTAAAAAGTGATGGTGGGAAAAGAGATAGTCCTGTGAGTTCTTCAGATTCCTACATGTAAACACTTGATAGATTTCTTTACGTTAAGATTGGAATAGTTCACAGCATAACATATAAGCAAGTCATTTAGGAGTTTGAGTTCTGCTGAAAATCACAGGGCTGCTTTTAAGGGCATTTGAAAATGTGACCCATCTGTAGCATTTTTTGCATCTCTTAGATTCTAGTGAAGGCCTTGAAGGAAAGCCTGGTTTCTGCAAGAACACCGCTGGTTGCAACTGCTGTCCAAAAATAATGCTTCTGTGTTACCTTCTAAGCATGTCTTTTTTCAGAGGAATGAGGATCTCTTCTTTAGGAGGTCAGTGCTTTGTTTTGTTAGGGTAAGGGGGAACTTATTTGGTACCTTGGCCACATTTTTGTTGTACTACCTGTCAAAATTCTTCCTCCCATGTGTTCCCATTAACACTGTCGGGGCAGTTATTTTTCCTTTCTCTCATTGCACTGGTGTTACAAGTGCAGAGAGCCTACAGATTTGGATTCAGTTTGACTGGATGTGTAGAAGTAACTCATACTGTACAAAGAGTGTCTTTAAAGTGCTTTTCTGAGAAAGGGTTTTGCATAAATGCTCAGTGATCTCTAAAAGACTTGTTCCTAATTAGCTCTACTGCAGTGAAAATATTCTGCAAATGGAGAAGAGTGAAATTCCTGAGTTAAGTAAATTTGCTGAATAACTTGGAGTAGATTATCATAATGGTCCCACGTAGCCTCACATTCTATGAAATGTCAAATTTCAGTTTGAATAACCTATTTACTTTATGAAGTCAGATCTGCTCCTCTTCTGGGCCAGAGGCAGGGAACTTGACTCCTCCCTTAAAGCAGCCAAACTTCTAAGAGCTAGATTTACTGTCTCAGCCATAGCAGCTGGTATACAGAAAGGACAGGACTTACTTATTTAAATCTTTATATCTGAGGCTTCTGAAGACATATCCCACTCCTTCCCCCATGGTTTCTGTGCCATCTAGATACTTGTGAGACAGCTGATATCAGGATGGAGTAGGGTCTTAAGAAAAAAAATCTTGCACTTCCTCTTTCATTCTCTGTGTACATGCTCAGCACCTGTTCCCATCTATTCACCTGCCCAACCCAGTTCTCTCTCCCAAAATTTCCTCCTGTGTGGCAAAATATTCCCATGCTGAGACCACAGGACAGTGTTTTTGAGCTTGCAGGTAGCAGTACTGCCACCTCTCTCTCTCGCTTTCCTCACTTCCTTCCCTTTACCCTCATGTCTAATTCAGTGGAGCCAGCCATGTACTATCACATCTGTGTCATTCATGCCTACGGAGGGGAGGAAAAAAGATGGGCAACCTTCTTTACTCTCTGCAGAAAATAATGTTGTAGTGATATGGAAGTGGTGTGAACAGAGCAGCAGGCATCCTACAAAAATGATGAACCCTGCTGCAACCAGCAGTCTTGAAGGTAGGAGCCTCTGTGAAGGTAGTAGCCACTTCTCTGCAAACACGTTTTCACTAGCTATCCTAGAAACCCATCATCATTCGCATTCGTCTCCTCTGTAATGTCTCTGCTCCTGAAGACATGCAGAGTTCTAGGAAGCTTAGAAAAAGAGCATTGGCTCTCCATGCAAAGTTTAAAAGTTGCATTTTCCTAAGAGTGACATTTAATATCTGCCCTGCTAGTGAGGAAGCACTATCAGGACAACAGCAGTCCTGAGTTGCTGCACAAAGTAGTGTGGCTAAAAGGCTTGAATAATTTTCAAAATCTACCATGGTGCTGAAGGAGGGGAAAGTTTGGAGGTGAGGATGGGGAAGTGAACCTTCTTTTGGAAAGGGAATACTGTATCTTTGTGTAGAAATTTTTTCTCCCAGTGTTTAGGCTTGCTCAACAGTAATCCAGGTATATCAGATTGTAACCCAGAGTCAGGAAAGGATCTGGCACACACCCATGAGATTTAAAATTCTGCGTCACACCAGCTGTCTGTTAGCAGACAGAGGGGTAGGTTGTATTTGGGGGGAGGATGATTGGAGGGGGAAACAGTAACAAGCAACATTTAGATCTAAAAATAGCAACAACTAGATTTACTTGAGCTTAGGGCTAGATGCAAATTTGTTTAGTGACTTCACGCACACAGCTCGTCTAGCCTGATATAATTCCAGCCCATGTTTCCTGTCTTCATATTTCACCCAGAGTCTGCAGAATGATTCTCCCTGACCAATTTTCGTGCATGCTATAACATCACAGACCCATCCTGCATGAAAAAAGCTGGACAGCTGTCTGGCTCCTACAGAATCTGAATATGTTACTTTTACCTGGTAGCAATGATTAAAATAAGTTTTTAACCTGTACATGCTTGTTTCTTTCAGGGTCTAACAGCTTTTTGCCACTGGGAGAGTGGAATTCCTGCTAAACAGTATTACGTACTTCATGATCCATCATGATACATCAATATTGCCCATATATGTGCTCTGCAAAGTTCTACTTTGTCTTACTCCCAGTACACTCCTTGTTGATTCATTTTCATTGCTTTGTTCTTAGTGAAATGAACAGGATATAGCTAAAGAATGCCTAGTAAAGACTGTGTATCTCCTTTTTCTGAGACATTGTACTAGCAAGGAAGGGGCATCCCACTTGTTGACGTCAGTTGTTGCTGTGTAAACACACTGTGAAGCACATTTATGCTCCAAACAGCGACAGGAGGAATTCTTCCCTATTGGCCCCTCTGATCCCATGGTACACTAAGTGCCACATTGTCTTCCAGTGGGAGAGACTACAGAAGAAGCATGATGAAGTACCAACTATCCTGTACTTTGCAGGTCATCACCTTTACTAATGTCAGAGCTAAATGTTCCATAAGTCATTTGTAGTGGCCAGCTAGATAGCAGAACTCAGGCTAAAAATATATCTATTTTTCAAATAATAAGTATGTGAAAGCCATATACTATAATGGTTTTACTTTTGTCTTTTTTTAAGGATGAATACTGAGAACTGCTCTATATTCTTTTTATACCTTAGGACTTTATTTTCCTGAAATGTACTTTCCTGTAACTGGATTTTTAAGAGCCCATGCTTCTCTTGAGAATGTGATTTGTACAAAGTACAAGAGAATTAGCTTGTTGTGTATTGTGAAAAAGCAGAATGAGCAGTAGAACACATTCTTTCAAAGTGTTAGATTTTCAGAAGCAAACTAATTTTCCTTTTTACTTCATATTTTTCTTCAGCTGAATCCAGAGCAAGTACAATAGCAGGAGCTTTTTGCTGTTGTTGTGGTTTGGTTTTCTTATGGTTTTGGTTGTTTTGTTTGGTCTTTTGCATGAGAAGTGATGGAAAACTGAGTAAATATAGAAGAAGAACTTCAAGATTTCAGTAGTTGTATGGGCTATGTACAAAATCTACATGAGTGAAATCATATTTTTAGACATTTTTAGAACAAGATTTGCTGACTTCTTTTGTAGTTAAAAAGCCAATTTATTAAAAGCCCAGTCAAGTCTGTTTTCCAATACAAGGCCATTTCACTAGTGAATTTGAATTCACCCTTCTGAGCTGGGGTACTGAAAACTTTGGTAATACACCTGACGCATTAAGTTGTCCCTGCAGTTTTCCTCTGCTCCTTGCAGATCCTTGTATCTCAGACTGTCTTGCTCAAAACCATCCTAAGCATACAGTATTCAATACAGATCAATTAAGTAAACCTTTCCTATGTTGCTTTTTCTCCTCTTTCAGTATACTGTCTTGGTTTGAAAGGCAGGTGTCTGCTAAGGAAGGCAGAAGCCTCCCCTGGAATGGCAGATGCAACCCCCTTCTCTCCGAGCTATTATAATTTTGAAATCAAGGGGCTTTCAGGCAAAGATGTGGGAAATAGGAATAACAGTTCTTTACTATTACATATCTGTATGTGTATAACCAGTCAAACAAACAACAATAACTATGGCAGTAACAGCAAACAATCACAAACCCAGTCCCAGCCTTCTGGCTGTCAGGCCCTTTCCCCTCGGGTGCAGTTCCACTCGCAGCCGGCAGGGCGCTGGCGGCTCCCGGTGAGCAGGGCAGGTGCGATGGTTCCCCCGCGGCTGCAGGGGGCGCTCCGGAGCGAAGCTCGGAGAGCACGTGGCACTGATGCCCTGGGATCCCGGGAAGGGATGGGACAAAGAAGCTTCATCAACCCCTGGGCAGCCGATCCCGGTGTCCGGCCGGACCCTTGGGAGCAGCAGGCTGGAACGGCAGGCTGGAGCGGCAGGGACGAGCACAAATCCCGGGTGGTAGACACAATGTATCCAAACGGGGAACCCCCCCAGAGGTCTGGGCGGGCAGGCAGGACGAGCACGGCCACAACGCAGCGAAGGCTCAAAGCAACGGCGGGCAGGGCGGCCACAGCCTGGCTCCCAGCGGGGCAGGGAAGGCGGGCTTGGGATCCCGGGGCTTCTCCAGCAGAAAGGAAAAGCAGCCAAAGAAAACAAACTCCCTCTCTGTCCGAACGCAGGAGACAGGAGACCGAACTGCCCACACACCCAGGTGAAACAAAAAAAGCAGCCAGCTCTTTTGTTTTTCTGAAGTACCCAGCCATTTGTCCCCCTGGCAACATGTATGGGCAAAATTCCTTTAACAGGAAAAAAAAAGCCAGGAGAGCTGTTGGGGTCCCTCCCCTGCCATGGAGCCCTGGGAGAGGGGCCCTGAGGGCACAGACACGGGGATTCTCTGCCCCTGCTCAGCCTCGTTCCCATTGGTTGGTTTGTGTTCCCTGCGCGGGCAGAAGGACCCTTGGGCCCGTGACTGGAACAGTTCCTGAGCAGAGCTCCGGCCATGCGGCTGGAGAAATAAACATCTCTGAAACAGCTATCAAGAATCTGTCTGTCCATATATATTTCCTTTCCACGGGACTCCTGGTTTGATATATGCGTGTTGCAGTATCCCCACTGCAACAAATGGTGGAGAATTGAGAGCAGAACGATCCCCGATCCCTAAGCGACTGATTTCTGTGAGTAAACCCTGGAAACTTTGGATTCCTCTTCTTGGTTTTGCTTTGCTATTCCGTATCTAAACTATGGAGGAACGGTGGGAAGACTCTTGGCTCTCAGAGCCGCATATGGACATTTATCTTAAACTTAAAATGATTCCTTGAACAACGATTTGTAAATTTTAGCTTGATTCAAGCTCAAAAAGAACTGAAACACTTCCTGGCATGGTTGTTTAAGAACTTTTTCTATGTTTCTTGGGATTTAATTCTTACCAAGGGCTTTTGGAAAACCGTTTGGACACAGTTAATATTGGAGTCAAAATATATGCCGATGGAAGAATATTTTCGTGAATATTATTTAGTTACCGAGACTGTTGAGCAATGTCAGCTGTGTCCTGGCGAAGGGAAGCCTGGTGCAGGGACCGTGCGGCCCAGGCCACGTGCACCGAGTGCTCTGTGAGCAGCAGCGAGGCAGTTCCCGCGTGCGGGCAGAGCCACGCGAGCCACAGTGTCGGCGGCGGAGCGAGGCGCGGCGGGACCCGGCGGTGCCCGCACGGCCCAGCACAGTGTGTGGTGGAGTGAGCCCGGGAACGCCCGACCGAGAGGGGCGGCGCGTGGGCGGCGGCGGGCGGCAATGGCGGTGGAGCGGAGCCGCGCCCAGCCGAGATGCGCGCTGGAGCGGAGAGCGGGGGGGTCATCGCTCGGGGGCCCGGCCGAGACGTGGGTTGCAGCGCCCGGCATCGGCAGCGAAGCTGCGACCAGAGGAGGCGGCGCGCGGAGAACTGAGCGGCGCGGCCCGGCCCGGCCCGCGCAGCCCCGAACGCGACCCCGGGAAGAGCGCGCAGGCACGAGCAGCCCCGACAATTCCAACACGGGAGCGACCGAAGGAGAGAGCAAAGACGCAGCGAGACAGAAAACAGCAGCCACTCGGAAAAAAGGAAAAGATCATAGTAACTAAGACCTTAGGGATAGTAAAATGGTATAATGTTAAGCAAAATTATGGTTTTATAACAAGGTGTGACAACCAGCAAGACATATTCGTGCATAGAACTGCTATTAAAAAGAATAACCCTGAAAAATGCATCCCAAGCTTGGCAGATGGAGAAGTCGTGGAATTCAAAATTATACGAGGTAGAAAAGGGTTACAAGCGTCGCAGGTCACTGGGCCTGATGGTGTTCCTGTAAAAGGCAGTATATATGCAAAAAATCGTAGTCATGTTAGACAATATCTCCATTGTAAGTCCCCCCTACAGTCTCCCTTTCCTAATCCCACCTTTCCCTTTTACCCTATGTCCTATTACCCCCAGTGTATTCCCAATCCGTTTTTTCACCCATGGTTTCCCTCACAAAACCATGCTTTTGCCAATTGTTTCCCCAAAAATCCCTTTCCAATGCCGAGTGGGGGATGAAAAAGGGAAGGGAAGAAGTTAAACCCTCTCCTGCCTCAGTTTCCCCAGAAAGCATGCTCAGAGTTCTGTCTCCCTTCTGTCAGCCCTAAGATGTTCCACAGAATCTGATTGGACATTTAAAGACTCAGGAGGGTGGCTTGTTTTGTCTTGAAACTGTTCTTGTTATGTTTATCCAGTTGTTTTCATTCTCCTTTTATTAAAATAAAACGGGTGAGGTGTTGGGGTCCCTCCCCTGCCGTGTAGCCCTGGCAGAGGGGCCCTGAGGGCACAGACACGGGCTTCCCTGCCCCTGCTCAGCCTCGTTCCCACTGGTTGGTTTGTGTTCCCTGCGCGGGCAGAAAGGACCCTTGGGCCCGTGACTGGAACAGTTCCTGAGCAGAGCTCCGGCCATGCAGCTGGAGAAATAAACATCTCTGAAACAGCTATCAAGAATCTGTCTGTCCATATATATTTCCTTTCCACGGGACTCCTGGTTTGATATATGCGTGTTGCAGTATCCCCACTGCAACAGAGAGCTCCTAAAGCCCCAACATACACATACTGTGCCATGGCAAAATACACTGAAGTTAAGTTTCTTCTTCTGATAGCTGGTGGTATTTATTAAAGTTTCAGCAAGCCATGACTGTCCTTTGTTGAAATGAAGCTAAACAAAATTATGTCAGTTGATTATAAATCATTTTTATGTCAGCAGAAAATAAAGTACCTTTAACTAATACAGCTCTCACACTACCGCTTCAATAAAAATATTATAATTGTATATGGTCCTGCCCAAGGTCAGTAGGGGGTTGCTTTTACACTAGCCTTGGGAGATAAGATCAGTCCATGGGTTGAGTTTGTAGTGCCAAATAGTTCAAGTCAGTTGTATCCTTATTATCTGCAGGATCAGATCTCAAGAGCAACTCCCTTCTTACCAGTCTCCTTTCCCCCTTCTTCTTTCCCCATCTCCATTCTTGAATCCTGCTTTACTAGGGAATTGGTGTCCAGCACTCTGTGTGAAAAATGAAGGAATTTGGACTTGAGTGCAATTAAAGGTCATCAGCTCTCAAGAGAGCATATAGTATAATAACATCGTTAACCTCAGTCCACTCAGATCATATCCATAACACCTATTTGTAATACCTCTAGGTTCTCTCTGTACTAAATGGGTAAAAAAGGGATTTCAGCTATCTTGAGCTTGTACTGCAGAAGAAATTCCTTACTGACTGTGATCACAGAGGCTATTTTGTAAGAAAAATTTAATTCTTTGCCTTTCCAGCTATGATTAATGTCGCGATACGGTCGCGAGACAGTCGGCGATGAAAGAGACGGGGCAGATTGCTTGGATGCAATAAGCCGATTTTATTGATACAGGGTTGAGGTTTTATACCTTTCAGTTATATAAGCAGTTATATAAGCAGCAATCACTATAACAACCATATCTATGTTTCTTAATAACATTGCAAAACTAGAAGCTAGCACTAACTATCACAGGTACATACCAAGCATGCCTTTTATGCTGACTGTTTCATTATAGGCCTTACTGCCTGCCACGGTTTGCAGCCTAGCAGCGTTAGCGTGTCTACTTCTGACATGAGTTTAGCAGTGCTCTCACTTCTGCTTTCTAGCTGCATCTCCACAGATTAACATCTACTCAGTACATGTATTAGACATGAAATGAGCAAGTAGGAAACTGGTTTCTATGCCACAGGTAAGAGCCCTACAATGGCAAAAGGTCACAGCTAAGCAGAGGAATCACAAGAGATGTCAATTGATCATGTCCTGATGACTGAAATAATTTTTGGAGATGCAGCTGTAAGTTTCTTTTTTGTTGTTCTTAAGAAAACTCAGTAGTTAAGACTGGTGAAATCCAATGGTCAGCCAGATGAACTAAAGTTTATTAAAATAGTATTTTTCTTGGTCAAAATCGGAGTATATTTTCTGGCTTTGAATTATTTAAATACATTGTTTACTAATTGTGACCTGTTGTGTTTCTCAACTGTCTTGTTTCCATTTCTACTGAAATTATTCTACCAGTTTCAGGTTGTGAATGCTTCTTTTCTTTGTGTACCTCCACCATGCATACCCATACTTCAGAGCACACAGGCTTTTCTAATCTGCTTCAAATGACACAAGTGACTGCCTCATCCTGTCATGATTTCAGGATGTCCCCATGTAGTTCAGGGCCCAATTTAAAATGATTTCCCTTGTTTGTTAAAAATTCCACATAAACCCTCCATCAAACTTCAAGTATCAGCTGAAATCTTGCCTTCTTTCCTCACCCACTTCTTACTATTTCTTCTCCTCTGCTGTAAATAGTCTCTGAGATTGTATTGTTTTTAACTTAGCACGGTATTCTGGTAAAAAGCCCACGTGAAAGAAAAAACAAGTTACTTTTTTTTGGTTATTATTGACTGGAATGTGAGTAAAGCAAGAAAGGGGGTCATTCTGTTTAAATTAAAGAATTAAAAACCCGTCAGGAACTGATGGCATTATACCATCAGTATAGTCTAGTCATCTCAGCATATTTCTGAGTTCTGGTCAGGGCTCCCATGGGATCTTGTGCTTTGGCAGATGCTGTAGACTGTGCTGTGAGATTGGGGTTTTGTGAGTTGATTTATATTTGGTTATTAATATAGACTTTGGTAATGTAACATAAATGCATCACTAATCCTGTGGTGATTATGATTATTTGGTAATAATCATCACTACATGATTGAGAATATTGAGCTGCTGGGAGAGAAGATTTTCAATATAAGTGATCCTGTCAGTCAACTCGATCTGAGCCTACAGCCACATCTCCTTTGGAGTGATGCACAGAGGGATGGTGCCTACCCCCAGTACAAACTGTTACACCCCTGCAATATGACCAGAGATGGCACCTGAGCTTGCAAGCTGGGAAATGCTCTTAAATCCTTCTGTCTAGACATGGTCACCAAGAGAAAATCATGGGATATCTTGACCCATGAGTTGGAAGGGCTTGGGGACAAAAGCAGTAAATATGGATTGTGGTTGGCTCTTACAGAAAAAGGTAGTGGAGGGATATCAGTCAGAAAAATCATACCAGTGGGTAAAAAAGGAGCAGAAAAAATCTTCCAGATTTGACTTGTAGACAGACATTTTTCACTTTTGCCAGATTTCATTGTTTACATCACTATTTGTTTGCTAAAGTACAAAATAGGATTTCAGTAGTGTTAAAACCAGTTTTAGTATCAGAAGCCCAGCTCTGACAGGAAAGAAAGGAAAAGAACCTGAGAGAATGTGCATGTTATGAGATGGATATTTCACTCCAGTAAGGTGGCTTTTTTCTCTGTTTCCGAATGAGCTCGTCATAGGAGCCCTGCAGGGAAGCAGAGATTAATAGTCCTAGCTTGTGTGAGCTATGGATGTAGTAGGACTCCAATATTAAAGGACATTATTGTGTGCTTTTGTTAACAGATGACTAAGCTCCCCCCTCATATCTTACACATGCTAATTATAAAGCTTTTTAAATATAGGAGGAAAAGTCCTTCTTTCTCCTTGAGCCTATGAACAACTAATTTCAAGTATTCGCTTGTGGCAACTTGTCCTGGGGTGATGTTATGAAGCCGCTTTATTCCTTAACTGTCTGCTCAATGCCCAAGGATGCCGTGCCTTTAAGATGGACCCGGGGGGTGGCGCCGTGGGACGCGGGGTGCGGGTCGGTTCAATGGCTCAGCCCAACGGCTCGGGGGCTGTGGGGCTTGGCAGGGCTCGGGAGGGAGTGCGCCGGGAGCGCTGTGCTGCTTTTTGGGTTTCTTTTGTGTTCCGGAGAAAGGTTCTGTTGGTTTTTCTTGTGCTTTTTTCCCCTTTCCTTCTCCTTGCCTCAATGCCTCCCTTCCCTCCTCGCCGGTCCGGGGAGCCTGCGGGTGGCCCCGGCAGGCCCGCGGGGTGGCCCCGTCTGGTCTGAGCCCACGTGTCTGTTCCCTCTCCGGGAATTTGTTGTATTTTGAGGTTGTGTTTTGTCCCCCCCCCCGCCCCCCCCCGTTCTACCCTGTTTTGTTTGTGTGCTAATAAACAGTTTGTTTTTTCCACTTTCACTAGCTGTGACCCACTTGTCTTATTGGTGGAGGAAAAGGGGAGGCCCTTTTCCCTTCAGAGGAGACACTCATTCCGGAGCATTTCCTCCTGAAGTTTTGTCTCCAAAACTGAGACATAAATGTTTTCCTAAACAACTGTGGTTCCTCTGAAGAAGTAGCTTTTGCAAAATGATCCTTTTCAGGCAGGAGGAACACTCCCTTTTCTCTAATCGGTGTCAGTGACAACACTAAGGGTATGGCAGGCAAGCTCTGATGAAGCTTGCTGCATCAGCTGAAGAAGTTAATGTACTGGTTGTTTTTCCTCTCTGGTTCCACTGCAGAGTGAGCACTAAGGAGTATACCTCAGATTCGGCAGTACAAAACCTGGCATCTTTGCTAAAAGTCACCATTGTTGGCAGTTGAAGCCAAAAGGTTGAACTTTGCACTGAAGCAACTGATGCCCAGAGGCGTCCTCGTGTCTGCCAGCCGGGCTGTGAGGGTGCAGACCTGTTGGCAGGGCATCGCATACAAGGCAGCTGCCGGCAATAACTTTTTAAACCACTGCAGCAGATTCATTTTTTGCTAGTCTCTTGGTCCCCTAAAAAGTTGTTGCCCTCTTTTTCACTAAGAAGCACAGATCCAGCCTGAAAATACATGTTGTGCTAGATCTAGGCTTACGCACTCTCAGCTGTTGGTACAAAGAGAGCACAGGCCACTGAGTTTTAGGGACTTCAGAAGATCTACCTGGCTTGTTAAACTGCTTTGACCAACTCTGTGTACACTTTGAACCCGTTGCAATGGCCAAGCAAAACAAAACACATTAGATGAAGCCACTCTGAGGGCTGATTGTGAGCTTCAGCCTTAAAATTGAGCTATTCCACCATCTCAGCAGGCTAAGGACATTCTTCTGGCACTTGTCATTCCTGAGCTGGGAAGTATCAAGTTATTGAAAAGGGTCATCTGCATTCTAATGTGGGTACCTTAGGCCATCAATCACACATCCACCAGCTGGTGGCCTACCTCTGATCACTGCACTGAACATAGAAGCCTGCAGAGATTTTGCCAAGGGCAGATATAGCCCCCAATCTCTAGCAGAGTGTGAGCAGAGCATGAGATTCTCATTAACTTTCAAATTTTAGTATAGATTTTCAAGGATGAAACTAGGCAAAGATCCTCCTATTACTTCTGCAGCACCCACAGTTTTATCCATCTTTTGAAAAGATGCCATTAAGACCAAACCCTGTGAAATGAATGTGGAATAACACCATATTAACCAAACCACTATTATGAGTAAAAAAAATATTAAGTGTTTAGGTAATTTTTCAGAGGCTGTGTAGGAGTGAAATAGCAATTCACATAGGTAGTTGATATTATGGAGTTGTATGATTATGGGGCAAAACCAGGTCAGCTGATAGAGTTACTGAATTGCCCCAACCCTTCTGTCCTCACTTCTCTGTACCTACTCAGTTGTATTAACTCACTCAACTCTCTCAGAAGACTAAGGTCTGAGAACATTACTACCAAATGCAGGCACAGATTTTGTGTGTTCCTATTGTATTCTCTTCATTTCCAGGTTCCTAAGTGCAGAGGAAGGCCAGGAGCTTTTTTGCAAAAACTCAAATGTATTGTTACTTGGGCTCAAGTCATGAATTGTTGTGCAAAACCCTGTATAGCTAAAACCACAACCCTGAAGAGCTAACAAATGGGAAAGTTCTGAAGAGAAAGTACAGGAAAAAGCAATTTGGCTGAGGGTGCACTGGAATTAAATGGCAAAAGTAGAAACATAACCCTGAGAACAGACAACCTTGAAGAAGTTGAAGGGCATCAAAGCACAAAGAAAAATTTTATATGTCTATTTATTTCAATGGGAATTGAGTGGCCATACAGCTGTAGTTAGCTACATCTTCTTGATGATTAATTACCTCCAAAAATCTGTCCTAATTTTATTTTGGGCCAGTATACTGTCTTATTTCTCTGGCTACAAGAAGGATTCATCCTCAGAAGAGGAGATACTGAAATAGTTGGCTCAACATTCTTGTTAACTTTATGGTTTTTGAGTTAAAAAATTTCATCTTACCCACCACTTCAATTACAAAATATCTATTTTTAAATGTCTTACTGGTTTTTTTTTTTTTTTAAATTAGGCTCTAGCAGCTATCTTGTACTAGGATTCACTTACTTCGTGTTACACTTGTGCACATGTAACTGCATTAAGTTCAGTGAAGTTATTTTTAGTTTACACTGGTTGTATAGGGCCTACCCAGTGTGAGTCACCTGCTAATTCTCTTCAGCATGAAAAGAAATCTACTTTGTTCTAATTAATTATTTTTAGTGTAAGCTAAATACAAACCTCTGAATAATACATTCCACAGCAGGTAGCAGGAACTGAGTGGATGTGGCAGTCCGAGCATGATGTGTGCAGTGAGAAAAGAAACTTACACAGGTTTGGTAATACCAACAAACCTCTTCTCAGGCATGAGCACAGGATAGCCCACAGATGTGGGAAGCTGTAACATTACCTCCTTTAAATCTCTCATTCTTTCTCTCCTGGGAAGGAGGTATAGCTTGGGTTTCTTCAAAAAATCAGAAGTCCCTTGAGCTTGACTGGAAGGGTGCTTGTTTCCAGGTTTATCCTAGAGCATCTGCTAAAAGCAATTTTGTAGCTAGTTCCTCTCTTCATAGGTTCATCCTGGGGACATAAATCAAGATATCTTGTCCCACATATTTTTTTTTTAATACAAAACCCCTCAAAAATAACAAAATAACCCCAAAAAAATACAAACAAAAACCCCACAAACCCAAGCAAACCTAAATCCATCCCCCTCTAGTTTCCTCTTGTTAATGCACACATGGTTGCTGATTTAAGCCAGTCTCTGATGATGGCTGTGGTGTTAAAGAAGTACTTTCTAATTCCTTTGTTTCCAATGGTCTCATTTAATAGTAGTCATGTCTAAGTGGTGGTTTGTAACCATAAGTAAGATAGATGTTGACACTGTGTTTCCAAAAGCAAACTGAATACTATATTTACAAACAGTTATATGTTATCAACACCATCATTTTGTAATGTTGGTGAGTAGCAGTGTTAGACCTTGTTTTTGAAATGCTGAAAGTTCAAGCATACAGAACTTTTTTCCTGGATATCAGAATTTGCTAATGGTGTTCCTTTTAAAGTATGTGCATACAGTAGTGATATTGAATCTATAAACAAGGATTCCTCTAGTTATATTGTCTTCAAGTGTAAAATGCAAATTCAGTGCTTGGAAATGCAGTCACTAACTTGGTACATGTAAACCTTAACTGACTGGACTGCAGGTGTGGAAACAACAACAATAAAAAACTGTATATATGTTTTTTAAAATTTCTATGACTTAGGCAAATTCTTTTTTACCTAGTACTGTCATCAGTGATAGTACAGCTTTCTAATGTATTAAAAATATTCTTGAATGAAAGGAACATTAAAGGTGTAACTCATCAGAAAAGTCATGTTATTAATCAAATGTAAAGAACACCCTAAGACTGGAGTTAATGAATTGTATCTTTGCTCAAATGGCTGAAAGAGAAACATTTTATAATATTACATGAAAGTCACTACCCAATGAAGGGAAAAATAGTTCTGGCAGTGTTGGAATAAACCATAAGAGCCTCTCAGGGGAAAGAATTAACTTGCAAATAATTTCATTTGAAAACTTAAACAAATTTGGATTTCTTGGGAATATAGTCTTTTAATTAGTGTGGATCGGAATGGCCAGTCAGGTAGGGTATTTTCAGCAGGTTTTTTTGCCAGAAAACATAATGAAGTTCTGTATTTGTCAGAATATAAACTTCCTAATGCACAGTCTTCAAAACAAAAGTTCTACTTTTCACCCTTCTGAAATGAAAATGAAAGATTTTCATAGAGTAAGATTTGTCCAGTTGTTCCTGCTTTTATGTGTCAACATTCTTAATGTCAGTAAGCTATAAACTTCATAATGCTATGAATATTTGCTCTTTTATTCCTTTGCATCATTTCAAGTTTAAATAAGTAATTCTTCACACAGTAAATTGTAAATGAAATATTTTTTCATTTACAGCTATTTAGTATTTTTATGATTCCAACATGGTCAGAATATAGAAGTGGGTACAACCACGAGTACAATTTGTAAAGATATTTGTTGGATGAAACATTTTACAGTCAGGGGACATTATTCATGGCTCTTTTTAACTAGAAAATGGCACTACATTCCTTTATGCCGTGTTTCTTATTTATAAGGAAAATTATTCCTTGTTTGGGTTTTCTAGGCCCACCCTAGCCACAATTTTCCATGTACAGTAGTATCAGAGAAGGAAAAGCAAACTTGATGCTAATAGCTGTACACCTATTTTAACACTATTACCTACACATTGAAAATGTTGGGAATGTTTCTTAGTGTATTGCTAAGTAACAGGGCATACCTCATCACAGTCCACATTGAAACTTGTTTCAGTCACGGCTTGTGAAGTTTAAAGATCATTAATTTTACTTTAAAACATAAAAGCAGAGCTGAGTTAAAGTAAATCAATGCCCTGTTTTGCCAGCCTCTGTGCAAAGCCTTTGGAAACAGCTGCAGAAACAGCAGCTCACAAACAACATACAATGCTGATACACCCCTGCAGGTAACTGTATAGCCACATAGATAGCTATGCAGAAAGGCATGTATTGCCTTTTTGTGTATTGCCTTACTCTGTGCATTGGCAGCCTGTGTCATTGCCTGCTGTTGAAGACAAAATGCACCATGGTAAGAAGAGTAAGAGGTTTACAGCCTTTGCTGTAACTAATGTGGTGTAAGTATTGGGGTGGAGAAGAGGTCCTGTATGCTTATCTACCCTTGCCATTGAATTGTTAAAAAACCCGGTATTTACAGACAAAAACTTTTTAACTAATTCAAGTTAGAAAGTGGTATGTTTATTATGCCAGCGGGTGGCACGGGAGTTGCCTCCTAGAGACGTGCCAGCCGCTTACACGGTTATTTGCCTTTTATTTATTTTACAAAGTGTTACATATTAATTATATACATATTTTAGCACCTTCCATTTCTGCTTTCTATTAAAATGAGGTTACTAGTCCTTTGCGCATGCACAGTTTTTTTCTTGATTTGGGTCGGTGGTCTTGATTTGAGTCAGTGGTCTTGAAAGATGAAGTCAGGGATTTTTTCATTACCATGAACTTTCTACCTTTTATTGTGGGCAAGCCTTGGCAAGCCTTCTGGAGACGGTCCATACCCCCTGCCTGTATTTAATTATGCAATCTAGGTGATAGTTATCATTCTATTAGCTTTTTTTGTCCTTATGACAGTTTATTTACTATAAGCCAAGTTTCAGATAGGTACATAACAGTGAATAGCACTATACTTCTTAACTAAATTTTTAACTTTCCGTTAACTTATCTTTTGGTTCAATCAGTACAAGTTGCTTCTAACTTCTAGCTAAAGTTTAACTCTTCATAATCTTGACTCACCATTCCTAGTCCTGGGGTAAGGTTTGTAAGGTCTCAAGACAGGTGCAACTAAGTGAAGCTCTGTGGTGTGGTATGTGGAATTTGTTGGAGTAGAGAACTTGCTAGGATCTAGAGTTTCTTTTTAGAGAGAGACTGTTCTAAAACCACTGGGGTTTTCTACTGAGTGACCACAGACAATATGGTTGGACACATTTCATCACTCCATGTGAGTGGGATCTTCTTCACAGATCTTATCTTACTGATCTGTTGGATGAGAGACATGAAAATTGCAACTAGTAAGTACAGGTAGTTTTCTGACACTTATTCATTTAGAATAAATTTTTTTTTTTCCTAGTTGCAGCAACCCTTTCTCACAAGAAAGGGCAGTACGTGCATAGAAACAAACACGATTTTTTCTCCTGAATTTAGTGGCAACCACCACTGAGGTTAGTAGAAGGGAAAGGCTCCATCAAGTTTGGGACAATCTTATGACAGAAGTGACTTCACTGAATTGCTCCTGATTTCTGATCCTCTCCTTTTTTCCTCCTCGCCTGTGAAGCCTTCTCATCTCAGTTGTATTTTGTTCTTTTCCTGCAGGAGAAAATATAAGAAAACATCACAGAGGTAAGAGTAAATCACGGAGGACTGGAAGGTATTTGTGAGTCATCTCTCTCTTTTTGTTAGGGGGTTTGAAAGTGGATTTTCCTGTTACCAGGTTGGTAGTTTTTTTCTTTTTTTCCCAGGGAAATGCTGTTCTACTGATTGTTTCCCCCTTTGAAGGACCATCTGCTGCGGCTCCCAATCTCCTTTGCTGCTAATGGTAGTCCTCCCCTATGATGTTAGTGGTAGTTCTTTCTGAGTAAGGACAGAAATATTTTTCATTGAAGGTGAAATCCTAATAAACATCACACTGTTTCTTCTGCATGATCTGCTGGTTCTAACTTGTATTGCTTGCTTATACTGTAATAACAAAATGAATTGTGGGCTTGTAGAGTTACTAATAATCTGTGCCATTGCAGTAGACTGAAGGAAGATGTGAATTCTGTTGATTAAGAGTCCATATTACAGCCTCCAGATGTAGTTATCTTACTTCTTCCTTGCAGGAGGCAGGCTCAATGGAGGTCTTTGACAGATTAATTTTCTTGCTTTGGAACCCTTGAGCATGCTGGCAGATAAGCCAATGTGATGATTTGATTGGCTAAGGCATCATAGGCACCATTCCTGTTTGCTATCACCCTTTGCTGAAGATTATGGCTCTAATGCAGCAATGAGAGGACAGATTATGTGTGTGCTTGTGTGTCACAGCCACAAGAAACTGAAGTGTGGTGGCTTGAGTCACAGACAGGGTGGGTTTAAGCTATGAGAGTTTAGTGAAAAATACTGATTTGGAGATTTCTGTGCTGATCTGTGTGAAATGGCATTGGATAATGTGAGACACAAGAACAAGTAGAAGGTAAATATGCTCCCAGGTTTTTTTTCTAAATGTGGGGCTGACACTGTAGGTTTGTTTGCAGCTGTACTTTTCTCCCCACTTCCCTTGCTGCTGCCATGATTTTTAATTAATTATGAACATTTCTCTGGCCTCAGGTCTTCAGCTGCTGCAAGAAGATTGTTTCCAGCATGAATGGTTGCACTGTGTTTGTGTGTATTTGTGAGTCCCTTGGACTGCTTGCATTGTCAATGCATTGCATTGAGTACTGTAGTGGGTTCAGTTCGTAAACCGGACAGAAACACCAATTAGGGTGTAGTGGTTTGGTCCAAAATACTCATTACTTACTTATTTACTTTCTGTGAGATAAGAATTAGGAGAAAGCGAAGCAGGCACAAAACTTAAAAGAATATAAAGAAGTTTATTAACAGAACTAAAAGGAAGAGGAAAAAAAATCAGAACACTTCTCCTCCCCCCACCTTTCTCTCCTCCCACTGACAATGTAAAAGGACAACCCTTGAGATTTTCAGTCAGTTTCAGTTCACCTAGGGGGAGGAGTCTCTCTTGGTCATGCTATGGAGACATCTCCACAAGAAGTTCTCTCATGGCTTCAGTATCAGAACAAGACAGCTGCCCGGGTTGGTTCTCTGCTTGCATGTGAGAGTCCCTTCCCCCAACTTACAGCTTTCCCCACAACTGCTTTCGAGGGTCCAATCTTGAGCTACTGGGGTACCATTTTAAGGTTGAGCTGTTCAGAAACAAAGGCTCTCTCTGGGAGCATCTTCATCTCTAGGAATAGAGGCCCTCCCCCTTCCCTGGGAGCATCTCTAGGAACAGAGGTCTTCTCCTTCCGATTTGGAGCAAGAGTCCTCATCACTTCCATCTCTCCCTTTTCAAACTTCTCATCAAATTACAGCTGCTTCAGCATTTGCTTATTTCAGCACAGGTACTTTTGCTCACAATTACAATCATTTGCTTATTTCAGCACAGGAACTCTTGCTCACAATTACAATCATTTGCTTGTTTCAGCATAGGTACTTTTGCTCACAAGTACAGTTTGAACGCTCCAACCCCCCATGCTTTCATGAAATTACAATGGGTACTCTGATACATCATAGTCTATCACCACCATAACTTTACAACAGAATTTCAGCTTCTAAGCATCTCCTCTTTCTCCTCCCTCAGGGTTTCAGCTCTTCCTTCTTCACTAACTTTGGTATCTCTATGGTGTTTTCTCGGGAGAGAATTGATGTCTGCAGGCTTCATCTGTTCTGGAGAAAACTTACAGCATTTAAAAAGGGTTAATCTCACTCAGGCCCCACAGCTGGAATTTGCTTATCGCTGTTGATCACATGATCTTTGCCAGGCAGCTTCAGCTGAATCTTCGGCCGCACTGGAGGGGAGAGGGGGGAGCCAGGCCGCGCCATCTGCACGTAACAGGGCTGTGTGGGGGCTGCGGGTGGAACAGGGTCTCATGGCTCCAGGATGGCTGTGTCCCGGCCCGGCCCGGGCCGAGCAGGGCCTGGCCCAGCCCTGCTGGGCCGCACAGCCCCTGCCCAGTTACCTGTCCCAAGGCCGGAAGCAAGAGAGAGCTTTCCCAGGGTTTGTCCATTCTTAAATGTGGGCCACAGAGGCATGTCAAGCTTCTTTTAAGTGGCTTAAAAAATGGTCAGTATTCAATCTAGCCAGTTGATAGGTTCTGTCAGGTCATAGAGGAAACTGTAAGCACCTCTTTGCAAGAAAATCACTTCTGTAGCTATGCTAACCCATGACAGTACTGTGTCTTGTTTAGGTATCTTTTCTGTGTGCATAACTGTGACATTAGCAAGGTTTGTATTCAGCATCTTTTTTCTACAGGAGACTTTCTGTAAGTCTCAGAAGAGAGATGTAAGTATTTTCTAAAAGTCCAATACATTCTTGTATCGATGACATACAAAAAATACAATATGCCAGTTTGTTTAAACAGCATTACAGGACTAAGTTTTGTGCCCTGTGGGATTCTGAACTTTCTGGTTTTTTCTCTTACTGTTACACATGTCAGCTGCCTGCTTGATGGTGTACATTCTTGCAGCAATTTTGCAAATGGCCTTTCATGGCCTTCTCACGTTTAAGAAATTTTGTGAGCTCTGCAGAGGCCAAGAGGCCGCTCCAGGGACTGGCACATGGCAATTGCTGAGCAACTACTCCTGATAACCTTGCCCAATGGGTGCTGACTGCTGGCCCAGAGGGCAGCACAATGGGCTGACTGCTATTTATGCCTAGGAACCATACATTGGCAGCACCTAAGGAAACCTAGATGGCTAGTAAGGTTCTGCCTTGAATTTTCCACCTGCTGAATGATTAAGTATGATGCTAAATGGAAAATTGCACGTACTGCCACCTAATGCAAAACTGTAACATCCAGCAAAAAGAAGTGGTGGACAGCAGTTCACTTAAAAGTCTGGTTTTAAGTAACATCTCCTGTTGAGTTGGTAATTCCAGCAATGTGCATAAACTGATGACTTGGCTCATGCCTCCACCTTCATTTCTCACATTCATCTGTTGTAGGTTTTCTTTTTGCCTTTGATATGCTTTTTCAAAACAGTCTTTGTACTTCCTACATCACTGTGCTCTGAGGGTGTCTGACAGCTGAAATGAAATTATCTATTGCTTGCTTTTACATCTTCTTCCTTTTGTTTCTGTTTGGGGAGTGTTATCACATAAGAATGCCTACATGATAGCAGGCAGCAGCTGTGTAGGAGAAACACTGCTGTCCTTTGTACCTTGTAGTGAGTGTAAAGAAACAGCTTCCTCTGAAGGCAGACCTGTTGGGAAGGAAAATGAAGTACGTGAAAGAAAATAAATGAGGTACGTAAGAAAATGTGATGAGAAAGAGCTGGGGTAAAATCTGAGCCATCCTAAAAGTGTAATTGGAAATGACAGACAGTGACTCTTACATTGATCATGCTGTTAATTGACTTGACTTGAATGCTTTTGTTGATGCCTTTTCCTAGTCTTAAAATCAAGAGTCAAACATGGTTAGAAGGAAAAAAGGGATTTTACCTTGGTATTTATTTTAAGGATCCTTAGGTGCACTACATCCAGGTCAAATGCATTGAAATGCACACCCCCAAAAGATCTGATATAACATTACAGGTCTTGCTAATTATCATAACTATCAAAAATTCCCCAATGAGAGGCTCAAGTGAGCCCCCCTCCCCAAGGAACCTTCCCCTGGATGGTTCTATCTTGGTTTACAGAATGTGTTCTGGAGAGGACCTTGGGGTCTGGGGCACACTGATCCCTAGCTACGAAGCTTCTAAAATGTTTAGTCTCTTAGCTTGACAAACAAGTCCAAGAATGTAGGCAAAAAGCACTAAGAATACAGAAGTTGTAAAAAAGTATAACAGGGGTATAAAAGAAAAGGCAAAAATCTTCATGGCATCATTTCCCCCCTTTTAGAGACTAACAAAACTCTATCTTGTCTAGTCTCTACTCTCCTCTATTTTTTACCCACAGAACCGGTTTACACTACCAGCTGCTCCACAGGAAATTACACAGATAATAACTACAATTACAACTATGAAGAATATTTCTTTTACCCAGGCCCAGCTTGGTAACCATGAGGTGAGGGTATCAAAAATATGATCAAAGTGTTATTTCTAGAAGCCACTTCATGTAGAATTTGAGTTCCCTTCCAAATTTCATCCAAATCTTTCTTAATTCTTCCACTTTGGTCCACATAAGGACAACAAGAGGTTTTGACAATAGCACATACACCTCCTTGTGCAGCAAGTATGAAATTGAGAGCTATCCTGTTTTGCATAACTGCACGGGACAGACTGTCAGCTTCTTCTTGTAAGGCTGAAATTGCATCTGCAGTATGCTGCTCAGTATGTTCAATGACAGCTGAGATGTTTACAATTGCTCTCTCCAGTGCAACTACTCCGTAAGCGGGTACAAGGGCTCTGATTATGCTATGAAAAAGTGTGGGACGTTCAATGAGGGGATTAAGAGATCTTTTTCTCCTCTCATTTGGTTTTTCAAGATGGTCAAATATTGTTATATTTGGGACCACAGCCCCAATAGCACAAGCCTGGTCTTTGTTCACGGGCATAACTTTCCAGGCCTTATCACCACATATCCAATACAACCCCGTCCCAAACGGCTGAGCCAGTCTCCACCCTGTCAATTTCATCTTTGCTGCAATTCTTGGGTCTATTATTTCCCTGAAATTGGTTCCCACATTTCAGTGCGGTTCTCTTCCATTAAAATGCCAATCAATGGCCAGTGACCCTTCCCATCTAGGGGTGGTAACTGAGTACAGATCCAGCAATCGCTCTTATTAAGAATTTTGGACACATTTTGGACCACAGTCTTATGCAAATCATGGGGTGAACCCTGAACCATGGTTACCAGTTGGGCAAACAGCAAACATGTAAAAAACAGTTTAGACTGCATCTTTCTGATTTGTATCAGTCTCTGTCTTCTTGGTGATTTCGGGATCAGAAGCTTTCTTCACTCTGGAGTAGTGAATCCACGGTCCCTTGCCAGCAACCTTGACCGCAGTAAAAGTGGTCAGCAAAACTTGGAATGGTCCCTTCCACTTGGCTTGCAAGGGGTCACTGTCCCACCACTTGATGTAGACCCAGTCTCCAGGCTGGAATGGATGAGCAGGTATGTCCAATCCTATTGGTTTGGATAACATGACGAATCTCTGGAGCTTCTGCAAAGTGGAACTCAGAGCCATTAAATATTTACCTCTCATATGAATTTCCCCTGGGATATGTGGAACCTGGTATGGCCTGCCATATAATATTTCATAGGGACTGATGCTGTCCCTTCGCCTTGGCTGTATGCGGACTCTCAGCAAGGCTATAGGCAGGGCTTGAACCCATGTCATGGATGTCTCTTGACAAATCTTGCAAATCTGGGTTTTGAGGGTCCCATTCATGCGTTCAACTTTGCCACTTGCCTGGGGCCTGTATGGTGTGTGCAGGTCCCAGGTAAGTCCCAAAATCCTGCTAACTTCCCCAACCACTGTTGCAACAAAATGCAAAATGTGGTCCCCTATCTGATGACATTCCCAAAGGAACTCCAAATCTTGGTATTATATGATCAAGCAAAGCTTTCACTACTTCTTTTGCTGTGTTGGTGCGACAGGGGAAAGCCTCAGGCCATCCACTGAAGGTGTCAACCAGTACCAGTATATACCTGCGTCCCTCTTTGCGTGGCATCTCAGCAAAATCTATTTGCCAATAATCTCCTGGGAGATCTCCTGTCTTTGTCACTCCTAACACAACTCTCTTGCTTGTGTCAGGGTTGTTTTTACAGCAGGTTTCACACTTGCTTGTTACAGATTGTACAATATCAGTCATTCCTCTCCCTATCACTACTTTCCTCAAATGTTTAAAAGATTTTCTGTTCCCCAGTGGGTACTTTCATGCTCTCGTTGGGCTATTTCCCGAAGGATCGGGGTGGAACTACGACTTGTCCTACCGGGGTAACAGCCCACCCACCTTCTTTGACTTCAGCCTTAAGGAACTTAATTAATTTGTGATCATATTTTGGGGTAAATGATGACAAATCTATCTCTTTCTGTGGTACCACTGCAAAAATGCCTTTTTCTGCAATCCCCCTGGCTGTTTTGTCAGCAAAACGATTTCCCAGTTCAGGGGCTGTTTTCCCTTTTTGATGACCCTTGCAATGCATGATAGCCACTTCCGTAGGCTTCCAAATGCTCTGTAAAAGTGCAAGAATTTGTTTAGCATGCTTAACCTCATTACCTTGAGCAGTCAGCAGGCCACGTTCCTTCCAAATAGCTCCGTGGGCATGAACAACACTGAAGGCATATTTGGAATCAGTCCCTATGTTCACCTTCTTCCCCTCACTCAGTTCTAGAGCTCTCGTTAGTGCAATGAGTTCAGCTTTCTGTGATGATACATCTGGAGGCAAGGCTTTTGCCTCAATGATTTTATCTGAGGTGGTTACGGCGTAACCGGTCATCCTCCTACCGTTTCTCATGAAGCTGCTCCCATCAGTGTACAATCCCAGTCTGGATTCTTCAAAGGAACATCTTTAAGGTCTGGTCTGCTGGAATAAGTTTCCTCTATTGTCTGCAAACAATCATGCTCAGGAACACTGTCAAGTAACGTGGATGATAAAAACATCGCAGGGTTTACCACAGAAGTTGTCTTTAGAGTAACACCATCCTGTTCTAATAACACAGATTGCTAGGGGATAGCCAGTATCCCGCCTTTTGCTCCAGTACATTTATCACTCCATGGGGTACATACACGACATTGTGTTGCCCCAAGGGTGAATTTACAGGCCTCCTGTATCAGAAGGACTATTGCTGCCACAGAGCTTTCAAGCATCCTGGCCAACCCTGGGCTACATTGCCTTGTTGTTTTGAAAAACAGGCCACAGCTCTTCGCTGGTCTCCAAGGTGCTGGGCCAGTACCCCCAGAGCAACATTCAGTCGCTCATGTGTAAAGAGTTCAAAAGGTTTAGTCAAGTCCAGCAGCCCCAGAGCTGGGGCTGACATCAAGGAATGTTTCAGCTGTTTAAATGCAGCCCTGGCATTCTCTGTCCACATGATTGTCCCTTTCTCAGCTGCTTTAAGGACCTCATACAAAGGTCTTACCAGTAGACCATAGTTTGATATCCATAGGCGACACCAACCTACCATTCCCAGGAAGGCCTGCATCTCCCTTACGGTATAGGGCTCTGGAAGTTGACAGATGGCTTTCTTCCATTCTGTGCTGAGTTGTCAATGTCCACAGAAAATTTCCAGGCCCAGGTATACTACTGTTTCCCTGGCAATCTGTGCCTTCTCCTTCAAGACCCGATACCCACTTTGGCCTAAAAAGTTTAACAGACTTACAGTGACCTGGATGCAGTCATCTCGTGTTTTGGCTGCTATCAAGAGGTCATCAACATACTGGAGAACGGCTCCTCCTGGTTCTTCTTTCCTCCAGTCCTCAAGCTCCTTTGCCAGCTGTTTTCTGAATATGGTTGGGCTATTTTTGAATCCTTGTGGTAAAACTGTCCAGGTGAGCTGGGTCTTTCTCCCCGTTTCAGGATTCTCACACTCAAAAGCAAAGAGTTCTTGGCTATTCTTATGCACAGGAATGCAGAAAAAGGCATCCTTGAGATCTAAAACAGTGAACCACCCTAATTCATTTGTTAGTGTTGTCAAGAGTGTGTAGGGATTTGCTACCACTGGATGTACGTCCTGTATTATCTTGTTAATTTCCCTCAAATCCTGTACCAACCTGTAGCTTTCAACTTTCTTTACTGGCAAGATTGGTGTGTTGTATCTGGATTTGCATTCCACTAACAACCCAAATTTGAGAAACTTTTCAATCACAGGTACCAATCCCTTGCGAGCTTCTAATTTCAGAGGATATTGTCTTTGCCTTACTGGTGTAGCTCTTGCTTTAAGTGTGATACTCACAGGTTCATCTTTTTTGGATCTCCCAGGAGAATCACTGGCCCATACTATTTGAATAACAGCCTCTTCAACTTCTTCGGGAATTTTTCCATGGCATTCCTGTACAAGTAGAGCAGCTGCTTCGATAATTTTAGATTCTGGGATTATAACTTTCACTCCCCCTCCTTGGAAAACTTAATTTCTGCTTCCAATTTTTCCAATAAATCTCTGCCCAATAATGGCATTGGGGAATTTGGCATATACAGGAACTGGTGAGTGACCCAGTGTTTTCCCAATTTAAATTTTAAAGGTTGGAAAAAAGGCCTTGTTTCACTTACCCCTGTAGCTCCAATCACATCCACAGTGTCTTGACTCAGTTTACTTTTTAAAGTATTTAACACAGAATATGTTGTTAACCCAACAACCACCCATCTCTGGTATCGCTTCAGCTTTTCCATCTGTTCTGGGACATTGGGATCCCAGCCAGGGTTTGCTAGAGGATAAATGTTATTAACTGACCCTTGAAGATTCCCAGTTACAATTTGAGTTTCTATAGCAGATATAACAGCTTTGTTGACCATTTCTCTCTCTCTTTTATCCAATAATTCATCTATCATAAAATTTGATCACCCCAATCTGGGTTTTGGGATTTTACGGCCATTTCCACATGCATAGCTACTCTCTCTGCGTTGTCCTTGTACTTCCCAGCTGAGTTCTTCCACTGCTGTAATTCTCCGAGGGAAAATGGTGTCTTTATATAAATCACTCCCTGATTTCCCACAGCCTGTCTCAGAGGTGCTTCTAATGCAGGTTCTTCCTCCCCCCCTTTATCTGCTTTGGACCTTGTGTGTTTAGCGATGGGACTGACTGTTTTCGTAGCTTCTTGGGCTATCTTTCTCCTTTTCTACCACCCTCTCCGTGGGAACCATCTGTATTGGAATCATCCCATTCACTTTTAATTGAAACTGCTTCATTGGTATTAAAGACTGTTCCACCCGAATGTTGATCAGGGACTGTCTCGTTTTTTACGGCAGTGGAGGGGTAGGGAGGCTGGGGCTGCAAGCAGCTTCTTCCGTCCCTAGCTCCGCAAGAGCCGCCTGGGCTGGGGCCATCCCATCTGCCCTCAGCTGTAACATTGGCTGCGCCACAGGGTGGGGAGAGAGACCGGCTCCTTCTGTCTCTAGCTCGGAAACTTGCAGTTCACTGCACTGGGGAAGGTCCTTGGAACTGCCCGTGCCCATTTCTGCCTTCACTTCTGTGTTCGGGGAACTCGGGGAAAAGCGGCCAGCCCGCCCCTTCCCCTCCCCCGTCCCCGCCTCTGCCTCTGGAAAAGTCAGGGGGCAGTGGCCAGTCCGCCCCTTCTCAGCCTCTGGGGCAGTCAGGGGGTGGTGGCATGCCTGCCTCTCTGCCGGCTCTGTGCCTGCCCTCCGCTCCTGACAAGACTGGCTGCTCGTTCCCTCCCCCGCCCCTGCTCAGATGGCGGCGGAGGAACCGCTGCCTCTCCACCCCCTGCCCCCACCCCCAGCAGCTGTCCCGCTCCTCTGTCCCCCACCCTCACCTTTGCGGGCTGCCCCGGTGGTTGAACGGGGTGGGGGGGACACCCCCCCCGTTGCACAAAGCTGGTGCCACCATATCTAGATCTGTCATATAGATTTCTCTGTTCGTATTTGTATGCGAACTAGCTTGCTGCAGCTTTTTCCCTCCCCTCCTCTTTCTTAAAGTCGTTTCCATGGTACTTCTCTCTACTACGTATGCTTCTTGTCTGGTCAGATACATAGTAAAAAGTTCTGCATATTTTAGCTCATCAAACCTACGTAATGATCTCAGTTCTACCATCAGGGTCAGTAATGATGTCATTTTCCAAGCTAACAAAGCAAGGCCAATTTCCCTGACTTAACTTTAAAGTTGGCCAAACTCATGTGGTCAGTCTGATTAAATCTCGTGTATCTAGAGTAGTTTTCTGTCCTGTCAGCAATTTCCAGTGTTTTATTATCAACTCTAGCAGGCTGTTAGGAGGGATTTTCTTGTTTTCATCTGAAAAAAACACCACCCATATTTGCTCACAGACAGGAAAACTCTGCAAGAGGGAAGCTTTTAACTCCAGAATTCAGCCTGCAATCTGGCCTCGGAATTCTGACTTCCCAGGCAGTTTATTTAGCTTACTAGACAAACTACAGCACTTTAAAATACTAAAAAGCAACTAGTTTTAGCAAACAATAAATGTGTGCGTGCAAAAATTCGATCTCAACAGGATTTGAACCCATAGCCTCCCAGCATCCCAACCAACCAACCAACCTCTCAAATGCCTGAGCCACTCCTGCAGCTGTGGGGAGTGCAGCCTCTGGGCTCTTGTGCATTCTACAGAGGGTGCCCCCTCCTTTCCACAGTTTGCAGTGGAAAGGTTTAAGCTTTCCCCTTTCGTGGACTTCTCTGCCCCCAACCTTTCCACCTCCCTTGGAGATCTCCTTCCCTAGTGCTAGCACAATATCGGTCCCCTTTTAACTCACCTTCCTTTCCATGCTTCTACCTTTCCGTGCTGGGTCCTAAAGTCCTCGTCACAGTCCTGGATTGTCGCTCCGGCCCCTCTGTAATTTGCTGGCAGAGAGAGGGGCAAAGCAAGATGTGTTCCAACCCAAGACTGCGAGTCTCAAGGTTTTTAGAGTCCCTTCGTGGTCACCAGCAACTGATGCCATTTCCCAAAAGTCAAACACAGTTAGGAGGGAAAAAAGGGATTTTACCTTGGTATTTATTTTAAGGATCCTTAGGTGCACTACGTCCAGGTCAAATGCACTGAAATGCACACCACAATGTACACCCCCAAAAGATCTGGTATAACATTACAGGTCTTACTAATTAGCATAACTATCAAAAATTCCCCAGTGAGAGGCTCGAGTGAGCCTCCCTCCCCAAGGAACCTTCCCCTGGATGGTTCTATCTTAGTTTACAGAACATGTTCTGGAGAGGACCTTGGGGTCTGGGGCACACTAACCTCTACCTACGAAGCTTCTAAAATGTTTAGTCTTCTAACTGAACAAACAAGTCCAAGAATGTAGGCAAAAAGCACTAAGAATACAGAAGTTGTAAAAAGGTATAACAGAGGTGTAAAAGAAAAGGCAAAAAATCTTCATAGCGTCATTGTAACAATAATATATTGGTATGATTTTCCTTATAAACCTGGAAGTTTCACAGCTGTCTAGACAACCCTAACTTCATTAGTCCCAACCTGAATTGCATCTGAACTACTGAATGTGATGTAGATTAATCACAGCAATACCAGAGAAGTGGGATATTTAAGCTGAACTCAAGTCATTTTACCATTCTGATGTCTAGTTCCCTTCGGTAAGTAAACAGTAGATAGCTTGCTATATAGTGACTGGGGAGGTAGTCAGCAAAAGGAAGAACTAGACAGGAAGCCAAAGCTCTGAACTTCCAGGTCCTGAGTTGGTTTTGCTTTTTTTTTTTTTTTTTTTTTGAGCACCTGAGACCTCAGTCATGTTTGATTTGACTGTTGAGACTCCCAGTTGTCCTGAAGATTGCCCGCTGTGGCCTGCTGTATATTCCTAGGAGATACTCAGCACCTTCAGCTCCCTGGAACGTTAAAAGGAAAGGAGCATTTCAAGGAGCCCTTGGCAATCTCCTCCTAGGTTAGGTTTATCCTCTTGGGTGAATTCAGCTAATGCAGGCAATTTTGCACTTCTGAAAAATCACTAAAGTCCAACATATCATCACAAAATTTGTCAGATAAATAATCTGCATTAGTTTACGTGGCATAAATTTTCCTCCATTAGTCCATAGTCAGGCATTTTTACTCCATTAATAACACAGAATTGCATGTGTTGCTCTTTAACTGTATGTTGGTTAATTGTACAATTATTTTTCTATTATGATGCAAATGCTTCTTTTACAGTGATCTCATTTTAGATAAAAGTCAAGAAAAAGGAGTCATGATATTTCATGTGTCCATCATGGATGAATGAATTCCTTTTTTCCCCTAAGTATCTGTTAATGCTTTACCTAAAGTATAAAGTAGAAAAGGAAATGTTAAAGGAGAAGCCACTGCTTAAACATTCTCACACTCTTCAGGGAGTTACATGCACATGCCACCCTGGACTTTAACTGTAAGGCCCAGAGTGTCTTCCCAGCAGGCACCTCCAGAGAGCTGCGAGTGCCTCTTTTGACTCCTTGCTCACACACACACTCTGAGGTGTGCTTCCTCCTTCTTCAGACTTGACAGCAGGTTTCCTGCAGCAGGTCAGCTCAAGGTGGGTGCCTCCAGAGAGGGACTCAGAACATAGAAATCCATGGAAAATTATACCCTTATGACTTACCCACCTGCCCCTCACATGCTCTTCATGTGCCTTGAGTGCACTTTTCGGTCCAATGGTGATTTTTGTTTTGGGGTCTTCTAACATCTTATTGAGTTATTTCTCAAGTGTCCATACAGGCAGGCCATTAACTCTTCATAATTTGTCAAGTTGCATCTTGTCCTGGTGGCTCTAGTCTCCTTATCTTCCAATTTGTGATTCTGGCACACCTGGTTGCTGGCAGAGCCTAGGAAACTAAAAAAGCCCTAGACTTAGGATAAACATTACTTAGCAACAACTAAAACATCATTGTGTTATCAATATTCTTCTCATACTAAAGCCAAGACACAGCACTATAGCAGCTACTAGAAAAATTACACAGAGTATTAACTGCTCCAGCCGAAAGCATATCTAGATGTAACTTCATAGCTTGTGGCCTAAGGCTTCACCAAATTCAGCTACTCAGGCTAAGCAAATGAAGCTAAGAAGACTAAACCACACAGTATTATAACTCTGTGTAACTCATTCTACTTTAAATGTACTTATTTATGCTAAAGAAGTAGTATATCTCAGCAGGAAATGCAACCAAAGGGTCTTTGAAATATGACTTTGGCCTTGAAAAAAGCATCCTAATGGCCTTGAAAAAAGCATCCTAATGGGCCCTGCAAAATACTAATGTAGTTTCTTCAAAAAGATTGTACTCTGATTAAGAAAGGTTGACATCTGATACAAACCACATGGCCAGAATATCAAGACTTCCCTAATCTTCAGAAGGATTTTGTTTTTTCTACTTCAGATAATCAGGCAGGAAACTCATAAGCAGAAATCTTTTCCATCCCTTTCCCACTTTCTTACTCTTTCTCATCTGTGTATGTGCTTCTTGGTTCCAGTTTGCTTCTGCCTTTAGTTAATATGTTCTTGGAGAAATGTATTTATGCTAGTCTGGGATACAAGAGGTGAAACCATAAATGTAATGGTGTTACTTACAAAATAAGTGGAAAAGTATATTTCCCCCCAAAATTTAGTTGGTAATCATCAGGGTTACTTATGCTGACACCTTTGTAGATTAAAACAATCCACTGTCACTTCTGAAATATTGCCTTGCAAGTCTCTTTCTAAGTAGTCTTTAAGTTTTGGGGTTTACTTCCTGTGAGGAAAACTCTGTGCTGGGATTAATCTCCTCCTTTAGTGCTCTTAGGCACACTGAAGAGATCTTTATTGGAATGAAGCATCAGTGCTCTCTTAAAGCTTATTGTCTGAGTAAGGACATTATCACAGAATGAATAAAGTTGGAAGGGACCACAGTGGGTCATCTGGTCGAACCTCCCTGCTCAAGCAGGGTCATCCTAGAGTACACGTGAAAGGATTGTGTCCAGGTGGTTCTTCAATATCTTCTGCAAGGGAGACTCCACACTCTCTCTGGTCAATCTATTGTAGTGTGTGGTCACCCACACAGTAAAGAAATCCTTCCTCATAAGCAAGTGGACAGGTAGTCCATTGATTTTTTCCATGAAGCATTTATAGAGTATGAACTATAGCAACTTCTAGCCAATTTAAAGTGCTGGGTAATTACAAAAATCTGGTCGTTTAAATTACCCTAAGATGAAGCATTTCCATGGCTGTTGGGGTTTTAGGAGCTCTCCTGGT
The DNA here is from genome assembly GCF_000738735.6 of Corvus cornix cornix. Lineage (NCBI taxonomy): Eukaryota > Metazoa > Chordata > Aves > Passeriformes > Corvidae > Corvus > Corvus cornix. The sequence goes on from NC_046333.1 coordinate 22,103,511, forward strand.
TTTTTTTTTTTTTTTGTTTGTTTTTGTTTTTTGTTTTTTTTTTTCTGTTAAAGGAATTGTCCCCCATACATGTTGCCAGGGGGACAAATGGCTGGGTACTTCAGAAAAACAAAAGAGCTGGCTACTCTTTTGTTTCACTTGGGTGTGTGGGCAGTTGGTCTCTGGCATTTGGACAGAGAGGGAGTCTGTTTTCTTCAGCTGCTTTTCCTTCTGCTGGAGAAGCCCCAGGATCCCAAGGCCCGCCTTCCCTGCCCCGCTGGGAGCCGGGCCTTGGCCGCCCTGCCCCGCCGTTGCTTTGAGCCTTCGCTGCGTTGTAGCCGTGCTCGTCCTGCCTGCCCAGACCTCCAGGGGGGGTTCCCCGTTTGGATACATCTCATCTGCCACCTGGGATTTGTGCTCGTCCCTGCCGTTCCAGCCTGCTGTTCCCGAGGGTCCAGCCGGACATCGGGATCAGCTGCCCAGGGGTTTGTGAAGCCTTTGTTCCATCCCTCCCCGGGATCCCAGGGCACCGGTGCCGCGTGCTCCCTGAGCTCGCTCCGGAGCGCCCCCTGCAGCCGCGGGGGAACCATCGCACCTGCCCTGCTCACCGGGAGCCGCCAGCGCCCCTGCCGGCTGCGAGCGGAACTGCACCCGAGGGGAAAGGGCCTGACAGCCGAGAAGGCTGGGACTGGGTTTGTGATTGTTTGCTGTTACTGCCATAGTTATTGTTGTTTGTTTGACTGGTTATACACATACAGATACATAATAGTAAAGAACTGTTATTCCTATTTCCCACATCTTTGCCTAAAAGCCCCTTGATTTCAAAATTATAATAGCTCAGAGGGAAGGGGGTTGTATTCTGCCTTCCTTAGCAGACACCTACCTGTCTTTCAAACCAAGACAATGACTGATTCAGAACTCTTATGTCTTAACTGTGTCTCAGATTTTCTTTGAATTGATGAGTTGTTTTAATCCTTCTCTTTGATTTAGCAGTCAGACATTGGGGAGGAGTGGGAGGTAAGGAGGAAAGAGGTAGAAAGAACAGAATTGTTAGTGACTGATGTTATCTTGGCAGTTAATATGGGAACAAGCTTTTAGTTGGGGACCTCCTCAGAGGGTGGGTGATGTAACCGAAGTCCTGGATAAGCTTCCAGCCTTCAAAATCTCTCATTATTAAATGTGTGTCTCCCTTGCAAATGATGAAGGGTGAATCCTAAGGCATTTTGTTAAAAATCTATCAAATGCAAGGGATAAGGCACCTTTGCTGAGGAAATTTGCCCTAGGAGAGAATCAGCTATCTCCTGGCAACAGGACTTTTTCTCAAGAGAAATTTCTCACTTTTAGTGTAAATTGCACTTGAACTGGTTTTGGCTGGGATAGAATCAATTTTCTTACTAGTAGTTGGTACAGTGCTGTGTTTTGGATTTAGTATGAGAACAACATTGATAACACATTGATGTTTTAATTGTTGCTAAATAGTGCTTCCTTTAGAACAAGGACTTTTCAGTTTCCCATGCTCTGACAGTGAGGAGGTCCATAAAAACCTGTGAAGGAGCAGAGCCAGGACAGCTGATGCAAACTGGCCAAATGGATATTCCATACCATAGAACATCATGCTCAATATATAAACTGGAACAAGTTAGCCAGGAGCTGCTGATGACTGCTTGGTGATGGGCTTGACATCAGTCCATTGGTGTTGTGCATTCCTTATTTCTCTAGGGTGTTATTTCTTTATTTCTTGCGCTCTCTCCTTTTCATTTTTATTATTATTACATCTTGCTTCAATTATTAAAGTGTTCTTATCTCAATCCACAAGTTTTACCTTTATTATAATTCTCCTCCCCATCCCACTGAAGGAGTCAAGAGTGAGGAGAGTGAGTGAGCATCTGTGTAGTACTTAAGTTGTCAGCTGGGGTTAAACCACAACCAGCCACTAATAAGCCATATCAAATCAGGGAAAGCTATAAACCCTCTTCCCTCATTTCCACATCAGAAAGTCTATCTGTTTGATTTCTACTGATTTAACCATGTGTTTTCTTTAGAACATTGGCAATAGACTATCCAAGTATTTTTTCCTGCCCTGATGTCTTGCCTCTTTTGGGATGATAACTTAGGGATGGAATTTACTTTAATTAGATGACAGGTGAAGTTCTTTATGCACTATCTACATAGATACTGCACTCTGAGCTAAAGGATTTATCACTGTTTTCACATTAAGATGAAAACATCTATGAGAGTCTCTTCTGAAAACATTGTCAGATCCATGCTGAATGCCATGCACAGGGTAGCATGGCTAATGCTGTATTTTGATAGGCTCACTTCCAAGTGTTAACACCAAAAATGGAAAATAAGCCTTAATTAGAAGCAAGTATTTGGGCTTCCTTTGTGCATATGTTAGTTTAGAAAGGAATCACACATTAGAATATTTGATACATGTTTCAGTGAGCACCCCCACAGAGAAGAGTAAGAAGCAATTTACTGTAGTTTTTGGCTGGTGTATCTCCTTTCCTCAATTGATCCATCTACTGATTTATTAGAAGAGATGCAGATCTTATTACAGAATTTCATGTGCACATTTCCAGGGTTTGAATTCATATTATGCTTCAGTGGGTGATGATGTTAGATTTTCATCATGCAGAATAATAATTGTTCTGCTAAAGAGAAGGTTCTCAAGTAGAATTTTCCAGTTTTTATGTACTTACCTGCACATGTTATGCTTCACAAGGGTTTTGTAAAATATCTCAGGTGGATATAAATTAATTGTGGATTATACTTTTGACCATACTCAAAGATGTGCCTGTGTGGATGTGTAAGTGGGTACATTATTAGATACCTTCACAAAAGGTACATTATTAGATACATCTAGCTTATTAAAACTGACCCTAAGCTCTCAGGAGTAAGATTTAGTACATTCATTTCCAAAGAGGTGGTGTGGATTTTTTGTGTTGTGGTTTTACTTTTTTTTCCCTCAGGCAGATTTTGGGAATAATTATGGTACAGAAGTGCTTTGTTTTCTCACAAGAGCAGGACTTTGAACATCTGAGCCTCCAATGCCTGGTCAGAAAACCTTTTTTATATTAGTGCTTTTATCAGTACTACTATCAGCAACTACTTATTCCTAATCTTCATTCTGATTCAGAGAATACTTAAACCCATGTTCCCCCTCACCTAGCTACAACCATATCTTCGGAGAGGATATATAACAATTGTCTGAATATAATAGAAATGCTATAGTTAAATCATTACGTGTTTCTGAGGTTATTGCTCTTAATATATACAAATAACTTATTTCTGAGCTGCTGTGCAGCACATACAGATTTCGTGGTGCATTAAATTAATTAAGGTTCAAACCTTTGGAACCTGACTTGACTAATACTTACATAAACCAAGTTTTCAGCTTATTTTAATTCCGGTCTTGTTTAATACAAGCTATTTTTAAAAGAGGAAAAAAATATTTCTGTTCTCTTAAGTTTGTTGTCAGAAACAATGCTTCATGCAGTGGAGACAGTGCTCTTTGGGCTTGTTGATCAGTGATACATTCTAGGCTTGTAGACCATTGTCTTATGAAGCTGATTTTCAGACTCTGGGATGTTAGTAGTAATGAGTGGATAGGATGGAAGTGGTTCTTTCTTGGATTCTTACTTGTTCTTTCTGGGAAAATTCACAGCAGATAGCACTTACTTTGATTTTTAATGAAAAACGAAGTACAATTTTAAGAAGTGAAAGAAACTGACAACATTTCAACAGTTCTGTACATGGAATCTATCTATTCTGTTTCTTTTGTCTGCTAAAGGGTGGTTTAAAATTCTAGGCTTTTTTTTCCCTTGCTCTATCAAAACAGATACTACTATAACTGAGTTCCACATGAGCTGGTAATTTCCCTGGAGGTTTTTTCAGCTACCTAATAACATTTATACAAATTCCAGTGGTGCTGAATAAAGACTTCTTCTTCACTTCTGTCTTTTAATGAAGACAGAAATGCTTATCCGGTACTGACTGCAAGAACTGTGTGATCCACACACCAGAATAGAGATGGTGCTGTAATTTACATCTTGTAGTTTTGTGAAAGGAGTCATTGGCTTTGGAGCATCTGGTTAAGCCCTACAAAGTTCAACAGCATGTTGATTTTCATGGGAATACTCAAGGAATGTGCAGGTGCAGAGACTAAGCTATATTCCAACGGCTGCCTAACCAAACTCTTTATAGGTCACGATTAAGCATAGTGATGAAAAAAAAAAAATTGGACTACAAATGCTGTGTTATGTATGGATGAAGAAAGGAGTTTGATTTCCTGGGTGGCCAGTCCAACATGTTTTGGTAAGAGCTCTCCATGTTCTGAAAAGCAATTAGCTTGTTGCTGCTTTTTTGTTAGTCTGGCTAAGCCACAGGAATGGTAGCACTTCAGCTTTCAGATTGCAGTTGTAATTATTTTTTTTCTTTCACCTGGCAATATTGTGAATGTTTTTGGATTGTGGTGACAAACTCTCCTGTAAGTTTCTGCACTAATAAACAGTCACAGCATCACAGAAATGCAGAATATGTGAAGTTGAAAGGGACCACCACATTGGATGATCTGGTCCAACCTCCCTGCTCAAGCAGGATCATCCTAGAGTACATGACACAGGATTGTGTCCAGATGGTTCTTCAATATCTTCTGCAAGGGAGACTCCACACCCTCTCTGGTCAATCTAATACAGTGTGTGGTTACTGTAGCGGGTTGGGTTTGTAACCAGGCGGAAACACCAATTTAGTGTAGTGGTTTGGTCCAAAATACTCATTACTGTTTATCTTCTGTGAGATAAGACTTAGGAGAAATGCAAAGCAGGCACCAAACTTGAAAGAATATAAAGAAGTTTATTAACAGACCTAAAAGAGGGGAAAAAAAAAATTATACCATACCTTCAGAACTCTCCTCCTCCCCCCACCATCTTCCCTTCTCCCACTGACAATGTAAAAAGTCAACTGTTGGGGAGGATGAAAGTTTGGTAAGGAAGTTTCACAGGTATGTAGGCTTGGCAGAAAGGTCTGTGAATGTAGAAGCTGGGGATGAGGTAGAAATGAAAGCAAGTTTTGATATAGAATAAAAGATGTTTTGCTGAAACAGTGATCGATGAGTAATTGAGAAGGCAAAGGTTGGAGATGAGTTGGAAGGAGATTTTTAGGAGCAGGACAAAGGTATGTGATTACAAACAAAGACATGTTTTTCACCAAGTAAATAAGTCTCAAGAAGAGCATAAGTCAATAGAAAACATGTCTTTACCAAAAAGAAAGATATGGCAGGCAAACAAGAAATGTTGATGTAGCAAGAAGAAGAAAGGTCTAAGAATTTTCCACTGTAAGCTTAAATTGTAACTTACTCTTGTGATTGGATAATAATGACTGTAATATGGTGATGGTAGTAGTTATGATAGGCTATAGGCAAATGTAAAGGTATTGGGTATGGTGCTTATTGGTTGTTATGTGTTAAGATACTCTGCAAAGAAAAGTATCTAATGCTTTGTAACTTGAACAGAAAGTGGCTTCAGGTATGCCTACAGCTGGAGCTGGCAGCTGTAGGGCTGGCTCTGGATACCCACTCCCTGAAATGCTGTAACTTTGCCTATGCAATAAACAGCTTTCAAGAGAGCCGCCTGAAGTCCAGACATCCTTCGTGAAACTTTCTCCTATAGACAACCCTTAAGATGTTCAGTCTGTCTACCACTTCCATAATAACCTTGTTCAGTCCATTTAGAAAGAGCAGTATCTTCTTGCTCGTGCTATGAACACATTATCACAAAGAGACAGCCGCCCACTTCCAAATATTGTTCAGTCCATTTAGGAAGAGGAGTCTCTGCTCGCATGTGAGTCCCTTCCCCCGACTTGCAGCTTTTCCTGCAACTGCTTTTGAGGGTCTACTCTTGAAGTTTTTTGGGGTACAATTTTAAGGTTGAGCCGTTCAGAAACAAGAACAGAGGCCCTTCTCCTTCCCTGGGAGCAAAGGGTCTTCCTCATCTTCATCTTTAGAACTATCTCTGGGAGCATCTCTAGGAACTGAGGTTTCTCCTTTCCCATTTGGAGCAAAAGTCCTCATTTGGTCCATCTCTCCCTGTCCAAACTTCTCATGAAATTACAGCTGCGTCAGCATCTGCCTATCTCAGTGCAGGTGCTTTTGCTTACGAGTTGAACACTCCACCCCCCATATCTTCATGAAATTACAACGGGATACTTGGATATATCATAGCTTTACAACAGACTTTCAGCTTTAAGCATCTCCTCTTTCTCTTCCCTCAGGTTTTCAGCTCTTCACAGCAGTAAAAGGGTTAATCTCACCTCAGCCTTGCAGCTGTGTGGCTTATTGGTGTTGGTCACCTGACCTCTGCCAGACAGAGGTACCACTTTAGCTGAAATCTTGGCCGCAGTGGAGAAGGGGGGGGGGGGGAGGGGGCTGGTTCCGAGCTGCTCTGGCTGCCCACAGCCCTGCTGGGGGGGTCATCCTGGAGCCGTGGCCTGGCCCAGCCTGGCCCGAGCAGGGGCCGGGCCCACTGGCCCCTGCTCGGGCCCCGCAGCCACCTGTGCCAGCGCCGGAAACGAGAGAGAGAGAGCTGGGGGGGGTTGTCTATTCTTAAGTGCGGATCACGGAGGCAGTCACAACTTTAAGTGGCTTAGAGAATTGTCCATATTCAAACTGGCCAGCTGATAGGTTCTATCAGGTCATAGAGGAAGCTGTAAGAAGAACATCACTTCCAAGACTCAGCTTGCTAACCTATGACAGTTACCCACACAGTAAAGAAGTTCTTCCTCATATGCCGGTGGAACTTCCTCGGCATCAGTTTCTGCCCATTGCCTCTACTCTTACTGCTTGTCACCACTGAGAAGAGCCTGGTTCCACTCTTTTGACACCTTCCTTTCAGATACTTATAGACATTGATAATGTCCCCTCTCAGCTGTCTCTTCTTGAGGCTGAATAGGCCCATCTCCCTCAGCCTTGTAAGAGATGCTCCAGTCCCTTATCATCATTGTTGCCTTGTACTTGTGGTTATCAAGTTTGCCTTGGTGTTCTGTAACTCAATCCTCCTTGAGCAAGGGAAGGTCTTCCTTCCAAAGTTTGTTACCCTGATTCTTCTGGGTCAGAGATCCCTGAGGGCTGGTCTTGTCAGTGAGGTGGATCTGCCACTCTGCATTCCCTGTTACCAAGGTTCCCCCTCCATTTAGTAACAGGCCCACATTATCTTTTCTTTTCTTTTTTTTATTGATGTATTTGAAGAAGTCTTTCTTGTTGCCCTTGGCATCCTTGGCCAGATTTAATTTCAGATGGGCCTTGGTCTTTCTTGTCTTATTTCTACTTATTCTGGCAATCCCTCTATATTCCTTCAAAATGGTCTGACCATGCTTCCACCTCCTGTGTATTTCCTGTTTATACTTGAGTAATCACAGGAGTTCTTTATTCATTTATGTGATTCTCTTGCTCCCTTTACCTGATTTCTTGCTCACTGGGATGCATTGTTCTTGAGCCTAGAGGAAGTGATCCTGGAATATCAACCAGCTCTCTTACTCTTTGCTGCAGAGTCTGTTCCCATATGATTCTTCCTGGGAGATCCCTGAAGAGACTAAAGTTTGCTGTCCTGAACTCTGAGGTGACAATTACTTGCTTCCTCCTTGCCCATTACTGAGCTCCACAGTCTCATGGCCACTACAGCCAAGGCTGCTCCCAGCCTTCACATCTCCAGCAACTCCTTCCCTGTTTGTTTGTATAAAGTCAAGCAGCACGTCATTCCTTCTTGGATTATCCACTACCTGTGTCAGAAAGTTGTCATCAATGCTTTCCAGGAACCACCTAGACTGTTTGTGTTTTGCTGTGTTGCTTCTCCAGGGGGTAGTTAAGAGACTCCCACAAGAACCAATGCCTGTTTCTTTAAAGCTGCTTCTAGCTGTCTGTAGAAGGCCTTATCCACTTTGTCCTCCTGCTCAGGTGGCCTGTAGCAAACACCCACAGCAATGTCACCCTTACTAGTCTGGTGTTTTTTCCTAATCCGTAAGCTCTCTGCTTGCTCATCGTCCACCCCAAGACAGAGCTCAATACATTCCAAGTGTTGTTGCCCTAAGAAGGCAATTCCACCACTGTGCCTTCCTGGTCTGTCTCTCCTAAACAGTGTGTAGCCCTTCATGACAACATTCCGATCGTGTGAACTATCCCACTACATCTCCGTAATTGAAATGAGATCAAAGCTCTCTAACTGAACACGGATCTCTAGCTCCTCCTGTTTGTTCCCCATACTGCATGTGTTGGTATACAGGCATTTTATAGAAGTATTTGATTGTGTCAGTATCCCAGTAGGTGTGCAAAGACATGCCCCATAGTCCCCATGCCCAATGTTGGTTATGTCTTCGGCTGCTTGTGCTCAATTAAGATATTCACTCTTAAACTTCCTTTTGCTACTAGCATGGTTGCTATGGTTCTGCCCTTCCAACACTTTATCTCTGTTGAGCCTGGCTATGTTCCTGTTCCCCCTTCAACTCTACATTAAAGCTCTCTCAACTAGCCCTGGTAAGTCCTGAGCTAAGATCCTTTATCCCTTTTGAGACATGTGGACTCTGTTTGTTGCCAGGTTCTGTCATATAAACTAACTCATTATCAAAAATCCCAAAATTCTGCTGCTAAGTCCAGTCCTGAAGCCAGATGTTCATCTGCATGATTTTCCTGTTTCTTGCCCCATCATTCTCTCAATTGGCAGGACAGAAAGGAACAACTTGGGTTTCAGATTCCTTGACCAGTTGTCCCAAGGCCCTGAGGCCTCTCTTGATTGACTGCAGCCTTCTTGTTCAGACCTCAGCAGTGCCTACCAGGAAAACCAGTAGAAGGTAATAATCAGTGGGCAGTACCAAGCTGGGAAGTTTCTTTGTTGTGTCCCTTAGCTGGGTCACAGAGGCTCAACACACCTCCCTATGTGTTGGATCTGGTTAGCATATTGGGCCCTCCATTCCTCTTAAAAGGGAGTCACCAATGACTACTACCCTTTTTTAAGTCTTACTTGGGGAGGTTGTTATGTGGGTGGTAGGCTGCCATGCCCTAGGCAACCCCTCCATTCCAGAAGAACCTTAATCCACATTCTCATTTCCCTGCTCAGATTCTAGGGCCTTATACATATTGTATAAGGGCACATAGGAAGGTGAGGTAGGTCGAGAAGGGATTTGCCTGCAACCCCAACCAGAAACCCTTTTCTACTCCCCTCCGTCTCTAAGCTCCCTTCCTTCTCCTTGATGGTGAGAGGGTAGGGGATCTGTTGCTTCTTGTGAAGTGAATGGTTGGGTGCATTTGTCCAAAGCATGGTATAGTGCAGCTTCACCATCAATTTCATCCTCAGTCACTAATACTTAGTATTTCTATTTCATCTCTCAGCTCGCCACTAGGTTGAGCAGATCATTGACCTGATCGCACCTCACACAGCTGTTGTCTCTGCTGCCCTCTGAGAGCAGCACCAGGCTCTGGCACACCCTTGCAGAGTAAGACCTGGACCCTGCATGCTTTTGTGGGTGCTCCCTCTGGATTGCCACATCCCTTCTGGTGTGTGCAGTGGAAGAAACTTTTATCTGACTGGACAGCGTACCTGAGCTCTGTTGGCAAGGGTGATGACCACCGAGATAACTGCTTGAGCTGGCAGTGCCTCAGCATCCTTCCTGTTCACCCTACCTGTGCAAACTGCCATGCTGTGCCCTGGCTGATACACCATGCTCTGTTTGCCACACTCCTGGTCGCTTGAGCTCCTGGGGGTGGCTTATCTATGCGTAGGAGTGGGTGCTCTCTCTGCTGGCCCTGCCCACACTGAGTCAGAGCTGCATCTCTTTCTGCTTTAGTAACAAGGTCTTGCCTTGGTATGAGGCAACGACACCAACAATTTGCTCTATTTCATGTTATAACTTCAATTTTAATGACTCATGATGTGTAAAAAACTCGAGCACCTATCTATTTATTGACAGAGCTTAAAGACACCAAGGATTGAAGTGACAGTAAGTATCAATAATCAGCCACCTTGTTGCTATCTCAAGCAGTGCTGCCTTTTGATGGCTGTTTTATAAAAAAGCTGTCAAGTTGAACAAGATTAATTAATCTTCAGTCCGATTCTAAAGCTTGTAGAGGTTGGGGGGCTAGAAGGCTGACAAGCACGGCACTTTCCAGAGATGAGAGCTTTATCCACAGAGGCTGAATGACTCTGCTGTCAGCATGCACAGCAGTCACCTAGAGGAGGGCAGTGCTGGAGATCATTCAGTGTTGGGGTGTGGAAGGATTGTCATGGCTACCTCACATTCACACCTGTAAGCTGTGAATATCAGTGTGCAGGTACAAGGATACCTGGAACAGATGAGTCTGTCCTGTTTTTAAACAAAGCAAAATGTAAATTATCTGGAGGCCCCAACAGTTTCCAGTGGAGAGTATTCATGTGAAGAAAATCCCGAACACCTGAAGGTTTTGACTCATTTGGGACCAAAGAGAAGTTTAGTGATTGCAGAAACAGTCTCTCCTAAATCTCTCAGGAATTTTTGAATGACCAATTCCAGTGCAGTTCATTTCAGTTTATTTCAGTTTCATTTCACCCTATTTCTCAGCTGGGTAGTCTGAACACTGGGAGTACAGTGTCCCAGTTATTCTGTCTGTGGGAGCCTATTGGCAGGACAACATCATGCTTTTTGTCAAGGTCCTTGAGAAGCCATAAGTGGTCATCAACATCATCTCTCACATTTTTATTCTCTAAAAAGCGATGGTCAGCCTTTACTTATCAACATGGCTGTTCCAGTTTGGTCAAATTTAGAGATATATCCTCTGAGAGAAGGAACAACCACCCCTCCCCCACCAGGTTGGGGGGGGGGAATTTCCTCAAAGGAAAGAGATAAAAACTATTTATTTAACAAACACATGGGAAAAGGATAATAATGCTAAACAATAAAATCTTTTGCTGTGAAGAAAAAACCTGGGAAAGTGTTAGAGTCCTCCCTTTGGTCTCCTTGGAGCTGGGGCTTGGCCCAGGGCCAGGCCCTCTGTGCTTGGTGGAAAGTCCTCCCAATGTGTTCTGATACTGAAGCAATCCATGGAAAAAGGGAAAAATCCGAAATTCCAGGGAAGGGAAAAAAAGTTCAACTCTCAGTCTCTCTCTGGAGAAGAAGAAGAAGAAACCGAAAGAAAAAAACTGGCTGAAAGCTGGCTGGGAAAAAGAAGTCGCTATCTCTGTGTGACCTTGAACAAGTTGCAAACTGCTTTGAAAAAGTTCTGCTCGGGTTTTTTTCCTTCCCCCTCTCAGGCTCAGTTTAAAGGCATAGAAAGGCACAAGAATTAATTTCTGGGCATAGGGCAGCGATATGGGATACACATCATAAAGTCACCCCAAGACAATGGCCCTTGATACTCTGCTCTTATCTGAATTCAGAACTGAAATATCTTCAACAGAAAACATAAGTAAAGCTAGATTTTCCTTATAATTTTTCCAGTAACTTTAATTTGGGGTGAATTGAAAGAATAAATTTAAGGTATTTCTGAACTGCATCTTTATTATGTTTAATGCTTAAATTTAAGTATGTTAGTAAGAGTTGCACAGTGGTTAGACTTGGAGACTAGACTCCTCTCTCAGGTGGTTTGGAACCTCTTCAGGACTGGTAAAAAAAATTACAGAAGGCAGTACAGAATCTTACAGATGTTTGAATCCTCCAGGGTTTGTCACATCATTAGCAAAGGCAGCTTCCTCTGCTATGTGCAGCTATAAAGTTGTGAACTGCTTCTGTTAATCTAGTGTTGGAAACATGGGTGGCTCTGTGAAAACCTGCACACTGTGTACAGAGCTGCACATAAAGAAATTGTGACTGCAAAAGGTCTAGGTGAAAAAGATGACAAATTTCTCCTATCTTTTCATCTGAAAGGAGGTGTTAAAAGTTGAGAGAGAAGCAAAAGCAGGAATAATATAAGCTTAAATAATATTAAACTGTTTTGTCTTCTAGCATAACACTTCAATAGGGCTGCGGTTATCATCTGGATTGACATAGTTTGAGAGTGAATGTGGGACTTGCTTGGTGATACAAATGGTAAAGTTCTATTTGCTAAAGAAATGAGGAAAATGAGGTAAACAAAGACATGGCTTGCTTTTTCAGATGCAGACTTTGTGATACATATATGTAACTGCCCATTCATAATTTGGAAAACTATTGTGTTATAGTAAGAGCGGACCTTACAGCATTCACCTGTTTCTTCTTCCAGCTGTTTGTTGAAAAGATGTAATTATGAGAGCATGGTTCTTCAAACCATCTTATGCACACTGATTCAATAGAAGCTTACATTCTGAAATAGGAATATGCTAGCCAGGCATCAGGTTTTATGAGCATATGGCAGGTTTGTCTCTGTGGAAGAATTTCAACTTCAGGAATGAATGTAGTAACATTAAGGAAAGCATGAACTCAATAGAAAACACAAAAATATGTAGTATTTCCGCTTTGAACTAAAATTTGCTTTGAACTACTATTATTAATGTTTATAAATGACAAGCATTTTCAGCAGATTAAGAAATGAAACCCATGTTTTGGTCATGAATATACAGAGACTTCTTCTAAATGCTGCTAGATTTGTATTGCTAAGCCGCCCAGCTCTGCGGAGTTCCATGCCAGAGCGCGGGGTGTCGCAATCTCCAAACAGTGTCTCCACAGCTAAGCTGCTCGGCAGGATTTGCTGAATACACTCACACACGTGCATACGCACAAACGCACAGATAGCTTCCGTAATAAAGTCAATGGCAAGGAGATAGGAAGGGTCCTTGCATAGATTTCCACAGAAAGCAGTTTATTGCTACTGCCTGTGAAGGTTTCTAGAGGCAAATGACCCAGAACACGTGAGAACTCAGGCTTAAGTACGGGGGTGTACCAGGAGCCAACTGGGGAAGCAGAACTGGGGTAGATTACCATAACCAAACATAGCATTCTGGGAGAGGCTTCTTTTCCTCACCATGACCGTGACAGAACTATCTGGTATTAGGGACTGTCTTATCGAGAACTCTTTCTGTCCCTGTACCACAGTCCAACTGGCCACCACAACTCCTCTTTTCTGTACTAATTAAAAAGCCTTTCCCAGAGATCCCAGAACCAAACGCCCCAAACAACCAAACATACATAAAGTAACAAAACCAATCAGAAACACCCACAACCCATTGTCCCAACAAGTCTTCAAATCCTTCAGGGGATTTTTTCTCTGGACCCTGGTATGGATGCTCTCATGGAGGGGGGTAGTCTTTGCCAGGGTCTGTTTTGGCTGCAGTAGAGTTCAAGCCTTGGCTGCCAGTGGTATTGGGAACATCCAGAGGATGGTGGTGGGACAAATGCTGGGTTTCCTGATGCACTGTTGGTTGGCAGGTGTTTCTGCTAGAGTTTTAAACAGAGTTAAAAATTTGCAATTTTCGGGGGGGGGGAGGCCTTCCATTCCCTCCCTCTTTACATTCCCCTTTCTTTATTAACTAAGCTGAAAAAAAAAAAAAGGGAATGGTAACAGGGGTATGGGAGCACATTAGTGGTGTAAAACCGACCTAGTCGCAGCTCTGGTTGTGGGACGGCAGGTCAGTGTCTGCGGTGGAGATTTGCATCATCTCTATCTCTAGGCTGTACTTCTTTGGTCTTTGGGTTGTTCTGCATCAACTCCAGGCACAGCTGTGTCTTTGGGAGCAGTGTTTGCTGGGCCAGTGTAAGGCTTTATGTTCTTGCCTGGAAGCCACCTTGGGCCTGACAGTGTTGATACACAGGCATACCCCCTCCCCCAGGTTATTAAAGGAAAAGGGCCCAGTATTTGTTGGCTTTCAGGATCTTTGATCAGCACCGGTGGCTTCTCATTGAGCTTAGCTTGGGCCGAATTTGAGAAGTGCCAGAATACAGGGGCGTTTGGCTCTGTGGATGAGCAGTTTAGAAAATTTATCGTGAAAAGGGCTTTACAGAGCCTCTCAATAGGAGAACTGGTCTCTGTCCCTCCTCACTGCTGATCGAGGACCCACTTAATGGTGCCATGGGCCCTTTCAACAATTGACTGTCCTGTAGGGGAGTGTGGTATGCCTGTGCTGTGCTTCACCCCCCACTGACTGAAGAAATCCCTGAGTTTGTGGGAGGTGTAGGCAGGGCCACTGTCAGTTTTAATTTGTTCTGGGATGCCCAAGATGGCAAACGCCAGGAGAAAGTGCCTGGTGACATCTTTGGTTTTCTCTCCTGCGTGAGCCGAAGCAAACACTGCTCCTGAAAACATTTCAATGGACACGTGTATGTATTTTTGCCTGCCGGATAGTGGATCACATCTGTCTGCCACAACTGGCAACTGTTGAATCCTTGGGGTTTAATCCCGGAGCCCAGTGATGGAACTTGGTGCTGCTGACAGTTGGGGCATGTGGCCACTATCGCCGTTGCCTGGTCGCACAGTAGGTGGAACATGCACATGAGGGCTGGCACATTCTGATGGTAAAAGCTGTGGCTCATCTTGGCCTGTGCAAAGATGTCAGGTAATGTTAGCAGTCTGCACAGGGATGGCTAGGGCATCTGCTCTTCTGTTGTCCTCTGCAATGGGCCCTGGGAGGTTGGTGTGTGACCTCACATGCATTATATGAAATGGTTGCTTTCGGTGGGAGATGAGGTAGATTAACTTCAAAAGCAACCTGTGTAAATTTGGGTTTGACACTACTTTTAGCAAGGAATGTTCAGCTCTAGCAACTACACTGGCCACATATGCCAAATCAGTAACCAGATTAATCGGCTCTTTGAATCTCTCAAAAGCCCTGACAACGGCTGCTAGCTCTGCAATCTGCAGGGATCCTTTAACAGTCTGGATGTCAGACTCCCACTTCTGCATCTTTGAATCTTTCCAAGTCATCACGGACTTCTGTGATCCCCCCGAGCCATCTGTAAAAATGGTCAGGGCCTTTACAGATGTTTGACTTTGGAGTGATTTTGGAGCCAAATGGAAAGCCAAATTAAACAGCTTATGACTGGGTTGGTGAATGGAACTTTGGCCTGTGTAGCTGTCAAGGGCGAACTGGAGGTGCTCATTGTTCTGGAGCAAATGGTCCAGAATCCCAGTCATCAATGGGAGGCAAATGCATGTGAAATCACACCCACAGGGTGTGGAGGCATCCCCTGGCTTTAATAATGAGCTGAGCCATCAGCTCTTGAGGTGTTGTAATGGTCTTAATAAGCTCACGGTGTAAGAAGACCCTCTCGATGATAACGAGTGGATCTTTCTGCGCAGCGTCCCACTGAAAAATTAATGCATTGAACCTGGGCGACTTACCCAGGATGATGAGCTGGAACGGGAGAGTGGGGTCACTCCTGTGTGTCTGGTGGGAAGACAATGCTTCCTGGACTTTTGTGATGGATTCCTGGGCCTCAGGAATGATGGCACAGGATGAATCAAGGTCATCATTGCCTCAGAGAAGATTGAAGAGCAGTGTGAGGTTCTCTGTCGTGATCTCCAGCAATGGACGCACCCAGTTGATGGACCCGCAGAGCTGGTGGAGGTCGTGGAGGGTCTTTGGGTTATCTTTGATGGTGAGATGCTGGGGTACAATGGTCCGCTCACTGATTCGGAGTCCCAGGTAGGTCCAAGGGCAGGTTCAGTGGATCTTGTCTTCGTGGATTTCAAATCCAGCGTCTTCAATAGCCTTTATTGTCTTAGTTAAAACAGTGTCCAAATAGGACTGATCTCGGGAACAAACTAGTATATCATCCACATAACGCAGGACGATGGCATCTGGAAAAGTCTTTCTGATAGGTGAGAGGATGTGGGCCATGTACCACTGGCAGATGGAAGGTGAGTTTTTCATCCCCTGAGGGAGGACTCGCTAGTGGTACCTTTTCAGAGGGGCCTGCCTGTTTAGGGATGGGACTGAGAAGGCAAACCGGGGTGCATCTTGAGGATGGAGGGGGATGTTAAAAAAGCAGTCTTTGATATCTATGACTGCAAGTCTCCCTTTGCATGGCAGCATGGAGAGTGAGGGCAGGCCGGGCTGCAGGGGACCTAGGTCTTCGATGACCTCGTTTATCTTGTGAAGGTCGTGGAGAAGTCTCCACCTGTCTTTGCCAAGTTTCTTAATAACAAAGACAGGAGAGTTCCAAGGGCTGTTGATGGGTATTATATGACCCTTGGAAAGCTGCTCTTCCATGAGGAACTCTAAAGCGTGCAGCTTTTCAGCTGAAAGGGACCACTTGTCTGTCCACACTGGACTATCGGTCTTCAATGTCAGCGGTGGGGTGGCATGCTCTTCAGTGGCCCCAACTAAAAATCCCGAGGTGGCTTGGGGATTTCTAGTCTATCTCCCCACTGAGACAACAGATCCCTGCCCCACAAGGTAATGCCTGACCTGACCACGAAGGGCCTGATGGTGGCTACCTGACCTTCGGGTCCCTCCACGATGATACTATCTTTGCTGTGCATGGAGAGTGCAGCACCTCCAATCCCCAAGATGGCTCCGTTAGCCGGAGCCAGTTTCCAGTCCCGTGGCCACTCAGAGCGAGGTATAATGGTGACATCAGCTCCGGTGTCTGCCATTCCTGGAAGATACAACTCAGAACCTCTGTTAAGCAGACCACACTCTATCATAGGTTTATCTGGTCCCACAACCTCAACCCAGCATGCTATCGGGTTCTCCGGGATCCAGTCTCTATGATGTGGTAGTAGAAAGAATTGGGCAATAGCCATCCCTTTGTATAAAAACCAAGGGGGCTTACTACATGAAACAGTCACAAAAACTTCATCTTGAGGGCCGACGATTTGGACTTCTGGAGTAACATAAAGTACGTCTGGCCCATAAAGAAGTCCACTTCCTGTAATTAAAATGTCTCTTGGGCCATCTGGGGGCACAACCTTATTTTCCAGGTCCCAGTTACCATCTTTGGCTGCCTGCTTTCTCACCCTAGCCCAGTAATCCTCAGACTCAGCATCGGAATCTGAGAAGTCACTGCTCTCCTCTTCTGAATTGGCGAGAGTGTGCCTGGCAGGGGTGCGGGGCTTCTGGCAAGCCGGGGCCCCCTGGTGCAGTGTGGCCGAGATGGCAGCTTTCCAGCATCCCCCCCACCCCAGCTTTGGCAGTGTAGGAACCTGCCGTGGGTTGGGTCCCATGGGCGGGGTCACCGATGGAAGGGGTGAGGACACTGGAGGGAGAGGCAGGGTTGGCAGCTGGGAGGGGACTCCTGGTGAAGGGGGGGGGCCCAACACAAACATGCTCATCGACACATGGGAGGGGCCAGGGACAGAGAGGGGGCCAGGCACGGTGACGTAAGCAGGAGTAGGCGGAGGGGGGGCTGTGCAATTGCAAAATGGCTGCCCCCACGGCCACGGCTGCCACATGGTGTTCTCCATCTTGTGTAACTGGAGGGGAGGGGGGAAATTAAAAATAGAAGAAGCAGCTGGGATTGTGGTACTGGCCATGCTGCCACCATCTTGGAGCAAGTTTGAAGTGGAAAAAAACAGGAAAGTGAGTACAGGGAGAAGGTTTGGAGAAGAATCTTCCCCAAAGGTAGCTTGGCCAGCGCTATCCTGGGCAGGGAACAAAAGAGACCTGGAGGTGGCAGGGAGTCGGTAGCAGCCCTGGGCCGTCAGGCAGAATCCATCTCCCTGTTTCTCTTGAGGCAGGTCAGAGGGAACAGGGATGCAGGAATAGGGACGTGGGCAAGGGGTGTTTTTCCAAACAGTTCCCAACATTTTAACAGCTTTCTAACTAGCTGGTAGAACAAATAAATTTTTCCCAATGCAAACAGCCAAGGAACAAGCCATTTTAAATTCCCTCTAAAGTGGTTAAGCAACCAAGTAAGAAAATGCATTAAATCTTCCCTTGAAAAATGAAAGTTCCTGCAAATAAGGGCTTTTAGAACTTGGGGAAAGGCATCCCATAGGAGACGGTCTATCTCAGCCTCCATCTCTCTCTCCTCTCAGCCCTGAGACAAAAGAGAAAAATGAAAAGGATAAAAAGTGACCTGTATCTCACCAGAGGGTCAAATGAACATCTTGGGGGTGGTCCGGTTGACCGCAGACCGGTCTCTATTACCGCAGGCCTGGGCCCTATGGTATATCACCATGTCCCGCAGCCATAGGGAGGAGGAGGAGAGATGATCCAGCAGGCAGGAATTGTGCAGCAAGACTGATTGATTGAATTATTTTACAAACTCTTTTATAGACTTTTTTCTTCATAGTCTAATTGGACAAAGGACCAGCTACCCCTTGGGGTGATTGGCTAAAATCCTAAAACATCCATTGTCAAAATATTTTTCTACTATACCATAAACAAGACTTTTCAAGGTTGCAGGTGGCTTGGTTGTTTACATTCCCTGCTACCTCTTCTGCATGAGAGAAAAGTCTCTCATGGACTTAGAAAATAGCAAGAAAATCCTTGCTAGCAGCATTTTTGTAACTACAATTCCCCCTTTTGTTTGATAACAACTCTACTATTAATCCTAAATAGAAATTTATATCAGTTATTAATTCTAAATATGTCCTTAAGGCTATAACTATCTGACTCCATAACAAGAATTTTAAAGTTCAGTCTCTGCTTGTGGAAGGACCATCCCAGTCTCTGCTTGCAGAAGGACCATCTGCCTCATAGTTGACATCTTGGTCATCATCAGAAGAGTCATTAGGCTGATGATCTACATTCTGGTCACCATTTGGATGGTTGGCGTTCTGATCATCATTGGAGGTTGCCGGTTCTGCCTCTGGTGCTGTAGGTCAGGGTGAACACATTTTAAAGGTAGCCACCGTACCCCAATATCTGTGGAAATGCAAGCATACCCACAACCCCAAACGATAAGCTCATGAGGGCCTTCCCACTGGTTAGTGAGTAAATTCCGCACCCAGACTTTTGCCCGGGGCAGCTGTCTCTCGCCTGCAGACTGCAATGAGAGAAAATGATTCAGAATAACAGGATTATTTGAATTTTGTGGAACTGTAAGGTGATTAATTGTATACAAAGCTTTTGCTAGTTGGCTCCAGTAACCAAATTCAAAGATTCCTGTGAGAATTGTTGAAAGCCATGGTAACAGCTCTTAATTCAACTAACTCAGCAGAGTTGGACCTGGATTGGTGTGTTAATCAACCACTGCAAAGGCAGTGTAGGATACTGTGCGCCCTTACGCACAGTGACCCCTGCTAAAAATTTGTCCCAATCTGTACGCCCCAAGCTGCCAACACATCCCGTCCCCAAAGGTTAAGGGAAGTGGTAGCAACATAAGGCCTAATTGTAGCTGTGTGCCCCTCTGAGTCCTTCACCACCACAGGCCGTTCGCTTAAATAGCTCTGTGTGCTTCCTCCTAATCCTGCGATGGCCGATCCCACCGGGGCTAAAGGCCATATGGGAGGCCCTGCAGAGAAGGAGATGATAGTTACATCAGCACCTGTATCAATCAAACCTTGAAGCTGAATCCGGGGTGGATGGGTGTTCGGCAGGACCAGGGTACATGTCATCTGTGGCCTTTGGTCAGAGATGTCTGCAGTCCAGAAGGCCTGCGGAAGTCCCATAGATCCACTGCCGTTATCTTTGTGAGTTTCTGGTTCTATCCTGGGGACACAAGACTTAAAAGGCACTAATTTAGCAAGGCAGGTCTTTTCAGGAATAGTTACAGGGGGTTTTTGTGTGGAGACCATAGCGCAAATCTGACCTTTTAAGTCAGCATCAGTAACTCTTGAGTGCACTAAGATTCCTTGATGGGCAACGTCAGGTTTCCCCACCAGCATCGCACTGGATCCCTGGGCTAAGGGTCCATACACATCCAAGGGAACCTTACAAATACCGCTAGAGTCTAAGACAACTGTGGCTGCGGTGTGGACGTCAAAACCATCTGATCTCTGGGTGCCGTTTCTAGGGTGGCTGGGAAGGCCTGTGCCTGTACCTGTGCCACTCTCTGGGGGAGCGACTGCATCGGAGAGCAATTCCCCTCCTTGCACCCCGGCGGAAGTTTCCTGACAACGGCCGACCATCGGCATGAGTCATGGATTTACAATAGTCCGAGCAATGCCCTGGCCTGCCACACCTCTTGCACTGGGGGATCGGTGTGTTCTCTTTTTGGTTTGACTTAGGCCGCTTCCGTTTTTTCTCCTGTTTTGGTTGCTTTGGTTCACGACCAGAAGATGTGTGAACAGGCTGCAGGAATGCAGCCAAAGCAGACCTTTTCTGGTTCCCAGATCCCACCTTAGCGCAGGCTTTGACCATGTCTGTTACCTCAGGATCCCCTGGCAACACATCTGTGATTTTTCTGCACTCCTCGTTTGCATTATCTCTCACTAACTGCCTTAACAACATCTGTCTTAACCTGTCATCCTCAACCTGCTTCTTGAGACAAGCAGCGACTTTCTCTACAAAAGAAAGGAATGACTCTGATTTGCCTTGAACTATTTCAGTATATCGCTTTCTGGGTGCTGACAACTCTATGGTTTTCAACAGGGCAGCCATGCCGACCTGTTGAACTTGCTGCAGGATGCTAGAGGACAAGGTACCCTGTAGACTGGGATCAGAGAAGGGACCAGTCCCCATCAAAGCATCCATTCCTGCTGTCCGTCTAGGATCAGCAGCAGGGAGCTGCATATTCGCTAATGCAGCCTTGTTGGCCAGCTTTCTCCAGGTTTTCTCAAAAACTGTAAATTGTACAGGTTGAAATAGAATTTGACCTAAGTGTCTGATATCAAATGGAGAAAGCAAATCTGTATTTATCACCCTTATTATCTGCATAACCTCAGCAGAGCCTAGCCCATATTGTGCCACCTTGGATTGGAGGTCCTTGGCAACCTTCCAAGCAATTACCTCATGCTTGTCATGCTCCCCTGAATCTGGGAGAGCCTTATACACTGGGAAAGCTTGGATCTCCCCTTTTGGGGAGTCACTACCATCCTGAACTTCTGGCACAGCCTGTGGATGGAGTGTAACAGCTCCCCGGTTACCCCCAGAATCCTCAAATCTATTTGGCATTCCAAGTGTTTCCAATAACCTCCAGTCACCCTCCTCCAATGCTCGCATCTTAACTGACTCTAAGAAGCGACTGTAGTGGGTCAGACGCACTGTTACCGTGCAGTCCTGAAAGGTCCAGGGGTGAGACTGGTGCAGCCTTTTTCTTCGCCGTGCGGCTACAGCCGCCTGACGACCTGGGGCCAGAACCTCATCTGCCTCACTGTCTGACGATGAATCATCAGGCAAAGGCAACTCTGAGGGGCTGGGAGTGAACAGAAATGGACGGAGAGGGGCACTTTGGCTAAGTTCGCTAGAGGCAGAACAGACAGCACAGACTGCAGCTGGCTGCGCTGCAGTTTGGACAGCAGCTTCTTTACAGGGTGCCGTCTCGGGCAGTCCCGACCGAGCCGGTCCTGGAACTGCTGCCGCTGTCTCTGGGGCTATGGCTGCGCTCGGCGCCATGCTTGGCCCTTGCTCTGCGGCCATGCTCAGCGCTGCGCTCGTCACTGCTCCTCTTTTGCGCTCCCTGGCCGCGTTCGGCGCCGCCCTCCCCAGCTGCTGCTCCACAGCCGCTGCCGCTTCCGGGTTCTCCCGCGGCAGCACTACTTCTGGGTTCGCCGCCGGCCGTGCCGCTTCCTGGTTTGGAGCCGCGTCTTCCACGGGCGGCGCGGGTGGCGTGGGCTCGGCACGCCCCGCATGGCAGGGTGGCTTTGGCATCCGCTGCAGTAGCAAGCTGAACAGGTCCTCCACCCTTTAGGATATGTTCGGTAACTCTGTCAGGAAAGGCAGATGCTGTATTAAAAGGTTGATGGCTCAGTTCTGCAACTGCGCAGAACAGTCCAGCACCAGGGAGGGCAGTGGAGCACACCCAGGCAGTCCCGGGGCAGGCACGCCCGGCGCTACGCCGGCTAAGAAGTTAGATCCAGGTGCATACGCAACCGAGCTAGGAGCCGCTCTGGGGGTCCAAGTTGCTAAACCACTGATTTGCGGCCCTGGATAAGCCGTGGCTGCTGCCGAGCTGAGCGGTAAGGCAGGCTGTGCACCCTCTTGCTGCCCCAACCCCCCCGCCTCTGCTGGCGCGGGGTCCCTGGGGGCCGCAGAGTCCTGTGACTGTGCAGGGTGAGGCGGCACAGGCTCTGCCTGTGGAGCCGGGGGGTTTTTTCCGAATCCACCATCATTTACCCCGGAAGCCCGGTCAGCGGGGTCCCCCTCGGACATTCCTCCGTCACTCATCACCGAAATAGGCAATCCAGCCCTGCTGTCACAGTCAAGGTCTGTCAGCAGAAAAAATAATGAACGCCGGGTTTTGTATAATTCTAACGCTGCCGGCTCCCCTGTCGGGAGCTCGTGTCGGACAGCAGAGCCGAGTTCCTGCCCTAAGGCAAAGTCCAGGGCAGTATTTCTGTCCATGGAAATCCCTTTTAAGGTAGCCCAGTCTAATAATTCCCGAACTGAGTTTTCAGGAATGGAGGTGTGCATTATACTAAACACACCTTTCTAGACCAGTACTACAGTGTCGGTTTGTGAGCTGCTGTTCGCCATTTCTCAGTCCTGTCGGACTTCCTGGTCCTGGGGGGGAAGGGGAACAGCGTACCTCTAGAGAAATTCGGCTTGGCTCGCAGCAGCAGGACACATCAGCGAGTGCAGATCACGTCGGGCAGCACCAAATATTACCGCAGGCCTGGGCCCTATGGTATATCACCATGTCCCACAGCCATAGGGAGGAGGAGGAGAGATGATCCAGCAGGCAGGAATTGTGCAGCAAGACTGATTGATTGAATTATTTTACAAACTCTTTTATAGACTTTTTTCTTCATAGTCTAATTGGACAAAGGATCAGCCACCCCTTGGGGTGATTGGCTAAAATCCTAAAACATCCATTGTCAAAATATTTCTCTACTATACCATAAACAAGACTTTTCAAGGTTGCAGGTGGCTTGGTTGTTTACATTCCCTGCTACCTCTTCTGCATGAGAGAAAAGTCTCTCACAGACTTAGAAAATAGCAAGAAAATCCTTGCTAGCAGCATTTTTGTATCTACAGGTCTCCTCTTCTCCTAAGGAGATTATCGGTCTCCCTCTCTGAGACCCGTGATAGAACTCAGAGGTTTCTTCCGGGGAAATGGCTGTTCTGAAAAGTGACTTAGGTCCAGCTGCAAGAAGCTGCTGGAGATGCTGCCGGGGACGGTCCGAGGAAGTCCCTGTTCAGGCACCAGTTATTAGTAAGCCCCCCGGCTCTGTGGGGTTCCGTGTCAGAGCGCGGGGTGTCGCAACCTCTAAACAGTGTCTCCACAGCTAAGCCGCTCGGCAGGATCTGCTGAATACACTCACACGCGCATGCACAAACGCACGGATAGCTTCAGTAATAAAGTCAATGGCAAGGTGATAGGAAGGGTCCTTGCATAGATTTCCACAGAAAGCAGTTTATTGCTACTGCCTGTGAAGGTTTCTTGAGGCAAATGACCCAGAACACGTGAGAACTCAGGCTTAAGTACGGGGATGTGGCTAGCACCAGGAGCCAACTGGGGAAGCAGAACTGGGGTAGAGTACCATAACCAAACATAGCATTCTGGGAGAGGCTTCTTTCCCTCACCATGACCGTGACAGAACTATCTGGTATTAAGGACTGTCTTATCGAGAATTCTCTCTGTCCCTGTACCACAGGCCAGCTGGCCACCACAGATTTGTATCAAGGGTAAACAGAAAGACACCAAAGGAAGTTAATTTAACTATACTCTTAGGCATTAAACTTCTGTAAAAAAGATGTTTAAGAAACAGGCCCGCTAGACCTTTCACCATCTTGGTAATCCTCCTTTGGACCATTTCTAATAGCATTATATTTTTCTTATATTGCGGTGCCTACAACTGAATCATTTGTCACTGTGTGTAGCTGAAATATATTTACAAATTGGGTTTTACTGAACAAGCAAACTTCTTATAGATGCTATAGAAACAATATAAATTATCAGGACAAAGGTATTATTTAAATGTTTTCATGTTATTGTAGTATTGAAATAATACATAATATTATAGAACTAATAGGGAGTAGAAAATCTGTGTGTGAATACAGGTTTGTAGTCACAGAAGGGAAGGAAGAAATAAGTGGGCAGTACTAGGAAAACAAAGGTGGATTATAGGGTGATTTGTGGTAAGACTCTACAACTCATAACGTTATAAAGTAGGTATGGTTATTACAGCACTGGACGCATGAGAGGTAGTCCTCCAAAAACATACGTGCTGTTCACGGTATTCAGCTTGGTATATATCAGCTTACAAGTTACATATGCATTAGGTTACACAATACGCCTATACATATTCGTTATCTAGCCCCGCTTCATATTATAATGAGCTCAAAAGTCATTTCCATATGCCTTGCACCTGCACAGTGCCTCCTGGTGGTCGTGGGCAGGGGTCTTAAGATGAAGTAAATGAATCTTCCTCAGGACTGAACTTTTCACCTTGCCCTCTTGTGCATGCTCTCTGAGTTCCTGGTCCAAGTCCAAACCTCAAGGCTGGTTTCAGCTGGTTTCAGGGTCTGAAAGCAGGTATCTTTGGTCACGGTTTCTTCCTCTTATCAATGGTCTTGCATCTTACCCTTATCCTCCCCTACATCCTTCTCTTTCTGTTTGGCAAGCATAATTAGTATTGAACAAGCAATATACATTGTCTAGCAAGCAGCTGCAAAATTTAGCAGTACTAGCAGTACCTACAGTCAGCAATTAACCCTTAAAGCCTAAGCCCCCTATATCAAGGGCTGTTCAGCTTTGTTTTATAATATGAAAAACAGTCCAGGTTGCAGTTAAGACTGCTGAGTGGTTTATAGAAAATCACCTCGATGACTTAAGCAGTTTCCCAAATTGTATCACATGAGGAGTACCAAGCTGTGATGCTTTTCCTAGATGAGGAAGCGATGGGTTCAGTGCATCTTACATGTTTTTGTACTGTATTTTTGAAAGTCTTTAAGAGTACTCTCCAGTGCAAGGAGAAATACAGAACTCTTGGCTGTCTAATCCATAAAGACTTAATGTGCTCCGTCTGCTCCTATTGTTTAAAACTTGTAAGTTAATATGTATGTATTTTCATTCTGTTTTTGAAAACCATTTTATTTCAAATTATATCTGTAGCATTACCAGATCTTTTCAGTCTGTGTGGGACATGGATTTCAACACAGGATATTAAGGAGACACTGGCACACATTTTTCTGGGAAAGGCCAGAAACTTCTATCTCAGGAATACCTGTTGCACAAGCATAATGACCACTACCTTCTCCAAAGTGAAAGAATGACAAAGTAAATAGGTGTATTACCTCATCCTGCAGCCGTATGGAGGAGGAGAGATATCCAGCAGGCAGGAATTGTGCAGCAAGATTGATTTATTTAATTATTTTACAAAGTCTTTTATAGACTTTTTTCTTGATAGTCTAATTGGACAAAGGATCAGCCACCCCTTGGGGGTGATTGGCTAATATCCTAAAACATCCATCGTCAAAATATTTACCTACTGTACTATAAACAAAGCTCATCAAGGTTGCAGGGGTTCATGGTTTATAAACTCTGCGAATATCTTCTGTGAGAGAGAAAAGTATCCCATGGACTTAGAAAGTAGCAAGAAAATTTCTTGCTGGCAGCATTTTTGTATCCACATAGGAGAATATTGATTAGTAACTATTATGGCTAGGAGTGATTAATTTTTTTAAAAAGTGGAGCTTTTAGGGGGAGAACTGTACAATTGATAATTGTTCAGATCTAAATGCAGTTCTCTGACCGTATCAGAGACCACATGGCAGTTTTCTCTCACAACAAATACGCATGGTGAGAAAGCTTCCAGGGAATAATGTTCTCAGAAATATTTTCATTACACATTTACTATCATCAGTGAAACTAATGGTTGTGAATGAAGATACCATGAAGCTGATTTCCCTCTTGTCCTTTGAATAAGTTGTGTTCCTTCACACTGATTGTTTCTAAGCCATGCTAAGAGCATGCTTTGTATACAGCACACAGCCGGTTTTGTAGTGTGTGAATACATCTTGGTGGCTACTCAAAACCTCTAACTGATGAAGATTATCCTTGGTGATACCAGTTGAACATGTGTCACAGTACACGTGAAGAGTCTTGGAAGGATTTGGCAGTATTATGCCAGAATCCTGTCCAAATGATACAGTTGTAATAAAAGGGGAAAAACAACCCAGACAACTGAGTAGATTTTAAAATACACTGACTCTATAGGTCTTCAAAGGCTCAAACAGTTTCTCAACTTAAACTTAGTGCCCTAAATAGAAATATGTGCTTGTTTTATACTTGTTTGAACAGTGATTCTGTTTTTCAAAGAGAAACATTATGTCTGAAATTATGTCTGAATCACTGCAGAGAATAATAAGCTACAGACCCTGCTAAAGGAAGTTACATTTGCCCTTTCTGGAAAAATATGTTTGTAAAAAGGTATTGCAGTTTGGGTGGCATGACCTTAACTTAAAGTCATATTTCTCCTTTGCTTTGTTTGATATGTTTAACATTGCA
This sequence comes from Corvus cornix cornix, assembly GCF_000738735.6. Taxonomy (NCBI): domain Eukaryota; kingdom Metazoa; phylum Chordata; class Aves; order Passeriformes; family Corvidae; genus Corvus; species Corvus cornix. The sequence goes on from NC_046333.1 coordinate 22,129,917, forward strand.
GTCCTCCTCTTTGTTAGTTTGGGGATAATGAACACTAGGTTTGCAGATTTGTGTGTGCAGAAAATCATGCTGTAAAAAGCCAGTGTCCACCAAGGAGACACAAGAGTCCTGCAACTGCATTTGAATAAAGGGAGAGAGTCCACTAGGCTATAACCCCTTGAGTTTTTGGAGGATGCAGCTTCCGTTTATCCTAAACTCCCAGCTGCATGTTGCCCTCCTCCTTTCCCCATTGGCTGAGGTACTAGGAAGGTACAGACTTCCTGAACTGCCTACTATGAACTGCCTACTACATGTTCCGCCTGGAACATGTATCCCGCCCTCATCATGCACTGTATGACCATTAAAATTAGCTTTCAGCCCACCCTGGGCAGAGAAGTTAATATTCATAAATCTATTAAGCTGTGTATTGTCCCCTAAAGTTCAGAAATTCAGAGTGTACTCAGTCCTGCAAAAAACCTGGGAGGCTTGATGTTTATAAAGACCCCCCACAACCATACTTCCAGAACCTGGCTGGTCCTTTCAGATTGACTTGTTTGTGAAGACATTAACACCCATTTCTCCTATCAATTTGAACAACAGTTCCCACTTAGGCTTTTGAGCTGATTGTTAAATGCCTAGGTCATGTTAAATGTGTGCAGCCAGCTGTTAGGCTAGCATTTTTGAGAATGTAGATCACTGTTGAGGAACACACCTAGTGCAATTAGCTCAGTGTGCAAGTGGCAGGTTGTGCCCTGGGTAGTGGGAAATGGCAGGAGCCCCCGGCAATGAGCTGTGAACTGGTGCTGACCCTTTGCCTAACAAAGGGCATGGGGTTGCATGCATCTGGATGCAGGGTGACCATCCACCACCACTTTCTGGGCCCAGCCATCTACCCAAGTGCACCAGAGAAGGGTGCACTTGTCCAAGCCATGAACTGCCAGCTTTTCCAGGATTAGGCTATGGGAGACAGTGTTGAAGGCTTTGCTGAAGTTCAGGTAGACAACATCCACAGCCTTCCCCTCATCCACCAGGTGGGTCACCTGGTCATAAAAGCAGATCAGGTTGGTCAGGCAGGACCTGCCTCCCCTAAATCCATGCTGGCTGGGTCTGATCCTCACGCTGTCCTGTAGGTGCTGTGTGATCACACTCAAGATGATCTGTTCCATAACCTTGCCAGGCACTGAGATCAGGCTAACAGGCCTGTACTTTCCTGGATTTTCCTTTTGGCTCTTCTTGTGGATGGGTGTCATATTTGATAAAATTCCAGTCATCTGAGACTTCCCTGGTTAGCCAGGACTGATGACAAATGATGAAGAGCAGCTTAATGAACTCTTCTGCCAGCTCCCTCATTACCCTAGGATTGACCCCGTCTGGTCCCACAGGCTTGTGAGAATGGAAGTGGCTCATCAGGTTACTAACTGCTTCCTCCTGGAATACACAGGATCTATTCTGTTCCCTGTCTGGGTCTACCAGCTTAGGAGGCCAGTTGTCCTGAGGATAACCAGTCTTACTGTTGAAGACTGAGGCAAAGAAGGTGTTAAGTACCTCATCCTTTTCCTTGTCTTTGGTGACTACATTCCCCTCTGCATACAATAAAGAATAGAGGTTTTCCTTGCCCCTCTCCTTTTGCCATTAATATATTTATAAAAACACTTTTTATTATCATTTACAGAAGTGTCCAGATTAAGATCTAATTAATTTTTTTTTTGCATGACCTAACGACATCCTTAAACACTTCCTGAGTCACTGTTATGAATGGATGATGTAGGTTTAAATCAGCTCCTGTCCTTTGCCCAGGCCTCTGGCAGCAGGCAATAGCTGTATTGAGGTGGCCAGCACTCCAAAGATCCACTCTTACCTGCAAGTTCTTTAATAATGGCTGATTCTATCTAATAAAATGAATTATTTATTTATAGACACAAAAATAACAGACATAAGACTTAGAACAGACTATTACACAGGGATAAGACAAAAGGGGATAGAAGTATAATACACACAGAGTTAAAGGTACCATTAAATTTACAGCTAACCAAGAAATAGTATAAGTTAGGATCCAATGTTTCTTACTGCCAATCCTTGAAGGGGTAGACATCAAATTCCTTTCTCTCAATTCCCGGGAAAGTAACCTCAAAAGTTCACATCCGGACTTAAGGGGAGAAATCTTCTTGCACGTTCCCAAGGAGTGTGTAGGAGACTTCTGCCTCTGTGATAATTTGTGTGCGCTTTTACAGACATAAGAACCAAGTCTTTTGGTCACTGATGTTTATTTTCCTTATCTCTTTCCACATCTGCTCTCATACCAAGATGTGTACTCGGGGCTGGAGCTCAGACTCTCTGGAGCCTGGAGGTGACCTCCTGCTGGGGTCTCTGACTCCTCACTGGGCTATTAATCTGACCTGAGTTATCTCTTTCAAATGCCCCAGCCATGAGAGAGGGGGGATGTCCTACCACAGCTGCCTGTCCCTTTTTCCAAAGATGATACACCCTCTTTCTTACCCTGAGTTTCTGTAAAAGCTCCCTGCTCAGCCAGGCAAGTCTTATTCCCAGCTGACTCACCTTTTGGCACCTAGGGAAGGTCTGCTCTAGCACCTTGAAGATTTCTTTCTTAAAGTATGTCCAGCCTTCCTGAGCCCCTCTTGTTTTTAATGGCTGCTTCCCAGGGAACTTTCTGAATCAGTGTCCTGAATAGGTCAAAGTCCACCCTCTGAAAATCCAGGTTTTGTTGATTTACATCACCAAGTATTGAAAACTTATAATTTCATGGTCTCGCTGCCCAAGACAACCTTTGAACACATCTCCCATCAGCCCTTTTCTGTTGTAAGCAGAAGGACTGTGGGGTCCCATCTCTGGTAGGCTCACTTAGCCACGACAGGAAGTTACCTTCCACACACTGGCAAGTAGTGAAGAGGCGATACCATTTTTTGAGTACTGTATTTCAAGATAATGAATACAAACAGGAAGAGTGCATGGCAGGGTAGTTCCATATTCCATATATGTGACATTGAGTCTCCCACTGCTTTGAGCAGTCAAATTTCTTACAGCCTTTGGCTTGACCAATTGGGACTTTCAGCTCTGATCCATTATAATTTTGCTGCAGTTTATCTACTTTGATGTTATTTAACTGTGGTTGCTCCTGTGCTGTTAAAAAAGTGAATAGATATTGCAGTGTGCAGGACTTTTCATTGTTTGCTTTTAGCAGGATAGAGTGGATCTGATGTATTGCATTGTTATAGATCTTCCTCCAGAAGTTAACAAATCAAGGAGAGAAGATGGACTAGCCATGCGCTTTAGAATGACCATCTCTGTATTGCTTTTATATATTTATAGTACAGGATATTTATAGTATTTTTTGAGCTTCAAGTGCATACCATTCTACGATAGCACAGAGCCTTACCAGCTCCTGAATTCTTGCAAATATTGTTATTAACACCTTGGCCTTTGCAGTAAGTCTGTGGCAGGGATGCATGCATGTTTGTCTGTTTCAGTACTCTGCCATGATTCAGAACAACCTCGCAGCAGCTGAAACAAGGCACAATGTTGTTTTCAAACTTTTCCTCCCACTTCAGCTGCAGCCTGTTTCTAGTTTATTACTACTGATGACAATGGAGTAGATTCTCTTAATATAATATACATTCTCTTGATATTATCATATTGGTTTAAATGGACCTTCTGTTGGGGGAAGAAATCTTTTAGGACAGCCCTGTGAAAGGAAAGAGGGAAGATAAGTTGGAGGATACTGGCTGAGTGGTTAAGTTACTCAGTTGACATACAAGAAACTCGTGTTCAAGTATCTTCACTGAGTTGCCATTTTGCCACTGAGCTTTTCTAGTTCTGGTACAAAAACTGTTACATCAAGTATGTATCAGTCTGAAATACAGACTGAATATTATTCAGGTGTACACAGTGTAATTTCTTCTAGAGTGCAGAGCCAATGACTGGCATATAATGGACGCAATAAGCATGAAAACCACCTAGATACCCATTTTTGCTGGCAGAAAGAATGGAATAAATTTTGTAAGGATTTTTCAAATCACTAGCTAGCAAATTCCTTTTTGTTGTTGGCTCTAGTCTTTCCCAGACACCTAGTAACACAGAATCACATAATAGAATCATAGAATGGCTTGGGTTTGAAGGGACCTTAAAGATCATCTGCCCCTCTGCCATGTTGGAAACACCTTCCACTAGAATGGGTTGTTCAAAGCCCCATTCAACCTGGCCTTGAACGCTTCCACGGAGGAGAATCTACGGCTTCTTTGGGTAACCTGTTCCAGTATCTCACCACTCTCCCAGTAAAGACTTTCCTCCTAACATCTAACCTTCTTTTTTAGTTTAGAACTGTTCTCCCTTGTCCTATCACTATCAAGGATATACTGAAACAGTGCCTGGTCAGGTTTTGCCACATACTGATGCCAATAAATAGGGAAAAGTCGTCTTTTTTGATTGGCATTAGAGCTGTATATGTCTTGCAAGAGTATATGTCTTGCAAGAGTATATATCTTGCAAGTAGTTCATAGGTTAAAGATCTCTTCATTTTTGCCTTGCCTTTTGTCCCTTTTTGCACGGGGATGCTCACTGCAAACAGAATTTGTAGAAGGACAAGCTTTGCTTAATGTGCAAAGATAGTCAGAAAGCAAATGGATGATGTGGCATAATATTTAAAAGACTGAAATAATGGGCCTCCTGTCCTGTGAGCATTTTGTGGTAACCCTGTAAATACAAAGAGTAAAGCAGCTGGAAGAGGATTCTACTGCCTGGTGGTAAAAAAAAAAGAAAAAAAAAAAAAAAGAAGCAGAGAAAATTTTATTTCAAGATGAGAGAAATCAAGAGTAGATATTTCTGTGTACGAAAGTGCTGTAAGAAAGCCGAATTAGTACAGAAGTGAAACAGCAAGATTATATTGAATAGACATTAATTTTACATTAAGGCATACAGAACCAAACTGTGAGATTTGAAACCATAGGGTTTATTAAAACCTTTTAAGATAATGATGGAGTATATTTCTTTTCTTTTTAAAAAAAAAAATCTGTCAGAGTAAGACTAATTTTTTGTGGTTTTTTTTTTTTCCTTTTCAATATACTGGATTATTAGAGAAAATGAACTCCTCTACGGTAACTGTGCATGTAATAATTTGTTGTCATTCAAATATTAATTTGATTCAGCTGATTTTTAAAAAACATGTGAGTGAATGCCAAAGGGAAATGTATTTCTCCAGACTGATCTAAAAATGTGCGCTTTTTTTCAGTTAAAAAAGGGGGAAATAATTGATGAGAAAAAAGGTTGGCACCCTGTTGAAAATCACAAATGATCCTACACTATTTTGATTTAATTGTAGTGCCTGCAAATATTTTCATTAAAACTCTTTTGAAAGAAAGAAGCCATCTCAGAGTTGAGTATCTCATGTATCTCATTATCCAGTGCTGGTTGGTAGATGGATGAAATTAAAAGAGAGCAAACTAAGGCCAACGGAAGACAAGGTTTTTAGGCAAGATGAAAAGTGATGTTTCTGAATGTTTAACTCATTTTTCTCATGGGTAGTAGATTTCTGGATGGTTTAGATGAGTTCAGTCATTTGGGCTTGATGGATTGTATTACAAAGTGCTTGGAAATTTCAAAGCTAGTAACTCCAGAAAGTGACCATGGAAATCACTTTTTATGTTTCTAATACGCTGTGGCTTTGAATGAGACTGAGTTTGTCTCATTCAGGCTCCCTGCCACCTTAATACTTGTATCTTCCTACCTCTATGTAAAAGGGCTTCATGCAGAGTGGGGCATTTTGCATCCACAGTAGAATGGCAGAACCTGGCCCTTGCCTTTTACATGCTTCGGTTTCTGTTTAGGGTTTTGATGTGTGATTTTTTTAGGTGCTCACTGCCTCCAATCCAAATTCTGTCACAGCATGGTCTTTGGGAAAACAAGGGGAATAGTTATTCAACCTATTTTTGGGATGAACTGTCATTATATACTTGTAATCAGATTGCATTAACTTTGAAAGGAGGATTATGAAGAAGAGTTTTGCACAGTGAAAGGCTGATAGGTATGCAGATATTCTAGTAATTTTCTGCTTTGGGATGTATCAAATGAAATATTTATCTGACTAACAGTCTCAATGTATTGGAGAGAGGTGACTGTTAAAATAGAAGACAAGTATTTTAGTGTTATTTGTTGTACTGTAATGATGCACTGTGTGCTAGTCCAAAGAGAGCCAAGAGGTCTAGCCATGGACCCGTCCACACTACGGCAGGCACACACTTACAAATATACGCAGGCAGACAGGGTATGCTCCTCACCTGAAAGAGCTTCCCCTTGAACTGTTGTGAGTGCATGCAGTAGCAGAGGCGAAGAAGTGAAATAGAGGGGACTCTTCACATGTGCTCCACACAGAGATTTATTCCAGTGAACTCACAGGGACAAAGAGCCAAATTGGTAGGAGGGTCCAGGGATCTTATACTAGGTACAAGATAGGTGGGGAAAGGGATTACATCCAATGAGATAGGGACAAGTAGGCGGGGTTGACAGCAAGGGAACCAATGGGAACAGCACATAGGAGGGACTTAGGGAAGGATCCAGTGGCGGGGCGTTGAGGAACAAAGAAGTTTCTAGAACATATGCATATTAAACAAGGGAAATGAATATACATAATTTCATACATAAAATTGGGAGGGGAAAACATTAACCTATCAGGGGAAAACATGCAAATATAAGATCAAAGGAATCATAGGTTCTCACCACAACTAGCGATATACTAAACTTGGGTTGCTGACCACCGCAGCTAGTTGTCTGAATTCTCATCAGGAGACAACAGTGGCTGGAGCCACCTGCACTGCCACAGTACTGATCTCGACAAAATACCATATGTAACTGCAGTATTAGTTGCCTGTGCAGTAACAAGTAAAGTCTGGAGGGAGAGGTAGTGTATTTTAATGGACAAAAAGGTGACAGAAAATTAAGAACCCTTCGAAAAAACAACTCGGCTGTCAGGTACATTACTCTACTCTTACCTCTTCATCCATCTATTACAGCTGAAAAAACATTACTTCCACAATCCAGAGTAATCGGGTAGTAGAGGGGTAAACTGCTTCTTTTTGGCATGGAAATAGTTACTAGGTAGAGGAGCAGGGCTTGAAGCTGCGGATTAATCTCTTCAGCTCACATTCTTAATGTTGCAAATGTCACTCTTCGGGACCTGCTTGAATCTGTCATGTCCTTTTGTGCTCATGGTTCTGAGATCCAGTTAGATACAGTGTCTGATAACAGCTGGACAGCTGAAGGAGTGGTCTTTGAAAACATTTCAGCCCTGTCTGAGGGAGATGGGTTCTTTACCTCAGGACACTGTTTTTTCCTTGATGGCCCACATATTGTAGGGAACCCCTCGAAATTAAGCTGTCTAGAGGAAAATCTGTGCATGTTTGAAAGGATTGGATAGAAGACCAGCATCCAGGAAAAGCTCATCTGTCATCTGTGAACTGAACTCCTTCCACTCTTCTTGTTTTCTCCTTGTAATTGGAGAAGGGTTGTTGCTAGGTAATCTCAGTGTTTGCTTGCAGAGAATGACCTCCTGGGAGCCATGTAGTGCATAGATGTGTATGTGCTATTTTCACTCATCTGCTCTATAGAACTTGTCAGCTAAGTTTGGGGTTTTCTTCTCAAACCCTGAAATTTTAAAACTCTTAAATGTTTCAAACAACAAAATAGTTTAAAATGTAAGTTTTCATATACGTACTGGACAAGATGAGGTTTTTTTTAACTTTCATGCATTTTGTGGGCAGAAATTATGAGCACGTTGAGGAGAGAAATAAACTTTCCTCTCAAGTTAGTTTTACAAAATTTGTATGTGACTCATTTTAGGGTTGCCTGAAGTGGCTGTGCTCAACATCCAATTCGTGTTCTGTTGTGCTACAGGTGTTTAAAAATTACCTTCTAAAGCCTGTCCAGCTTGTCTAGCACTGTAACAGCTGGACAAAGCACTGACACGGCTGGCTCAGGAAAAGGGCAAGGATGGGGAAGGAGTAACAGAAGTGGCTGCATGTATACAGTTTTCAGGCCACTCAGTGAGCCTGTCATGTGTACAGACAGGCATGAAACATAGCAGTTTCAAGTTAATGCTCAGTGAGGTGAAATTTGGAGACACACCGTATCTCATTCTTCTTCAGAGTTTTACAGTTTAACTGTAGATGATATCCGTAGGCATAGTAAGAGTGGTTTATGGCATGAATATCTGTTATGAGAGTTTTATACATGTGGACATCTGCCACTGACTACCTTTGAAGAAAGATTTCTGGATAGATTCAGACATTGACATATAGAAGTTCTTGTTTCAGTTTGTGACAACTGGAGAATGGCAATTCTGGTGCAATGCAAAAACAATCTGTGTGAGTGAGGACTTCTTTTATACCAACAAATATAATTTATAATGAGTTGTAAAGGGAAATTTCATGTCTTATGTAACAAAATAGTTCTTATATGCTTAAGATCAATTAGGAGATAAAAGGTGATGCTTAGAATAGATATCAAAAGGGCCAACATTGCTTTGGTAATTAGAATACCTGTGAATTAATATCACAGATCCACACGACGTTTCTTTTCATATTTATAGGGAACTTCTTAGTGTTGCTATCTTGCATGTGACTTTTTGTCTTTTTAGATGCTTGAGCAAGCAACAACTAAACATGGAAACAACTATTTATATTGGAAATAGACCTTCTACACTGCAGAGATTAACTACTTTAAAAAAAGCTTTGTTTACTCTTCACTAAGAATTTTATTTGAAACAGAGTAATAATAAAAAGGCAGAGTTTGCATTTAAAAATTATCCTCTTCCCATCAACGGGCAGTGTTTAAGCTATTGCCTATAGCTGGTTGTCCCGTTCCGCTATATAAAAGGAGTAGGGGGGGATTCTTTTGATAGATTTCTCGGGTGAAAAATAAAGTGCAAACGTGGCAATATTATATCTGATAACTATTTATTGATAGGAAAACGGTAAGTATTACTAAAGGGGAATAGAAAAAGGAGCGGAAAGGGAGAAAGAGAGAGAGAGGGAAAGAAACAGAAGACAGGGACAGCGTTCCCCCCTGAATTCTGAGCGCTTTGTCGGCGTCAGCTCAGCAGACGGAGCATGCGTGCTGCATAGCTCCCATGGCAGGCTGGGCGCGGTTTTTAAAGAGCAGCAGGCTGCATGTCCCTTCCGTCGGCGGAGAACAGACTGCTGTGGTTACAGGAGCGCTCCTGGGGCAGCTGCGTCTTTCATCGTCGGGGCGCGGTAGGTGCGAGCGGCGGTGGCTGCGGGTTGGGTGCCGCGGGGTTGTGCTCTGGGCTCGCTGCTGCGGGCAACACGGGGAACATGGCGGCGGCGGTCACGGCTAGATGCAAGCGGCGACGGCAGGCTGGTCCTTACAAGCTGGCGCTATAGCAAGTTGGTGCGGTGGGCAGCGCAGGAAACACAGCGGAGGTAGCGATCACGGCTGGGTACAAGCGGCGGTGGCTGCGGCCGGCAAACACGGTGGAAGCGGCTGGCTGCGGCGGCGCTGCTCGCCCCGTTGGGGAGGCAGCGGAGCACGAGGTCGTCGCGGTGACGAGCTGGTTCACAGAAACGGCGAAGCAGGCACAGCCAGGAAAGCAGGACCACAGGGAAGAAAAAAACGAAGGAGGGGAGTGGGGCCGAGCTGGCCCTACAGGCGAGCCCCTGCTCTCTCCAAAAAAGCCAAAAGCAAATGGCTCGCGCTGTATTGCAGTTAACTGCTTTTGTGTGTTACGGCGCCTCCCCGAGCCCGATTTCCGAGCATCCAGGGTATGTGGATCACTGGCAAGTGAGGAGTCGCTCACAGCCCGATCGTGGAGGTCTTCTCTGCCCTGATTGGCTGCCAGGCAAAGCCTCCCCGGGACAGGGCTGCCAGCACATGTACAGCCTTTATAAGAATATAACATATGTTGAGGCATAGTTAAAAATCAGATTGGTGTCTCTCACTGATATACAGAAGTGTAAGGACAGATCAAAGCTATTGATGACATCATATCTGTAATTTTATATATCTCATGTGAAGTTTGCACAACGTAAGAATTCTAAATTGTCTTAAAGGTCATTAATAAACATGTCTTTTAATCCTACAACTTCTGTTGAGATTTCAGTCTTCTACATTTAGTATCCTTAGTTATTAATAGCAGGGTAAGGGCAAGGCTACCTGAGTTTTGTGGGTTTGTCTATTTTTCTGTTTAAAAAACGGATTTTGGGCTAAATATATTTTAACAAAAAATGTCAGTTTGCTGGGGAAACTTAGCAAACAAACCATCCAAACCAAACAAGCATAAAACCTCAAAAGAAAAAAATTTAAGTCAAATGTTCTTTTGAGTTGATAGCCAAGATACTTCAGGTTGGAATCAGTTTTCAGTATTACTAGAGTTGCTCTTTGTTGTTTTTTGAACTTAACAGTGCCTGGGGGTCCCAGTTAAAATCACGGATGTGCAGTGCCAAAACTGTGGCAATGTCTACCGATGTATACCATTCATTTCCTGATATTTTGACAACTTAGACTCTTCCCACAAAGCCAGCTTTCCAGTTTCCCTCCTCTTTCCTTTTACAGCATTATTAAAAATTCAGGCTTTTAAAAGCCTGTATGTCATAAATGTTGAACATACTTGTCCTAAGCAGAGCCTGCAAATGAACAAACTTTAAAAAGTTTTGTGTAGAAAACACTTAATTTCTGGAAATCCCCTTTACTTCTACCTTACTTCCTATATGAAGATAGAGACTTCTACAAGTCTTACTTGATAATCAATCCAGCTGTGATAAAGTTACAGTGCCTTCAATTCATTGCATTATCAAAAGGTCAGTTGCTTAATGTACTTGAATTGGAATTTGCTGCAGGCATAGTTAGGAAGCAACTAATTCTGTGATGAATGGCAATTACAATTAAAAATTGAACAGACAGTGCTGGAAAGGTATTGGCATTTAATTTTTCCTTTAAGTGCAGAACTGTTTAATGAAAAAACCCTCTAAGAGGCTAAAAATAATTGACCATACTTCGCATAGCATTTTCATATCCTTGCTATAAATCTTTGCCAGTATCAGATTCACAGGACAAAAAGATCAGAGACTCCTCAAAGCTCATTCTTGAAAATATCAAACTTTGAGATTCTAAAATGAGTCTCGCATGAAATGACATTAAATAAGCTTCTTAATTTTTGATATTACTGCAACATACCTTCTTGTCTCTACTCACTCTCTTTAGGGATCATGTAAACAGAAAGCATAGTTGCAAGATGCATTGTAAAAGAAATAGTTTATTTTCAGAGTTTTCTTCACATAAATAAAATACATCATTTTGGGTGTGTGTGTTTGTAGAGTGGTCAGTTGAATAAGGTATAGAGCTGAGCCACATCATCTAGGTTTCACTGTTCTATCCTAAAAGCTGTTCTTGATTCATGGCAAGACCTTAAAAATAATATTAAGAGAACCCTAATATCTGTAACCTAAATATTTGTGCATATAAATGAACTTCCTTTAATTATTAACTTTTATTGCTTTTAGCAATAGAGTACATACTGATGTGTGCACTGTGTATGAAGGCCCTACAGCTGAAAAACATAATGGTAGTACCTTTCACCTAGAAGTTTTAAAGAACACCATAAACCTCATGTGACTGAGCCCCAGTATTTATTTTATGGGACACTGGTGGTAGATCGTCATCGTGAAGTCAGAAAGACTGCTGTATGGAAGAGACACATGCCTTTATCTCATTCATGTTATGAGATAAGAGACTCAAGAATGCACAAGTCCTGGTTGGAAGAGGCAGTCAGCTATTCTAATTGTTAAGGACATGCTGTCAGACCAACTTTGTGGACTTTATAGGAACCACCATAAAAACAGAGAAGAACTTATTTTTATGAACTGAAAGGCTCATACTGTCCACTCTGTGTGAATTCACATTGCAACTTTGAAAGCAGCTGAGTCCTGGACTTCCATGCAAAGGAGGCTCTGGTGTCATCTGGATGGTATTTCCTACAGTGTGCATTGGTCTGGCAGCATGTAAGAACTTGTAGCTCTTCTAGTCTGAGTTTCTCCTTCTTAGCAGAAATATAGTCTGTTTTATTTCTCTGCATTCTGCTCTTGACTTCTGGAGCATGGAATGTTGTCATCATTAGCAAAACCAAGACTAGCACAAAGGTACTGAAACAGATTGGTAGTAGCATCACCATTCATTTCACTCCTTCAAATTTTACCTGTCACATCCACCACAAGAAAAGCACGTCTTCAGCCTTAGAAACATTGCTGTAACTTTTTAGTCATCTAGTTTAACTTAATTTGTGTTTCATAATGTGTATATATAGGCAAATTTCTCCTTTCTGGTATTGGTAAATCCTGAAGATTCGTAGTGTAACATATAGCTGCAGCTCAGAGTCCTTCTTATTGATAACTGCCAATGAAGAGTTTATGATTTGTTCAGATGTGGGTTATGTGAAATCATTCCTGAAGTGTATATGCATAACTCTTTGGAGGTAAATGTTTGTAGACAGTGATAAGTAGATTTGATATCATTATTGATTATGAACTCACATGTCTTACTGGAACTAGCAAAATAATTGATTTGGTTTATCTGAAAGCCCCAGGACCTACAGTGGTGTGGTTATGAGAGAAATATCAGAGAAATACAAAGATTTTAGCACCTACTTGAGGGGGGGGAAAAAAAAAAGCAAAAAGCTTAAAACCTAAAGCAAAATGTTGAAATATAATTTGGAGTTCTAATGCTAAAAAGTGGCGGCTGGTATCATAAAACACACTCATGGTTTTTGAGACCAGAAAATTAGAAAACCTTCCAGACAGTTGGTGTCATTTGAATACTGGCCACGTAAGGGTGATTTTGGATGAAAAGGGCTTTAGGCATAGTTAAATGGAGGTCTCTGACTGCAGGTTTAAAAAAGTCTGTGTGTCAGAATGGGGCAAAGGGGAGGCTGTCTGCTCCCTTGCATGTCACGTTTCCATGGTAGGGTCTCTGAGTTGCTAGTTGATGTGACTGTTTTGTCTTAGATGTGTGCTAGAGGTTCAGCTTTCTTCATCAATGTCCCTTTACCTCTCCTGTGTCTCTCAACCTGCCTGGCTGGTGTTCTTGGTCTTCTCTGCACCTGTACAGAGAATTACATCCTCTCTGGAAAAAGGACAGAGTTTCTACCCTTCATCAACTTTGGCAGCATGTGCAGAGCAGTTCCTGAAGGGTGCATTGTGAGCTTAGTGTCTGCTTGTTCCACTTCAAGCTTACAGGAGTGAAGAGACCAGGTGTAACAACTACACCTCATTTTTGAGTTTGACACAGGTGACTGACAAATTCAAATTTCCATCTCCCACATACCCTGGCCAGCAGGTTTGGAGGTGAACAAAAAGGAAAGTATAGGTCAGAACAGCTACAAATAGTCCTCATGGTTTTTTTAAGAGCCCTGTGCAGAAGGAGTGCTATAGTAACTTTGGCTGTGATCGTCCTTGTTGCTGCAGGCTGTTACACAAAGAGTTTCTAGAATCTGCTGCTCTGGCTCAGCAGTGCTGATGTTGCTGCTTTAATTAGTGAAAACAAGGCAAACAAACAATAACTATGGCAGTAACAACAAAGAGAACCAGTAACCCCAGTGCCAGCCTTCTTGGCTGTCAGGCACTTTCCCCTTGGGTGCAGTTCTGGTCGCAGCCAGCAGGGGCGCTGGTGGCTCCCGGTGAGCAGGGCAGGTGCGATGGTTCCCCTGCGGCTGCAGGGGGCGCTCCGGAGTGAGCTCGTGGAGCACGTGGCAATGGTGGCATGGATGAGCTGGGAAGGGATGGAGGAAAGGCTTGCTTCACAAACCCCCAGGGGCAGCTGATCCCGGTGCCCCAGCAGGACCCTTGGGAACAGCAGGCTGGAACAGCAGGAACGAACACAAAATCCTGGGTGGTAGATGAGATATGTCAAACTCCGGAGCTGCAGCAGAAACCCCGGGATGTCTCAGCAGGCAGGGGGTGTGGAGCTATAGTGTAGCGAAGACTCAGAGCAGTGGCAAAGGAACAGCGGGGGACAGGGAAGCAGCAGCCCGGCTCCCAGCAGGGCAGGGAAAGGCAGGGTTGGGATCCTGGGCTTTCCTGAGGCACCGAGCAGATGGTGAAAAGGTCCTTCTTTTAGTGAGGTAGAGTGTTAAATAGGGTCCCAGTGCAACAGCCACTCCAGCAAGCAAGCTCCGCTCATGGTAGAAGGAAGGCAGCAGAAGGCAGAAGCCCGCACTGGCAACGAATTCTCTCCACAATGACAGCAGCCTCTCTCCCCTCTGAACACCAGAAGAACAAGAGAGCTTGGGGCTCCACCCAACCTCCTTTTCCCAGTCCAGATCTCATGGTAGCTCTGCCCCACATGAGAAAACCCCAGGCAAAGAGTGTAGCCAGCTGGACTCCTCTCCCTGTGGCCAGGTCTTTTTGTCTCTCTTAAGTATCCAGTAATTATTGGTTCCTAGCAACATGTGTGGGGAAGATTCTTTAAGAGAAAAAGAAAAACAAAAGGAGAACTCCTAAAACCACAACAAGCTGGATCTTGATTGCAGAGTGGCTAGAAGCTAAATAGGAAATAATTTTTCTTATGTCCATTTGGCAGATGTCATTTGCCGGGGCAACACCAAGAGAAAAAGGGTATGTCACTTGGCATTCCCATGCAGTCATGATTTTAGGTATTTAGTCCTGAGGTACAGCATCCAGCACAGTTCATATCTTGAAGAAGAAGAATCAGGAATAAAAAAATGAATGGTTATTATCCAAGGTTTATGAAGGTGTCTTGGTTTTGGAGACAAAACTTCAGGAGGAAACACTCCTGAATGAGTGTCTCCTCTGAAGGGAAAAAGGGCCTCCCCTTTTCCTCCACCAATAAGACAAGTGGGTCACAGCTAGTGAAAGTGGAAAAAACTAACTGTTTATTAGCACACAAACAAAACAGGGTAGAACAGGATAAAAGTAAAACCTCAAAATAGAACAAATTCCCGGAGAGGGAACAGACACGTGGGCTTGGACCAGACGGGGCCACCCCACGGGCCCTCCGGGGCCACCCGCAGTCTCCCCGGACCAGCGAGGAGGGAAGGGAGGCAGTGAGGCAAGGGGGAGGGAAGGGAAAAAGAACAAGAAAACCAACAGAACCTTTTCCCAGCTAGCGGAACACAAAAGAACCCAAAAAGCAGCACAGCGCTCCTGGCGCATTCCCTTCCGAGCCCCGCCGAAACCCCCAGAATCCCCTGAGCCGTTGGGCCAAGCCGTTCAACGTTCAACCGGCCTGCACCTGGGTCCCATGGTCCCGCCCCCTGGGTCCATCTTAAAGGCACAGTGTCCTTGGGCATTGAGTGGACGGTTAAGGAGTAAAGCGGCTTCGTAACATCATCCCAGGACAGATGGGCTGTTAGGAAACATCAAAACAAGTGTTCCATGTGAACTGAACCAGGTTTAAGTTGGCAGAAACCAACTGACAACCCATAATTTACACAGCTCCCTCACCCATGCATGCTTATAAAAATGTTAATTAAAATATTTGAAGGTAGCTGACAGAGCTGAGAGTGACTAGCTTCAGTCAGTCAAAAAGAAATCAGTGTATTGTTCCAGATCCTTTGCTTCTGTAAATCGACAATGTATCTCAGTAAACTTCAGTGGAGTTTACCTATTTTACATTGACTGAGAATTCAGTTGCAGATGTTTTACATTATACTAATCATGCATTAGGTACTGCCTTATTCCAGCTTTTTGATGGAAACAGGTTTTAAACTTTTGGTTTTGAGAGTGAAAAGCATCACAGATAAAACTGCCACTGTTGATTTCAATCACTGATTGCTAGGAAAAGGGAATGGATGCTATCAGGAATAGCTGCATACCACCAGGAGACTTGAAATATTGGAAGGAATTGTCCCTCCCAGAGGAGATTTTGTTTAGTGGCTGAACTAGTATGCTCTGACTAGACATATGATGAACTCTCCTGGCTGCATCTCTTAACTCATGAACCAAGCCAAGATCCGGGCCTGAGCACTGCCTTTTTTTCACCCAATAAATAATGATTCACATCTACTAGTTTTAATCAAGTAAATTGAAAAATTACTATTAATTGAGTCAAATGGTAACAGTTTGACTGGTTTACACAGGCTATGGTGGTTAACTTTTGAATTCATAGTTGCCTGTGTAGCTGCTTAGCTCTTTTCTACCTTGTTCCATTAATTTCTTATTTTACTGTTGTGCTTTTATTCTAGTTATCCATTTCAGCTGGCAAATATTGAGTCATGGGGAGATGTTTCTGATTTATTTCATGGATATAAAAAAGATGCTAGTGCAATAATCATCAGATATAATAAATATTTATCAAAGTAATATCACTATATGTTTTCAGCTAAGGTAAAGGCCAAGCATGCTTGCTGGCAGAAGTATTGCCTTTAAACCCCCTTAAAATATGTAATCATTAAAGTTCAGTGACCAAAAAATCTGATGAGAGACATAAAATAATGTCTACAAATAAAGAAATGCATCAGTTCCAAAAATTTCTCTGCAGTTTCTTCTGCAAGGAAATATCTTCAGTCATGGATGTCAAAATTATTGTCTGTGCATGTGCCAATAGGTGGATAGTGTAAAATATGAATAGACATGGCATTGCAGAGCTGGCACAGAGCAGGAGTGTTGTGCTGAGCAGATGTCACTGGGAAGGTTAGGACCACAGCCCACCATTCTCTCCTTGACATCAATCTTTTGTGCCCAGAATCTTCCAGTCACACCTGAACACAGCTCATTCTTCTGAGAGATGGGTGTAAACACATGCAGCTTGGAAATCTAGCTGGGCATCAGTCGTGTTTGTTGAAGAGTAGACCTGCTGAACAGGTTGGTGAAAAGCTATTACTGTATCCCGCAGCTGTAGGGAGGAGAGGAGAGAAGATCCAGCAGGCAGGAATTGTGCAGCAAGATGGATTTATTTAATTATTTTACAAACTCTTTTATAGACTTTTTTCTTCATTGTCTAATTGGTCAAAGGATCAGCCACCCCTTGGGTTGATTGGCTAGAAATCCTAAACATCCATTGTCAAAATATTTTTCTACTGTACCATAAACAAAGCTCTGCAAGGTCGCAGGTGTTCATAGTCTATAGAATTCTGCTAATCTCAGTGAGAGAGAAAAGTATCTCACGGGCTTAGAAAGTAGCAAGAAAATTTCTTGCTAATTTTGTATCCACAAAAAGCTGCATTATTGTGATGGCCTTTTGTTGCCTGCCTAATTGCTTACCTAAAAGGTTGTCGTGTCTGTGCATCTTCAACTCCAGCCTCTAGTATTCTGCAAAGCACATGTGGTAGTTGGCTGTTGTTTGGGTAGCTTTACAAACAACAAACAATAGAAGTAGTTACAGTTGGGGAAAAAATTACAGCCGTACTTATAATAAACAGTATCACTGCAAATTTATTAGGTGCTTTCTAGTGTGGATTTTGCCCTAGAGACCCAAGAGAGAAAAGGCTGACCTAGGTTCAGATTAGTTGCAGGCTCACGTCACCTTAGGTACACAATTTTCCTTCCTTAATTTGATTCTATATCTTTCTCAGTTTTGCTTTCTGACAAGAATGCATGTTCATTAGCCATGCAGTGAGTTAACAATACAACTTAATATATATATGCTTACTGGAATTGTGAAAATAATGTCCCCTGGGAAAAGAAGATAATAGTTCTGAACATGGGCTTAGTCCTTCTGTATTCTGAATCATCATGCAAAGCAATATATGCTGTTGTTATGAACTTGTTTGTCTGTCTATATTGTATTAAGGAAAAAAAGGATATTTAAAAGCCTCTTAGTAATCTTAGCATATACTCTGCATTACACATTGAAATGTGTGTTGTAGTGGGATTTAATCTATGCTTTTTCCTCTTTTCTCAACTTCTGGAATGTGATGTAGAAAAAGAGACAGATTTTTTTAAAAAAATTATTTGTAAATGGTACATTACAGTATGTCCTGCAAATTGACATGCATTTCTTTTGATGGGTTGTTTATATAATGTTTTATCAACACTATGTCATATTCTTCCATGCTTTATTCTACACGAGTCTCTTAGCGTATTTTATTACAGTGAATGTTTCTCAAATTTATTTCTTATTATTTTCTCAGCAACAAATATGCTCTTGGATGATTCACTTCAGTTTATAACATCAAAAGATCAAAAATACATTTGCTGAGTTAAATTTGTTACATTTTATAAATCCTTCTTTCTCATAAAAGTAGTGTTATGATTACAGATCTGTTTCTCCACCTTTACAGGCTGTGTTGGTGTTGCTGTTGCTGACCTCTTTTTAATTGTCCATACCAAATAATTCACAGAGGCTGTGAAAGATTAAAGAGTTCCCACTGAATAAATGTTGTGCAGCTGTGGACATTTCATACTCAGAAGAGTCCTAAAGCTTGCTACTTAGACAAACAGTAGTCGGAAAGCAATCACTTCTACTTTTTTCCAACACCCAATTCTGGGAGGTGCCAAATAAGCACTCTGATGCTGCTGGGATCAGCCTTTATGGTGCCATATGCCAGGCAATTATCCCAGTGTCATTAGGCAGAGAATTAGTGTTTCCCACATGTCTAGATCATACAATTAGTGTGCTTATGTGAAACGGAATTGCAACATAGTGAACGAGTCAGAGGCTAGGTGTACCTTGTCCACCCAACTTTCATTATGCCAGGAAATAGCAGCTATGCTGATGGTGACTGCCACAACTAGAAGTGGAAGTTCCTCTCACTGTGTTGGTCTGTGTGTCCCAGACTCACAGAAAAATTTTGATTGAAAGGAGCATTTGTAAGCCATGTATTCCAAACTCATGGCCATATCTCCTACTCCCCCAGATCTGATGTCATCCACAAGCTCAGAAAGGATGACTGCATCTAATAATCCAAATCACTGATAATAATCTTGAATAGCATTACCACCAACACCATGCACTTGGTGTCTTGGGTGTAGCCATGCCTATGCTGCATTCAGAATAGACTAATTTCTTCTACCTCTTGAGTGAATTTAGAGCCTGTTTTGGGAGAAGTATATCCTTGCAGCTGGACTTCACTAGTACCCAAATTTAAAGGCAG
This sequence comes from Corvus cornix cornix, assembly GCF_000738735.6. Taxonomy (NCBI): domain Eukaryota; kingdom Metazoa; phylum Chordata; class Aves; order Passeriformes; family Corvidae; genus Corvus; species Corvus cornix. The sequence continues at coordinate 22,148,962 of NC_046333.1, forward strand.
TACAGGTAGATCTGCTGTAGCATGAAAACAGACACAGAGGGAGTTAGGGTTTGATGCACAGGAACTAGAAAAACATAGTGGTTTCCTGAGACCGGCTGGTATTTTTCTGAGCAATACTCACTTTTTTTTCTCCTTCTGAGTTGCTTTTTTCCTTGTCTCCCTTTGAATACCACCTAGCTTTATGGGGGAAGGGTCGAAGGGATCCTCCTTTAATACTGCTGTCAGTATTAGAGGAGAGGATTCCAATTTGTGGAGTTGTAGCTGAACTGTAGCTGTACTCTGAGGTGCAGAAAGAGGAAAATGGAAACACTAGTGTGGGATGCAATCTCTGAAATACAATCTGTCAGTGGATCCTAAGTCTTGCCTCAGGGAATGTTCTACACTCAACCTCATGTTTGTGGAGTTTTCTACTTAAAAGGGGTTTCTGGCAGAAAAAAGCTGCTGAACATGTTTTGATCTTTGCTTGCCTCCATGTTCCAAGTGTGGTTATAGAAAAGTTCTCTGTGATTCACTTAAAAGTTGCAGCAAAATTTAGCTTGAGATGAAATAGAAATCTGAAGCCAGTAAGAAGTGTTTGGTAAACTATGAAGGAAAGGTAGGCCTTTCAGGTCTCCAACTAAAATCAGCAGGAAGAGAGAGAGGAATTCTTACAGAGAATGCTTTGAAGAGCTACAGAATCACAGAATGGGTAGGGCTGGAAAGGGCCACAGTGGGTCATCTGGTCCAACCTCCCTACTCAAGCATGGTTGTTCTAGAACACATTGCACAGCATTGCATCCAAACATCCAGTTCTTGAATATCTTCAGTGAGGAAGACTCCCCAACCTTTCTGGGCAATCTATTCCAGTGCATGGTCACCAGCACTCCTCATATGCAAGTGGAACTTCCTGTGCATCAGTTTCTGCCCATTGCCTTTCGTCCTATTGTTTGGCATCACCAAGAAGAGTTCCATTCTCTTGACACCCTTCCTTCAGATGCTTATATACATTAATGAGGTCCCCTCTCAGTCATCTCTTCTCAACTCTGAACAGGCCCAGCTCCCTCACCCTATTGTTGTAAGAGAGATGTTCCAGTCCCTTAATCATCTTTGTTGCCTGCCACTGGACCCGCGTCAGGATCTTCACATCTCTTGTACTGAGGAGTTTAGAACTGGACACAGCACTTGAGATGTGGCCTCACCAGGGCTGAGTAGAGGGGCAGGATCACCTCACTCGATCTGCTGGCAATGCTCTTCCTAATGCACCTCAAGATGCCATTGGCCTTCTTGGCCACAAGGGCACACTGCTGGTTCCTTGACAGGTTGTTTTCCACCAAGATCTACATTAAGTTTCTCCTCCTGCTCGTGTTTGTCCTCAGGAGGAACCTTCTATTTCTCACTGGTTATGCATCGTTATGGTCATTATGCCAAAGGTAGCTTTTGTGAATCTACCCCCAGCCCTCATGATATACAGTTACCACAGCTCTGTTATTGGACTGTCTGGGTTGCAGTAAGAGAAGGCACAGGCTCCTTGTTCCTTCAGTGGATCCCCTCTTTTTCAGGCCATGTTGATTTTTGCTTTTCTCTGAGCTGTTTGCCTCTTACTTAATGTTTAATAATGGAAGGCTGATGTGTAAAAAAGAGCAGTTGTATCAGTATTATTGTGTAAAACCCCGTTTATTTCCACGTTCCTGAGGAACATCTTAATTTCCTGTTACACTTTTGTTTCCTTTGCTCATTATAGTGTTTTATAGTCAGTTCTTGGAAACATGCACCCTGGGCACACCTATCACTTTTTTGCATGGGAAAGGTGCTCAGACTAAGTCTTCTGGGGTTCTGAAGACATAATTTGTCAAGATGTTTCCATGAACATTTCTAACACCAAGTAACTACTGACCTTTCTGACCATCTCTTTCAATGATAGCTATCTGAAACAGCAGCTTTTTAATAGGGCCAGTCCAAGTGTTCTCTCTGTGATGTTTGTAAGTACTACTTTTCTGAAAGTAGTGGTATTGTAGAAGTTGTTTGAGAGCTGGGATTTTTAGAGGCTTACTCAAACAAGTAAGCTCAGTGCTGTCAATAAATACAGCTGTCTGAGACAGCTTTGGGCTGTGGAGATAATACTACTATAACAACTGCAAACCGAAATGCAGATTTCCTAGAAACTGAAGCTTTCGTGTGTATTCCCGTAGGATTTTTTGAGAGGTTAGATGCAGCCTTGTAACAATGAAAGGCATTATTCCTCCACTTTACATTGTTTATTGTATCCATTTAGGTATTTCTAGTGAATGTTCGTTATTTTAATATCCTTCTTTCTGGTCTTCTAATTGCACCTTACTAGGAAAATAATACTCGTTAGTACTTGTTCACTTGTTGCAAGGATTGGACTCAATCTATCGTTATAGAATTAGTCCTCTACTTCAACATAGATGCCAAACCAGTATTTCTCTCACCGTTAAACAAGCTTTTGAAGACTGGTCTTATAAAGCTGTGAGAGTGATTTTAAAACTAAAAGGAATGTAAATTATATAAACATTTCTCATCTGTCCTGTACATGAAAAAACAGCATGTGTTCATGCATGCTGCAAAAGTATTTTTGAATTTCTTGTTCCATCACCAAGACATTGTAATTATTATTTCTTTCTGAGCATAATAATATGACTAATTTAGCCTAAATAATATTTAAGTCTGAATTACAGGCTTTCATGTCTTTATTAAATGATTTGATCTTTATGTGCTACATGTACTGGGGAGACCACCAAATTTCACAAACTCTAACCTGACAAGTACAAAGCAGAAGTAAACCAAGTTTTGGTAAGTGAATATTACTTTCTAATGAGACTATGTGATCTGTGACAAAGCTAGCTCCTTTTCACACTGTAGTGGTTTGGCCCAAAATACTCATTACTGTTTATCTTCTGTGAGATAAGAATTAGGAGAAACGCAAAGCAGGCACCAAACTTGAAAGAATATAAAGAAGTTTATTAACAGACCTAAAAGAGGGAAAAAAAAAATTATACCACCTTCAGAACTCTCCTCCTCCCCCCACCTTCCTCCCTTCTCCCACTGACAATGGAAAAAGACAACCCTTGAGATGTTCAGTCTGTTACCACTTCTATAATAACCTTGTTCAGTCCATTTAGAAAGAGAAGTCTCTTCTTGCTCGTGCTATGAAAACATTATCACAACGAGACAGCTGCCCACTTCCAAATATTGTTCAGTCCATTTAGGAAGAGGAGTCTCTGCTCGCATGTGAGTCCCTTCCCCCGACTTGCAGCTTTTCCCACAACTGCTTTTGAGGGTCCACTCTTGAAGTTTTTGGGGTACAATTTTAAGGTTGAGCCATTCAGAAACAAAAAACAGAGGCCCTTCTTCTTCCCTGGGAGCAAAGGGTCTTCCTCATCGTCATCGTTAGGACTATCTCTGGGAGCATCTCTAGGGACTGAGGTTTTCTCCTTTCCCATTTGGAGCAAAAGTCCTCATCTGGTTCATCTCTCCCTGTCCAAACTTCTCATGAAATTACAGCTGCGTCAGCATCTGCCTATCTCAGTGCAGGTGCTTTTGCTCACGAGTTGAACACTCCACCCCCCATATCTTCATGAAATTACAATGGGATACTCTGATATATCATAGCTTCACAACAGACTTTCAGCTTTAAGCATCTCCTCTCTCTCTTCCCTCAGGTTTTTAGCTCTTCACAGCAGTAAAAGGGTTAATCTCACCTCGGCCTTGCAGCTTTGCAGCTGGAATGTTGAATTTTTCTTATCGAAGTGGAAAGGGGGGAGAGCCGAGCCGCTTTGGCTGCCCACGGCAAGGCAGTGGGGAGGGGTTCCACGGCTGGAACAGGTCCATCGACTCCAGGATGGCCGTGGCCCGGCCCGACCTGGCCCGAGCAGGGCCTGGCCGGGCCCACTGGCCCCCACTCGGGCCCCGCAGCCACCTGTCCCAGCGCTGGAAACGAGAGAGAGCTTGGGGGGGGAGTTTGCCTATTCTTAAGTGTGTATCACAGAGGTGGTCACAACTTTAAGTGGCTTAAAGAATTGTCTATATTCAAACTGGCCAGCTGATAGGTTCTATTTGCTCCCAGAGGAAGCTGTAAGCACCCCTTAGCAAGGACATCCCTTCCGGGACTATGCTTGCTAACCTATGACACACACTAATTCCATGTTCTCACTCTTACTTATTGAGTTCAGATTTCTCATCTGCTGCTGCTGACACCTTTGAAAACCTTTCTTTCTGGTTAAAGTTATGTGAATAATTAGGTTATTTTTTGTTTTGCTTTTTTAATTCTTTAGCTGAATAAAAATGTCTTTTGGGAAAACGAAATTTTCTTTCCCAGAAGGAAGCATTTGCTTTAGGACCTGTGTTGTTCTTCCAAAAACACAGTGGACTTATCTTTTTAATGGGCATGAAAACTTTTTGCTTTAGAAATAACATATCTTTGACTTATGAGAAATTTTTGTTTATATTGTTACATGTTTAAAATTGACCAGAATTTCACATCAGTTTCCTTGATCTGGAGCAATGTTTAAATGAATTAATTATCTTTTCAAAGGGATTTCCCTGCTCTTCTGCTAATACTTAAGCCACACACGTCTTACAAAGCAACTAACAGGTTATAGGAGTCTTTTCACCCGTTTCACATACTCAGTGACTTTCTTTACAATGTCTCCATGCAGCTCCTCAGGAGCTACTCTGACCACTCTTGGTCCATTCTTTCTTTTTTTTTTTTTATAGCCATGAAGATGAAAAGCCTGACAAATGTGGAAAATCTCCTCTTTCTCACCTATAGAATGAGGAGAGATGGGTGGCCACAGTACAAGGTTCCCCATACTGCGCCATTCCCAGAGGTGGGCTGATTTGGAGTTGGCAGGCCCTAGTGGAGAGGGCATTCAGCTCCACCCTGGACCAGATTGCACTTCACTACACCTAACTGTTCATTTGGTGATGTTCTCTAAGGAGAGGTCCTGACCTCTGGAGCCTGGGCTGCAGTTCTTGGGTCTGTTTGATTTAAAGGTGACTAAGGAGAGCATTCTCTAATGAAGTACCCAGTCCCTTTGGCAAACTAAGACCTGTTTCTGCAAGCTGTTATGAGGGAATTCCCACTGGAGTCATTACACCTGCTGCACCTGGGTTTGCTGTCATGCCCTAATATTTTGCCATATCGAGGCATGAAATTCTTCAAAGTGTTTTTTTCCTTTTAACATTTTTCTTTCCTTTTTTGAGCTTTCTTCTTGTTTTGTTACTAGGCATCCTTTCTAGCTAGATACATTTTAATGTAGTGGTATATTTAACTGAGAAAGCTAATTTATAGATCGTTCTAAAGTTATAGCAGTCTGTCATTTCAGCTTGGGTATCAATTTAGTGACCTCTTTCTTTTTTATTACCCAAGACATAATATAGCTTTTTCCATCATTTTAACCATAAAAATATTGGGAACTAAACAAAAACATATATTCCTTTCTCATCCTGTGTTAGGTCTCTAATATTTTCTCATCATTTATTAATTACATATTCCATTTTCTAATTTAATTACTTTGCTTTCTAATTTTCCATTACATGCTCCCATTTTCATATTTGTCCAAATAAATTATTATTATACATTATATTATACAGTGGTCTGTGAGAAAAATTCGTAATAATACCTTATGATCAGGAAAGGGACTCTCCGAAATTACATCATAATTTTTCCTTATTTGTTACTTCTCAGTGTCTCCCCTATCAAATCTATTCTGTATGTAAATTGAAAGATTTTCTGTAAATCAAACTATATTGTTTTGGCCTTGTACTGTCTGTCCTGCTATCCCCACAATAAGCTGGTGCAAAGACTTTGCTGTTGAGATTTCAGACAAACAAAAATACAAGATAGATTCTTGTTGGATGCTTTCTGTTTTCCTGTACCTCTGGGGATGAGTTACAGTTTTATAAATGAACACAAGGAAAAGGGATGGATGCATTAAAAGTCAGCAAACAATAACAGGCTTTGAAAAGTAAGTATGTTCTTATATTCATCCACATTCAAGTGAACACTTAGGCATAGATTAGTGAGATGCAAACCAAAAAATGAGTGTGACAACCATGGACTTTATCAACTTGCTGAATTACTGACTTTACTACCCCTATGTGTATCTGGATTTGAGCCACCTGCCTACAAATGAAGAGGAGCATCACAGCAAGATGTAGGTGATGCCAAACACAGGCACAGTTGGGAGCCTTGAACATGGGAGTTTGGAATATTTCAGGTCCTGTTTCTAAGCTGCTCTTTTTCCATTCAGAGCTCTGATCTTGAGCGGCCCTTCATCTGGTGGGGCTGCTCACAGGATGCCCAAAGCAGGTGGGATACAGCTGTGCCCACTGCAAGGGCCTGAGAGTCATGATGTGGGGCCAGATGAGGTTATTTGAAAAATGACCAGGTGCAGGTCATGTCTTTTTAACATTTGTCTGACTTTTGAGGGCATTTAGCCTACCCATGAAACCTTCATTGGAGTTGTTTCATGTGACTACACATCTTGCTCTTGTTCTGATGAAAGTACCACCCCAGTTCCATGATAGGTATGCTTAGTGACTGGTTATTCTGCCCTTCTCTACTTGATATAAGTACAACCTTGTCATAAGTATGTGGTTTTACCAAAACCAGAAGATGGTCAGTATTGCTTCAATTTTGTTTTACCTACCACTTCTTAATGTAGTTAGCAAAAATGGCACATCCTGATGCTGGAAAATTCTCAAATATTTATACATTCTGATGGATGTGTGGAGACAGTAAGGGAAGAAATGAAGTGGTTGTACTGCTTCAAGTATTTCCCTTAAATTTTCAAGTAAAAGACATCTGAAGGCTAGGAGTAAAAGAGAAGATGAGTTAGCCTCAGTATGTTTAATTTGGTAAAGGTCTACTGTAGATATAAAAGGAAAAAACCACTATTGCCTGTATTTCTGGCTGGGTGGACTGAATTCCTGACACAAAAACCCTGTTGCCTCCTTATGGAGACATGGAAAGTTATCTCAGCTCTGCTACTCCCTTTGTGATTATCATTTGTAATATTACATTATTGAACGTTTAACGAAGTGTTTAAGGAATCTCTTCTTCAGGAAAGATTCGAAGCAGGATCATGATAATTCTGTTGAAGTCTGTTTCCTTAAATATCATGCTATAAAAAGGAACAGACTTTCTTTAGGAAGTTGAACAATGTGGGACAGCTCAGAGAGATGCTAACTGTACGTGTGATGGAATGGGGACCAGTTCAGGGTGCCTGCTGAAGACTTGCCGTGGTCTGAGGGTGCTCCCCTGTCCTTTGGAGGAATCTGTAAGTCCACAAAACCACATTTGGCTCCTCAGACTGTCTGTACCTCATGAGTAAGCAGAACAGTTTCTTCATTTAGGAGTGTGTTGTTGCTGCTGAACTGCCTACAAGAAGTGACAGTACTGACTTGCTGTTCACATTAATTTGTTTCACCAGGAGCTCTCTGGTTTCTATGAGTTTATTACTGGTGTAATAAACGCTCTGCTGCAGAACCATAAGTGGGAACTGCAGATTTGAAATTATATGCTTCTTGCAGGACTTCTGAAAGCTCTTTGGGAGCTGGGGCCAGATGGACAGCTGAATAATGATCCCAGGGGATGGCAGAATCTCTGTTTGATTGGTGTCAAAAAGTGTATCTCTACTCAACTTTCTTACGTGTTACCCTCCTGCTTTTTTTCTTTATAGCACAGATAAAGCTGAGGTAGGTTTAAGGTCATTGTATTTCATCTTATCCATGGTATATGAATAACATGACAAACACATTACTTTTGAGCTACAGCTTGCTGCATAATTCTAAAAATGTAAAGATATATTGAGTCTACACATAATTTTTTTATGACATAACTAATGTTTATAACTTGACATTAATGTGTTATATCCCTTGACTGTATTAAAATTTTCAGAATTTTTTACAGCATAAGGGTTAATGTCTTGAGCAATAGTGTGTTTTTTGCAGACTAACAGAACTGATTTATTAAAATCAAGTGAGGTACTGATCTTACTGTATTTTTTTCATCTGTTTTAAGTTCAGTGAAGGAAAGAATACAAGGCTAGAGATAAATAACAGAGAGAATAACATCAGAAAAAAGAGAAACATAAGGAATGAAGAGGAATGAAGCTGAGAAGGTCTGCATGCAACATTCGGGGTTATCTTAAATATTTCCTCTCCTTTTTCCAGATCGCTGAATAGTTTAGGTTGAAAAAGATTCCTAAGAACAAGAAGACCAACTGTTAACCCAGCATTGCCAAGTTCACCACTAAACCACATGCCCAAGTGCCACATGTTTTTTGAACACTCCCGGAGTGGTCTTTCCATCACTTCCCTGGTGGTCTTTCCATTACTTCCCTGTTCCAATGCCTGACCATGCTTTCAGTGAAGACATTTTTCCTAATATACAATCGAAACCTCCCCTGGCTCAACTTGAGACCGTTTCATCTCATCCTGTCACTTGTGAGAAGAGTGTGACCCCCATCTGGTTACAACCTCCTTTCAGGTAGTTGCAGAAAGTGATAAGGTCCCCCCGTAGTCTCCATTGCTCCAGTCTGAATAACCCCCATCCTGTTAGCCGCTCTTCCTAAGAGTTGTGCTCCTGTCCCTTCATCCTGTTTTGTTGTCTTTCTCTGGGTATGCTTGAGCACCTCAATGTCTTGTAGTGAGGGGCCCCAAAGTGAACAAAGTACTCACTACAAAGTGAACACAGCCTCACCAGTTTCAAATACAGGGGGATGATCATTTCCCATGTCCTGCTGGCTCCACTATTCCTGATAAAGGCCAGGATGCCATTGGTCTTCTTGGCCACATGGGCACGCTGCTGGCTCACATTCAGACACCTGTCAACAAGCACCCCCGTGTCCTTTTTCTGCCAGGAAGCTTTCCAGCTACTGATCCCAAGCCTGTAGCATTGCATGAGGTTGTTGTGACCCAGGTGCAGGGACCTGGCACTTCACCTTGTTGAATATCCTACAACTGGCCTCAGTACATGGATCCAGCCTGTCCAGGCCTGTAGAGTCTTCTTACTCTCAAGTAGGTCAACACTCCCACCTAGCTTGGTGTTGTTTATCAACAATTGTCTATTTTTCCAAGACTTTTTGGCATTTATATACTATATATTTAGTATATAAGATATACTATTAATACTATATACTTAGTATAATATATACATATATTATACTAAGTGTATTTCCTCCTGGCTGGCGAGGTCTGTACTTCTTCAGCTTCCCAGGACTGGACTTTTTTTGCATTTCACTTCTTTATCAGTGTGGAATTACTGCTTTTCTGAGCTCAACAGTGCTCTTTTCTGCTTTTCTGTATTTAGAACCCATCAAGCTTAAAAATAGATGTCTAGTCTCGAGTACAGATATGCTATGTGTTTGTGAGTTCTGTCCAGAACAACTTAATGTGGGGATATTGTATTGAGTCTGCATGGCCTGGTTTTTGGTAACGGGGGGCTGCAGGGGTGGCTGCTGGAAGCTTCATTCATGTCCAGTAGACCCAGTCCCTCAAGGCTCCAAAGATGGGTGGGCTGCTGGCCAAGGCTGGGCCAATTAGAAATGGTGGTAACGCTTCTGTGATAACAGATTTAAGAAGAAAGAAGACGAAAAGTTGTTGGGCAGTTGTAATTGTGGCCAGAGAAGAGGAGGGTGAGAATATGTGAGAGGAACAACTATGCAGACACCAAGGTCAGTGGAGAAAGGAGGGGGAGGAGGAGCTCCAGGCACTGGAGCTGAGATTCCTCTGCAGCCTGTGGTAAAGACCGTGGTGAAGCAGCTGTACCCCCACAACCCATGAAGGACCACAGAGATGCAGACCTGGTGTGGAGGAGACACATGCCAGAGCAAATGAATGCCTGAGAGGAGGCTGTGACCCTGTGGGAGAGCTGTGGACAGAGGAGCCCACTCTGAAGTAGCCTGTCCTGGAGGCAGGAGTGGAGCAGAGGAACTATTCATCTCCCTGAGCAGTGGGTGAAACCACAGGTGATGAACTGGCCATAACCCCCATTCCTTGTCTCCTTGCACTGCTGGAAAAAGAGGTAAAGCTAGGAAGGAGGGAAGGGTTGGGGGAAGGTGTTTTTAAGGTTTTATTTTATTTCTCATAATCCTGCTCTGATTTTATTAATAGTAAATCTAATTAATACCTCTAATTCAAGCCTGTTATGCCCATGGTAGTATTTGGTGAGTGATCTCTCCTGGTCCTTAACTCATGAACCCTTTGTTATATTTTCTCTCCTCTGTCCAGCTGTGGAGGGGAGTGAGTGACTGACTTTGGTGGGTGTCTGGAATCCAGCCAGGGTCAATCCACTACATAGAAAAAAAATGATACTGTGACCCTCTGTCATTGCAGGTTCTAATAAAATGTAATTTTATTAGGAGTATTGCTGGAAATGGGAGTTACCTTATTTTGTTAAATTCTCTGTCTTCACTGAAGTGTTTCTGCATTTAAAATACTCACCGAAAAGTAAAAAACAGCAATAAAAGTTTAAAACCATTATTTTGATCAGATAGATGGTTTAGCTTTGTGGTTGTCTAATAGAGTAGGATCTCTGTCTATGCAGCTGAACAGAGTCAAGGTCTTTGTGCTTGCAGGACCCAACATGGAGAAGAAAATCCACCACAGCAAACCAGCAGGGCATATTCACAGCTTCATGCTTGCTATTTATGATCAACATGACATGAATCAACTCTGAAACAGAAACTTCATAACTTAAAATAGTCCTGAGCCTATGGGCAGTTATCTGTGGGTGCATGTTGACGGTAGACTATACCATTATTTCTGGCTTGGCTGCATGCTAAACACCTGTATAGTTCCTGACTAGTAGGGCTGTTTTGTGCATCGTTTCTCTGTACACTGTGCTCAAGTCAGGCATAACTCTGTCAAACCATTACAATCTGTGGAATGATGTCTTCTGCTTCTTGGTGTGAGTTGAGTTGGTCCTTGGGGTTCTTGCCCCAGTTTGCATGTGTCAGCTGCTCTTACTGAGGAGGACTCCGTCAGCCCTTTCTGAATATTGAGAGTTCCTCAGGGTACATGCATTTCCCCAAAAGGAGCATGTATTTTCTTTAGGAATGTTATTCCATTTTTTTTAGAAGTAAAAAACATAACAGAAAAACATACTTTTCTGAAAAAGAATCCTGGCAGTTGGTTGTGCTGTTAAATCTACAAGACTATTTTGTGAAAGTATAAATTCATATGATTAATCAGGTGAATTTTTAAATATCTTTGTTTTCTTTCTGCATTTCTACTGCAATGTTAGTGAAGCCATCAATAAATTTGTTGGCTGCAACAAAAAATATTATTCAGCCCCTTTTGCCATCTGTTGTTAAGCAGCCGTCATTAAAAAAATCCTGTAGACATTAATAATCTCGAAAGGACTTGTTATGTGAAATGTCTGGCATTAGAATACACATTACAGTTACCTTGAAGTCCCAGGCACCAATATCAATCATTTTGTATTCTGTCATTATTCGACAATGGCATAATTTTGTATGTTGACTTTTCACTCCTGCCAGAGAGTAGGTGCTTGTGAAAACATTTTAACTGCATCTACAGCATGAGGGGGAGTTGAAATGATGACTGATCAGATGAAGGAGGGAAGAACCTTTGTCCGTGCTGCAATTAAAAACGACTTTTGTTTTTTACTGTATATAAAGAAAGCTAAGTGTTGAGGAGCCTCCAAGTACTCAAAGTGTTTTTGAATGACAATGTTTTTATCCAGTCCTGGGAACATGCAAAGAAAAGCAAATGAGTAAAATATGTTACTTAGAAATGTTTTACATAAATCTGAACCTAAGCATTCAAGACTCTTTATGGAATCATAACTGCATCCTAATGGTTTTCTTGTCACCACACTGTTGGCACTATCACTGATGAGCCCCAGTGGTACAAACACACAAATGTTACCGTAGTTTTGCTCACCTGCAAGACCCAGTGTTGGCTTATTAGGAACGGCAGTTTAGTGCTGTTTGCTGAAGTAGGAGCATCACCCTTCTCTTCTGATCCCTCCACATTGGTGCTGTACATTCATATATGCCTGCTCTAGTGTCTGTGCCCCCTTTCTTCTAAACTTTTGACTCTTTTGGCAAAAGCTGAAGTCACAGAAAATAGTTTTGCAGTTATACTTGTTTTTCCTGATCTAGCTTGTCATAGTTTTAATTCCAAAAGTTTAACCTGATTCTGTTAATTCTGTTAAGTGAGGTGAACTCTGTTGATATGTAATGCGAAATTATCATTATGTCAGAGTAAGGATATCTGTACAATGTTATACCATTCACAGGCTATAGAGAGATACCTTTATCTATATCTAGATCTATAGTGGTGATAGCCTGCATCTTACAAAGATGTCTTACTGACTTTTGCTCTTGAACCCTCTGAGCTACCAAGATTAACTCCTTTGTTTAGCTGTGGCAAAAGAACAAGGAATTAGTGCTCACCAGAATGGAGTTTTAATGCTTTCACCTAAGCAGCAGCACAGCCTAAGGCTCAGCAGAGTTAGGCTCTACTAAGGAAGTTAAAACAAATGCTAAACTGTTCTTAATCTCTATAAATAAAAGAGGAGTGGAACTGCTGTGAGAAAAGAAGGTAGGAAGTGGGAAATTAACACTACCAGAAAGATAACAAAATCAATTTAATTTGCTCACTTTGAACTTAATGTACTTGATTTACAAGAGATTGGGTATTTTCCATACCAAAATAATTAGAGAACTGAAATTCTGACTCTGTTTTTAGAAATCTGAAATTTCAAATTCAGTGAAAGATTTATAATCAGGTTTCTGTGCTAGGGCAGAATTTTTGGATTGGGTGGTTTATATTTATATTTTTTAGAATTACTTTTGAAAGAATGTATAATTGAAGACACAGAAGTAAGTGGTAGAAATGGATGGAATTTAGTATGCATTTGCCAGTCAATATGCCAGTGGTGATCCAGATCAGTCTATGTGATGGTTTTCTTCGTTACATAGTATATATTCTAGAAAAATGGAGAATAGAAGTTTCAATCCAGTTAGACGTTGTGAAATTATGGTGCTATGTGGTTTTTTCACCTGAAGGAAATGGGGATCAAAATTAGAAAAGGAAGATGGCATAGGGAACTGGCTGATGGAGAGGCAAAAACAGGTTGTGAGAGAAGGTGAGTTATGACCCTGGGGGCTGATAATATTAGCAAATTAGGATGACAGGATAGGAAGAACAAAGAAATACAAACATTCAAAAAGCCCATCAGTGACGATGACTGAAGGATAAAATAGAAAAAACACTTAATGACTGAGAGATGGAGTAACTACACAGGGATGAAATTTAGCAATGGAAGTGTAAAGTTAGACATCTTTATGTTTAGTAACAAGAAAATATTTCATAATTTTATAATGTGGCAGTGAAAGAAAAAGATAGTCTTAGGCCTACTGCTCATTAACGTGGTTATGAGTAGTAGAGTAAAAGTGCAATTGCCATCCTAGGAAGTGTCAGGCAAGTTATTTTAAAGGCAAGAATTTGAACAAGCCATTGCTCAAGTCCCTGTGTAGAGTACTGCACCATTCATATTCAAGAAATTTTGAACAAAAACAGGTAGGTTGACTGGGGACTAATAGATGCAGGCTCTAAGATAAAAGCTTAGCGTGAATGTGATTGATGCCACTAAGTATATCAGAGAAGTAAATGCAAGGGAAAGAGAAAAGCCATTTGAGCTGATGAAAAATGTTGCTGAAATAAAGGGGTTTTCCTCGCCAAGAATAATATTTGACTAGAAAAAGGATGTTGTTAACCATCACAGCAAGTAGATTCAGGAAATGATTTCTCAGAAGGTAATGGAGGGCCAGACGTAGTAGTTGTCAGATGGACTTGACATGTTCGAGAGAGACAATCTGGTATCTGATAAGGTATTTGGGCAATCATATGATTGTTTCTGCAGTGGACGACTGATTTCAGGTTGGTGATTTCTTTTTGCTCTGTGTTTACGCTGATGTACCTGATTTAGAAAGCAGTTAAGAACTGGAAGAGCACTGTCACATACACTGATGCTACTTCACTGCTGTAAAAATATTTTCTCAACCTAACGATTTGTAATTCCCCAGTGGAGGGATGAAGTAGAGCCAGAGTGGTTTTGTGTACTCTAATCTCACCTTACTGGGAATACAATAGTAATTACCAACAAGAAAGAAAATATTTGACATTCTTCATTATGGGCACAAAATTTTCAGTCATTGGAGATAAATGAATCATTACACCTGCTGGAATCTGTGTGGGCAGAGATGATTATGAAATCATGTCTAGCTTATCCATTTATGTGTCATATAGGCTTTTGCCCTCTGAAGTAGATGCTATTGCTTCCGGCACATGTTCCCACCTTCTGGAGGAAGTGCCATTTCTGTTTAACCTTAATGTTTCTGCACAAGAGCATTATATTGTGAGATCCTAATTCTTTGCTACAGTTACTATTATCTTGAAATTTAAAACTTCAGAAGACAATGGAATAGGGCTATTCCAATAATCTCTGAAGCATCAAAATTAGAAGTTATTGACTCATTTCAGAGAATATCAACAGAAGAACAAGTCATCATTCTGTTTAAATGCAATTTGAATTGGTGCTGTGCAGGCAGAATTTCTGTTCCCATGAAAAAAATGAATGATTTGTTTGTTTGCTTCCTCAATAAACATTTTGTTACAATTAGTAATTTCATTCTGAGAAAGTGGAAAGGAAATTTTCCCCCCAGTAATTCCCCCCCACCATCGGTATAATTTGATAAAAATCCATGGAAGATCAAGAAGAATGAGCTTAGTCTGTTGATGAAAAAGGCCACTGGACAACAGTGGATTGGGCAAGTGGAGAAGGCAGAAGAAGATAGCAGAAGTCAACCGTCAGCTTTTGTGGTGGGGAAGAAAGATGGAAGAGGTGGTGGGAAGGGAGATGGACAAAAAGAAAGGACAGATAATTTTGAACATCTTCTTTCTGGGGAAACCACTGAAATCTGTGGACATTATACTGGAACAAGAGGGGAAGACTTGCTAAAAAAAGCTAGTGATAAGAGTACCTCAGATTATATGGGTGTGGAATTCTATTACATTGGAGAAATAGAGTTACTTAGTGTAAAAAATGGCAGGCCAGAAGGAGAAAATGTCCACTGTTTGCTGGAAGAAGTTGCTCTGCCCTGGGATTTCCCTGAGGGATACTGAGTATATCCAAGAACTGAGACAGAGACTGTGTATGTCAGGGGAATAAGTAAGGACTAGTGACTGGTGGGACAGGCACTGTAAAATTATAGAAATATCCTATCTTTAGTGAAGAAACTTTGCAGAGCTTTGTTATTCAGGATATAATCATTCTAGATTGATATACCCCAGTGACAGTGTCTGCACATACTGCAGATACAGGTGCCAGACACTTTCTCTCATTGTTTACCATGAGTAAATGAAGATTGTTTTCTGTGTTGTTTCTTTAATTGCCAATTACCATGAGAAAGAGTTGAATTTCATGTTGTATGTTGTTTAGTTAAATTGTATTTGATGTATCTTCTCTAAACCTTCAATTTCATGAACACTTCTCTTTCCTTTATCCTTAAGTGTGAAAGGAAATCATAACCTCCATGATCACTCCTCAGCCTAAAATATGCAAGTGGAACTTTATGTGACCTTCTCAGTGCATTGATTCGATCTTGTCTGTGGACGCATTCACACTTGACATAACAGAAAGAGATTATTTTCTATTTAGTTCTCTCCAAGGAATATTTTGACCTCACTTTCTGCAATGTCTTCATGTGTACTGTCTTTGCAAAGTGACTTTTATTCTCCAAAGAACATGTGCTGTTGCCAGTTTTCACATTTTTCCCATTTGTTTCTATTTTTAAGAAAGAAACAAAAATTTGACATTTTCAGTCTTTATAGAAAGACCTGATTATCTGGGGAACTCAGGAGTAAAAAAGGCAATCGAAATCAATTACACATTTTGTTTTCTGGGTTTTTTTTTAGTTTTCTGAATGTATTTTGGTCATGCACATGGGCGTTTTTCTAGTGGGAGAGAAGATTTGTGGTCCTTATTTCAGCTATTTTTTGTGTAATCAATACTTGAATCAATTCAGAATGCACCATCTGTGTGCAGAGAGCAGCTATCCAAGTGCTGTGGTTTAACCCCAGCTAGCAACTCAGCCCCACACAGCTGCTTGCTTACCCCCCCACCAGTGGGATGTGGAGAGAATTGGAAGAGTAAAAGAGAAAACCCATGTGTTGACATAAGACAGTTTAATAGGCAAAGCAAAAGACACACACACAAGCAAAGCAAAACAAGAAATCAATTCATTGCTTCCCATGGATGGGCAGGCAGGTCTTCAGCTGTCTCCAGGACCGTTGGGTTCTAGCATGCCTAATGGTTAGTTACATGGGAAGACAAATGTCATCACTCAAAACGTCCCCATCTTCTTCCTTCTTCCCCCAGCTTTATATGCTGAGCATGACACTATGTAGTATGGAATATTCCATATTCAGCCAGGGTCAGCTGTCCTGGCTATGTCCTCTGCCAGCTTCTTACGCACCCCTAGCCGCCTTGCTGGTAAGGCAGTGCAAGAAGCAAAAAAGGCCTCGATGCTGTGCAAGCACTGGTCAGCAATAACAGAAACATCTCTGTAGCATCAACAATGTTTTCAGCACAAAAATGCAAAACATGGCCCTGTACTAGCTAGTATGAAGAACGTTAATTCTACCCCAGCTGAAACCAGCACAGGAAGTAAATGTTATCTTCATATGTTGTGAGACCATATAAGTAAAATACTTAGGAAATATACCAAGTAAAATACTAAGGAAAATAAACCTCTAAGTCCCATTCTTCAGTTCATTTATACAGAATGAGGACATTTGTCTTGACAAGAAGTCAGCAGCATTTGTGGTTACCAGGTATTCCTATCTGGACCTTTTTACCGTTTCTCAGGCCCCTCTCAACTTTCCACTCCACGCTTTTTCCTCTCCAGTGTTTCCTATTGTTAATCGATCTTAAAAATGGTTTTAATTACCTATTTTTTTTAAAATGATGCTGCTTACTAATGAAGGATTCTGATAATAAAGGGAAATAGTGTATTTTCTGCAATCGAATCAAGATGACTTATCCACATAATGTTGATGAAATACTAGCTCATAACCTTGATGTTGGTGATATTACAAGATGACTTTTGCAGTTTCTGGTATTTTCGATTGTGGGAGACCGAGGAGTAGAAACTCCTGCAATTAAAGGAGGCTTTGATTTACAACCCTGGAAGAGACTAGGTTTGGCTTAATTGACAGAGATTTATAGATCTTAAGCAAAAGGATTACAAGCCTGTGTTCATAGTTATAGGTAAAATTGTACACTGGGTGTTCTGGTGGAGGGTTTTAAAATATAATAGTGTGATTTCATATAGTTTAAGTTAAGAATGTAGATGGTATAAGAGAGACATCTGTGTGTACGTGACATGAGAAGTTATTGGTCAAGACATAGCTGCATTGCAACGGGAAGTGCCACAGGTGGTAGGTCATAAAGTCAAAACAAAGTGTTGTTTTAAGTGCCTATTGGATTAGAAAGTTATAAATTACGATGTAACTCTAAATCTTGTGACTAGTCGCCATTATTCGGAGTTATTGTAGAACCTCACGCCTTGACTGATGCGTTTTGTTATTTTAAACAATAAATTTGTGTAATTGCATAGTCCCATCCCTGAAAGTTATTTCCTCCGACGAGTGAACGTGCGGGAAATTTGACATTTGATGTTTGTCAGAATACTTTACTTGATATTCATCTGCATTGCTGTACTGTCTAATATATTTTTATTAGTGAAATGTTAAATAGAAAACAGTATTTCTCACATCAGCTTCTGTTTCTGGAGATTTCAATGTCACTCAGAAAAAAGCATCAGCATTCATCAAGGTTAATGAAAAAGCATCACCAAATCTAATGAAAATGAATAAGCCAAAACTGCTCACTTTTATGATATTTAATAACACAGATGTCTTCTCTTTACCATATTTATTTAGTACAATTATATTGAGTACTTGAGATTTCAAGCTTCTGCTCAGCTTTATTCATCAGAACAAAAGAATTTGATGCTTTCAGGGCCTAATACCCATGATGTGACTATACAATGGAGACTACAATTTACCCCAGTTCTAAAAAAGGAGCACTTATGTACTGGAATTAAATGAATTGAAGATTTATCCATATAGCCCATTTATGTGACAAATACCTGAAGTCTTGACTTGCCCCATAGGTACGTGCTTAGGAAAACCTTTTCTCGAACCAGATCCCTTCAGATCTGGATACTCACATTCCTTTTGTATTTATTTCTTTCTTACAGGGATGAAAGAGATAAATAATGGAAATTGTTTCCATGTGAGGTTTTCATTGGGATTGTGCCATGCAGTCCCTGTTGGGTAAACAGCAAAAGAAATTAGGCTTTGAGAGACACGCAGTGTTTTACCTCCTGCTGTACTCAATGGAAACAGCAGTATTTTCCGTCGTGTATAAGGTCACTTTGTTTGGGTGCTGTGAAGAGGACTTCTAATTTTCAGAAGTATGTGATAATGAAAGTGTATTTTAAAGTAAGAAATTTGAGAAATAAAGAATTTCTGTTCTACTCCCTTCATGCTTTACCACTTGCCTTTTTTTTTGGTTTTGTTTTTGTTTTGCACTGAATGTGTTGGGGTGTTTATTTCCTTGCATTGTAACTGCCACTGCTTCATTTCTATACTTTAATAGCATTGCAGAATATCAAGGGTGGGAGAGTAGGGAGAAGGGGAAGAGGGACATTCCTCTTGGGGAAAATTCACTTCAACTGTTCTGGTTTAATTTCACTATTTTTCACATAAGACTTCTGATATTTTTCATTCAAGTTTTCTGTATAGTCTGCTTTATTCTTTTTTACTTACCATTCTGCCCATCACTTAGTCTCAAAATTGTACTGTAACAGTATAATTTATTTGTTTATTTCTTTTTACTAACAACTTTCTACAGATGCTTACAATATGTTAATTTCTAAACTAGAGATTTATAACCTAGAGTCTTGTTAAGATAGATGTCTGGATCACTGGATGGATAGGGAACTTCCTCTGCTTTTCTTCAGCTGATGCTTTCTTCCTTTCCCTTGACACTGTGACTGGGAGATAATTTGGGATACAAACTGGCAAGATTCAGGAGTACAAGAAAAGAAAACTTGTTTAGCAGAATGAAAAAAAGGGCAAGAGATTCATAGAGACACTTGTGCTTAAAAAAATTCAATGTCTTGGCCAATGTGTTTGAATATTTGCTCTTTCATAAAGCTCTGAAAAAATATATGTAGTTGATGCAGGACCTGACAAAGGACTTGCAAAATTGCATGTCTGTCTTTCTACTTATTTGATTTCTGCAAACCCATGCAGCCTGCAGCCTCTTTTTGATCCCTGTAAGGCCATTCATGTAAGAGTTGTACTTGATGATCCTTGTGGTCCCTTCCAACTTAGAATATTCTGTGATTCTGAGTGATATTCCAGAGAAGTTGGTGTTATTACTAGGAAGTAGGTGTTTTCATTCCTATTTTATATATAGTTTCTGAGAATCAAGCAATTTAGGTGGCAGAAGCTGCAAAAAATATTTAAATGACCTTAAAATTCTAGCCTACAGTGGCACAGAAAATACATCAAAATTTAAATAGTTCATATAGTTTACCTGATCTCTGCTTTGTGTCAGTGGTATTTCATCTGGTCCTGATCTTATTCCCATAGAAGAAACTGCTTGCTCCTTGTTCTCCTGACTTGAGTCAGCTTCTGGGGCAACAGGAGAAAGGGTCTGCCTGTAAAAATCTGTTGTGCTTCTATTGTATTTTCCTATTTTATTACTGTAATTAACCTTGTATAGTTTCCTTTACAGTCAGTGCAATTACATTTACTCTTGCTTTTGAGAGATTATATATTCAGAGATATTTCCTCTATTTAAAACAAGAAAACTAGAATCAGGCTTACATTTTTTGAGTGGTTTCATTGTACCTTTCAGTAAAATTCAGGGCTGGCCTACTGTAGAGCTATCAGCAATGGTATCTTCTGCAAGTACGAGCATGTCTGCTGTTGAACTCAGCACAGCTACTTTTGAAAGAATGAGCTAGGTTTTCCACAAAATTGGACAGTTGTAATGAAAAATACAGAAAAAGCAAAGTACTACTATACTTCAAAAATGCACACAAGTAAGAGAATTTTTCTTTTCTTTGCTAAATGAAGTTTTAAACTACATTTATGCTGCATCTTGCTTGTCAATACCAGGTCATGCAAAGATTAAGAGTTGTGTCAATGAACTGAGAATAAGGTCAAAGATGAGTATTCATTCAGTCTCTAGCCTGTGAAAAGGCACATGCATTTACAAGAAATTGTGATTCCTAAATAAAATAGGAATGGAACAGTATGTACACTATCTTCCAAATTATCGAATTACAGAACTTTGTGAGTGGTTTTAGGGGCTAATTTGGGATTATAACCTAGAAAAACTAAAAGGCCAAGCAAGCTGATAGTAAGAAAACAGAAAGCTTGAGTAGAGGCAATAATAGTGAGAATAATTGAGGAAAGTTGTCAAAAAACATGTTGTGCAATTTTGTTGGCTATTGTGATTAGTAGTGGAAAGATAAATTTTGAGAAAGAAGATGGGCTCATCTTAGCAATGTGAAAAGTGAATTAAAAATACTGTTTTATATTGTGTTCACCTACATGTCTAGCTTCTGAGATGATGAATATCTGTAAGTCTGGCTGTAGGGCTTGGGACTGATGTACAGCTTACTCATCTGAATATAGTCATCCTCTCTAGTCTGTTTTTTTGGAAGGTTCTAGTGATGTTTCTAGTGATCGGATTAGGTGGGAAAAATACTCTGTTGGACAGAGTGTTCTGGCCTTCCTTACACTGCTCTATAACAGATGGACTAAGGAGTGTGGACTTGGGAGAATCATCTCCCTTCCCTTTTCAGAGCTCTTATGTGTGTCAGTCAAGGCCTTAAATGCAACAGAGAGGCCACAGAGAGGTGGAAATACACCAGAGGAAAACAGTTCTTATGAGATAATTTATTAGATGACTTTCACCCTTTTTCTACTGGTTCTTGGATGATTAGTGGATGAAATGTGATTTGTGACCATTTTTTCATTATTTATAATAATTAGTTGAATGATTATGAGGATATGGGTATGAGGATATCAGTCTCTGGATTTTCTTCTCAATGACTCACTGAAATTACTTCTTGAAGAGAGGTTCAGCGCTAGTTTTCTATTTCTTCTGGCTCACCAAGGGTATGAGGTAGTTCTTTATTCCTGGACTGGAGGACTTTTACATTTTTTCAGATGGTGCTCTTCTTTCCTCATCGCCTGATATTTAAGTACTCATGTGCACATGCCATCATACTCTTTATTCCCTTGTGTTTTTCTCCAAATTTCCTAGTGAATATGCACTTTTTTCCTCAGAGACATGCATCAGTAATGAAAAGAATTCAGAAATGTTTCGTTTTGCAACAATGGTTCATGATTTTTAAAAAAATAAACCCAAACTTACTTGGTTTTTCAGTGCTTTCCTCATGTTAGTAAGTTACTACCGCACAGTCTTTTATGTAAGGAGTAAATAGCTCTTCTGGGGATGGAGGATGGGAGGCTATTTTGATCCGTTAATTTAATGGCTTGTAGCCTTCATTTCAAGGCAACAACAAATACTAGTCTAGAACAGTTACATTAATTTCTAAATAATGTTTTATAAGAAATACTGCCTTCTTCCCCTTAGTTCATTTTCACTTAACATTGGAATAGTGGGTTAACGTTGAAAATAGTGCATCAGAAACAAGTTACCAGCTGTGGAAAAGGGACTCCTTTTTGTTCCTCATTGAAATATACTCATGTCTGCTTATACTCCTTATCCACTTATGTTAGGCCACTACTCACAGGTTATCAGTGCGTCACTTCTCACTATGCCATTGGTTAAGGAATTTTAATGATTGCCCTTTTCTTGAGCATTCCTGGGGATTTCTCTTTAGGCTGTCCTTCATGGTTGGTTGTATGCAATAACAGATCAATTGGAAGAGTATCATGAGGGATGGACCTATGGGATTATAATTAGATTTTACTTGGTAATTTTGTTTCACTGAATATGTATATAAAAAAGCATAAGCAATTGCTTTGCTATAAGCCAGAAGGCACTGACCAGTATGCAATGGTATTGCTGACTACTTATGAGCAGATGTTTGTTTCATGAAGTGCCAGTCATCATTGAGCTTTGAAAATGAAGCTGACTTTTATTTCAAGTAGTCCCTGTCTCTGCAAGCTGCAGTTGACATGGAGATCTTCTGAAAATGCTAATCTTTGGGTTTGCAGTTTTACTTTTGCACTTCCTGCTTCTATCTCCCCCCTCCTTCCCTGGCTCCCAGTGACCCCACAGGGAACGAGTTCTGCTGAGAAGCAGAAGTGAGTCATTTTCCCCAGCAAGTGAAATACGCCTCTCATTTCTCTCAGACTCTGGAGAATTTATTTTCTATTTCTGCAGGCAACAGCTGAACTTGAGTCTTTGGTTTCCAACTGATGAGGCATCTAGGAGGATTCAGCACAGTGTAAGCTCTAGTATGTCAGTGATTTAAGAAGTGATTTGGAAGGAGGCTGCTGAAGTCAAAATTATAAAATTTCCTTTATTTTACAAACAGGGCAAACTGCAAATCCAAAACCTGGTTTTGGCTGCACCTTTAATCAATGTCAAAACAGTGTTTCCTATTTTGCATAAGGGGGAGGCTCAAGTGAAACCTTTCTCTTGTCAACTTCCATGCTACCAGAGGGAAGTTTTTCCTCAGTCTCTGGGATCTCAGCTAGCTGGGGAATCAGGACAAGGAGTAGCTGAGGGAAGCAACACATGTCTAAACAGCTGCTGATGTCTCACTCTTCCTCCCCACTGGTGTTGGGAATGAGAGTCTTGTGTCCTTGGGACCAGAGATTCCAAAGGCATCTCCTGATGCTTTCAGGGAAAAAGGCAAAATTAGGCAGAGACTGAAACTGGAATAAAAACCCTATTAACCCTTCTCTTTTCTATTTCACTCTTTAGTGGTGTGTGAGAGCTTTGAATTCCTAAGTGTGACGGCTTTTTGTGAAGAGTTAGTTGACTGTGAGGAAGAGAGGTGTGAGCAGGGTGGAATTTTATGCATCAGTAGCCAGTGAGTCGTATGTGTTACGAACGAGTGAGGTTGATTTAAAAATCACTGATAAGGGTATAAGTAAAAACCAGATTAAATATTAAATGACAGCATGACAACGTTTGTTGGCAAGATTCAGTCTACTACTTACTACACAGTGGTACACCAAGGAAAACCCAACAACAAACAAAATCCAGTCTGTGTGAATGACAAAAGGACAATGAGGGCAAAGATAAAAAGGAATATGGCCTAAAAGCTTAACAGTACTCAAACTTAACAGTACTTAGCTTATACCTTAACAATTTAACAAAGGAACAGCACTTAGTTGTCCTTAAGTTATACCTAACTTAACTTATACCTTAACTTACAACTTGACCTTAACAATTTAACAGAGGAATAATACTTAACAGCATTTAACCTAACTTATAAGTTAAACTTAGCAACTTAGTGAACAACAACATGTAGCAGCATTCCATTTAGCTTATAATTTATGGCTTAACCTTACTTACAGGTCTAGCTTGCTTACATATCTAAGATACTTAAACATCTAAGAAAGCAGCATTTCTCCCAGCTTTGCTATATCATATGTGCACGTGCATGCACACAGACATAAAGAGTGCAATCAAGGTACCTGTGAAAAATTCCCCTCGAACATAAGTGAAATACTTACCTCAGATGCCTTTGCATCTCCCCAGTGGATGAAGGGTTGAGTATCAAGGAGTGAAGATATTGGTCCAGGATTTGCTGTTGTTTGTTGATCCTCCGAGTACAAAAAACTTGAGCGTTCACTAGCTCTGAGAGGTGTCCCACTCAGAGGGAGATTGCTCGTCACAGCTTGCTGCAGTCCAGGAGAGCTCAAAGGGTCTCATTTTGGCTGCTATTTCAAAATTTTAGACAGGTCTGTTCCCTCTGCACTGTTGGGTTGATCAATTAGGTATCATCCTCTAAAGTGTCTGTCAACAGCATACATGCCGAGTAGTACCAGCAGGTACTGGAGGAGTTTCAGCTCTCAGTAACTGACCAGCTTTATTCTGTACAGCTCAAAAAGTTCGAGACAATAAACCCTCAGTTTACTAATACCAGTGTTTTATATCTTGTTGCAGTCATCTTTGTGTAGCAAATATTTTTCAAACTAGAGTAAGAAATGCAATCAGTGTTCAGTGTCACAGTGGAGGGAATTTGTTCTTCTGAGAGCTAATGAACTTGTCATCAGTGGTAATTGCTTTTGTATTACAACTGTCTTGTCACTGGGGATTACAGTTTGACCCCCACACATCCTGCTGTTTACTTGACATGAAATTTAAGTCCAGTAATTCTCAAGATAGCATAGGTTACTAGAGTGCATAGTAAAAGTTAGGTATCATTAGTTGTATAAATAACAGTTCACACTTAAAAGTTTCTGCTGCTTTCACAGGTTAGGTTATGACTCATCTTCTGCTCAGGCACCTTTTTAATTAAAAAATGTAGCCACAAAAACTGAACACAAACCTCAAACATGCCAAGAAATTAATAATGTCACTATGAGACAGCTAATTCCTTAGTAATACTCATAGATTATGGTCTCTCTGCAGCTGAGCAGATGGGGACCTGGATCCCCATTCTGTATTTCTAAGAGAATTAAAACTCATCTTTGTAGTGCTTTTTTCTGTCATCTTCTATGCTTAGGGAGGTGCATGGAGTACAGGAAAAAATACAGGAACCTCATAGTTTTTTCAAAAAGAGGTCTAAAGATTTATTTTGAGATTTGTTTTTAATCCTGGGACTTGCTTCTTGACCCATTTGCTTACTTTCCTGTCTGTGAAGATTTACTCACCAGGTCTGTCTAATTGAGATCAGTGCTGCCTCTTGTTTCTATGCTGATGTGCCTGGTTCAGGGTCAGCTGGGACCAAACAGTCCTGGAAGGTGGAAGGATTTGTTCATCAGCCAAGGGAATTGCAACAGGAAGCAGTTGGGAGCCAGATAGTGGTAAGTCTGCTCTACTGCATGATCAAAAGTACTAAGATTGACATAAAACACAACTAATAACAGTGTATATAGAGAACATTTTTTTCCACCTCTACTTATTTTTTGTTTGTTTTTAAATGAGTTGTTAATTTTTGTCCAACAATGCAAAACTGAATGGAAATATGAAAACAGGTATCTCTCTAAAGGAGATATATCTATGGAATTTAGAGAAAGAAAAATGTTAGGTTAAATCTGTGCCTACACTTGCCTTAATCTGGTGATTTCAGTTGTGCCCTTCTGTTCTCTGATGATTTGTAGAATACACAGTGTTTCATATTGTAGCTAACTCCAGCTCAAAGCTGGGACATGTTGGTTTTAATAAAATGCATCTAATCCGTAGAGCCATTTAACATCTGGAAAGCAAGTTGTTAAAAACCTAAAGTACATCTAATCCTGTGAGCTGCTCAGAGACTAGAAAAGGAGCTTTTTCTTATGGAGTGCTTTAAAGATGTGAACTCCTGCGATATTTAGTCTGGAGTGCTATTTGGGTTGTTAGGATTGTAGACCAGGTGCTGGATGAAAATGTTTATAGCATTGTCTATCATGTTCTTCATTTAACATAAGTATATCTAATATATATTTAGAAACAGAGAATGACAATGAGTGTAAGAATAAATAAGCATTCTTTGAAAGAGTACATTAATAGAAAATGCAAGAATATATGAACATGTACAATAAAGATTTTTCCCTGGATGTATATTATTTTCCTGGTTAATGAAAAGGACTTTGGTCTTCTCAGCAATATATTGGTAATCTGTGGATTCAAACCCCTTAGGTGGTCAGTATGATATTTTTTATTTTTACTCTAGCAAAAAGCTAAAATTTGTTTTATTAAACAGGAGTATATAATTCTCAAACCCTCCAGCCAGACTTACAGATATTCATCATGTCAGAAGTCAGACACATAGGTGAACACAATATAAAATAGTATTTTTAATTCACTCTTCATATTGCTAAGATGAGCCCATCTTCTTTCTCGAAATTTATCTTTTCACTATTTTATTAATCATGATAGCAAACAAAATTGCACAACCTGCTTTTTGACAACTTTCTTATGTTGATTTCACTGTTACAGTCTCTACTCAAGCTTTCTCTTTGCTTGTTTTCAAATTGCCTGTCTGTTTAATTATTCTAGCCTACAATCCCAAGGATGGTTTGACAGCTAATGAAGATGACGAGCACATGTATGTAGAGTTGCCTTCTGAGTCCTATTTTAGCTAAACAAAATGCTCCAAAGGCTTAAAATTTTTCACCATTATTTACAGTGGGAGTGTTAAAATAATAAGACACTCAATTCAGTAGACTCTGCAGAGCCACTAGAGTTAGGTAGGAGGAATATGTCCCATAGAGATGAGTTGTCAGGTTTTTGCGTACTAGCTCAAAGAGTGCCTGGAGGTCTAGCCGCAACCTGACTGCACTACGGCAGGCACGAACACACACAAAAGCGCAGTCAGACGAGGGTGTGCTTCTCACCCGAGGGAGCCATCCCTGAGCTGATATGAAGTTACGCAGAAGGTTTATTGAGGTGAAACAATGCAGGGAAGAGATGGAAAGCTGAATATCTGACAGGGTCCAGGGATTTTATAGTGGGGGTAGGAAAGGCGAGGATAAGGGATACAGCAAATGGGATACTTGACAGGAGACAGGATTGAGGGCAAAGGAACCAATGGAAATAACACAAAGGAGGGATTTAGGGAAGGAACCAATGGGGTGTCGAGTACAACAGAACATTCTAGAATTAATACATATTAACTTTGAGGGAAATGAATATTAACAAACTTATACATGCAACAGGGAGGGGAAGACATGAACTTATGACATAAAAATATGTAAACTGTGGAACTGGGGGATTATGGTCTCTCACCCTAACCACAGAGTGAGGCATTAAGCTTTGGTGCCTGACCACCACAGTTTGGTGTCTGTTGGATCTTCAGGGGTTAGGGTGGCTGCAGCCACTTGCACTGCTACAATGAGTGAAGTGGCATATAGCCCATCAAATGCAGTAGGCTTAATTAACTTAGGGCCCACTGGATAATTACAAATACCTCCTCTTTCCCACTCTCATTCCATCTTCTACTTTTGAGTGAGAGTTTTTCCTTACTTCTTTGAGACTCTGATGTTTCCATCTTTTTTTACACTGGCAGTGGTGTTGGTGGGATTCAAAAGTACTTTAATGGTTGTTTCATTAGGCTATGCTAATAAGATATTAAATAATGTACTCTGTTAAATCTAATTATTAGCAAAAGCTGTCTGTAATTACGAATTTAATCAAAATTTGTAGGAATTCATGTTCTTGTTTGTCCAAACAGTCTCAATCTGGACAGAAATTAATGACCGTTCACTCACTATAACAGAGCCTTTCTTCATTTTTAAAATTCAAAATCAATTTGTGTCAGATTGTTTCTTGAAATGTGGTAGTGATGATGGAGTTTTTTAGAGCAGGAAACTAGAGGGGAAAATATCAAAAGCTTGACATCAATTTTGCTATTGATTTGCTAGGTGATCTGAGAAAAGCAGAAAAGTTTTTCTCTGGAAAGTATATCAAAAAATAATGCTATCAAATCTAAGGATTTAGAGCACAAGTTTGATGAGGAGCAGCTGAGGGTTGTTTAATCTGGAAAAAAGGAGTCTCATGGAAGACCATATAACAACTCCCTACAATTACCTGAAAGGAAGTTGTAGTGAGGTGGGGATTGGTCTCTTCTCCAAAGTGGCAAGGAATAGCACAGAAGCTACTTAAAAGATGTGTAATGTGCTGCTTAGGGACATGGTTAATGGTGGACCTGGCAGTGCTGGATTATTGGTTGGATTCAATGATCTTAGAGGTCTTCTCCAATCTTAAATGAATCTATGATGATTCTGTTTACCTGGTCCTTAGCTTTTTTAGTGGTGAGATGATTCTAAAGCTATCCACGAGTGTTTTAAGCTTAATAAAAGGAAATGCCTTGTGTATAGTGAACAGGTACATAGGGCTGATGGAACCTCTCTGGAAAGGTGCAGTTTTGCAGATACACTAAGACACTTGAAATTTCCTGTGTGTTTATAAAATAAAGTAACTCATTATTAATTAGAATTGTAATGATGTTTTGTCTGCCAAAAGTAATGTGTAGACTTTCTCTAAGTCATCTTCTCTTGTGCTCTGGAAAATAAGATTCTTTCATTGTTAGATCAAGTTGAGAATTATTCCCAGTTTCTACAAATACTGTCAAGGCACCGAGTCTAGAGTGTTGTGTGATTGAACCTTGGCTCTACCAGAAACAAAAATAATCACTTCCATCCTTGGACCAGTTTCTAACATTTTTATGTAAACCTATTTCTGATGTTGAAGGCCACCCCAAACAGTAAATGAAAACTCACAATTCATGGTCTATTTACCCAAAACTGGACTGAAAGAAAACCTGTTTTATCATCTCTTCGCCTAAAATCAACTCTTGGTCTGAACTGTCATTACTGATGACAGGCAGATTTACTATTCTTCACAAATCCCATTCAAAAAATTTAGTAACCAAACAACTTCAAGTGCTTTCTTGGTCTAAAGAACAATGAGTATATACTAAGTAAAAATTCTTTTCACCAAATTGTTTTGGTTGAGCATTTACAAAAGTATGTCAGGGTCAGGAAAAAAGAAATATGGTCACTTTGATAATCATAATGTGCTGCTCATTTACATTAAACAATCAAGACTGACTCTAATGGATCCTGCACTGGTTGTTGTCTTTTTTTAAAAACTCTCTTACTTTCTGGAAGTAATGGTGATTATTTTTGAAGTGTTGCTATTAGGCCTTTAGATACGGTATTTGAAATCATTCTATTGATCTGAATTATTAAATGCATCCTTTCCCTGAAGCATAATTTTAAATTTTCTTCAGTGGTGGTGTATCTTTAATAAGTGCTCTAGCTGAGACATGTGCTTATCCCATACAATAATTGCAGTGAAGTTCTACTTATTAGTTATGCCTTAAAACTGTTTGACTGACTGTTACTTTGCATCTTCAGGATTCTTTTCCTTAAGATCCAGCAAAATAATTTGTGCTAGGCTAAAATGTACAGAGATAAACTCATAAACTGTTTCGACAGGCTTATTTTGCAGCTGAAGACTAAAGTGCTCAGCCAAAGTTGTGGTTAAATTAGGGTGGGCCACAAACAATAGCTCTGGAAAAGGGAGAGAGTGGAGATGTTTTGCTCCATGCAGTATCTTGACCTGGAGTATAAATGCTTTGTTTTCTTATTGTTGCAGAGCAGGACTGGTCTTATCAGTCAAACAGCCTTTGTGGTAAGCTTGTACAGAAATTCGATCTGATTCTATCAAAGTTTGTATGTTATAAGATTGGAAGCAAACATATCTCAAGCAATGTTTCAGCAACATGTCAAATTTCATCTCAGAAAAGCCGTGTGGCCATTATTTGAAACTTGAGAAATTGAGTGAATTTATGGACATGTTCGCCTGTGGGAGAGAAACAGAGTGGAAACAGCAGCAGGCCCTGAGTTAGCATCTGTAAAGGCTCCAAACAACCTTGCTCAATGAGATATTAAAAGGGCTTATGGTTGTTCATGTACTCTTGAGTTAGACATTTGGGACGAATACCGAGAAGATATTCTCAAGAGGTCAAAACAACAAAAAGATTTTACTGGCAACTTTAGAAGATCAGAGAACTTTGGCAAAAGGTTTAGTGCAACAATCTTACAGGAACACTTCTTAAAGCATTAACTTGGCTCATTCAACTTAGCAAACTTTATGCCTGTTTGATTTTAAGTTACTCAAGAATTCCAAGAAGAGGAATTAGAACAAGAAGAAGAAAGAGAAAGAGAGAAAGACAGAAAAGATTTAGAAAAGCACACAAAAAACTACCAATTCCTCGGTTCCAGCGGGGTTCAGATAGAAATTCCAAGAGGAGGTGCAGTCAAGGCATGTGACTGCCTCATGTTCAGCCTTAAATACCCCTTGGCCTTCCTGAACCCTTCCCCCAGGAAGGACTTCTGGTCATTTGCCCACTCAGAAACTGGGTTAGAGGCTCCAGAGGTGGGTGTGGAGCATTGCCTCAGTTGTGCCAGGGATTGGCAGCTACTGCTGGGCTGGGATACAGGCTCTAGGGGTGGGGGTGTACAGGGCAGTGCACTGCCTCACCAGGGCAAGGCCTGACTTGCCCCTTCCTCCCCCACACATGCATCCCAAAATATCTTGAGACATCAATCTTTCCAGTCTCTCACAGCATCGCCTTCAGTCTGTACTACTGTGGTACCTTGCTTGAGTCTGTACCCTTTTCAGAGTGTCTGGATTTGCAATTACACATATGTACACACATAGTATGAAATCACCCTTTACTCAAAGGCCAATTCTTCTAATGGAAGATGGTGAACTATTACTCTAAGCCCTGAGTAATATGTAACAACTTAATGACGTTAGGAGAAATACTAATCTTGCATGAAGCAGAAATTTGTATTCTCTCCATCATGATTATACATGCATTACATTTTAAACAGAGTTGTTAGAGGGAAAGGATAATTTGCTCATAATGTGGGAAATGGAAAAGTCCATCTCATGAGCTGTTCTGCAACTTTTAGTGATGTATATTGCCATTAAACCAAATTATTTTAAATATAAAATATAGTAATTAAAATTTGGACTTTAAATTTAATACATTGGAGTATTTTTCCTTACAGAATAATTGCTTGCCATCAATTGCCTTTCTAAATAGGTTACTGAGTTCTAGGAGACATATATCCCTGAATAAAGTTATGAGCTGTTTATACTAGGGATATACTGCTATAAAATATTCCTTTAAAATGAGGTTTAAAATTGTGTGATATGTAGTAACTCCATCTATGCTACAGTATAGTGTATTTGAGAATACATTTTACCAAAAAAGTGGTTTTGTTTGGTTGTGTAAGAAGTTGAGAAGCAAGAAAAATTAAATGTCTTAAAAATCAGAAGATAAACTTAAGATATTTTTAAAAGTTGCAGAAATAGTTATATCAAAACGATTCAGAGTCACAGAATCAACTGCATTGGAAAAGACCTTTGAGATCATCAAGTCCAACCTATGACCTAACACCACCTTATCAACTAGACCACATCACTAAGTACCATATCCAGTCTTAAACATCTCCAGGGATGGTGTCTCCACCACCTCCCTGGGCAGCCCATTCTAATGCCCAGTCACACTTTCTGTGAAGAACTTCTTCCTAATGCCCAAGTTCAACTTCCCCAGGTGCAGCTTAAGGCTGTGTCCTTTTGTCCTGTCGCTGGTTGCCTGGGAGAAGAGACACACCCCCACCTGCCTACTACTTCCTCTGAGAGAGTTGTAGAGAGTGAAAAGGTCTCCCCTGAACTTCCTTTTCTCCAGGCTAAACAACCCCAGCTCCCTCAGCCACTCCTCATAGGAGTTGTGTTCCATACCCTTCACCAGCCTTGTTGCCCTTCTCTGGACATGCTCCAGCATCTCAACATCCTTCCTAAATTGAGAGGCCCAGAACTGGACGCTGTACTCAAGGTGTGGTGTCACCAGTGCTGAGTACAGGGGAAGAATCACTTCCCTGGTCCTGCTGGCCACACTATTCCTGATCCAGGCCAGGATGCCATTGACCTTCTTGGCCACGTGGGCACACTGCTGGCTCATGGTCAGTCTGCCATCAGTCAGCATCCCCAGGTCCCTTTCTACCTGGCCACTGTCCAGCCACTCTGTCCCCAGCCTATAGTGCTGCAGGGGATTGTTGTGACCAAAGTGCAGGACCCAGCACTTGGTTTTGTTAAACTTCATATCACTGGATTCAGCCCATGGATCCAGCCTGTCCAGATCTCTCTGCAGAGCTCTCCTACCCTCCAGCAGACTGACATTCACACCCAACTTGGTGTCATCTGCAAATTTGCTAATGGTAGGCTTGATCCCTTCATCCAGATCAATGATAAAGATTTTAAACAGGACTGGGCCTGACACAGATCCCTGGGGGACCCCACTAGTGATTGGCCACCAACTGGATTCAGCACCATTCACCACCACTGTCTGGGCCTGATGTCTTTTCCTGGTCTTAAAATCAAGAGTCAAACACGGTTAGAAGGGAAAAAGGGATTTTACCTTCGTATTTATTTTAAGGATCCTTAGGTGCACTACGTCCAGGTTGAATGCCCCTCAATGCACACTGCAATTCCACCCCAAAAGATCTGGTATAACATTATAGGTCTTACTAATTAGCATATCTATCAAAGATTCCCCAATGAGAGGCTTGAATGAGCCCCCCTCCCCAAGGAACCTTCCCCTGCATGGTTCTCTCTTAGTTTACAGAATATGTTCTGGAGAGGACCTTGGTGTCTGGGGCTTTCTGATTCCTAACTATGAAGCTTCTAAAATGTTTAGTCTCCTAGCTTGACAAACAAGTCCGAGAATGTAGGCAAAAAAACCCACTAAGAACCCAGAAGTTATAAAATGGTATAAAAGGGGTATAAAAGAAAAGGCAAAAAATCATCATGGCATCACCTGAACAATTTAATTTTTAAAATACATAATTTTTTTCAAAACTATGTAGCTATATAGTATTCACCCACTTCTTTGAGATCTGCTGCCAACAAATACAACATTACTGTTAAAAAAATACATTTCCTTAAAATAATGTCATAAAATTGGACACTTCTGAGTATGAAATGGGGTAGGAGGCTGTCTTTTTCGGTTCTGTTGTGCCTTTGAGCTATAGAAAAGTGGTTTATCAGGCACAGAGATGTTTAATGTCAAGATTACTTGCATTGCTGAAAATTACAACTGGAGAGCTTAAAAGCCATAAAAATTGCTTAGTCAACTATTGTCAGTGTGGTAAATTGTGCCATTCACTATTTCATGCTGTTCTAACTCAACAGTGTGGAACCCAAGTTCTTAGGTTTCAAGTATGTAGAAGATTTAAAAAGTGACTTCATAGAAATGGATTAATGTATGGGAATTTAAACCGCAAAGCTGAGAATGAAGGAACAGTATCCCACAGTGGAACAATGAATACAGATGGGTACACTGTATAAGCATCTGGTGTTTCTCTTTTAAGATTTTCTGACCCAAAGTTATCAGTCACCAAGCAGAGAAAGAATAAACAGTATCCTTCATGGAAAAAAAAGAACTAAAACTGCATACTTCTGTGACTTTTTTTTTACTCGCTGGAAAGAAGAGATGGTAATTTTATTGGTGCTTTTGTCAATTACCAACACTAAAAGGGCTTGAGTTATTGGAATATGATACAAAGGTATTTTTAGATGTTGACAAGTTATTTTTAGGAATCTTAATAGCTCCTTCTGCTCTGCAAAATTAATCTCAAGGCATTTTTACAGAATGTTTAATAGAAATGATCCTATTATTAGAAATAAATTAGTTCAAAACTCCTGTTCTTCTGTTTTCTTATGTGGAGCAAACAAATTTCACCACACAGTATATTTATTAAGGCTGTAGGAACCAACAAGTCAGGCAACATAGTGCCTAGCTTCTGGAAGCCTGGCTCCTAGTTGGACACCAGCACATGGAGGTAATTCATGGTGTGTCATTATTCTTGGGGCTTTCTAGAGGGTAAAGTAATATAACATCCAAAGAACTCAATATTCTATTTTTTAAATAACATTTTTTTAAAAAATTGCTTACTGTTTATTTTGTGGCCTAGTATTTAGGGCACTGTCATTGACAATGCCAAGAATTTGGCTTAAGGCCCTCCATCTCAAAAGACAACTTACATCAAGTGGCACAGCTGGGAGGTCTCCAACCAAAGAAATGTCAGATTTGTGAGGCCATATGGAAAGAAAGCAAGAAGTCACAGAATATTCCGAGTTGAAAGGGATCTGCAAGTCCACCTATAGGAGAAAGTTTCACGAAGGATGTCTGGACTTCAGGCGGCTCTCTTGAAAGCTGTTTATTGCATAGGCAAAGTTACAGCATTTCAGGGAGTGGGTATCCAGAGCCAGCCCTACAGCTGCCAGCTCCAGCTGTAGGCATACCTGAAGCCACTTTCTGTTCAAGTTACAAAGCATTAGATACTTTTCTTTGCAGAGTATCTTAACACATAACAACCAATAAGCACCATACACAATACCTTTACATTTGCCTATAGCCTATCATAGCTACTACCATCACCATATTACAGTCATTATTATCCAATCACAAGAGTAAGTTACAATTTAAGCTTACAGTGGAAAATTCTTAGACCTTTCTTCTTCTTGCTACATCAACATTTCTTGTTTGCCTGCCATATCTTTCTTTTTGGTAAAGACATGTTTTCTATTTACTTATGCTCTTCTTATTTACTTGGTGAAAAACATGTCTTTGTTTGTAATCACATACCTTTGTCCTACTCCTAAAAATCTCCTTCCAACTCATCTCCAACCTTTGCCTTCTCAGTTACTCATCGATCACTGTTTCAGCAAAACATCTTTTATTCTATATCAAAACTTGCTTTCATTTCTACCTCATCCCCAGCTTCTACATTCACAGACCTTTCTGCCAAGCCTACATACCTGTGAAACTTCCTTACCAAACTTTCATCCTCCCCAACATCCACCTCTTTAGTGAATGGCCCATACAGGGGCTTAACCCACAACTTTGGTGTTACTAGCTCCATGCTCTAACTGATCTAATCTCCTAATGGTTAGTGTTGAAAGAAGGATTTCTGGATGCCAAGTCCCAGCTTCATACTTGGTTTATACATTTTGCTCTTCTTTAGGACAATGGTAATCTTTAGCAACAGGGCTGGGCAAAACTGTACTTTTGCAGATGTTTCAATAAAAAGATAGTTCTGCACTTCATTTTTTTAATCTGTATTCTAAAGTTGGCTGTCAAAATATCATGTCTAGTTTCAGAGACACATAAAAGCAGGAACTTGAAGATCTAAGTGTTAATTGGATCTTCTTACAGAATGAAGTAACCCACCACAGATGAAGTATCATGTTTCACTGTCTTAGAAGCAGGATGGAAAGCAAGTTGCTAAATCTTGACTGTGGCATTCCAGTTAAGCCACCTGCCTGGCAGGGGACTGAGTTTAAACCTGTCATCACTGTTCAGGCCTTCAGGAAATATTAGGCTTCCAGGTTTGGAGACATGGGATCAAAGAGAATTAGTGTTAGTAAGAACTTGAATTTAATGTGTGAATTGTCCTGCGGTACCTGATGCTGCAAAATATTGCCATTTCCCTTAAATTAATGTGTACTAAAAGTTGTCTTGATGTGGGAGATCAGCATCAAATCCTGTCTTTTTTCCAATCTCTATTCATCTTAAAAAACAAAATAGGGTTACAGGAAAGGAGAGGGAAAGGGAAAAGGCATTTCAACTATAATAGTTTTCAAGTCAAACTCCATGCCCATGAGAACAGCAAGTTCTAGGTACTGTGTGCCAACTCTGTTGATAAACTCAGTGTAGTAGCCTATCCTATTCAGAAAGATCTTGTGTAAGGAGGATTGCTCTGAACTTAGCTGAATTTCACAGTATCAGTCATCACAGCACTGTAAAGAAGGATAGGGAAAATCCTGAAAAAGATACCTATTCTCAAAGAATCTGTCAGATTTTTCTCAGCTTTTCCCAAAAAAAAAAAAAAAAGAGTTTTCAGGGTAGGTGCTTTAAGCATGTTGTTGCTTATATTTAGGCTCTGGAATCAGAGAAAAATGATGCTGTCTATTTCTATGATGCAGAAATAATTTTTGTCCTATGAAAAGAATAGTTGAAATTTGCCTCTGCACTGCCAGAGTCTGGCTGATCAAAGCTGTGGTACGCCTCTTCATGATTTTTCCTTCACAAATAACACTTTGCAATCTAAAGATGGGAAGTGATTGCCCTAAAGTGGTCAGGCAGATGGACTAGATAGTTGTTGCAGGTCCCTTCCAACTGAACTATTCTATTCTAAAAAAACCCCAAGCTGAAAGCTCATGTAAACAGAAGAAATGAGGTAGTCTCATTCATGTTGATAAAGTAAAATGGGGTGTACTTATAATTTTCATTAATATTTTATAAGGAACTAGTATTGCCTGTGACCTTCCACTGAAGCTAGAATCTTAAAGATCTTTTCCAACCTAAATGATTAGATATACTCATTGTACTAGTCTCTCTTCAAACAGATGACACATTCAGTTGTCAGACTTCCTCTTCTCATCCCACACCTACAGATGTGGTTGTCTGCTTTTAGGACATTTGGACAGTTTATTCTGTAAGTTCCAGAATTCTGAGATGGGTCAAGCATTTAGACCGTGTTTTATTCTTAATGAGAAGGATTTCATTTGGGGAAGGATTAAATGTGGGGAAGACACCTTCATTTAAATCTAAACTTTTGTGAGATTTTTTTGATTGAGGCAATCTTAACTTTGAGAGCATATTTGTCTTAAAACATCTTAAATAATTCCTAGTGTTTTCTTGTAGTTTTTTATTTAGTTATGCCAAGTGGTGTATGAATATTTTGTAAAGATTCAGTTTAAATTCTTTGATCTGGATAAATAGATACAAAGGATCTAAGAAATAACCTTTTCCACACATATTTAACAATCAGAAATGGCTGACTGGTTTTGGAAATATTTATCAGTATATGCTTTTACCTTTAATAAACCATGGTTCTACTGCGTCACTGAAAATACTTCCATTGGTTGATTATTGATAAATCTTCTCAAGCCTTTGGAGCAGCTGTAATAATTTAAGCCTTGTGGGTTTTGTGTAAGCAGACTTGTTCTTCAACCTTCACTCTCCTCTAGTTAAGAAAATAGTACATGTATAGCGAGGCAAAAATGGGAGACGTTGCAGGAGACGTTGTATTTTCAGTACTTTTTCAATCTACTGAACTGTTTTGGTTGATGAGTGTTTTCTGTAAAAGGGATGTACTCCACTGTGCCGCCTCACACCTCCGTCATTTATGGGAGTGTAAGGCCCCAAAGAACTCGCGAACTTTTAACGGGGCTTATGGTTGTTCATGTACTCTGAGTTAGATGCACGGGAGAAATATCGACCATATATTCTGAAGAGGTCAAAACAACAAAAAAGACTTTACTGGCAACTTTAGAAAATCAGAGAAACTTTGGCAAAAGGTTGAGTGCAACATTTAATCAACATAAACACTTCTCAAAGCATTAACTTGGCCCATTCAACTTAGCAAACTTAAAGCCCATTTGATTTCAAGTTACTCAAGAATTCCAAGAGGAGGGAATTATAATAAGAAGAAAGAGAGAAAGACAGAAAAGATATAGAAAAGCACACATATAGCTACTAACTCCTGGGTTCCAAGGATGATAGAAACTCCAAGAAGAGGTAGGATCCAGACAACATGACTTTTATGAATAGAGTGGGAACTTCAGACAAGCCCTCCCTTAGGCTAAGATTTTTGCAGCAGCTTTTGGCCTGCACCTAAACCGCTCTGGCTTGCAAGTTCTAAGAATGGCAGATCAGGTCTATTATAAAATGAATTATGTATTGAATAGACAGGAAATAACAGACAAAGGGTCTTGAACAGAGCTACTTACTACACATTATAAAACAAAAGAACTACTAGTAGATTACATAAAACTGTGCACAACATTAAGGTACCGATATTAAAGCTAGCAAAGAAATAGTATAGATTAGGAGTCACTGTAACTTACCATGGAATTGACAATAGTGTACACAGAGTCTTTTCACTCAACCCTCAGGAGAGTAACCACAAAACCAGCATGCTGACTTTGGGGAAAAGCCCCACACATTTCTAGGGAATGTGCAGAAAACTTCTACTTTGTGTAAGTTTGGTGTAGTGTTTATAGTTTGTAAAGTGGATTGTCGGTCAGAAATTCCAGCTTATCTCCACAATCTTGCTTCCATAGCAAGATGTTTATTGTCAGCTAGAAGTATCACTTCCATGAGACAATTCGTCTTTAGTGAGTTAATTTGTCAGTTAGCAAGATCTTGTGGTGGGGGAGATGCCCTGCTGCAGTGATTGCCTCATGTTTGGCCTTAAATACACTTTGGCCTTCCTGGGCTCTTCCCCCAGGGGGGAATTCTGGTCATCTGCCCACTCAGGAGCTGGGTTAGGGGCTCCAGAGGTGGAGTGTGGGGCATTGCCTCTAGTGTGCCAGGTATTGGCAGCCACTGACAGGCTGGGATACAGGCTCTAAGAGTGGGGTGTACAGGGCAGTACACTGCCTCGCCAGGGCAAGGCCCAAGCTACCCCTTTCCCCATACAAACATGAAATTTTTTGAGCAAACAATCTCCTCTAGTCTGTGAAACCACCCTGTGGCTTGAGACATTGACAGGAACCACAGTAATGGTACCTTTCCTCTCATGGCCTAATCTAGCAGACAGAACAAAAAGGAAAGAAGACGAAAGTATACAGGAACTCATGTAAAGGCCAATTGCTATTCCAATAATCAAAGCATGAATCTTTATTTTAAAAAAATTCCTCTATACAAGTCATTGCCCCACCCAGTGAGTCTCTACACATTGCAGCCAAGGTGCGATGTAAACCAGGATCCAGGGGGAGAGTTCATGAACCAATCTTTCAGCTGCAGTGACCAAAGAGTCCAGCATTTGGACACATCATGGTTTAAATCACATGGTCTGTGATTTCTTTTGTGTTTCTTGAAACAGCACTACTCTTCAGTGAGGTTTAGTATTCTTAAATGTTAGACAATTTCATAAAACTGTTTTTGATACCTACTGGACGCGTAACTTGGGCTCCAAAACAGCATGGCAAATTCAATTTAAGATTCTCTATTGCTTATTGGTAGTGCAGTGCATTGCACTCCCTGTACAAACTCTGAGGATCAATAATTAGGCTGCCTTGCCTTTTGGTGTCCATGATCTTACAGGTCCAGCTATCACCACAACCCAAACAAATATACATGTGCAGATTACCATCCTTACTCATCCCACCAACCAGATTTCAGGGGGATCCCAGAACCTGTACCCAGGGAAAGAGGAAAAGTTCAGTGAGCACCATGGGAAAATTACATTCTGTAAATATTCTACTACATAATAGTCTGGATAGCCTCAAGGGCAGGAGTCAAAATATAACAGCACTTGAATAATTCCAACCTCTTCAGCATATCAATACAGTCAGGGTCCTGGGATTGGACCAAATACCTATTCAACTTTATTGAACCTTTCAGTGGTTCTCAACCCCAAAATCTTTTTTCTTCTCTTAACCACTTAACACTGTCTGCGTCATTAATTGTTGTCTTCCCTGATGGGGGAGACATTCAGATTTTTGCCAGGAGAAAAAAGGAGGGACATGGGACTTCATGCTTCTCAGTCTCCAGATAGGTGTTTATTAATTCTTATGTAAGGAGTACAAGCCACTGGCGTGGCCTAGACATAGCACAGAGCAGAGAATGCAGCAAGAAGACAACTTACCAAGATTTCACAGCCTTTTTAAAG
The DNA here is from genome assembly GCF_000738735.6 of Corvus cornix cornix. Lineage (NCBI taxonomy): Eukaryota > Metazoa > Chordata > Aves > Passeriformes > Corvidae > Corvus > Corvus cornix. The sequence continues at coordinate 22,188,415 of NC_046333.1, forward strand.
GTAAATTACCCAATGAAAACTTAAAACGCAAGATATTTTCACTTTTTTACCAATGTCCAACAAGTTCCTAAATCATGTAGATGGGAACTACGGAATTTTGCATCCAATCATCCCAGATCACTATTGCTGCAAAATATGGAGTTAGTGAAGAAGGAGAAAGAAGCTTTTAACTACAACTTATCCTCCATTTTGAGGTTTTCTACTTTTACCTATTTACTATGCAAATAGACGTAAAAACTCTAAATTTTTCACCCTGTGATAATCTCACATCGTATTCTATTACAGCTGGTGACGGGGGTCAGCGGCTCTGACCCAGGAAGAGGTGACCAGTCCGGGGAGATGGTCCCGAAAGGAATCGCCTTCCTGAGGTCTGGTGTCTTTCCTCAGCTGCTGGCAGGAGGGCCCTTGCAGAGACTGTCAGCTCTTTAGTGATTATCAGCTCATGATTCCAGCTCAGCTCTGCAGGGCAGCCTCCAGGCCAAGCCAGACCAGAGAGAGAGACGGGAAGGCTCATGTGGCTAGTTCCGCACAGAGGTAGCTTTATCGTGGGTCCCCTCCAGCGAAGGGGAGAGCCAGGGATGAGAACCCTCTCTCTGAGCCACAGGGGCCCATAGAGCTTGCTTTTATTGGGATACAGGGGGTCAGTAAGGGACCAATGGATTACAGAGGATCTGGGATGGTTACAGGCCAATGGGTTATGAAGAAATCTGCATAGTGTCTCCCAAAGGATTGTGGGTCTGTCTTTCCTCGCTGTGACCAAAGTGGTTGCCTTTCCAGGGAGTCCTGCTGGACGATTGCAAAATCTCTTATCTCAGAAGAGATCCCTCCAGGGCAGGGGCTGGGCATACCCCACAGTATTCTATCACCTAATTCAGGCCACTGTAGATTCAAATTCTTCCCAGAGGCTAGGCAAATTTTCCCATGGACAAAGGCCAAAACCAGTGTTGTTCAGGGGGTAAAACCCCTCAAAACAGGCAAAGAAACATTCTCTGCACTCTTATGTGGTTCCCACAACCACTTATGTCTTCTTCACCTACAGCTGGAACTTTACAGCTGTGACTTCAAATCATCTGTCAGCCCCTTTTCTCGCTCCTTACAGGGGCCACCAACTGTTCAACATCCCTTTTTTCTGCACAATTAGGCTTTACACATCTCTTACTGTTACTACACATGCTTCCCTTGGTATAGTAATTTTGTACTTTGCTCTGAGGATATAGGAGGAGGTACAAAAATTTGATTCCATAATGATGTGAAATCCTCTGTGAGCTCCCAAAGCTAAATTGAAGGAGGAGCCTTTCCCATCCACTGTGGCAACAAAGAAAAAATACAAACACCTTAAAATATTGCTGGCAACAAACTTACAGAAACATATATGAACACAAATATCTTAGAACTTATCAAGATAAAAATGTGGAAACACTTGATGCAGCGAAGAACAGCAACCCCGTCTGTCCTGTTACCATGTTATGCTCTCATAGAACACTTCTAGAAGGAGAAAACTTGGTCCCACTTGGATGTACTTCAAAAGGAACTATCCACCTGGTACTCTTTTGTGTTCTTTGCCATAGGAAGTTTCATTAAACCTTTAATCAAACTAACAAGAACAGTCTGTGAAAAGAAATTCAGAAGACATCAAAAATGCAACCATCACTAATAAAGCTTATTCAGTAAAACTTACTTAAATTATCTAGTAGTTTAACAATAGTGATGAGGATTCTTAGCACCATATAGACAAACTTGAGTTAGAGTAGCCAGCCATCCTTTTGAGATCTTTCCCCTTTTAGATAAAACGGTTTTTGATGGATCTACATATTCTGTCACATCCAATTTTGCAAATTTGGACTCAAGTCCATAAGTCAACTATTAATGTAGTATTTGTTCTATCTGGGTGATGTTAGAGTGGTCCTTTAGGAAAAAGAACACCACTTTCTTTTCTTTCTTGCTCACTTACCCCTCTGGCATTTGAAGCCATACTTGGTATTACTATCAGTATTAGGTGCAAGGTCCTGCTAGGATGATTGACTAATCCAGGAGCAAACAACCCTGCTGCCATGCTGGGGACACTGTTGTGAAAATACAAAAAATAAACCATTTAATATATTTAATTTCACAGTTTCATGTTTTGTTGCAGCTTTGTCTGCAATGGAGTTATTGTTTACCATATTGTCCAATATAGTTCCTCTGTGTTCAGAGCTGACTTTATGTTTGAAGATCCCACCACCCATTGCTTTCAACATGGTTTTCAACAATCCATTGTACCATTCAATTTTTACAGAGGCTGGTCTGTGATAGGGAATATGATACACCCACTCCATAGTATGCTCTCTGGCCTGGGTGTCTATGAGGTGATTTTCAAAATGAGTCCCATTATCTGACTCAGTTCTTTCTGTGGTACCATGTTTCTACAGGACTTCTTTTTCAAGGCTCAAGATGGTAGTCTGGGCAGTGGTGTGAGGCACAGGGTACATCTCCAGCCATCCATTGGTTGCTTCCACCATTGTCAGCACAATGGCCTTGTAGTCCCCACCTTGGTAGGTTTGTAGGAGTGTGATGCAATCAATCTGCCAGGCCTCCCCATACTTATATTTCGACCATTGTCCCCCATACCACAGAGGCTCACCTTGTCACTTGGTCTGTAAAAGGGCCCAATCAACTTGCTTGACGAGATTTTTGAAAGGGCTTACAGTGGTTCATGTGTTCTGGATGCTTGGGAGGAATACTGACAAGATATTCTCAAGAGGTCAAAACAGCATGAAAGACTTTACTGGCAAACTTTAGAAAATCAGGGAACTTTGGCATGCAGTCAACATAAAACATTTCTCAAAGCATTAACTTGGCCTATTTAGTTCAGCAAACTTTACGCCTACTTGATGTTAAGTTACAATATTCCAAGAAGAGGGAATTAGAAGACGAAGAAGAAAGAGAAAGAGAGAAAGAAAAGACATAGAAAAGCACTCATATAGCTACCAGCTCCTGGCTTCTGACAGTTTTCAGACAGAATTTCTAAGAATAAAGTAGGGTCTAGATGATTAGATGGCCTCTTGTTCAGCCTCAAATACCCCTTGGCCTTCCTGGGCCTTCCCCCAGGTGGGACTTCTGGTCGTTTGGCCACTCAGAAACTGGGATAGGGGCTCCAGGGGTGGGTGTGGAGCATTGCCTCAGTTGTGCCAGGGATTGGCAGGCCCTGCCATGCTGGGATACTGGCTTTAGGGGTGGGGGTGTATAGGGCAGTACACTACCACACCAATGTAAGGCCTGACCTGCCCCTTCCCCCTCCACATGAATCCTAAAATGTCCTGAGACAACAATCTTTCCAGTCTCTCACAGCCTGCTTGATTGCAGTGTATGTTTTACAGTTGAGGATAACTTGGAACATAGTGTTCATGTTTATGTCCACCCCTTGACCATGAGCCCACCTGTATGTTGCATCTCTTCCTTGATGACCTAAGGTGTCATGGGCCCACCTAGCCAGAAATAATTCACACTTATGCTGTCAATCAAGATCCACCTGAGACACTTTAATCTTGGCAGCTTGATCCACCTATCCATTGTTCTGGTGTTCTTCTGTAGCCCTAATCTTGGGTATGTGTGTATCTACATCATGTACTGTTGGGGTCCCTCCCCTGCCGTGTAGCCCTGGGAGAGGGGCCCTGAGGGCACAGACACGGGGTTTCCCTGTCCCTGCTCAGCCTCGTTCCCATTGGTTGGTTTGTGTTCCCTGCGCGGGCAGAAGGACCCTTGGTCCCGTGACTGGAATAGTTCCTGGGCAGAGCTCTGGCCATGCGGCTGGAGAAATAAACATCTCTCTGAAACAGCTATCAAGAATCTGTCCTTTCCACGGGACTCCTGGTTTGATATATGCGTGTTGCAGTATCCCCACTGCAACATAATGGTGGAGAATTGAGAGCAGAACGATCCCCGATCCCTAAGTGACTGATTTGTGTGAGTAAACCCTGGAAACTTTGGATTCCTCTTCTTGGTTTTGCTTTGCTATTCCATATCTAAACTATGGAGGAACCGTGGGAAGACTCTTGGCTCTCAGAGCCGCATATGGACATTTATCTTAAACTTAAAATGATTCTTGAACAACGATTTGTAAATTTTAGCTTGATTCAAGCTCAAAAAGAACTGAAACACTTCCTGGCATGGTTGTTTAAGAACTTTTTCTATGTTTCTTGGGATTTAATTCTTACCAAGGGCTTTTGGAAAACCGTTTGGACACAGTTAATATTGGAGTCAAAATATATGCCGATGGAAGAATATTTTCGTGAATATTATTTAGTTACCGAGACTGTTGAGCAATGTCAGCTGTGTCCTGGCGAAGGGAAGCCTGGCGCAGGGACCGTGCGGCCCAGGCCACGTGCACCGAGCGCTCTGCGAGCAGCAGTGAGGCAGTTCCCGCGAGCCACGCGAGCCGCAGTGTCGGTGGCGGAGCGAGGCGCGCGGGAGCGGCGGGACCCGGCAGTGCCCGCACGGCCACGCGCAGCGCGTGGTGGAGCGAACCCCGTGAATGCCCGGCCGAGAGGGGCGGCGCGCGGGCGGCGGCTGGCGGCGGTGGCGGTGGAGCGGAGCCGCGCCGAACCGAAATGTGCGCTGGAGCAGGGCGCGGGGGAGTCATCGCTCAGGGACCCGGCCAAGACGTGGGTACAGCGCCCGGCATCGGCAGCGAAGCTGCGACCAGAGGAGGCGACGCGCGGAGAACTGAGCGGCGCGGCCCGGCCCGGCCCGCGCAGCCCCGAACGCAACCCTGGGAAGAGCGCGCAGGCACCAGCAGCCCCGACAATTCCAACACGGGAGCGACCGAAGGAGAGAGCAAAGACGCAGCGAGACAGAAAACAGCAGCCACTCGGAAAAAGGAAAAGATCATAGTAACTAAGACCTTAGGGATAGTAAAATGGTATAATGTTAAGCAAAATTATGGTTTTATAACAAGGTGTGACAACCAGCAAGACATATTCGTGCATAGAACTGCTATTAAAAAGAATAACCCTGAAAAATGCATCCCAAGCTTGGGAGATGGAGAAGTCGTGGAATTCAGAATTGTTCTAGGGAGAAAAGGGTTACAAGCATCGCAGGTCACTGGGCCTGATGGTGTTTCTGTAAAAGGCAGTATATATGCTAAAAATCGTAGTCATGTTAGACAATATCTCCATTGTAAGCCCCCCCTACAGTTTCCCTTTCCTAATCCCACCTTTCCCTTTTACCCTATGTCCTATTACCCCCAGTGTATTCCCAATCCATTTTTTCATCCATGGTTTCCCTCACAAAACCATGCTTTTGCCAATTGTTTCCCCAAAAATCCCTTTCCAATGCCGAGTGGGGGATGAAAAGGGGAAGGGAAGAAGTTAAACCCTCTCCTGCCTCAGTTTCCCCACAAAGCATACTCAGAGAATTCTGTCTCCCTTCTGTCAGCCCTAAGATGTTCCACAGATTCTGATTGGACATTTAAAGACTCAGGAGGGTGGCTTGTTTTGTTTTGAAACTGTTCTTGTTATGTTTATCCAGTTGTTTTCATTCTCCTTTTATTAAAATAAAACGGGTGAGGTGTTGGGGTCCCTCCCCTGCCGTGTAGCCCTGGGAGAGGGGCCCTGAGGGCACAGACACGGGGATTCCCTGTCCCTGCTCAGCCTCGTTCCCATTGGTTGGTTTGTGTTCCCTGCGCGGGCAGAAGGACCCTTGGTCCCGTGACTGGAATAGTTCCTGGGCAGAGCTCCGGCCATGCGGCTGGAGAAATAAACATCTCTCTGAGACAGCTATCAAGAATCTGTCTGCCCATATATATTTCCTTTCCACGGGACTCCTGGTTTGATATATGCATGTTGCAGTATCCCCACTGCAACAATGTACTTTTACAGCCAAGTTCTCTACCTCTGCAGTGATGTCCTGCCACATTTCAGCAATCCACATGAGTATGCCTCTGTGCTGCCAATCTGTCTTTCTTTCCATAGGTCTAGCTATCCCCACAGAGTATATGCTACCGTCAACACATCAGTGTAGGGGGTAGAGTGCAGGCCATTTCTCTCGTTCAGTCATATCAGCAAAACCCAGGTGGACGGCTTTCAGCTCTGCAACCCAATTTGATCCACTTTGTCACTTAATAGCTTCTGTGACTCACTGCACAGGACTCCATACAGCTTTTAGTTTTTGATGTATCCCTACAATACAGCAGGAAGCATCAGTTAAGAGGATGTATCACTTTTCTTTTTCAGGCGGTTGATTATATGGTGCAGTCCCTATAGCAGATGACACCTTTTCCTTCTCCTAGCTGCAGATAGTCTGAAATTTTTGCCTTCAGGCCAATTCGTGATCATTTCCAAGATCCCTGGGTAACTAGAGTTTCCTATTGGAGCTTGCTGTGTGATCAGTGTGATCCACTTACTCCACATAGCAACTGTGGCATGATGTGTGGAAGAGACTTTCCTTTTAAACATCAGCACAGCAGTGGCTGTCAGGGTGCCAAGAGGAGACAATCATTTCTGAAGCAGCTTGAGCCCCTTCATAAGCTGCCAGTATCTCTTTTTTTGGCAGGAGTGTAGGAGGCTTTGCCTCTTTTGTATTTCCAACCCCCCAGCTACTGCATGAAGAGTCTCCTGTTTAATTTGTTAAAAAGTTTGTTGTTAAGGACTGCATTTGAAATCATTCTTCTTCCCAGTCACTTGATAGAGAGAGGCACATCCACTGGAATCTGATGATACTCATCTTGCCATTTTACCCCTAAAAACTGGTATTTTGGGGCAGGTCCCTTGACTTTACTTAGCTTTATGGCAAAACCAGCCTTCAGGAGGATATGAATTATCTTTTCCCCTTTCTCAAAAACTTCCTCTGCTGTTTTGCCCTACATGATGATGTCATCAATGTACTGCAATGTTCTGGAGCCTAACACTTTTCCAGTGCAGTCTGGATCAGTCCATGGCAAATAGTGGGGCTGTGTTTCCACCCTTTGGACAACAGAATCCAGGTGTACTCAACATCTCTTCAGAATATAACAAACTGTTGCCTGCACTCTCTTGCTAAAGGAATGGAGAGAAATGCATTAGCAAAATATGGTGGTGGCACCACTTTGCTGCCTTGGACTCCAGTTCGTACTGAAGTTCCAGCATGTCCACGGGACTCAGAGGTGGCATGACTTTGTTCAGGCCATGATTAGTCTACTGTCAGCCTCCTATCTCCACTGGACTTATGCTCTGGCCATATAGGGATATAAAAGGGTGGCTCACCAGTTCATGAATCATCTCATGGATAGGGGTCCTGGAGTCCTGGTTTGTGCGGTACTGTCGATGGTGCACTGTTGTGGTAGTGATCAGTACCTGTTGTTCTTCGACCCTCATCAGTCCCACAGCAGAATCACAGAATCACCAGGTTGGAAGAGACCTCTAAGATCATCAAGTCCCTAACTAACACCTCAACTAAACCATGGCATTGAGTGCCACATCCAACCTGTTTTTAAACACATCCAGGGATGGTGATTCCACCACCTCCCCAGGCAGACAATTCCAGTACTTCACCACTCTTTCTGTGAAAAACTTTTCCCTAATATCCAACCTATATTTCCCCTGGCACAGGTTAAGACTATGTCCTCTCATTCTGTCAGTTGCTGCCTGGAGAAAGAGACCAACCCCCACCTGACTACAACAACCCTTCAGGAAGTTGTAGAGAGTGATAAGGTCCCCTCTGAGTCTCCTTTTCTCCAGGCTAAACAACCCCAGCTCCCTCAATTGTTCCTCATAGGGTTTGTGTTCCAAGCCCCTCATCAGCCTTCTCTGGACATACTCCAGCATCTCAACATCCTTCCTGAACTGAGGGGCCCAGAACTGGACACAGTACTCAAGGTGTGGTGTCACCAGTGCTGAGTACAGGGGAAGAATCACTTCCCTGGTCCTGCTGGCCACACTATTCCTGATCCAGGCCAGGATGCCATTGGCCTTCTTGGCCACGTGGGCACACTGCTGGCTCATGTTCAATCAGCTGCCCAGGTCCCTTTCTGCCTGGCCACTGTCCAGCCACATCGCCCCCAGCCTATAACATTGCAGGGGGTTATTGTGGCCAAAATGCAGGACTCGGCACTTGGACTTATTTAACTTCATCCTATTGGACTCTGCCCATCCATCCAACCATTCCAGGTCTCTGCAGAGCTCTCCTACCTTCCAACAGATTGACACGCACTCCCAACTTGTGTCGTCCGCAAATTTACTAATAGTAGACTCAATACCCACATCCATGTCGTCAGTAAAAATATTGAATAGAACTGGCCCCAACACATATCTCTGGGGACCACCACTGGTGACTTGCCACCAACTGGAGGCAGCACCATTCACCACCACTCTCTGGGCCCGGCCATCCAGCCAGTTCTTAACCAAGCAAAGAGTGCACCTGTCCAAGCCATGGGCTGCCAGCTTTTCCAGGATTATGCTGTGGGAGACAGTGTTAAAAGCCTTGCTGTAGTCCAAATAGGCAACATCCACAGCCCTTTCTGCATCCACCAGGTGGGTCACCTGGTCATAGAAGGAGATCAAATTGGTCAAACACAACCTACTCCTCCTAAAACCATGCTGGCTGGGTCTGATCCCCCAGCCGTCCTGTAAGTGCTGTGTGATGGCACTAAATATAAACTGCTCCATTACCTTGCCGGGTACTGAGGTCAAACTAACTGGCCTGTAATTACTAGGATCCTCCTTCCTACCTTTCTTGTGAATGGGCGTCACATGGCCATCTTCCAGTTGTCTGGAACCTCACCAGTGAGCCAAGACTGTTGGTAAATGATGGAGAGTGGCTTTGCAAGCACATCTGCCAGCTCCCTCATCACCCTGGGATGGATCCCATCTGCTCCCGTAGATTTATGAACACCCAAGCAGCTCAGCAGTTCTCTGACTGCCTCCTCCTGGATAACAGGGGGACCATTCTGCTCCCTAACACCATCTGCCAACCCAGGAGGACATTTGTCCTGAGGACAAGCCGTCTTCCCACTTAAGATTGAGACAAAGAAGGCGTTAAACACTTCCGCCTTCTCCCCATCTGTAGTTATTAAGTTCCCTCCTGCATTCAGTAGAGAACAGAGGTTGGTCTTACCCTTCCTTTTGCCGTTAATATATTTGTAAAAACATTTTTTATTATCCTTCAGAAGAGTTGCCAAGTTGAATTCTAGCTGAGCTTTGTCCTCTCTAATTTTTTTCCTACATGCCCTAGCAACCCCCTTACATACTTCCTGAAAGACCTGACCCTCCCTCCAAAGATGATACATCCTCTTTTTATTCCTAAGTTCCTTCAAAACCTCCTTGCCCATCCAGGCTGGATGCTTGCCTCATCGCCTCATCTTTCGGCACACAGGGGCAGTCTGTTCCTGTGCCCTCAAGATCTCTGTTTTGAAGCAAGCCCACCTTTCCTGGACTCCCTTATTTTTAAGGGCTGCTTCCCAAGGAACTTTCCAAATAAATCTCCTAAAAAGGCCAAAGTCTGCCCTCCAGAAGTCCAATGTAAAAGTTTTATTGGTGTTCCTCCTCATTTCACCAAATATCGAGAACTCTATAATTTCATGGTCACTATGCCCCAAGCGGCCTCCAACCACCACATCTTCCACCAGCCCATCTCTATTTGCAAACAACAGATCCAGCATAGTCCCTTCCCTGATGGGCTCACTCACCAGCTGTGACAAAAAGTTGTTGTCTTGGTTTGAAAGACAGGTGTCTTCTAAGGAAGGCAGAAGCCTCCCTTGGAATGGCAGATGCAACCCCCTTCCCTCCGAGTTATTGTAATTTTGAAATCACGGGGCTTTCAGGCAAAGATGTGGGAAATAGGAATAACAGTTCTTTACTATTATATATGTGTATAACCAGTCAAACAAACAACAATAACTATGGCAGTAACAGCAAACAATCACAAACCCAGTCCCAGCCTTCTCGGCTGTCGGGCCCTTTCCCCTTGGGTGCAGTTCCGCTCGCAGCCGGCAGGGGCGCTCCAGAGTGAGCTGGGAAGCACACAGCACTGATGCCCTGGGATCCCAGGGAGGGATGGAACAAAGGCTTCACAAACCCCTGGGCAGCTGGCCCCGGTGTCCGGCTGGACCCTTGGGAACAGCAGGCTGGAGCAGCAGGGACGAGCACAAATCCCGGATGGCAGACGAGGTGTATCGAAACGGAGAACCCCCCCAGAGGTCTAGGCAGGCAGGGCAAGCATGGCTACAACATAGCGAAGGCTTGAAGCTGCGGCAGGGCAGTGCAGCCACAGCCCGGCTCCGAGCGGGGCAGGGAAGGCAGGCTTGGGATCCCAGTGTTTCTCCAGCAGAAAGAAAAAGCGGCCATAGAAAAAACAGCTTCCTCTCTCTCTGGACACTGAGACAGAACTGACAACACACCCAGGTGAAACAAAAAGAGCAGCCAGGTCTTTTGTTCTTCTTAAGCACCTGGCCATTTGTTTCCCTAGCAACGGTATGGGGGAAAATTCCTTTAACAGAAAAAAACTAGGAGAACTCTTAAAACTCCAACAGTTGTCCTCCACACATTCTAAGAACTTCCTGGACTGCCTCCTTTCTGCTGCATTAAGTTCCCAAAGATGTCTGTTAGGTTAAAGTAACCTACAAGAACAAGGGCTGGTGATGCTGAAACATTCTCCAGCTGCTTGTAGAATAAGTTGTCCACCTCTTCTTCCTGGTTGGGTGGTTGATGACAGACTCCCAGCAGGACGTCAGCCTTGTTGGCCTTCCCCTTAATCCTTACCCATAGGCATTCAACTTCATCATCATTGATTTCAATACCCATGACATCAAAAGCCTCCCTAATATAAAGAGCCACCCCTCCACCTCTTCTCCCTTTCCTGTCTCTTCTTTAATTAATGATGTTACTCCTTATCCCAATTTATATGAAAATCAAATCTAATGGTGAAATTATACTTCTTTAGTTCATTCTGTATATGATACTCCTTTTCAATTACCATGTGGAGTATTTTTCATTTGTGGAGATAGAGTTTGGCCTGCTATCCCAGCATACATCACTGGTGGACCATGTAGCATGGGAAAACTTACTTTGCTAACACCCAGTGCAAAAATGCTTGCTTTTATGAGACATAAAAGTAAAAGGTCTATTCTTCAGTATAAGCCAGATTGTAATGATAATTTTGTACCCTGGGGTCCTGTAAAAAGGCTCTCAGCAGCTCTTCTTTTACCACAACTTGCTTCAGGAGTAGCACTGAAACAATTAGACCAAGTACGGTGTTGGCTGAGTAAGGAATTCAATGCTACTTCCCTTGCATTAAGTGATATGTTAACAGATACCAAAGATGTCAGACGTGCAACTTTGCAGAACAGGGCTGCAATTGATTTCCTATCATTAGCACATGGACATGTGCTTTTATGCTGACTTTTGGCGGGGGAAACCATGCAGACAATCAATGTGATTGATAAAGCAAGCTTCGTTTATTGGCAATACAGAGGCACTTATATAGTGTCGGTATATATGCTTGTCAGTTCTTGATTGGTTTAAGCTTACAAAAGCGCATTCTTACTTCTACATAATTGGGTTAGATAAAAGACTACATTTAGCAAGCTTCTATTATTTATGTTTTGACTTGAGAGATCAAAGATCTTCCTGCCTTCTCATGGTCAGTATATCTTATCAGCACAGCACTGTACCTCCTTAAAACTCCCTTTTGGTTCTCAGGCCTGTTTCTCACACAGGCATTTTCTCATGGAGGCATTTTCTTGTGCAGGCTTTTGCTTGTACAGTTCTGTTATTGATTTTTACCCTTTATCAATGGTCCAAGTCCCTGATCCTCTAATCATTCTCCAACACTTTAAAGATTTGACTCTTGTTTGTATAATTAAATTTCACACAAAAGGTCATATATGTAGAACCAAGGATTTCTAATTCCTGAGGTTCAGAAGATGCTTTGGGAAGCTGAGGAACCCTTCATGCACTGAAGCAAAGACTGCACCTGAAAAAGTATCCACTGATACATGGATATTTTTAAATTTCCTGAAAGACGGGTATTTGGTGATATCTGTCTGCCGCAATTGCAAGCTTTGCAATCCTCGCAGATTGACTGCTCCTATTGAAACAGGAGGCTGTACAAGTTGGCAGCCAGGACAGGCACTTATGATTGCTTTTGCCTGATCCCTAGAAAGATGAAACATTTGCGTGAGTGCTTGCGCATTTTGATGAAAAAAAGCATGACTCTATTGTGCTTGTTCAAAAATGTTAGGCGGGGTATTAACAACAGCTACTGTCAATTCATCAGCTCTTGCATTTCCTTCTGCTTCAGCTATGTGAGTCCTCCCACCACGTTTCCGTGATGGTGACTTCATCATAGCTTTGCTGTTGTACCATGGCTTCCAGCTCTTCTTGCTTGTTACCCATGCTGCGTGCATTAGTGTACATGCACTTCAGCTGGGCTGCTGATTTCACCCCTAACTCTGGCTTACCCACCTTGGGCCTGCTTCCGGAGGGCCCAGCTGCATTCCCTTCCCCCTTCAAACCTAATTTAAAGCCCTCCCAATGAGTTCCACCATTTCATGGGCTGGAAAACTTTTGCCTTTAACAGAGGGATGGAGCCCATCTGGTTCCAGCAGGCCAGGTGCCATAAAAGTTGCTGCATGATCAAAGAACCCAACCCTTTGCCTGATGACACCAACCCTTGAGCCACTTGTTGATAATGTGGGCTCCCCTATTCCTTTTGTCATTTGTCCCTGCCACCAAAGGGACTGAGCAGAACTCTATCTGTGCTGCTGGCCTATTGACCACTTGACCCAGAGCCCTAAAGTCCCTTTTAATTGCCCTAACACTTCTCTTTTCAATCTCATCACTGCCAACCTGGAGTATCAACAGTGGGTAATAATCAGTGGGCTGAATGAGCCCAGGGAGTCTCTCAGTAATATCCTGTACCTGAGCCCCAGGGTAGCAGCAGACTTCTCTGTGGGATGGGTCCGGTTGACATATGGGGCCCTCTGTTCACCTCAGAAGGGAGTCACCTACTACAACTACCCTTTTCTTTTTAATGTTAAAGGTGGTGATCCATCTGACAAATGAAGTGTAATTGGGAGGCCCACTGGGCACATCATTTCCTTCTGCGTCATCTGGCTGACCCTCTAGATCCAGGGCCTCATACCTATTCTGAAGTGGCACCTGGATAGGTGATGGGGGTTGGGAGGAATTTTTATTACCTCCCCAAACAGGAACCCATTTTCATTCCTTCATCCACCAGGTGTCCTCCTATTGCCTGACGGTGGGAGGCATGGGAGTCCTCAGACTCCTGGCAGGCTTCCCTCAAGGATGGAAGGGCAGAACTCCACCAATCTATTTCCCTCTTGTTGCTATGACCCAGCCCACTGCGGGGCGGGGGCAGCGAGATGCCAATCAATCCCAAGCCCTCCCCTGGATTGAGTTTCCCCAAGACACAGACTCAGAGGGTAGGTCGAGGGGTGGCTCAGAAGCTTAAGCCACATCCCCCTGGGGCTGCGCCTGGGTCCAAGCCGCCTCCCCATGTTCGGGAAATTTCTCGGTTACTCGGTTGTTCACTGGTTCTTTGTTGTAACTCCTGCCTCTCTGTTTCCCCCATTGGTTCTTGTTGAATTGTATCCTCCCCCTGGCTTGTAACTCATTGGTTGTTTTCCCCTTTTCCTGCGGTTTTCAAACCCCCTATAAAACTGAGGGAAAAGCCTCTTGGCGGGATCCCAGATTAAGATCATTGCCATGTTCTGGTTGCTAAACTTCTGACAATAAACCTGTTAGGAGCCAGACCAGAACCGCCTCTCTCTTCCTTTATCTCCGAACTAACGTGAGCCTAAATTATTGGCTCCTGCTGTGTCTCCTCTGCAAAGAAGCCAGCTAGCTCAGCCAGCAGCACCTTTCCTGATGCCAAAGTCGCTTCTGCGACGCACAGAAGTAATGTAGCTGGACTCTCTCTGATCTAGGGCACGCCAGAGCTTGTGCCACGAGCACAGAACTGCCTTACCCTCTCTCTTTCCCTAATACTCTTTAGTCTTCCTACTTCCTCCTTAAGCTCAGCCACCAGCGAAAGGAGATCATTCACCTGTTCACACCGCAGGTAGGCTTCTTTTGCATCGCACTGGTACCATTGACAAGCTCGAACACTCCTCACAGGAAGGGGTCTGGACAGACGCATCCTTCTTGGAGGGTTCTGTTTGGCTACATACACTTTTACTAACTGCAGCCCTTGATTGTGTAAAAACCATTACTAACAACAAAACCCCAAACCAACCAACCAACAAAATCGCAACAAACAACTAAAAACCCCACTAGCAGGAGGAAACCTGCAATGCTGCCTGCTCACCCTGCCTGTGCAAACTGTAGCACAAACTGCCGTGCCACGCCCTCAGAGATGTGCCCCGCTCCTGTTTGCCTGCTCCTGTTCGCCGCACTCCCTAGAATCCTTTTTAATCACTCTGCTGCTGACCAGAGAAGAAACCCCGCCCTGAGCCTGCGTGACTAATGAGAAGGGTCCTCTAAGAGACCAGATGAAGTATTCAGCTGTCTAATTTCCTCTGTCTCTACAGCAGCTATCCCAAAAGCCCAACAATGCCCTCTTGGGTCCTTGAAATACCCTCTCCTGAGTTAATCTATGCCAAGGACACACAGGGCCTCTTGGGTCAAGCAGAATGGGGTGTTTTTGCCATTCATCCCTGTCAGGCTCACTTTAGCTCCCATCCTGTCAGCTGTCACCTCAGAAACAGAGTTAGATTCTGCCCCTACAGATCTTGATGGCATCAGGGTACACTGTGTGCTAAACTAAAGCCTCATGCTCTTGCAGGTCTGATGCACCAGGCCATCAGATCCACACAGTCCAATAGATCCAGTTGTCCCTTTCCTCCTGCTGGAGGCAAGGCCCCTCTAGTTCTAGTCATAGTAGTTGTTGTTCATGTCTTGTAAATATGAAGTTGAGGTCCCTTCAAGAGGATCAGAAATACCATTCGGCCCTTCCATTCTGTCTGAGGACTTGCCCACTGGAAACTGGAGCAGCATTTATCCTTGAAGAATTTCCTGTGGTGGTTGTCCTTTCTCTCCACTCACACACCTGTGCTGCTAGGGGAGAGGTGGGTTTTCCATCTCACTTCCTCATGTCCTTTCTGTGGTCATGCAGGTAAAAGCATATACATTGTGGTATGTACTGTCTCTTGAGAGCAGGTGGAATGGTACTTCCCAATTAAGTGTCTACTGAGACTCTCCAGACCATGCTGTTGCTCATTTTCTTTCCCGCCTCGCCCTCCCTCTGCCCTCTGTGGCAGGCTGGACAGGAGAATTGGAGGTACAAAAGGTAAAGGTCATGGGTTAAAATTAGAACAATTTACTGGAAACTGCAGTTAGAGAAGAAAACAAACCATAACAGCAACAATACTAAAAACAAAAGCCTACAAAAGAGAGAGAATGATTCACAGGCAAAATGCTCAATGCAGAGCCAGACCCAACTGCAGCCACACACCCAGACCAGAAAAGACCTCTTAACCCTGTAAGACTCCCTTTTCCCCCAGCAATGATGTGAGGTGGTACAGAATAACCTCCAGGTTCTAGACATGTTCCCTCTTGGTTACTGAAAAAATCATCCCTGTCCTTGCTGGAACTAGGACAGGTTTCAACTCCCCTTCCATGAGCATGGACTTCTTCCCCTAGATGAGGTTGCTCAGAGCCCCCTCCAGCTGCGCTTTTAATGCTTTCAAGGATGGAGCATCCACAACTTCTCTGGGCAACCTGTTCCAGTACCTGACCACCCTCAAAAAAAAAGAATTTCTTCTGTATATCTAACCCAAATTTCCCTCCTTTGAACCCATTACTATTTGTTCTATGTCTAGAATTCCTGATGAAGAGTCCCTCTCTGGCTTTTCTGTAGGTTCCCTTCAGATAATGGAAGGTTGCTATGAGGTCTCTATGCAAGCTTCTCTTCTCCAGGCTGAATAGCCCTGACTTTCTCAGCCTGTCTTCATAGGGGAAGGGCTCTAGTCCCCTTATCAATTTTGTGGCCCTCTGGACTCGTTCCAACAGTTCCATGTCCTTCTTACGTTGGGGGCACTAGAACTGTATGCAGTATTCCAGGTGGTGTTTCACAAAAGCAGAGTACAGGGGGAATCACTTCCCTTGACCTGCTGGCTGTGCTCCTTTTGATGCAGCCCAGGATTGGCTTTCTGGGCTGTGAGCACACGCTGCTGGCTCATGTTGAGTTCTTCCTCACCTGTCACCCCCAAATCCTTCTTCACAGGACTGCTCTCAATCACTTTTCTGCCCAACCTGTAGGTGTTCCTGGGATTGCCCCAGCCCAGGTGGAGGACCTTACACTTTGCTTTGTTGAACCTCATGAGGTTTGCATCGGCCCACCTCTCAAGCCTGTTGAGGTCCCTCTGGATGGCATTATCCTTTCCCTCCATCATATTGACTGCACTGCCACAGAGCTTGGTGTCATCCATGAACTTGCTGAGGGTACACCAAACCCACTGTTCATGTTGCCAACAAGGATGTTGAACAGTGTCAGCCCCAACACCAATTCCTGAGGGACACCACTTGTCATGAGTTTCCATGTGGACAATGAGCCATTACAGCACCACTGTTTGGGTGCAGCCATCCAGCTAAATCTTTATCCACCGAGTGGTCCATCCATCAAATCCATGTCTCTCCAGTTTAGAGACAAGGAAGTCATGTGGGACAGTGTTGAATGCTTTGCACAAGTCCAGGTAGATAATGTCAGTTGCTTTGCCCCCATCCACCAACTCTGTAGTCCTGTCAAAAAGCAATCAAACTTGTCAGGCATGATTTCCCCTTAGTGAAGCCATGTTGGTTATCACCTGTCATCTCTTTGTTTACCAACATAGTTTCCAGGAGAATGCTCCTTGATCTTGCCTAGCACAGAGGTGAGACTGAATTGTCTGTAGTTCCTTGGGTCTTCCACTTCCCCTTTTTAAAAAATGGAGGTTATATTTCCCTTTTTTCAGTCATCAAGAACTTCACCTGACTGCCACAATTTTTCAAGTATGGTGGATAGTAGCTCAGCAACTTTGTCTACCAGTTCCCTTAGGACCCACAGATGAATCTCATCAGATCCCATAGACTTGTGCACATTCTGGTTCCTTAGATGGTCTCGAACTTGATTCTCTCCTACAGTGGTCTTAGGGTCTTCGTTCTCCCAGTCCTTGCATTTGTCTTTCATGACTTGGGCTGGAGCACTTCCTGTGGAAGACTGAGGCATAGAATTCATTGAGAACCTCAGTCTTCTCAATATTCCAGGTTTATCCAGGTAGCCAGGTTTCCCACTTCCTTCTGGAGAGGGCCCACATTATCCCTAGTCTTTTTTTTTTTGTTAGCAACATACCTATAGAAGCTCTTTCTATTGTCTTTGACATCTCTGGCCAGACTCAGTTCTAACTGGGCCTTAGCTTGTCTTTGCTTCTACCTTCTGTAAATTTCTTTTTTATTTCTGAGGTGCTCGGCAACTCTTTATCCATCTATGGATGCCTCCTGGCATTTTTGCCCCGTGTACTCTTGTTGAGATACATTGTTCCTGATCTTAGAGGAAGTGATCCTTGAATATTAGCCAGTGTTCTTGAGCCCCTCTTCTCTCCAGGGCTCTAGCACATGGGACTCTACCACATAGGTCCCCAAAGAGGCCAAAGTCTGCTCCTCTGAAGTCCAGGGAAGGTGATCTTGTTGCGTATGGTTTTATTATATGTATCATATGTTATCTATTTATTATATATTAAATATATTTATAGAAAATTTATTTCAGGTACCTATTTTTAAAGATGCAAATTAAAAATTGTTAGATTTGTGTCTGATGTGTTATATTGGAGGTTGGTTTTTTATAAAAGGCAACAGTGGTTTGAAAATGCTTAATTTTGGAAGACTTCATTTGTTGTCTTTGGATGTCGTTGTCTACAAATTCAGTGATTGCATTGTGTTTGAACAGTTTCCCCAAAAAACTAATTCACACTAAAATCTCAAAAAGAAGTAGTCTGCCAAAAGGAAGGCTTGCTTTGGGAAATACCAATTAGCAGATTGCTGGTTGTGAAAAAAGAATATAGCAGCCTTTCTTTCTCTCCCACATCTGAAATTTATCCTTGTTCAGCTCTCACATTTAATCAGTGGAATGAGTCATCTCACCTCAGCTGTCTGAAACCACAATGATCACCTAAAATAATCTTCTGGCTCATTTCTCTCACTAGTGGGGGAAGGCAGGCACATCAAAGAGGCAGTGCACCCTTTCCTGAGGCTGTATGACAGGCAGTTGGTTTATCATAGGTATCCATCTCCAGTGACTTCCATGAACATCTGTGTACGTGATTTCTATAAAAGGCTAGTGCTAGGTGAAGCAGTTGACTTGAATAAAAAAACCCCTAAAACATGACCAATCATTTTAACTGCTTATATTTTCTGATTCAGTTCCCAAAGTTCAAAACCTGAGAATGGGGGAGGTGTTTGCATATTGGAAGAGTGCACATTCTTTAGAGTTTTAGGTAGCAGGAGAGGGAGACAAGGGTAATTTACAGGAATTGGTGCTGAGGAAGTGCCTGGGCTGTTGTTTTATTGAAAATCATTCAGTAAGCCAAAGTTTGCTAAAGTTTCCGGTGCAGGACTTCATAGGCATGAAGAAATTTATAAATGTGAAGTGAAAACCTAAACTATTTAAGGTTTCACTTATAGTTGACTAATGTTGTCAAAAGTTTATCTGACTCAAGGTGAGTTGAAACAAGCTTTTTACCATCCTGCCAAGGCCACTGAACTTATTGTTGCATTTTCATGCTTCTAATAATAAAAAAATAATTGATTACTCAAAATTTTTAATGTTTGTGTTTTTATTCAAATGAAGAAGGATATTTCAGGAAACATGAACAAGGCAAAGCAATTACTTGGGAAATTGCATATAAATTTTTTGGATGAAAAATGCCGGTGTAGCAGTACTGTGTGTTTGCTCTTTGCAAACATGTTTTTATTTCTTCTGAATGTTGTGACTTGCATTTATTGTATACAAAAGAAGTGACAGAAGATGGCTATCCAGCCTAATACAAATCCATTGGGTCACAGGCTACCAGTTACTCTATTTTTAGTTTCATTTTGAGGATTACTATTTAAACCGGCTTTCTAGGCTGGGTCTTTTCCTCAGTGGTACATACGTTCTATACATATGCAGAGCCTTAGATTAAGATGTCACAGACTGTGGAATGAATAATACCTGCTGACTCTTGTAAAAAGAGATGGTGAGCTTCTGGGTTACTTCCTGTGTATGCTGTACCTCTCCCACCAATCCTCTGTTTGAATGGGTCTCAGGGACTTGCTATGCAAACTGTGGACACATCTGTCCACCCAGATGACTGAAACTACTGCATATATCCATTACACATATAACCACATGTAGTCTGCTCTGATGCTTTTGGACAGTGTTAAGTAGCCTGTGTATTTACTTTACAGTTTTTTTACACCCCAACAGGCAGGCAGATACTTTTGTGGGGTGTCTGTCAGACCTTCTATGTGCTCATGCTTAGATAGTCTGCACATGCTGTCTAACTCTGATATGACTCCAGAATATCAGATTTATCAAATTTGTACATTATAGTGAGATAGCAGATGCACATCTATTTCTGTGTAGGAATTCTTTGATACAGTTCACTGCACAATGAACATCTAGTTCTCAAACTTAGTAAGAATTTCTTACCCATAATTATGGTGGTTTTCCAGAGAAGAGTGAGGAACATGCGGAAGATCAGAAGGCAGGGTTTTGTCTTTCAGTTCAGCAGATGTTTATCTTCCAAACTTTGGGAGCAACTCTTGATGTTTTTGTGTGTGTATACTGAAGCCAGTTTTTATGCAGTCAGATCTACTTCTGATTACTATTTTGTTAATTTCTAAAGTTTGTGGTTGTTTTTTAATATTTTTTTAAAGCTATTTGAGCTGGCTATCAAAGGAATGTTATCACAAATGAGTTGATCTTAGAGATGACCACTAAGATCATGAAGTCCAACCATTAACCCAGCACTGCCAAGCTCTTGCTAAATCATGTTCCTGAGTGCTAGAGGTGAAATTGACTGAGTTTCAAGATTATTTCAGCCACCTTGAAACAGAATTATTCAACTAATAAATTTGCCTGGATTCCCTTCAATCCATTTAGGATTATTAAAAAAAACCCATATACTTGGAATACATTAAAGGCAAATGATCACCAGGCTCTTAGAGTACAGTTAATTGGGAGCAGCTGCTGTGACTCAATAAATCAGCAATAGTTAGAGATAATGGATAGTGTAATTTTTTTTCACGTGAGAATGGCTGATGGTGTGAGAAGCAGCTGTACTTCTGTTTCTAAACGATTGATGCACGTGGTACATTGCATAATCTTCTTGATGAAGAATGTTGGTGCCATGAAGCAACCATTACTCACTGTGCTGTTATTGAACATGAATTTTGAATGAGTTGCAGCATGAAGCTGCCAGATATTTATATCAATTAAATAAAAGTCAGGAAGAGCCAAAGGTCATGTTCTTTCTGTAATATTGACTCCTGTGGCTTGTGTACAGTGTTTCTGGTAGCTAATTACAGGGTCATATCTGCAGACTCCCCATAGTCTGTAGAGGAGGCATATGAAAGAAATGAGGAGAATAAACGAGGAGGCATATGAAGTAATACTTACTGTTCGGATGCAAAAGTAGTGAATTCTGTTTAATATAGATGGGATAGTCTAAGGGTGGCTGCTTGATCTAATGAAAATCATAGCATTTCCTACCCTTGTATAGTATTTCTACAACAGTGTTTCTAAATATACTCCAATACAATTTTGCGTATGTGTACATCAATCATTAGGAATAACAGTCATTTGTTAACAGATACTATTCAACAAATTCCTTCTTATGTCTGGATTGAAATTGTCCTCTCTTAGCTCCTGTGTTAAATTTCAAGTGATTTCTATTTCCACTTATTTCAGTTGTGAGTAGGGGAGGGACAGCTGTTTAATGGAAGTGATTGTCCTGCTCTGCTTTGCATTGGTATGGCCTCACCTTGAGTACCATGTGCATTTTTGCGCACCACTATATAAGAAAAATATTAAATTATTAGAAAGTGTCCATAGGAGGGCCACAAGTACAGTGAAAGGTCTGGAGGGGAAGCCTTATAAGGAGTGATTGAGACCATGTGATCTGTTCAAATTGGAGAAGAGGAGACTAAGAGGAGACCTCATTGCAGTCTTCAACAATCTCATGAGGGGAAATGGAGGGGCAAATACTGATGTCTTCACTCTCATGATTAGTGACAGGACTCAAGTCTGAGTTCAGAAGCCTTTGGGCAATGCTCTCAGGCATATGGTGTGATTCTTGGAGTATCTTGGGTGGAGTCAGGAGCTGGACTCAATGATACTGATGGGTCCCTTCCAACTCAGCATATTCTATCATTCTGTGATTGTATGATTCTGTGATAACTCATGGACTTACATATATTTGCCTGCCATCATTGTAACTGATCTTTGAAAAGTAATTTTTGTTGATTTCACGTATGTAGCTTCAAAAAACTTGTAGACTTCCAAAAGTTTTCACCTGTCAAGGTGTGTACTAGGTCTCATGCTGGGAACTGACACTCACTCTCAACCTATTTTGATTTATACTAATCAGATTTTTGTTTTCCTTTTCTTTAGATTGCGGTCTTTGGTAAAGCAATTAGAGAGAGGCGAAGCTTCAGTTGTGGATCTAAAGAAGAATTTGGAATATGCAGCGACTGTTCTTGAGTCAGTATACATTGATGAAACTAGGTGAGCTAACTACAGACATCAGCACTCATATCTAGCACCAGTTGTAATTTACATGTCAACTGTTAAAGTTGTTTGAGCCAAGATTTATTAGTGAGAGGCAATATGGTTTAAATCATTAGAATATTGTATTCTGTGTAGTACAGATCTTCAATCCTTCATTTAAAAGATTCTTTAAGTTTCCTGGGACAAGGAAGGAGATCAAGACCAATCATAAATGTAATATACTTTTTCTCAGATAAATGTATTCATAGTAATTGTGTTCCACTTCTTCTGACAGTTTCTAAATTTCTACTCATCTATTTCTTCTGAATAATGTTAGATAGTAGATAATGTAGATGACTGTATGCTACTAACCCAGAAAACAGAAATTCCTAGAAATGACCATAAATTACCTTTGAAAGCAGAAGGTTCAGAAATATTGATGAGCTGAAGATGTGATGTCAGTAGATGATTATATAGTTGTGCTTCAGAAGGCTGACACTTCTTGTTTCTCAGCCTAGTAGTGAGTTTTACAATGTGAAATGTAAGCATGTAAAAGAATAAACAAACAGTTGAAGATTTGTACTATTGTGTTTTATTAGGGCTGATGAATCAAAGACTTTTAACAGCTGCTTTAATTAGAATATATGTGAGTTTCTTTTTTGTTAATAATGTTGTAGTGCTCTCAAAGGAAGTCTATTTACCCTTCTGTTTCCTCATCCTTCTAGGCGCTTACTGGACACGGAAGATGAGCTCAGTGATATCCAGTCTGACTCTGTGCCCTCAGAGGTCCGTGACTGGTTGGCTTCTACCTTCACACGGCAAATGGGGATGATGCTCAGAAGGACTGAGGAAAAACCCCGGTTCAGGAGTATCGTCCATGCAGTGCAAGCTGGGATATTTGTGGAAAGGTAAAGTATCATGTAATTACTTTGTTCTAGTAACTGCCCAGGTACTGCAGATTGCATCTGTAGTGTGTGATGGCACAATGACAGGAGGTGGAGGGCAGTACCTTAGGTCAGAAGACCTCAGAGCACTAGTAGAAGACTACTGAATGAAGAGCACTTCAATGTGCTTCTGTTAATGTTTCTATACAGATCTGGGTGACACCTCAAAACCCGGGATTCATTAAAAGATTGCAAACTGAAACAATACCTAGTCCTCTGTTCTTACTATAGTACAGATCTAGTAGCACAGTTGGCATAATTTTGACAGACAATATGCGCTTCTGCATAGTCCTAGGTCAGGAGTGACAGTATTTAAAATTTGGACAGATCAAACTCTCCCTTGCTTCTGTTTACCTCTGTGATCTAGTCTTTCTTATGAAGAAGTGCTAAGATACAGAAAACCCCTTACCATAGCATTATTGGAATGAATTCTAGATCAAAAGTAATGTGAACATTTTGGAGCTCAGTGAGGATTTCCAAAAAGCCATTGAGTCCTCTCAGCCTTCCCTCTTGTGATTTTCATCACAACCTGTTGCTAAAACTGATTTTACTTTTTGAACTCTTTAAAACATTTATTCATTTCAATTTGGACTCACTTCCAATCTTACCTTTTCTTATCAAGTAACCACTCTTCACTGACCTTCTTTGTTCAAGCCTGAAGGAGGGCTGGCGCATATGAAACTGTCAGCAGTCATTAGACACCAGCTCTCAGATCTCTGGGGTAATTTTGTAACAGCAAAATTCAAGTCAGGAATGGAAGAGCAGAGCACCTGTCACTGTTCATCAGAATTGCACTCACAGCTTAACAGCCCTCTGTGCAGGAGGTTGTGCGTATCAGACAGTGGACCACAAGCCACACAGAAGTCTCCTTCATCATGACTATAGCCAATATTTCTATCTGTGCACCAAAGTTACTGTACATGTGTTAAGAGTGGCAGCAAACTATAATAAGACTAAACTTCTCATTTCTCCTTGGGACTGGTTTCTCTTCTTGACAGGCTACTTTTGAATTAACCCTCACTCTCAGTGGGGGACTTGCTCAACAAGGAAGTAAATGCAGAAAGCTGGCTCAGTAGGCTGTTTTCCAGCTGACCTGGATCACTGTGACCTAAAGAAGGAAGTGGAAGGAAGTGTTCAGATATAATGTAACATCGGAAGAAGGTTGTGACTCTCCTGAGCTAGGGGAAAGGGGTTCTGCTTCAATTGTCTCTTAAGAGAATGCTATGGAGCTTCTGACTGGAGAAAGAAAGGGATAAGAAATTCTGTGATTTGGGGAATGGATTAATGTAAAGTCTCCAAAGGGGAATGATTTTTTTCAGGTCTGAGTGCAGAAGATGACAAATTAAAATGGCAGTGAAGGAAGACTTTGCACAGGATCATTTCAGATGGGAGAAGAGGGCTTTCCATCATCTCCTTTTGCTTTAGGGCAAAAAAGGGTGACCTGTGGAAAGACATTCTGGCTATGACAGTGTTTCTGCATTCACCAAATCCAAACACAGCGTGTCCTGAAAACAAGTTTAAAAACTTGTACATACTTTATAATCTGTTTAAAATATACTTTCTAATCAAGTTTAAAATCTGGTACACACATACTTTGATTAATATGGTTACAGATGTTGATTATTGCCTTGTTCTTTCTCTCTCACTTCCTGAAACACACATATGGCAAGCACCCAAAAGGTTTTATACTAATCTTGAAAACATGCAGACAAAAGTAACAGCTGTATCACACTGAAGTTGATTCACTGCATACAAATGGTTTCTGTTACACTCAGAATTAGCTTGCATGTGGGCCAGCAAGGACATGGGGAACTGAAAATTCAGTACAGTTATGTGCAGTGGAAAATGGAGAACATTTTATTTAGTTGAGTGTAGCCTTTCCATCTGATGAAGACCTGATATTGGCAAATTCTTTGTCATGTTTGGCTGGGTAACCAAGCTATGAGATACTGGGGAGTGTATAGTCTCAAATTAGGCTATACAATAAGAATAGTACAGAGAATATTGGGCAAGTTAGCAACAAAATGGAAGGAAAGAAGGTCCATATTCCATTAAGAGTTTTCTGGGCTAAATAAGGTCTCCTGTAATGGTCTGTTACTTTATGAGTTTTGTTGATTGTCTGTTTTGTTTCATTTAATTCTATTTATGTGTTGCTTTATTTCATCTTGGTAGAATGTACAGGCGTACTTCAAATATGGTCGGCTTGAGCTACCCACCAGCTGTAATTGGAGTGCTAAAGGTAATCCCAATAAAAAGGTATTGAAGGGAGGAGGGTGTCTGTACAAAGCATCAAAATAATACTGTGATATTTGACATGATAAGGGGGATCTTAGTACTTGGCCTTTCCTTCTCTCTGACATTTAGTTAGTTCACATACATTAATCATTTAACTGGCCTAAGGGATTATCCTTGCAATAAAAGAAATAATAGAGTTCAAGACTGTGGCAATTTTCAGGTGTGAAGGTTTCAATTCTGTTCTAGATTACAGTGATTAAAAGGAGGATTTAGGAATCAATCACAACATCCCACAGGGAAGAAAGAAAACACAGATTGAGAGAGATGGAGAAGGAAAAGGATCCATTGCTGTGAGAGAAGGGAATTTCTTGCATTTTTCAGCTTCAGGTCTTCAAAGTGACAATCAGTTTATGAATGTGGACCCTTCTGTGAGTTTTGAGGTTTCAGAGTGAAAACAATTAGTCAGAAGTAGTCTGAAAAATAAACAAAGCTTTGATCCTTGCAAGACAATTCTTGACTTAGGCAGGACAATTGCAAGATTCTTGACTTACGCAGGAATTATCAAGCCTACAAACAAGTTAGCAACCAGCTGCCTATACAGCAGCTTTGCAGACTACATGTTGCATGTGGTTCAACCATGCCATGCAATGGTGAAAAAAGGTGATACCGTAGGGCAATATACAGGGATATTAAGTGTAAAATTCATTAAGACATCTTGCAGCATTTCTCCACATTGGAAAGATTTACAGTTAGGGTATCCTTTTCATTTTGGATAGTAGAACTCATCAAAAGATATGGAGGAATTGCAAGAAGAATGATCAAACATGCCTTTCATATACAGGATCGAAGTGTCCACCCACACCTTTTTCCAACTGCATATTGACAAGTGCTAGCTTCACTCCTGAAAATTCTAAATTATATGTTCTTTTGCAACTACACTCCGTAGCCAGCTTATGAGGGAACGCATCTATAATGGTACCTCTTCTCCTGAGTTCCTCCGCAGTAACAAGACAGTTGAAGGCTCATCACCTACTCTCAGTTGACTTAAGCCTTATAGAATTCCTCCCTTCTTTCTGTTTTCAAATGATTAAGTTGTAAAAAGAAGTGATCATGTTAGATTAAGTTAAAACAAACCAATAACAACAAAGTAACTGACTAATTTTGCTTAGAGTGAAATAGCACCTACCTGGTCACTCTATGCTCTAGAATATATTTTTTTTCCAAACCTCTTTTGAGAACATGTCTTTGCTGGGATGTTTTTGGGTTTGGTAATGGATTTGATTGAAATGGGAGTTACTTTGAAGAAGTCAAAACAGGGTCCCAGCAAAGTGGTCACAGCACCAAGCCTGACGGAGTTCAAGAAGCATTTGGACGATGCTCTTGGGCACATGGTGTTACTCTTGGGGATGTTGTGTAAAGGACTAGGAGGTGGACTTGATGATCCTTGTGGGTCCTTTCCAACACAGGAAGTTGTATGATTCTGTCAAGTCTTCTGTCTTAAAAAGAATGTTTCATCTTAAATTTCTCAGTCCCATCTCCTCCATTGAAAATGATGTATTTTGTTGCTTGCTTCAGTCCAGTAACGTCAAGTAAAAATCCCTTACAGCTACCTGACTGCTTAGTGTGCTCTGTAAAATGACCTGATGATTTAAGCATGCGAAAGGGGGTGAGAGTGTACCATACACACGTCTTCAGCTGTTCTGGATTGCCATAATCAATATTCCCCTCAGAGTCATGCTAATAAGGACAAGGATTGAGATGAAATGAAGTCAAAAAAAGCTTATTTTTTAACTACACATTCTTATTTTTGCTGCTGTGGTCAAGAGGACATCTTCACTTAATAAACCAAAGCTGTGGAATCACAGCTTTGTGACAGAGGTAGGTTTTAATAAAACAATGAAATACTGCAGCTTCTGCAAAAAAATGCAGACTTTAGTGCAAATCCTAGATCTGTCTCACTTTTTCAGTGAATGAGAAGTTTGGCATTTTTTTAAATTGGTTGCGTAGAGTCTCTCTTTTTATATATATTTTATATTAATTTTTCTACTGCAGTAGTCTGTTGCCTTTCTGTATGACATGGGTGTGAAGATATAAGACTGACTGCCACAAAAGGGACAATCAGCCTTGTCTTTCATTTGAATAGTGGCTAAACAAACCATTCATACAGACATGTTTGAATAAGGAAGTATGTTAATTTACAGAGTATGCTGTGGTGATCTGCCATTCATCAGTCTAGTGCTAGAGACAGAACTTCACATTAATGCCAAAGGAGTTACATGCTTTAGAATTTAATTTTTCAGCCTTTTCTGATGCCCATGCCGTCACAGGAATATTTTCTAGGCTAGCTAATACACAGGTAATGAACATAGAACCGGTAGTCACTTACAGTGCCTGCAGTATAGACTTCTGCTTACCCGTGTCTACAAAAATGTCATGCCTTCCACTAATGTTGAGCAGGATAACATCTCTCCCTGAATTTGCTTGTTGACTTCTCTAAGAAGTCCCCAAGGTTAAGAAGAGACAGAAAGCTAGGAAACTGAGCATTTAGAAAGAATTAGTGTTTCTCTTCATCTCTTGCTAGATAACAAGTGCTGTCACCTCCCACAGACTTCCCTAAAATTTGAGTTTTGAACTCAAACTTCTGCAAGAAGGTTAGACCTTAAACTCTAACTGTATGAGCTGAGAAGTGAACCTCCTCTCCTTGATCTCTTGACTGACCAGCCTGCAGCACTAGTATGTCATTTACAACTGACTGTAACTTTCCCAACTGGAATTAGATATTTTTTCTTCTGTTATAAATTCTGTTGGATTTTTATATAATTGTTAGCACTTAATGTAGCATGTCAGCCCAAATAGGGGTCTCAGGTACTAAAGCAAAACAGGATTTTTGTCTTTTAGGATTCATCCTTTGGTGATTAAATTCTGGTGTAGAGAATTGCCATATTTAGAATAAACAAACAGCATATTTTTTCTTAATGGAAGCTTCTTAAACACAAATCCCACAATACTGATACTGTAAGTACACAGATGATTCTGCATTGGTTAAATGGATTTGAAGAATTTATTAAAAAAGAAACTATACACTTATATTACTACTGTAATTCTCAAATTGTAAGAGAAAGTGAGGAAATTGAATTATCATGGTAAAAGGGATGACCATATTAACTGTCTTTTCTATCTGCTCTTGCAGAATGTAGACAAGTGGTCCTTTGATGTATTTGCACTAAATGATGCCAGTGGGGATCATGCACTGAAATTCATTTTCTATGAACTTCTCACACGCTACGATCTGATCAACCGTTTCAAGGTCAGTAGTTAGAAGATGGCTATCTTCATTCATCTTGAATTTTGTTCAACTTCTCTCTCATCCTGGTTTTTCCAATTAAAAATGCAATTTTAGTCATCTTTGAAGAATTTGTGAACATTGCACTTCCCCTAATAAGAAAGACCAGATATGATTTAAGTAGTACTTTCAGTTGCAATGGGGCACCATAAACTAGGTGGGGTTCCAAATGAAATCCATGGGAAATACTGCATTTAATTCTCTGAGAATGATGGTATCATCATGAGCTTTATAGGACCCTCAAGCATGCAGGCCCAAAAGAGAACAAGAGAATATGAAAGCAAATTCAAATTCATTCCAATTAGATTGGCCAGCAGGTCAAAGGAGGTGATTCTGCTCCCAACTCTGCTCTCATGAGACCCCATTTGGAATATTGCATCCAGGTCATCCATGTCTGGAGTTCTCAGCATGGGAAAGACATGGACCTGTTAGAGCCGGTTTAGAGGAGAGTCACAAAAATTATCAGAGGACTGGAGCACCTTTCCTGTGAGGAAAGGCCAAGAGAGTTAGTGTTGTTAAGCCTGCAGAAGAGAAGGTTCTGGGGATTGTTTATTGCAGCCTTCTGGTACTTGAAGGGGATCTATAAGAAAGGTGGGGAAAAACCTTTTAGCGGGGCTTGTTGCAGTAGGACAAGGGCTAATGATTTTAAACTAAAAGAGGATAGATTTAGACTAGATATATGGAAGATTTTCTTATGGTGAGAGTGGTGAAACACTGGAAGAGGATGCCCAGAGAGGTGGTAGGTGCCCCATCCCTGGAAGCATTCAAGATCAGATTGGACTCTGAGAAACCTGGTCTAGTTGAACATGTCCCTGTTCATTGCAGGGCCAGGTTGACTAGGTGACTTTTAAAAGTCCCTTCCAGCCAAAACTATTCTATAATTTTGTAACTGTTACAGAGGTGTCCTCCAACTTTGAACAGGAAACACTGCCATCCAGTTCTTGACCACTCTCCCCACGCAGATACTCTGTCATCCCTTCTACTGTTGACATTTCCATTTCCCAGGGGTTCCCACTCTTACTGGAAAGAGTTTACAGATGTCTAGATCCCATAGTTCTTCAGGAACTGCCTATGCCTGATGAGATATCAAGATGTCTGGTCATAACTGCATCCTCTGCTTATTTGTACCTAAGAGGAGAAAAGCAGTGATCTTTTCGGTGGAAACCTTAGCATTTAATGTATTTCCTGTCTGAGCAGATGAAACTCGAGAACCCATCTTGCCAGTTGCATATGTTACCACCTGCATAGTCTCCTTTCTACAAATCCCCTGAATTGCATTTTCTTAGGTAATTTCAGTTACTCTTGGAGTTAGAAAAACATGGCAATCCCACTGGACAGGCAAGCTGAATTTTGCTGTGAAAACCCAGAGGTCTGATAAACGATAGTCCTCTTAGAGTATCTAAGATTTGCTATATGATATGTTTCATTAGAAAATCTTGAATGTGAATAGTAAACAGGGATCTATTCAGCTAGATTGTGAAGCTAACAGGCAGTTGCCTGCAATCTATTTAGAAGTATTTCTCCATGGGCAATCTATCAAGTGGTTGCTCTTTTCGTACTCTATGTGTGTTTCAGACAACATTTCATAGTATACTTATTTCTGTGTATTTATCTGTGGAAATGATTCACCTGTAATGTAATTATGGATGAAAAAAATAGTTTGAAGTAGTAACCTGAATTCACTCTCTTGAGTGACTGTTTCAGATGTTCTAGCATTTTGTTTATTTGTGAAGTACACATGGCTCTTTGAGAACCTCTTATCAAAATACTCCCATCTGAATACTATCCATCAAAGCTGGGGTTTTTTGGGTTTTGGTTTTTTTTCTCTTCAATTCTGTTCTGCTTTACTTAGATTCCCATTTCTGCCTTGGTGTCTTTTGTGGAAGCTCTGGAGGTTGGCTACAGTAAACACAAAAATCCGTATCACAACCTAATGCATGCTGCAGATGTCACACAGACAGTCCATCACCTCCTTTTCAAGACAGGCATGGTGGTAAGTAAAAGACTTGGCATCCTGAATATATAGTGAGTTTACTACAGTTTTTGCTTAATAGTGAGATTATGATTATCCACAGTGTACTGGTTTGAAAACAAGCTAGTGGGAGACACCAAGTCAGAATAACAATTTAATAGGGAAATAAAAGGAAAAAAAACCAAAAAGGCAGGAAACACTGGGTTAAACTGACAGAGTCAGGATACAACCTGGCACCCTGTTTATCAGGGTGGTGGTAGCAGTCTGGTAGAATGGTGGCTGCAGTCCTCCTGAGGCGGTAATCCTGTAGAAAGGGTCTGCTCTTCCTCAGAAGGTCCAGTGGTGGCTATGTAGCTCCTGTCCTCTGGAAATCCAGTGGAAAGGTTGTCTGTGGTGTTCAGAATCTCAGATTATATCCAGGATGGAATGCTTGGTTCCTCCCTCTGGGTGGAGCATCTCACAATGGGATAATGAGTCATGAGGCCAGGTGTTGATTAGGCTCATTAACAGAAGATGGTCCGGAGGGAGTTATCTCTGAGTCATGTGGCATGGCATTGATGGGCCATTAACAGAAAGATAGTCTGGAGGGAGGAGGCAAGGAAACACTGCCCCACCTGATTTCAACAGCTCATGAGGATGGTAATAGAACACACTGCAACCCAGGACACACAGTAGAACCTGTTTACACTGTAGACACACTTAATTTGATATGGCTGGGCTAATAAAGGTAAAGACTTCGGGTTATTTAGAAAGAGAATGTAAGTGAAGTTGTTGATAACTCTTTTAACAGTGGTCGAAAGAGGATGAATGAAAAACCCAACCTTGGTTTTCTCTCTGCCACAGATATTTTGTGTGAATCTGCTATCGCTGTGGGATGGCAAGAGAACGACACAGACCTCGATCCAGGAGGAAATTGAATTATTTATTAATTTCCAAACTCGTTTATATAACCTGGTTCAGGTTATTGGTCCTTTGACCATCCACCTCTTAGAATGATTCGTTAAACCCTACAACATCCATTTCAAAATATTTCTCCAGTCAGTATCA
This sequence comes from Corvus cornix cornix, assembly GCF_000738735.6. NCBI lineage: Eukaryota > Metazoa > Chordata > Aves > Passeriformes > Corvidae > Corvus > Corvus cornix. Next base: position 22,219,649 of record NC_046333.1, read on the forward strand.
TAACAATACTGCAAAACAATCTTGCACCTGCGAGATAAAGGATTGGTTTACAAAAACCTCTCAGCTAGCGTGTGTGTGAAAGTAAGACTTTCACACGATGCTGGCAGAAAGCTGGACAATTTCTCTGCATCAAGCTTTTCAGCATACACAATTCCCCCTTTTTGTTTTAAGACCAAAAAGGCAGCATTTATAATCCTCTGCAGGGCCCCTTGCAGAAAGGAGAACAAACACAGCATAAGGGATCAGTTTGGTAATGGCTGTTACCAAACTGAATCCGAATCAGACGCTGATTTAAAGTGGGCAGAGAGATTCTCCAGCAGTGCCATGGGAGATACATCTAGTGAACCCAATTCTACATCAGTTATTAATTCTAAATAGCCTTAAGGGCTTTACATCAGTTGCTAATTCTAGATAGCCTTAAGGGTTTTAACATTCTGACTCCGTAGCAAAAGAAAACTTAAAGTTAATTCTTTGCTTGTAGAAGGATCATCTGACTGATGGTCGACATCTTGGTCATCATTCGAAGGATCATTCGGCTGATGATCTGCATTTGTCTGGTCATCATTTGGAGGTTGTCTGGTGGCCCCATTCTGCTTCTGGTGCCGCAGGTCAGGGCGAACGCGTCTTGCAGGTAGCCACCGTACCCCAGTATCTGTGGAAACACAAGCATACCCACAACCCCAAGCAATAAGCTCACACCAGCCTTCCCACTTGTTAGTAAGTAGATCCCATACCCAGACTTTCGCTTGAGGCAGGTGCGTCTCGCCTGAAGACTGCAATGAAAGAAAATGATTCAAAGTAACAGGATTGTAACAGAATTTGGTGACACTGTAAGATGATTAATTGTATATAGAGCTTTTTCTAGTCGACTCTATGGGTTTCTCCATGCATTCCCCCTTTTTGTTTCTCCAAAACACGCTTCAAGGTGCCACGAGTGCATTCAACAATGGCTTGGCCAGTTGGAGAATACAGAATACCAGAAGTATGGTTCACACCCCATAGGTGTAAAAACTGCCACATCTTCTGTGAGGCGTAGGCAGGGCCATTATCGGTTTTCACAGAAGAAGGCACGCCCAAGATCGCGAAAGTCAGTTTCCAATGGGCAACAATATCGCAGCCTGTCTCTCCAGTATGAGCAGATGCCCACATAGCTGAGAAGAAAGTGTCACTAGACATATGCACATACTTAAATCTGCCAAAATCAGGAATATGCGTTACATCCATTTGCCAAAGCTGCAAGGCTTTGAGGCCTCTGGGGTTTACCCCCTGTGGTAAAGGTGCAGCGAGTCCGTGACAGTCAGCACAAGCACTGACGATGTCACGAGCCTCAGCTGGCATTAAGTGAAACTGCTTCTGCAGGGTATGCGCGCTTTGGTGGGAAAAACCATGTGATTCCTTGGCTTGTGCAATTTTGTCAGGCTGAGGCGCTACCTACACAGGGTTGGCCAGCATGTCAGCCCTGGAATTACCTTCTATTGTGAAACCTAGCAAATTGGTGTGACTTGGAATATGCAGAATGTAATATGGGTGAACTTGAGCTTGAATTGCACTCCACAAAGTTTTCAATAGTGAAAACAGAGCTGCATTATTGACTTCTTTCAAAAGTGAACAATCTAAGTGTTGGGTTATATCTGCTATGTAAGCAGAATCAGTGACCAGATTCAAAGGTAACAGAGAGAACCGCTGAAAAGCCATGGCAACAGCCCTCAATTCAACCATCTGGGCAGAGCCTGACTCGTAGCCTTCCAGCACCTGCGAGTCAGAATCCTCCTTCCAGGTTACAGTGGCTTTCCCTGTTTTCTGGAGCCGTCAGTGAAGATGGTGGGCCCTTGCACTGGCACCTAACTATTTTTTGGTTGTAAGGTGAAGCTGGTCGATTTTGCCAACTGCAGTAATTTGTGGCTGGGCAGATGATAAGCAATCTGCCCCAAAAAGATCTGCAGTGCACTTTGCAAAGGAGCGCTGTTAGTAAGGCTCCACTCAAAGTGTTCCTGCTGTACTGGAAGAACAATTGTTGCAGGATCTGCTGCCATTAATTGCAAACAAAGTTGGCGGCATTTGATTATCAAACAAGTGATCAATTCAAACAACATGGGTTCTGTCTTTTTCATCTGATGAGGCAAGAAGACCCATTCCAGGATATGGAAAGGGTCGGGGCACTGTTTATTCCACTGGCCAATGATACCTGTAGGATGAAAATCTGGAGTGGTAATGAAAACAGTGATATCAATGGAGGGATCCACTCGATAAACCTGACGAGCAGAAACAGCCTGTTGAACCTCCTCCAGCACTCGTTGTGCTTCAGGAGTCAGTTTCTGAGGTGAATTCGACTTGGTGTCCCCCTTTAAAATATTAAAAAGTGGGGAAAGTTGTGTCGTGGTTAGCCCTAAGTAAGGTGATGATACCCAGCAATTTCTGAGCATCATTCTGGGTCTTAATACAATCTGAGAATTGCACCTCTTGGTGTTGTATAGTTTGATCCAAAATTTTGACTCCTAAGTATTTCCAAGGAAGATGCTGCTGAACTTTCTCCGGAGCCACTTGAAATCCATAAGAATGCAGAGCAGCGAGCAGCTGAGGCTGTATCCTCAGCAGCTCGTCCTGGGTGGATGCTGCCACCAGGATATCATCCATGTAATGGTAGCAGTATGCCTCAGGAAACTGCTCACAGACTCTGGACAAAGCCTGAGCGACATACCATTGGCAGATAGTCGGGCTGTTCTTCATGCCCTGAGGTAGAACCTTCCATTGATATCTCTTCACAGGTTCAGCCTTGTTAACTGCAGGCACAGTAAAAGCAAATTTTAGTTTGTGATTAGGGTGCAAAGGAATTGTGAAAAAGCAGTCCTTCAAATCAATGTTGGGATCATGGTGGGTGAGGGCATACTAGGCTGCAATGACCCCATACTTTCCATCACTGCCTTGGTTTTTCGGAGATCCTGCAACAGTCTCCATTTCCCTGATTTTTTCTTAATTATGAAAACAGGGGTATTCCAGGGACTAGTAGAAGGTTCAAGATGTCCCTGTTGTAATTGTTCTTGAACCAACTTACAAAGGGCAACTAATACTCTTTTTAGTAGGGGCCAGTGTGATTCCCAGATGGGTTTGCTTACTAGCCACTGCAAAGGCAGTGTAGGATACTGTGCTCCCTTTAGCACAGTGACCCCCATCAAAAATTTGTTCCAATCCGTACCCCCCAAGCTGACAACGCATCCCACCCCCAGAGGTTAAGCGGAGCTGCAGTGACATAGGGCCAAACTGTAGCTGTTTGCCCCTCTGCATTTTTTACCACTACAGGTCATTTGCTTAAACACACAGCTCTGTGTGGTTCCTCCCAACACTGCGATGGTTGACCTCACAGGGGCTAAAGGCCATGTAGGAGGCTGTAGCGGGTTGAGTTCATAACCGGGCGGAAACACTAATTTAGTGTAGTGGTTTGGTCCAAAATACTCATTACTGTTTATCTTCTGTGAGATAAGAATTAGGAGAAACACAAAGCAGGCACCAAACTTGAAAGAAATATAAAGAAGTTTATTAACAGACCTAAAAGAAGGGAAAAAAAATTATACCACCTTCAGAACTCTCCTCCCCCCACCTTCTTCCCTTCTCCCACTGACAATGTAAAAAGACAACCCTTGAGATGTTCAGTCTGTTTACCACTTCCATAATAACCTTGTTCAGTCCATTTAGAAAGAGAAGTCTCTTCTTGCTCGTGCTATGAAAACATTATCACAACGAGACAGCTGCCCACTTCCAAATATTGTCCAGTCCATTTAGGAAGAGGAGTCTCTCTGCTCGCATGTGAGTCCCTTCCCCTGACTTGCAGCTTTTCCCGCAACTGCTTTCGAGGGTCCACTCTTGAAGTTTTTTGGGGTATAATTTTAAGGTTGAGCCATTCAGAAACAAAAAACAGAGGCCCTTCTCCTTCCCTGGGAGCAAAGGGTCTTCCTCATCTTCATCTTTAGGACTATCTCTGGGAGCATCTCTAGGAACTGAGGTTTTCTCTTTCCCATTTGGAGCAAAAGTCCTCATCTGGTCCATCTCTAGGAACTGAGGTTTTCTCCTTTCCCATTTGGAGCCAAAGTCCTCATTTGGTCCATCTCTCCCTGTCCAAACTTCTCATGTTACAGCTGCATCAGCATCTCAGTGCAGGTGCTTTTGCTTATGAGTTGAACACTCCACCCCCCATATCTTCATGAAATTACAACAGGATACTCTGATATATCATAGCTTCACAACAGAATTTCAGCTTTAAGCATCTCCTCTCTCTCTTCCCTAGGGTTTTCAGCTCTTCACAGCAGTAAAAGGGTTAATCTCACCTCGGCCTTGCAGCTTTGTGGCTTATTGCTGTTGGTCACCTGACCTCTGCCAGACAGAGGTGCCGATTTCGCTGAAATCTTGGCCGCAGTGGGGGGGGGGGTCTGAGCCACGCTGGCTGCCTACAGCCCTGCTGGGGGGGTCATCCTGGAGCCATGGCCTGGCCCAAGCAGGGCCTGGGCCGGGCCCACTGGGCCCCACTCGGGCCCCGCAGCCACCTGTCCCAGCACCGGAAATGAGAGAGAGCTTGGGGGGAGAGTTTGTCTATTCTTAAGTGTGGATCACAGAGGCGGTCACAACTCTAAGTGGCTTAAAGAATTGTCCATATTCAGACTGGCCAGCTGATAGGTTCTATCAGGTCCCAGAGGAAGCTGTAAGCACCCCTTAGCAAGGACATCCCTTCCGGGACTATGCTTGCTAACCTATGACAGAGGCCATGCAGAGAAGGAGATGATTGTCGTGTCAGCACCCACGTCGATCAAACCTCTGAGCTGGATCTGGGGCGGATGGGCATATGGCAGGATTAGGGTACACATCATCTGTGGCTTTTGTCTAGAGATGTCTGCAGTCCAGAAGATCTGTGGAAGTCCTGTAGATCCAAAGCTGCCATCTCTGCAACTTCATTGGTCTGTCCTGGGGACACATGACTTAAAAGGCACAAGTTGAGCAATGCGAGTCTTTTCAGGGATAGTGATGGGGGGTCGGGGGGGGATGGGTATGGAAACCATAGCACAAATCTGGCCTGTAAAGTCAGCATCAATGACTCCTGGGTGTACAAAGATCCCTTGAAGGGTCACCCTAGATCTTCCCACAAGCAGTGCACTGAACCCCTGACTGAGGGGTCCAAATGCATCCAAGGGAACCTTATAAACACGACAGGATTCTAAGATGACTGTTGCTGTGGTGTGCACATCCACCCCGGCTGATCCCTGGGTGCTGCCTCTAAGCTGGCTGAGTAGGCCTGCGTTGGTGCCATGCCCTGGGGAAACATTTGCATCTGTGCGCAGTTCCCCCTTGTGCTCCTGTTCACGTTTCCGAGCTAATCAAAAGCTGACTGTTGGCATGGTACACAGACTGACAATATTTTGCATAATGACCTGGCCTATCACATCTCGCGCAGTGGGCACTTCCCTTTTTCTCTTTCCGCTTCTGTCTAGCCTGTTTCTGCTTGCTCTCAACCTTAGGCTTCCTTTGTCCACGATCAGGATATGCTTGAATAGCCCCAGAACTGCAGCCAGAGCAGACATTTTATGATCCCCAGACCCCACCTTAGAGCAGGCTTTGACCATTTCTGCTAGTGTAGGGTTCCCTGGCAGAGCATCTATGATCTTTCTACACGCATCATTAGCATTATCTCTTGCTAATTGTTTGCACAACATCTGCCTTAACATCTCATCTTCTCAAGGGCCGCAGCAATTTTTTCCACGAAGGATAAAAATTGCTCTTTCTACCCCGAGATATTTTCACATGTCATATTTTAGTAGCAGCCATGTCTATGCTTTTTAATAGGGCTCCCATACCAATCCTTTGAGCCTGTTCAAGGACATGAGGATGCCAGGTAGCTTGGAGATCGGGATTAGCAAAGTAATTAGTTCCCATAAGGGCACCTACTCCAACTGCATGTCTGGGATCATTGGGAGGCAGTTGCATATTCCCTACTGCAGTCTCTTCAGCCATCCTTCTCCAGTTGTTCTCAAAAACTGTAAATTGCACAGGTTGAAATAACACCTGACCTAGATGCTTAATATTGAACGGAGCAAGCAGATCAGTGCCTCTGCGTCCTTTTTGGAGCAGTTCCCACTTTGCCCGGTCAGCTCTGGATGCAGGAGGCTGCAGGGACCAGCCTCCGGAATCCGGGAGACCAGAGGTCTGGCTCGTGGGTCCTTCCACAGGACCGCGGCAATAGAGGCAGGTGGTGGAAGAAGGAGGCAGGCTCAACTGTGGATGAAATCCAGAAGGTTTATTGTGTCTCCGAACAGGGGACCTCGCCCCCCGGGGGTGTCCAGCAATGAGCAACCCTGAACGCGCCTGCCAGGGGTTTTATGGGGGGGTGGCGACAGGGGAGGGATGACAACGGCATCGAATCAGGGAAGGAGAAGGACGGGTCTGTGGGATGAGGGACACACAAGGGAACCTATCTTGGGAAAGGAAGGGAGGGATCCTCCCCCCAAGACCAATCACTCGACGCCCCTGCCAGAACTCTCTAGAAGCTTGGGAGGGGTGCCGGAGCGATTGGCAGGGGTCTGGGAGGAGACAAATAGAGAAAGCAGGGTTATGAACACGAAACCAGGAGGGTATAAACTGGGATGGTACAGTAATACGAAACCCAAAGGGGAGACCTGGACTGAACCAAACAAGACACACTCCCACAGATCAGTATTCAACACTCTAATAACTTGCATGACTTCAGGAGAACCGAGCCCATATTGTGCTACCTTGGATTGCAAATCCTGCACTAATCTCCAGGCAATAACATCATGCCTGTCCGGTTGACCCATATTTAGAATAGCCTTAGACACAGGTTAGGCTTGGATAACCCCCTGCGAGGGTTCACTATCACCTTGATCTACTGGTACACCTTCTTGAGGTGCTGTAACAACCATCTGATCCTGCACAGCTCCCCCTGCATCTTCAGGCATCCCTACTTTCTCTATTAAATCCCAGTCTCCCACCTCCAGAGCTCACAGTCTAACTGACTCCCAAAAATGCCTTGAGTTTCTTGGACGCACGGTCACCTGACATGTTGGAAGTGTCCAAGGGTGGTTCTGGAGCAGTCATCTTACTGGCTGCCGGCGTCCAGTTAATGCCTCAGTCTTCCACTGTGGAGCAGGTGTTTCCTCTGTATCACTGCTTGCTTCGTCAGGCAGGGGGACTTCTGATGGCTCCAATGCAGATGAGGGAGGCGGGCAGGGTATGGATGCCGGGCCAGAGGAGACGTAAAGGCAGAGGCTGTAGATGGTTGTGTGGGGGGGTCGTAATGTAGCTACTTGCAGCAGTGCTATTTGGGGTGTTGTCACTTGTGGCAGCACTGCTGTCCGTGCAGGCACCGCCGTTGGCATGAGCATCATAGCTGGCGCTGTGGACGACGCCGGCGCAACCCGGGCGGCGGTGCGCCAGTTGGCATAGCCTTCCCGGGTCGTGCTGGGGGCGCGGGCACTGCAGCCGTCACCTGTAACAGCAGCATTGCTGCCTCCTGCAGCACTCGCAGTTGCCGCGCCAAAAGGAATGGCTCCGTCATTTGTGGCAGCTGTGCTGTCTGCCTCTGTGCAGGAGGCCACCCGGATGCAGATGCATGTGCAGAAAGATACCTGGATGCGAGTGCATGCACAGAAGGCCATGCAGGTGCGGGCGCGTGTGCAGAACAGCTGGGCACTGCGGGCACATGCCCAGAACAACTGGGCACTGCGGGCACCCGCGCAGAATAAAACCATGCACCAGGTGCGCTGATACTGGAAAAAGACATGTGCCGGCGGAGCTGGCCGCGCCGCTATAGCGGCTGTCAGAGATGGCTGCGGCGGAAGCAGCGCGGGGGTTTTGAGTGACGCTGCCAGGGATGGTTGCAGGGGGCGAGTGGCGGCGAGAACGGTGAGGGGCGCGGGCGTTTCAAGCGGCGGTGCCACCACTGGCCCCTGCGAGAGAAGCGACGCAGCTGTATGTGGTAGGATCTCAGCTGGAGGGGCTGTAGGGATGACAGTTCCTGCAAGCGCTAGCTGAAGGCAGCGCGGACATCTGCAACGCGGAGGAGGGAGAGGCCGCAGGAGCAAAGGGTGGGGGGCGCTCGGCAAGTCCTTTCTGTTGTTCGGGTATTTTTGCAAGTTGTTCCGCAGGTGAGGGATATTTTGGCATGAGGAAATCACGGGGAGAGGGGTAGATAGAGGGCACATAGGCACGTGGCGAGAGATAGGATCTCTGAACCGTCTCTACAATTCCTGCTAGTTCCGGCGGTGCTGGAGACGCGGCAGCTATGCTGCCCTGAGTCTCTCCACTTTCTGATAGCTCAGTTCCCTTCGTCCCCCTCAGAACCCCTACCCTCAGAGCCGGGTAATTCTTTTCCTTCTCCTCCCGCTGTCCTCTGCTGCAGTATGTCAAATGAGGAACGCCAGGTACGGACCAAATCGACTACGTTCTTGTCTCTGTACACGATCTTGTAAATTAACCTATCCCCCAACCGTTGCCAAGCTTCTAGGCTGAACACAGTGTCAGGGTCTGCTGAAAACTCGTGGTCTGCTGCCCAGTGTAACAAATCACACAGAGCGTCCTCAGATATGGTAGCTCCTGTGAGCGTTAATACAGTTTTCCAAGCAGAAAGTACGGTGCTTTCTTCACTGGATTTGATTCCCATCTTTTCAGATTTTGTCTAATACCCTGGTGCCTTGACTAGGGTTGGTCTTTGCAGCCAGCGCTATCGCCTTGGCTGGTCCCTTCCCCGTATCCCCGGGCAGGGCACGTACCTCCTAGAAAGACGCGTGTCGATTCGGTTTGTCTTTGGGGTTCTAAGTTCGGGTGCGGTTGTAGTATACATCGCAGGTCACCAGATGTCGCTGTTGTACCAGAGATGGCAAGAAAACGACACAGACCTCGATCCAGGAGGAAATTGAATTATTTATTTATTTCCAAACTCGTTTATATAACCTGGTTCACTTGAATGGCATAAGGTTATTGGTCCTTTGACCATCCACCTCTTAGAATGATTCGTTAAACCCTACAGCATCCATTTCAAAATATTTATCCAGTCAGTATCATAACTACTGAAAACAATCTTGCACCTGAGAGATAAAGGATTGGTTTACAAAAACCTCTCAGCTAGCGTGTGTGTGAAAGTAAGACTTTCACATGATGCTGGCAGAAAGCTGGAAAATTTCTCTGCATCAAGCTTTTCAGCATACACAATCTGCCAACACATATTTGCTGGAATTCATTTCACCTAATACGAAGAATTGTATTGTCTAAGCTTTCTTCTTATCTTAAGGTAGGGAGATAGTACATTCAAAGGATAATTCATTCCCCTTATCTGAGCATAACAAGTGCTGGGATCTGGAAATGCTGATGTCTATCCAGTTCTCTACAGCAAAAACATCTGAACTGGCTTGGACAGAAACCTACAGACAGCTGAAGTCTGACAACAATGCCAGGAATGGATAGAGGGCTTAAAACAATACTTAGTGCACAATATGTGCACTATGTCTTGAGAACCACTGTGGTTCTCAAGACAAACAAAAGAAATACATTTGAAAATCGGCCAGAGAAATTGAAGGAAGATAGATTCCAGAGTGGTGATCAACCATTGCAGTTTGGATTCAGCTGGAGGCTCAGAAAGTTGCTGGCCCACACAGCTGGGGGAGAATAAATAGCAGGGAATGCTCAAAGTGTACCCGATACATATGTGTTCATTCTCTTCTTTCTCCTGGTTACTGCTGCAGCCAGAAAAAGGAATTAAATTACTTTTAGTCGGATTCCATGGAGCAGATCTTTTCCACACATTATTTGCCTCACTTTTTCCATGCATCTAATTTGCCCTTGCATTGGTAGAAGTGTAGAGGCAAAGGTGACAGTGAAAGGGAGGTTCATCTAGTCAATGTTTTGCAGTTGTCTCCTGTTATACCATGGCCATTCAGTGATTGCTCAGTTTGTGGCTGGTACTTGAATACATGTAATTCTGTTCTACTGCACTTCATTTTGCTGAAGTCCTTTCACTAACCAGTGTGCAGTTCCAAGGTCATGGAGTCTTTGTAGTGCAGAGCAGACACATGAACCAAGGTCAGCAGATGTTGAGGCTCTTACTGCAGCTCAGGCCTTCTTAAACACTCCCCAGTTGTTGCAAACTCTGTATTTGGAGCCATTGGAAAAAGAGATAAGGAAAAATCACGTGTCTCAGCCCAACAAAATTCCAACACTCTTTTTCATGCAATGAGCGCCTTTGGTAGGCTATAGAAAACCGCGATACAAATTGTCTGTCACTTGTGGTGATCATTGTATGCTGATGATACCTTTTTTTGTGCAGCTCAGTAAGAAACCTGAAAAAATGCTGCCACCAGTGTATATTGGGTGATGGAGTATAGGACAGAGAGGTACAAGCTAACAAGGCATAGTGCAGCGCTTGCTATGTCTTTTAGACCAGTTTCAACAACTGTAGAGCTGCTCACACTTGGGAACTATGTTTTGTGCACATGATCTGCCTTTCTGCAGTTCCTTGATTGCCACACAGTTATTGTTTTCAGTTCTGAAAACAGAACTGGATACTCTTCCCTGAGGAATCACATGCTCCCCTGCCTCCTGTAAACATCCAGAGTCTCCTCTGTTGAATGTAGATTGCACGTGTGAATTGCAGTCATACTGCAACTAGAGCAGTAAACACTGCTGTTTATGAGAAGCAGATTTGGAAGGAGTCAGGTGCTGTCTCTCTCAACAGCTGATTCGGACAGCCTGATCCTGATGGAAGTTGTATCACTTGCTTCTGATTGCACCTGAAGTAAAAAGGATTTAGATCAGAATTGCAGCTAATACATTCAGTGCAGTTACCTACTCAAAACCTCCTGTGAGATACTAATTGGTCACTGTTGTTTTTAGGACCATTTGTTAATGAAAATGCACTGCAAGTTGTATTCGGTAGGAACAGATGCAATGTTGAGTAATGTGAATTGTACTCCAGTGGTGAGGAAATGGATTCCCTTTTTCTCCTCAAACCATGGAAGAAGGACAGTTTTCACTTGGGGCCACTCTGCTCCAAAAGGTTACTGGATCAAAACAGCTACCCAAGTATAGCCAACTGTGCTAGTTTGAAAACAAACTAGTGGGAGACACCAAGTCAGAATAACAATTTAATACGGAAATAAAAGGAGGGAAAAAAAAAAAAAAAAGGCAGATAACACTGGGCTAAACGGACAGTCAGGATACAACCTGGCACCCTGTTAGTCAGGGTGGTGGTAGCAATGCGGTAGAATGGTGGCTGCAGTCCTCCTGACATGGTGATCCTGTAGAAAGAGGGTTTCCTCTTCCTCAGAAGGTCCAGTGGTGGCTATGTAGCTCCTGTCCTCTGGAAATCCAGTGGAAAGGTTGTCTGTGATGTTCAGAATCTCAGATTATATCCAGGATGGAATGCTTGGTTCCTCCCTCTGGGTGGAGCATCTCACAATGGGGTAATGAGTCATGAGGCCAGGTGTTGATTAGGCTCATTAACAGAAGATGGTCTGGAGGGAGTTATCTCTGAGTCATGCAGCAGGACAATGATGGGCCATTAACAGAAAGATAGTCTGGAGGGAGGAGGCAAGGAAACACTGCCCCACCTGATTTCAACAGCTCATGAGGATGGTAATAGAATACACTGCAACCCAGGACACTGACTTTCACTCTATGTATATTCGGAACTCCCTTTTTTTTCCATCTTGCTGCTTTTTGATCTGTTAGTCATTTAGCAGCAACTCAGATATGAGTGAATGACTACTATTTCATTCTAGCCTGTGATGCCCCAGTGCTGAATGGGGTTTCCTGTCCTGTGTCTGAGTGCAATAAAGCAAGGAAAGTGTTAAAAAAGAGAGAACTGGAAGGACATGAAAATACATGAGTATGATGGAGAAATTTGGACTTTTTTTCCTCTGAGAGAATGCAGCGAACTAGAAAGAAAGTAAAAAACAAACCCAAAATAACCCCACCAAAAACGAACTAAACCAAACCTCTGTTTCAGAGGAAATTGTGTTCTGAAATCACAGAATCAACTAGATTGGAAAAGACCTTTGAGATGATCGAGTCCAACCTATGACCTAACACCACCTTATCAAATAGACCATGGCACTAAGTGCTACATCCAGTCATTTCTTAAACACCTCCAGGGATGGTGACTCCAACACCTCCCTTGGCAGCCCATTCTAATACCAGGTCACTCCTTCTGTAAAGAACTTCTTAATATCCAGCCTACACCTCTGCTGGTGCAGCTTAAGACTGTTCTTGTCCTGTCGCTGGTTGCCTGGGAGAAGAGACACACCCCCACCTGCCTTTCAGGTAGTTGTAGAAAGTGCTAAGGCCTCTCCCCTGTGCCTCCTTTTCTCCAGGCTATACAACCCCAGCTCCCTCAGCCACTCCTCATAGGAGTTGTGTTCCATACCCTTCACCAGCCTTGTTGCCCTTCTCTGGACATGCTCCAGCATCTCAACTTCCTTCCTAAATTGAGGGGCCCAGAACTGGACACAGTACTCAAGGTGTGGTGTCACCAGTGCTGAGTACAGGGGAAGAATCACTTCCCTGGTCCTGCTGGCCACACTATTCCTGATCCAGGCCAGGATGCCATTGACCTTCTTGGCCACGTGGGCACACTGCTGGCTCATGGTCAGTCTGCCATCAGTCAGCATCCCCTTTCTGCCTGGCCACTGTCCAGCCACTCTGTCCCCAGCCTGTAGTGCTGCAGGGGATTGTTGTGACCAAAGTGCAGGACCCAGCACTTGGTTTTGTTAAACTTCATATCATTGGACTTGGCCCATGGATCCAGCCTGTCCAGGTCTCTCTGCAGAGCTCTCCTACCCTCCAGCAGACTGACATTCACACCCAACTTGGTGTCATCTGCAAATTTGCTAATGGTAGGCTTGATCCCTTCATCCAGATCAATGATAAAGATTTTAAACAGGACTGGGCCTGACACAGATCCCTGGGGGACCCCACTAGTGACTGGCCACCAACTGGAGGCAGCACCATTCACCACCACTGTCTGGGCCCAGCCATCCAACCAGTTCTTAACCCAGAAAAATGTGCACCTGTCCAAGCCATGGGCTGCCAGCTTTTCCAGGATTATTCTGTGTGAGATGGTGTCAAAGGCTTTGCTGAAGTCCAGGTAGACAACATCCACAGCCTTCCCCTCATCTACCAGGCAGGTCACCTGATCATAGAAGGAGGTCAGGTTGGCTAGTCCTAAATCCATGCTGGCTGGGTCTGATCCCCAGGCTACCTTGTATGTGCCATGTGATCACTCAAGATGAACTGTTTCTTAATGTTGCTGGGCACTGAGGTCAGGCTGACAGGCCTGTAGTTTCCTAGATCCTCCTTTTGGCCCTTCTTACAGATGGGCGTCACACTGGCCAGCTTCCAGTCATCTGGGACTTCCCTGGTTAGCCAAGACTGGTGATAAATGATGGAGAGCACTTTAGTGAGCTCTTCTGCCAGCTCCCTCATCACTCTAGGATGGATCCCATCTGGTGTCAAAGATTTGTGAGCATGGAAGTGGCTCCACTGGTCACTAACTGCTTCCTCCTGGGTTACAGGGGATCTATTCTGCCCCCTGTCCCTATCTACTAGCTCAGGAGACCAGTTGTCCTGATCATGTGTTATTTGGTGAAAACTGATGCAAAAGAGGTTTTAAGTACCTCAGCTTTCCTCACCTTAGGTAACTTATATTGCCCACCATGTCCAATAAAGAACAGAGGTTTTCCTTGCCACTCTCCTTTTTTTGCCATTAACATATTTATAAAAACATTTTTTATTATCCTTTACAGAAATGAATATGTGCAATATGTATAAATATGTGCAGAGGTCAGAGAATGTACACATGCCAGACTTCTATCTAGAAAAGAGGAACTAGAATGTGTGTGCTTGTAAGCATATGTACATGCTTGCACTGCAGCCAGTGCCTGAACTGAGCCCGTGCCCATGTATTCCTACTGCAGTAAGCTACACACATAGTAGCCCATGCAGAGCAGTATGATGGAGTTGTAGTCCAGAGGAGCGTTGTCTGTTTCCCAGGAATATTGCCAAGGACTAATCATTCCCACACCCAAATTCTAGCTGTAATTTGGTTTAGGATCTAATATAGCACAATAGGAAATCACCCCACAAACTCGCAGCATGCCAACAGTGACATTTCAGCTATGCTTTTCTTATTTTAATATTTTTTTAAACTTTAGTTTTAGTTTTTTTTCTTTTTCTCTGTTTTCACTTCACCTTCCCTGAACTATACAGCCAATCTCAAAGTGCAAAGATTAATGTAGTTTGAAAATGAGAAATGATGACCCTAGAGGTCATCTATTACTGCAGGCCTGGGCCCTAGGGTATATCACCGTGTCCCGCAGCCATAGGGAGGAGGAGGAGAGAAGATCCAGCAGGCAGGAATTGTGCAGCAAGATTGATTGATTGAATTATTTTACAAACTCTTTTATAGACTTTTTTCTTCATAGTCTAATTGGACAAAGGATCAGCCACCCCTTGGGGGTGATTGGCTAAAATCCTAAAACATCCATTGTCAAAATATTTTTCTACTATACCATAAACAAGACTTTTCAAGGTTGCAGGTGGCTTGGTTGTTTACATAACTCTGCTACCTCTTCTGTGAGAGAGAAAAATCTCTCACGGACTTAGAAACTAGCAAGAAAATCCTTGCTAGCAGCATTTTTGTATCTACAATTCCCCCTTTTTGTTTTATAAGATAACAACTCTACTATTAATCCTAAAGAGAAATCTACATCAGTTATTAATTCTAAATATGTCCTTAAGGCTTTAACTATCTGACTCCATAACAAGAATTTTAAAGTTCAGTCTCTGCTTGTGGAAGGACCATCCCAGTCTCTGCTTGTAGAAGGACCATCTGCCTGATGGTCGACATCTTGATCATCATCAGAAGAGTCATTAGGCTGATGATCTACATTCTGGTCGCCATTTGGATGGTTGGCGTTCTGGTCATCATTTGGACGTTGCCTGTTCTGCCTCTGGTGCCGTAGGTCAGGGCGAACGCATTTTGAAGGTAGCCACCGTACCCCAGTATCTGTGGAAACGCAAGCATACCCACGACCCCAAACGATAAGCTCATGAGGGCCTTCCCTGGTTAGTGAGTAAATGCTGTACCCAGACTTTTGCCCGGGGCAGTTGTGTCTCAACCTGCAGACTGCAATGAGAGAAAAATGATTCAGAATAACAGGATTATTTGAATTTTGTGGTACTGTAAAATGATTAATTGTATACAAAGCTTTTGCTAGTCGACTCTGTGGGGTTTCTCCATGCATTCCCCTTTTCTGTTTGTCCAAAACAGGCTTCGAGGTACCATGAGCACGTTCAATAATGGCTTGGCCAGTAGGAGAATGTGGGATACCAAAGGTATGGTCTACACCCCATAGGTGTAAAAATTGCCGCGTCTTCTCCGAGGCGTAGGCAGGACCATTATCGGTTTTCACAGAAGCTGGCATGCCCGGGACTGAGAAAGCCAATTTCCAATGGGCAATGACATCACGGCCCTTCTCTCCAGTGTGAGCAGTAGCCCACATAGCTGAGGAGAAAGTGTCAATAGACACGTGCATATATTTCAGCTGACCAAATTCTGGGATGTGAGTTACATCCGTTTGCCAAATCTGCAAGGCTTTTAGCCCTCTGGGGTTTACTCCCGCTGGCAAAGGCGCAACGAGTCCGTGACAGTCGCACAAGCACTGACAATGTCGGCGCGCCTCGGTTGGCGTTAAATGAAAACTGCTTCTGCAGGGTATGTGCACTTTGATGGAAGAAACCGTGCGATGCCTTGGCTTGTGCAATTTTGTCAGGCTGGGGCCCTACCCTCGCAGAGTTGGCCAGCATGTCAGCCCTGGCATTGCCTTCTGTTCAAAAATCTGGTAAATTGGTGTGGCCGTCAAATCCGTCTGATCCCTGGGTGCCCTCTCTAGGGTGGCTGGGTAGGCCTGTGCCACTCTCTGGGGGAGAGACTGCATCGGAGAGCAATTCCCCCTCCTTGCACCCTGGCAGAAGTTTCCCGGCAACGGCCGACCATCGGCATGAGTCTGGGATCTACAATAGTCTGAGCAATGCCCTGGCCTGCCACACCTCTTGCACTGGGGGATCGGTGTGTTCTCTTTTTGGTTTGGCTTAGGTCGCTTCCGTTTTTTCGCCTGTTTTGGTTGCTTTGGTTCAGAAGATGCGTGAACAGGCTTCAGGAACGCAGCCAAAGCAGACCTTTTCTGGTTCCCAGATCCCACCTTAGCACAGGCTTCGACCATGTCTGTTACCTCAGGATCCCCTGGTAAGGCATCTATGATTTTTCTGCACTCTTCATTTGCATTATCTCTCAGTAACTGCCTTAACAACATCTGTCTTAACCCGTCATCCTCAACCTGCTTCTCAAGAGAAGCAGTGACTTTCTCTACAAAAGAGAGGAATGACTCTGATTTGCCTTGAACTATTTCAGTATATCGCTTTCTGGGTGCAGATATCTCTATGGTTTTCAACAGGGCAGCCATGCCGACCTGTTGAGCTTGCTGCAGGATGCTAGAGGACAAGGTACCCTGTAGACTGGGATCAGAGAAGGGACCAGTCCCCATCAAAGCATCTGTTCCCACTGTCCATCTAGGATCAGCAGCAGGGAGCTGCATATTCACTAATGCAGCCTTGTCGGCCAGCTTTCTCCAGGTTTTCTCAAAAACTGTAAATTGTACAGGTTGAAATAGAATTTGACCTCAGTGTCTGATATCAAATGGAGAAAGCAAATCTGTATTTATCACCCTTATTATCTGCATAACCTCAGCACAACCTAGCCCATATTGTGCCACCTTGGATTGCAGGTCCTGGACAACCTTCCAAGCAATTACCTCATGCTTATCACGCTCCCCTGAATCTGGGAGAGCCTTATACACCGGGAAAGCTTGGATCTCTTTTGGGGAGTCACTACCATCCTGAACTTCTGGCACAGCCTGTGGATGAAGTGTAACAGCTCCCCGGTTGCCCCCAGAATCCTCAAATCTATTTGGCATTCCAAGTGTTTCCAATAACCTCCAGTCACCCTCCTCCAATGCTCGCATTTTAACTGACTCTAAGAAGCGACTGTAATGGGTCGGACGCACTGTTACCGTGCAGTCCGGAAAGGTCCAGGGGCGAGACTGGTGCAGCCTTTTTCTTCGCTGCGCGGCTACAGCCGCCTGATGACCTGGGGCCAGAACCTCATCTGCCTCACTGTCTGACGATGAATCATCAGGCAAAGGCAACTCTGAGGTGCTGGGAGGGAACAGAAATGGACGGAGAGGGGCACTTTGGCTAAGTTCGCTAGAGGCAGAAAAGACAGTACAGACTGCAGTTGGCTGTGCTGCAGTTTGAACAGCAGCTTCTTTACAGGGTGCCGTCTCGGGCAGTCCTGACCGAGCCAGTACTGAAGCTGCTGCCGCTGTCTCTGGGGCTACGGCTGCACTCGGCGCCGCGCTTGTCTCTTGCACTGTGGCTGCGTTCGGCGCGGTCGCCGCTTCCACTGCTGTTTCGCGCTCCCCGGCCGCTTTCAGCGCCGCCACCCCCGGCCGTGTCTCCGCAGCCACCGCCGCTTCCGGGTTCTCCCGCGGCAGCACTGCTTCCGGGTTCGCCGCTGGCTGCACCATTTCCTGGCTCGGAGCCGCGTCTCCCGTGGGCGGCGCGGGCTCAGTGCGCCCCGCATGGCAGGGTGGCTCTGGCATCCACTGCAGCAGCAAGCTGAACAGGTCCTCCATCCTTCGGGATATGTTCGGTAACTCTGTTAGCAAGGGCAGATGCTGTATTAAAAGGTCAATGGCTCAGTTCTGCGACTGCGCAGAACAGTCCAGCACCAAGGAGGGCAGCGGACCACACCCAGGCAGTCTCGGCGCAATCTGGCCCGGCGCTAGGCCGGCTAAGAAGTTAGATCCAGGTGCATACGCAACCGAGCTAGGAGCCGCTCTGGCCGTCCAAGTTGCTAAACCGCTGATTCACGGCCCTGGATAAGCCGTGGCTGCTGCCGAGCTGAATGGCAAGGCAGGCTGTGTGCCCTCCTGCTGCCCCGACCCCCCCGCCTCTGCCGGCGCGGGGTCCCTGGGGGCCGCAGAGTCCTGCAACTGTGCAGGGTGAGGCAGCGCAGGCTCTGCCTGTGGAGCCGGGGGGGGTTTTCCGAATCCACCATCATTTACCCTGGAAGCCCGGTCAGCAGGGTCCCCCTCGGACATTCCTCTGTCACTCATCACCGAGATAGGCAATCCAGCCCTGCTGTCACAGTCAAGGTCTGTCAGCAGGATAAATAATGAACGCCAGGTTTTGTATAATTCTAACGTTTCTGGCTCCCCAGTCGGGAGCTCGTGTCGGACAGCGCAGCCAAGTTCCTGCCCTAAGGCAAAGTCCAGGGCAGTATCTCTGTCCATGGAAATCCCTTTTAAGGTAGCCCAGTCTAATAATTCCCGAACTGAGTTTTCAGGAATGGAGGTGTGCATTATACTAAACACACCTTTCCAGACCATTACCACAGCGTCGTTTTGTGAGCCTCTGTTTGCCATTTCTCAGTCCTGTCGGACTTCCCGGTCCCAGGGGGGAAGGGGAACAGCGTACCTCTAGAGGAATTCGGCTTGGCTCGCAGCAGCAGGACACATCAGCGAGTGCAGATCACGTCGGGCAGCACCAAATATTACCGCAGGCCTGGGCCCTAGGGTATATCACCGTGTCCTGCAGCCATAGGGAGGAGGAGGAGAGAAGATCCAGCAGGCAGGAATTGTGCAGCAAGATTGATTGATTGAATTATTTTACAAACTCTTATAGACTTTTTTCTTCATAGTCTAATTGGACAAAGGATCAGCCACCCCTTGGGGGTGATTGGCTAAAATCCTAAAACATCCATTGTCAAAATATTTTTCTACTATACCATAAACAAGACTTTTCAAGGTTGCAGGTGGCTTGGTTGTTTACATAACTCTGCTACCTCTTCTGTGAGAGAGAAAAATCTCTCACGGACTTAGAAACTAGCAAGAAAATCCTTGCTAGCAGCATTTTTGTATCTACATACAGTCATCAGTCCTAATGTCCTGCTCACAGCAGGGCTTGCTTCTTACATGCATAGTATGTTCACACACAGTAAAGAAATGTAGGGGGCATTTTCCTCTTTCCAGGATTTGCTCACATCAGTATGTTATCATTACTGTAGTATATATAGTTCTTTAGTTAATCACTTCTACAATAATTATGCAAGCAACCTGGGCATGCTGGAACACAAGACATTGCTTTGAGAAGTGTGTTAGGGCCATTGGTTTAATTCTTCACCAATGGGATGAAAACTACTTGTGAAAAAATTATATACAAAAGTAGGAAAAAAAACCTCATTTTTCTTGCTAACTAGTTATTTGTAATGCGGAAAAAATGCTTTTTAAAAAAAAATAGGCTATATAGTTAAAATTTATTCTGGTCCTAAATGTAAGAAACATGTTTCTGGTTTGTCTTTACACATTCAGAAACAACACATGACAAAGGTTCATTTGCCTTTGTCATGCCCCCTTTATTTATTAACTCTCTGAAGAGTTTTGTTTCATCCCTCATTTTTGTTTTATTTTATTTTCAATTAAATCTTTCTTCCCTCTCATCTCCTGAAATTTCATTAGTTTTCCTGTTATTTTTTCCCTCAGAATGATGCTTTGGAGTTAGTTTGTTATACTTTACTGTATGAACTACAATGTTTTTGGCTCTTTCATAGACCAAATGTTGAAAGAGGATTTGGAATTAATCTCATGTTTATCTCATAGAGGATTGGCATATAAGCATGATGTGCAGGAACAGCTTCCAAGAGCTGACACACTTTTTGCTCATTTCATTTCTTCCTTTATTAAACTCTGTAATTCAGCTCTGATTATTACTTTCTTTGGGTTTGTTTTCTGATTAATCTTTATAACTGTTTTTAAATACCATTATTTCTTTTTTAACCTGGACAATGATGGGAAAATTGTAAAGCTTAAGAAGTTTTTCTCTGATACTGACAAGAATTACAGGAGACTATTTCCTGTAGCAGACCTGAAAAACTGTGAAAGTACAGGACTTCTGTCACATCTTTTAGTACTAAAGGGAAGTGAGATCATCTTCTCCACTAGTCTATTGTTATTAATAAGCAGATTATCATAAGCTTTGAAAATAATATCTACTTTGGAATAAAAGTTCAGAAACTCTTGGGAAGGAAACTAGTTAATTACTTACATTGTAGCAATTTGGAAATCCATTCTTTTTTTTTGTTAGATTTGGAAACATTACTCTTTCCTCTTCCTTCTTCTTTCTATATATATCAATCCTTTTGTTTACATGCGAATGAGCCACCCTAGTAGCTAATGCTTCACATTTATTGTATATTTTTTAAAGACAGTCATGCTTCCTTGCCCTCTTTTTTTTCAGTCTGGAAGCCAATACTTGGTATTTCATGCCTTTTACCCCCGGCCATTTCTGACCTCCTACCATCACATCAAGTTTGATAGGGTTTTATTCTGGATTGGTTTTGTCAGCCCTTTAGAAATCAAAACCATTCACATTTCCTTGCTCTTTTCATCTTTTGTGGCAGTTCCCTGATGTTCTTGATGGCTTTGTTCTTTAAAAATTAGCTGTTTCCAAGATGAAATCCACCACAAAGCAGTGAAATGTAAAGTCAGCACTTTGATGGAGATTGCATCCATTCTCTGTAGTCTCTTTGCTGTCTTGTTTGCTTTCTCTTGCAAGGTTGGTGGCAGGAAAAAAGAGAGTGATAGGTTCCAATTACTTCCCTCCTGTTACTCACAGGCCTATTTTGACTTTTTTCTACTTACACTGCTTTATGTATTACCAACAGTTCACAGCTGTAATTCCAGTTTTGTTGAGTGATCTTCCTCAAATGCTGTTATGATACTTAATACTGCTAATACAAGATACTGCTAATAATAAGATCTAATACACCCTGTTTGAAAACCTACATTACCCAAAATTGTTCAACAAGTAATGCTTTGATAAGGTATGCAAGTCAGCACTTCTCCTGTATGTGTCTTAAGAAACAAGGTAGGAGACCTCAAACACTAAGACTCATTGCCTTAGTGATATTTTAAGACTTGGGTCATGAGATCTTGTTAGTGTGGGACTTGTCAGATGCTGTCCAGGAGGTCTGAAATGGATGTGTTGGACTAGCTCAATGTATCCTGGATGAGTTCTGCATGGATAATACAGGCTTGCTCTGGCTATTACTGAGCACCTGTGCCCTGATTCTTTTCTATCATTTGCAGTCTCTCCTTTATAGAAATGGCAGACCACAGTTAGCAATGAAAGTCCAGATCTAGACATGTAGCCTGGAAACCCTAGTTCCATTTGTTCCCCCCATTGCAGTTGCCAGAAATTGTTGCTTGAAAGTTGAATTAATGTTCTTAATCATTTGGAAATCATTCCTTATTCACAAGTCACACCTGGACACAAAATTGGACAGACTTCTCTACCATCAGTGCTCTCTAGTTATGTCCTGGATCAATTGTGTAGATATGAGAAAACAGTGTAGTTTCTGTTTCTGATAGTTTCTTGTACTTTTTACCCTCCTTGCTCTCTTACTCTAAAACAAAAAAAAACAAATAAAAAGAAAAAAACCCAAACCAAGAACTACCTTGATTATAGTGAGTAACATTGTGCAAAATATCTCTCTGCTATATTTTCAAACTACATCTTTTATGTAAGGGGATCTTTAATACTCAGACTTGCTCCATTCTTCACTGGTTTTGCAGAGATGACTATGAAATGCAGATGAAGAGCTGGACAGATTTCTGTGTGCAGCGTCCCATTGTTATTGCCTGTGCTTCCCTGCACATGCTTAACACACCAGTGGTGGTCCCTGAGCTATAGTAGATGTCTAGAATAGATTTTGGAAGCCTTAGTGCCTTTGCCAGACTTTGACTTAAAAGCCAGTTTGTATATGAATGCCTGTCAAAATGTTTTCAGGTTGACAGTGAGGTGTTACAGAAGTATTTGACAATCACTGTGGTAAAGGCTATTTTCTAAATGCAGTACATTTAAGCACTTCATACAAATATTTACAGCTTCTACAGTGTCTAAAACCTTTGACTCCAAAGTGCTTGATGTTAACAACACTCCCTTGTGGCCTACCAGTGGAAAACCAGACAATAAAATGATTTATTGACTCAGATAAAAATTATTAAAACCATCTGAATAATTTATAAATTTAAGGCAAAAGGGACTTAAGCATTGTAAAAAGGCATTGACTAGGGAATTAGGAAAAACCCCACAAACTTCAGGGCTTTCTCAAGTGTTTTTAAAAGTAATAAATAAATAACAAGATGTACATCTTTTGAGGGTATCTTCCTTGTTCTCCTCATGATTCAGTGAGTGACGAAGACTTTTAGTCTACTGGAAAATAGTGTCATTCTTCTGTACCTGAGTCTCTGCTACTCAGGTAAACTGAACTGAAAATACATACCCTGGGGGTATGTGGTTACCTGCACATATATCATCAAGTTCCCCTTGATGAACCTTGATTTTCTTGAGTTTTCCTTGTTTGACTTCTTCAAACATTGCTCTTTCAGAAGGGCATATGTTTCCCCTTGCTATGCCTTAAGCCTAATTAGCTCCTGAAACAATTTTGCTGAGTTCAATTTATTTAGATGAAGGTCCAGGATGAACACTGGTTTGGCTTTTATGTATCAACCAGAGAAGTTTGCTTTAAAACAATTGACAGGCTGCAGGGGAAAGGTATGCATGCAAGACTGACTGTCAACAGAGGATAAATAACTTATCTTAGAAGACAAAAACCTGAGAAAATTACAATTTATCTGATTGTACTGTAATCTCTTTTCAGCACTGGCTGACAGAGCTGGAGATCTTCGCTATGATTTTTGCAGCTGCAGTACATGACTATGAGCACACTGGAACCACCAACAATTTTCACATCCAGACACGGTGAGGCCACTGTAAATCGTGATGAAGGGTTGGGAAATGGAGAGGGAAACCTTTGGAGAATAACAGCATAGCCACCTTAGAAAAGTGCAGGAACTTATGCTTTCAAGTGTTACAGGAGGAAAGTTCAATTCCTCAGGTTACATTTAATTTTCTCTTGCTCAGACATTCATAATAGAATGCATGTATTCTAGATTCCTGAGCATTGTTTCATATCAATAACCAGGAAAAAGAAAGGTCCAAAAATATTTCCATGTAAAGTTTTCAAGACAAATGGCTGTATAGAGTGATGTATTTCGATGAAGATAAAGTTTTGAAGGAGATACTATAATTTTACAGTTTTTTCTCCTTGTTGAATTTGAAGAATTAAACATTAACAAAATAAATCAGGCATTCAACCATGTTTGTTGCATTCATCAGTGGATACAAACACTACACATACTATTTTTACTTGAGTGGGGAAATATTTTTTTAAAGCATCATAAATTGCTAGAGAGTAATTAACTGATCACAAACTAGACTGGACCGGTGTTGGTGGAAGAGAGGAAAATAAGATGAAGATGGCATCAAAATTTAGAACTGTGCAAAGATTATGAAGTCTCTAGTTTCAGTGATAATTGGGCATCTAATATCTGTGTATTATTTTGACAATAGTAAGGTACCGGTAGCAAGGACAAAATGTCTAAATGTCCTCGGCTGACACTGCACACTTGGGCATTTCTAACATTGTAACTAAATTAGATTACGTCTGTAATTAAAACAGATGTCTGTAGTGTGTTAGCTGAATCATGCTGTGCATCAACAATGGTTTATAGGATAAAGCACACATATGCACAATAAAGACTGGGAATGGAGAAAGAATCTCTCTATCTCTATTCTGGGTGAAGCCACACTACTCTTCTTACAACTTCATGCATACAGGAATTAGGGATCTGCTGTATTTTCCAAATACTTATAAAAATATTCAAGGAAGGACAGTCATAATTCAATTTTTCTAACATTGGACATCAGAGGGTGTAAAGTGTCAGAGGATGAAAATATACAGTGCTCTCTGGGAAGCAGCTCTTAGTGAGGACTGTAACAAAACTTATTCACCCTCTGTTGCTGTTAACTTCTTGATCTACAGACCAGTTTATCCAGCCATCAATCACAAATCTCTTCTCTAGGGCTTAAGATCAGGCATGAAGTACCTTTGGTCTTACTCTGTTCCACTGGCAATTGCCTTTCCAAATAGCATAGTCTAGCGCACAGATGTCAGAAATCAGTTCAGTTATATCTTGCTTACAGCCAGTTCTGGAAACAGTATTTAGACACATCTTGCAATTGCTTACTTGGGTACAGTCAGACTTTAGTATCAGAGAGACATACATAAGAACTGGGAAAAAGCTTCATGGTTCTACTCCAAGTTTACGTATCTCTCACAGCTTTCAGCACTTGTTTTCAAGTATTTAAAAAGGAAGTTGCATGAGTCTCATCTAGTGAAATAGATTTTGCAGTGCTTTGATCTTTAGGTTTCTTTTACTGAGTAACAGCAATTAAGAAAGTATTACAAGTACACTTAAAATGCTCATATCTGTTCTATGGACTTAATTGCTGTAGCTGATCAAAGGAAAACTTCTGAATGTCTTTAGACAGGGAAGAAACAACCTTTCCTATGTTTTCTTTTAAATGCTAGGTCAGACTCAGCCATTCTATATAATGACCGGTCTGTGCTTGAAAATCACCATGTTAGTGCGGCGTATCGTCTTTTGCAAGATGATGAAGAGATGAATATTTTATGTAATCTCTCAAAGGATGATTGGAGGTAAAAATGAGCATGGCAGCTGCCTAGGAATATTAAAGCATCACCACAGACTGGTATTACACTGATTTAATAGCAATATGCATTATTGTATATTACATATTAGTATTTCTATGCTACAAGATAAAGAATGTTAAAAGGTGTTTGTCTTGTTTATTCCTGTTTTCAGTTTTCACTTCTGATAGTGAGACTCTACTTTGTGACATTGGGTTATAGTATACAAATTGACTCCCATATAGTTACTAAGTATCACAGTGACACAGTTTGTATACATGTAGTTGAGTGAGAGCTAGCCTGCTGTTTCTTTATCCTAAAGCATAAATATAACCTTTATCTACTTTTAACACTTCCTGTCTGGAAATTATAAATGGGACTTAATGCAAAACATAATTCAGTCCAGGGGGCATAGATCAGTCTACTATATATGCCAAGGAGATTTAAGAAGCTGCAATTTAAAATAAGCCTCATGAAATATATGATTTATCTGCCAAAATGAGCCCATGATTAACTTTCTAATAGCAGACAGTTTAAAGGATGACAGTTTTCTGTTTTTACTGGATTAGTGAATTTCAAGGGGTGATAATTTAAAAATAGCCTAGTGTGCTAGACAAGAACACTCCAGCCCCATGGTCTTTTTCATGGGAGAGGAAGCAATTTGTGAAATCCTATGTGACGCACAGTGCCTTCTACATATTCTTAAATGTGACTTTCCCAGCAGCTGGTACATGATGGAATATGATATACCCGCTCAATGGTCTCAACACCGTTGATCTCTAGCACCAGGTGTTTAAGGCTATTTTTGAAATGAGTCCCATTGTCTGCTTAATTCTCTCAGGGGTGCCATGTTGCCGTAGGGCTTGTTTTTCAAGGCCCAGCATAGTGTTCTGGGCAGCGACATGAAGCATGGAGTACATCTCCAGCCATTCCGTGGTAGTTTCTACCATTGTGAGCACGTACTATTTGCCTTGGTGGGTTTGTGGCAGTGTAATATAGTCAATCTGCCAGGCCTCCTCATACTTATGTTCAGACCAATGCCCCCCATACCACAGGGACTTTACCTGCTTGGCCTGCTTGATTGCAGCCCATGTCTCACAGTCATGGATTACCTGGGATATAGTGTCCGTGGTCAAATCCACCCTTTGGTCACGAGCCCATTGGTGTGTTGCATCTCCTTTTCCCTGATGACTTGATGGGCCCACTAAACCAGAAAAAATTCACCCTTGTGTTGCCAGTCTTTATCTACCTGAGCCACTTTAATTTTGGCAGCCCGATCTATGTGTTAATTGCTGTGATTCTCATCATCGGCTTGGCTCTTAGGCACATGATGAACTTCCATGATCATTTTCTCTATCCGGTCAGCAATGTACATCTGCTTTCCATTCCCTATTAGACCCTGTGATACAGCAAGAATCATCAGTGGAAAGGGTGTATCGCCTCTCACTCTCTGATAGCTGGTTATATGGTGGGGCCTCCTCAGCATTGTGTCACCTACTCATGTTCCTCTTTAGATGATAGTAAAAAATTCTCACCTTCAGGCCAGTTCAGGATGATTTCCAAGAACCCAGGGTGATTAGGATTTCCTATCCAAGCTTGCTGTGTGATGAGAGCCATCCACTTACTCCATGTAGCGTCAGTGGCATGATATGTGGAAGACACTTTTCCTTTAAACATTGAGCCCTGCACTGGTAGTCAGGGTGTGAGAATGAACTGTGCTTTGGTAGTAATTACTTCTAAGTTGGCTCAAACCCCTTCATAAACTGCTAAGATCCCTTTTCCTGTTGGGGTGTAGTTGGCCTCAGATCGTTTGTATCCCTGAAACCAAAGGTCATCCTTGAGTTTCTCCAGGTACCTTCTGCCAGAGGATCCAGGAAGGACCATTCTCCCTGGCTGCAGTGTAGAGCACATTCTTCTCATCCTGTCCCATCCTGACTGACCCAAGGGCTACTGCATGGGCAATCTCTTGTCTGATCTGTTAAAAGTCTTGTTGTTGTTCAAGGCCCCACATGAAATAATTTCTTATGTCACAAGGTCACAAGGTAGAGAGGGCTTACAATCTGGCTTCATTCAGGTCATGATTAGTATACTGTCAGTCTCCACTCTCCTTTAGACTTTTGCACAGGATAGATGGGGCTATTGAATGGTGAGCAAGTATTGCTGACCACTCCCTGGATCTCCATAGATCATCTTATAGATGGCAATCATAGAGTCTCGGTCGGTGTGGTATTGTCGATGGTATGTTGTTGTGGCAGCAATTGGTACCTGCTGTTCTTCAACCCTCAGGTGTCCTACTGCAGAAGAGTCCTCTGAAAGACCAGGCAAGGTATTCAATTGTTTAATGTCTTCTGTCTTCACAGCAGCTATCCCAAAAGCCCAACGAAGTCCTTTTGGGTCTTTGAAATAACCACTCCTGAGGTAATCTATACCAAGAATACATGGACCCTCTGGACCAGTCAAAATAGAGAGTTTTTCCATTCCTTCCCAGTCAAGGTCACCTCAGCTTCCAACAGTCAGCTGCTGAGCCCCCCTCTCACCCCAGCAATGGAAACAGGTCATGATGGTATCAGAGTACATTGCGTGCCAGTGTCAGCCAAAGCTTTGTGTTTTTGTGGTTCTGATGTGCCAGGACATTGGATCCACACAATCCAATAGACAGAATTTTCCCATGTCTCTGTCAGGCTAGAGGCAGAGCCCCTCTAGCTCTGGCTATCATTTACTCCCTGGGCATACATTCTGGAGGTCCCTTCAAGGGGATCAGACATGTCATCTTCACTTCTGTTCTGCCTAGGAAGACACTCACAGGAAACTGGAGCTAAATTCATTCTTGCCAAGTTTCCTTTGTTAGTATTTTCTTCTTTTAGTTTATGTACCCGTGCTGCTAAGACGGAAGTGGGTCTTTCATCCCATCTTCTCATGTCTTCTCCATGCTCACAAAGGACAAAAGGTTGCCTCTTGTGGTGTACTCCCTCTCCCTAGCTGGGGAACACCTACTTCAGATAGCAGGGATTCTGGTCTGTACTGGTGAAACATGGAAAAGGCCCTTCCTAAGCTCCTTTCTGAGTTTCTGATGGCTTTCTGATGGCTCTCTGATACCTCTCTTCAGTTCTCTTCCAATTTCCACATATACTCGGTCAGATCTCTTTCCAAGGCTGAGACTTGGGCTCAGGTTGGGATGTGGACAGTGTCTTCATATGTTTGTAGCCTTCTTGCCATAGTACTTGCTGTCTTATTTTCCTCATTCCATTGCAGCATCACTAGGAAGTGCGAGTACACTTGTGTCCCAAGCTGTGTAAGTTTCAACTACATAAATGTTGTACAGGGTGTGGAATTCTTGTGTGTTGGTCATTATTTGAGAAAATTACCTCTATCACAGCCAGTTCTCTCAAGCTTTGGATTCCTTGCTTGGTGGTTTTCCACGGGCCTTGATGCAGCTGGGGGTGTTCTTGGCAAAGGTATCTCTCCTTCACAATTGCTAAGAGTCGCATCCAGAGGCTGAGAGTTTGGGCCTTCTTGTGATCCCCTGGTTGATACCTATTAATTTTTTCTGTTTCTTGTTTCTGTCTCTTTTTTGCCATTTCTGTCTCTCTGAAATTGAGAGTTCTTTTACTCAGAGTTTGGATTAAAACACAGGAGATGCCAGGCTTTTCTTCTAATTGATGTTTATTATTTCTTGTCTGTAGCAGAGCTGCACAGGGATGTGCCTCCAAGGTAACAGGGTGGAAAACAGCCATGAGTTCTAACTTTCAAGGCCTTTTAAAGTCCAAATCGACCAATTATGAAATACCAAGTAATATGTTTTTACTTATAATGTATATGTTTTTACTTTATTTTAACTATCTATTCATGATCTGCAGTGCGGGTTTTTTGACCCAGTAACAGAGCACTCAGATTTGTGAAGAAGAAGGAGAAATGAAAAAGAGCTAATCTACACCCCAAATCCTCCATACTGTTACACATATATATAATTATATCCCAGAAACCTAAATTCTCTAAACCCAGGGCTCCAACAGATACCCACATCACACGACAGAAATCCCAAGTGCCGTCCAAAATTGTAGCATCGCCTGCAGTGTCCCAGACTTGTATCACCCAGCTCAATATACACTCGCCCGTTCGTCAGGTGAGGTTATTCTGCAGACTGCATAGACTTTCTAAGGATAGGGATTTGATGATTACTTCCAGCTCTGATTCCTCTGCTAGCTGTGAGGGTTCTGCCTCCCCGTCATCATCTAGCAGGCAAATGCATTTGGTCTTGTGTTTCCTCCTCTGGACAGGGGTGGTGTCTCGGTTTTGAAAGACAGGTGTCTGCTAAGGAAGGCAGAAGCCTCCCTTGAAGTGGCAGATATAACCCCTTTCCCTCTGAGTTATTATATTTTGAAATCAAGGGCCTTTAGGCAAAGATGTGGGAAATAGGAATAACACTTCTTTACTATATATATATATATATATATATATATATATATATATATATATGTATATAACCAGTCAAACAAAACAACAATAACTATGGCAGTAACAGCAAACACAAACCCAGTCCCAGCCTTCTCGGCTGTCAGGCCCTTTCCCCTCGGGTGCAGTTCCGCTCGCAGCCGGCAGGGGCGCTGGCGGCTCCCGGTGAGCAGGGCAGGTGCGATGGTTCCCCCGCGGCTGCAGGGGGTGCTCCGGAGCGAGCTCGGGAAAACACGCGGCACCGGTGCCCCGGGATCCCGGGAGGGATGGAACAAAGGCTTCACAAACCCCCTGGGCAGCCGATCCCGGGCTCTCGGAACAGCAGGCTGGAACGGCAGGCTGGAGCGGGCAGGCTGGAGCAGCAGGCTGGAGCGGCAGGCACAAAACACAAATCCCGGGTGGCAGACGAGATGTATCCAAAAGGGGAACCCCCTGGAGGTCCACGCAGGCAGGGACAGCACGGCTACAACGCAGCGAAAGCTCGAAGCAGCAGAGGGGCAGGGCGGCCACAGCCTGGCCTCCAGCAAGGCAGGGAAAGCAGCTTTTGGGATCCCAGCGTTGTTTCCAGCAGAAAGAAAAACGGCCGAAAAAAAAAAAAAGAAGAACCAGCAGCTCCTTTCTCTGCAGCTTCTCTCTCCAGAAGCTGAGAGCGAACTGAACCCCACACCCCGGTGTAAACAAAGGAGTAGCCAGGCCCGCCCCACCCCCCTTTTTGTCTTTCTTAAGTACAGCTATTTGTCCCCTAGCAACATGCATATGGGAGAAAATTCCTTTAACAGGAAAAAACTAAGATTAACTAAAACCCCAACAGGTGGCTACTACTGGTTTAGGTTGCCCTTCTGGTTTAACTGTAGCTTGAGTGACAGGAGTGTCTGCTGATTTGTTCCCCTTCCCCTCCAGCTGTAGGTGCTGCTGTGCAGTAATGAGCAGCATGGAATAAGCATTATCCAGGGCCCGGCACAGTGCAATCAGTTGCCCCTCTTTGAAACTGCCACTGTAATTTTCCTTTAAATATTCTGCTACCTTTTCTGAGTTCTGTATTTGTTCAGGGGGAAATTTCCAAACCACTGGACTAG
The DNA here is from genome assembly GCF_000738735.6 of Corvus cornix cornix. Lineage (NCBI taxonomy): Eukaryota > Metazoa > Chordata > Aves > Passeriformes > Corvidae > Corvus > Corvus cornix. Next base: position 22,249,898 of record NC_046333.1, read on the forward strand.
GGAATTTCTTCAAAATCTGGCCTATATCCTTCCACATTCCATGCCACTCAGGATTTTTCACCCCCAGGATAGATCTCTGGGCAACCTCCCTAGCAATCTCAGCCCTGATTCTAAACATGTTGTAGAGCTGTACACAGGAGACATAGCAGAATTAGCAACAAGAATATAATGTCTTAACATCCAGAAGGAATTCAACAGTCTCAAAAAGTGATGTGCTAGCCCTGAAGAGGTAGAAGGAGGTGAAAGGCTGGGAAATATCATCCCATCCTGTTCCCCCAACGGGTTGGGTGAGATTATTAATAAGCCTCCAGAAGTAGCAGCCCAGACCAGGACAAGCAAACAACAATGCATACACATCTGAAATGATCTTTATTACCTCTGATTTTATCTTTCCATAAACTGACATAATGGAGTGTATAAACAAAGCAATCTTGGTTTGTATTCCTGATCTGAAAAAGAACACCTGTATGGGTGACTGCTATTTAATTTTAGCCTGTGATGCACCAGGAATAAATGGGGTTTTTTATTCTGTCTCAGTGCACAATGAAGCAAGGCAAGTGTTAAAGAACAGACGCCTGGAAGGACATGAAAATACATGAGTAAGCGTTGGAGTGATTTGGTCTTCTTTTACTCTGAGAGGGAGAATATAGCAGGCTAAAAAGGAAAAAAGAAACCCCAAACCGAAAATAACCCCCATAAACCAAACCAAAGCAAAGTATATGAAAAAGTCCCAATGCTTTTATTTATGTTCAGTGAAGTTGATAATGAATTCCTTGAGGTGCACCAGGCCTATCAGTTTAGCGTGTTCCATGGTTTGCTGCAAGTGTGGGTTCCTGTAAGCTGTGCTGGATACCTGCCAGTCAACTCCATGGCTCCATGAGGGAACAAACCAAATAAATCTGTCGATTAGAAACCAAGGTGTAAAAAGATAGTTGACAGCATGGCCTGCTACCTACTGGCTGTGAGGTTAAAGAACTTAAAACCAGAGGAGCTATGGAGTTCACAGAAGCATTATTTTTCCATAGAGACAGTGTTCACAGCAAAGCTCTGCTTTCTATGTTTGATTTCTACCTTTTAGATGAAGCATTTTTCCTCCCATGTCTCATTAACTAAAGATGCAGTGCATCTACTCTGCACATTGGCAAAGAATGCTTGCATCCGAATGTGCTTACACTTTGATCACTAAGACTCAGGAAGAACTGTTTGAGCTGACTTGCTTTTCCTCTACTTTTATATACTGTGCTTCTCTAATAGAAAGATGAAAACCAGATCACTCTGAAAGTATGTAATGTAAAATATTAGCAGGCTTTTGTGTATTATTAGAATAATTAAATATAGTCAAGAGACACTTCAGTGGAAACAGATCTTGTAAAATATTACAAGATTATATAGACAGCTCTATTTAGCCAGAGCTGCTAGGCAGCACGCAGAGTGCAGCATGATAATGTGTAGGGCAGACTTTGAAGATGATGCAGAAACAAAGTGCTCAAGATGGTCAGAGCAAAAATAACAGCTGTGTGTATCGAGGCTCTAATCTGACTCAGATGCAAAACCAAGAAATGGATAAATATCTGTAGGGTATGCCCAACCACTGCCCTGGAGGGACGTCTGCTGAGATAAGGAGATTGAGCAATCTCCCAGCAGGACTCCCTGGAAAGGCAGCTACTCTTCAGTTATGGCGAGAAGATGAGACCAGAATTCCTCTGGGAGATCCTATGGCAGATCTTTTTGTATATCCTATTGGGCCTTAGCCTCTTGTATTCTACTCCCCTGTTATCCTATAAAGCTAGCCTCGTCTTGCCCTGCGGAGAGAGTAGATGAAGAGAGAGATGAGAGAGAGTAGAGAGATGAGAGATGATGAGAGTAGCTTGTCCTAGCTCCCCTTCGCCAGCAGTACGGGACCAACAATAAAGCTACTCCATGCGGAACCGCTACTCCATGCGGAACCAGCTACACGAGCCTCTTGTCTCTCTCCCTGGTCTGGCCTGGAGGCTGCCCTGCAGAGCTGAGCTGAAATCATGAGCACTTCTGCACGGGCCCTCCTAGCTAGCAGCTGAGGGAAGACACTGGACCTCAGGAAGGCAATTCCTTTTGGGACCATCTCTCTGGACCAGTCACAGCTTCCTTGGTCAGAGCTAGCTGACCCCTAACCAGCTGTCATAAATATCTATCTTCAATTCTCTCTGTAATGAATTTCAGCATTATATCAGCCTAGCAACAAATGCACAAACTTATAATCCTCTAATGTTACATATTTTGAAATCTCATGCATTAGCTATAACTTTTACCTATGAATTTTCAAAGTCACATGCTGTTGTGATGCCTGTTGTTTGAAGTGACAAATAAGAATTTTTCAGTAGTGAAATCCTTTATTTTTTACCATCTCTGAAATATTTTTCATCTCTGTTTCAGAGAAAATGATGATCTGAAATATGTGCAGAGGTCAGAGGATGTGCATATTCCAGATTTACACCTATAAAAGGGAAAGTAGTATCTGTGTGTTTGTAAGCATATGTACATTCTTGCATTGCAATCACTGACTCATTTGCCTGAACTGAGCCCTTTGCTTTTGTATTCCTACTGCAATAAGCTACACACAAAGTAGCCCATGCAGAGCAGTATGATGGAGTTTTAGTCCAGAGGATGTAGTGAAGTCTGCTGTTCCCACAGCATTATCACACTCTTAACTTATAAAAGTAAATTTCTATGTATTCAGGTTCTTGTCTCTTGGTTGTGTAGACAGAGACATTTGTGCTGCTGGGAACTGACCAGAACTGCCAAAAAAGAAAGTGAAATAATTTAAAATTAATTACTTTTCATCCATCATATAATTATTTGGAACGCTGCAATGTTGACTATGCAACTGATTGTACTTATGGGTTGGGAGGAGGAGGTGGTTATAGGGGGTGAAAACCAAGGCCAACTGATACTATCAGTGTTGCAGAACTCCGGTGGTGGAGAGGCATCATTATGTGCCATCCATGGGACCAGGTAAGCACAGCAGTCTTGGGTCTCACAGTGATGGCCTGGGACTGGAATTTGAGCACAGCTACTAGAGGCAAGAGAGGAATTATCAAAATAGACTTAATGAGACATTCATGAAAAGGAGAATAGTAACTTATTTTTAAATGAATGCTGACTGTTACAATCCGGTTTAAACCCAGAGAAGCAAAGAAAGCTAAGTCTCTGTGCATAAACCGGAAAGAACTTAGAAGGTTCAAAATATTCCCAGAAACGAGATTAAAACCAAATGAGATTAAATATTGATGCCAAAAAATGGATGTATCTTATTTAATAGTAAAAGAGGCAAAGAGAAGGGAAGAGAAAAGAAAGAAAGAAAGAAAGAAAGAAAGAAAGAAAGAAAGAAAAGAGGAAAGAAAGAAAGAAAAAGAAAGAAAGAAAAAGAAAGAAAGAAAGAAAGAAAGAAAGAAAGAAGAAAGAAAGAAAGAAAGAAAGAAAGAAAAGAAAGAAAAAGAAAGAAAAAAAAGAAAGAGAAAGAAAGAAAGAAAAGAAAAAGAAAAAGAAAGAAAGAAAGAAAAAGAAAGAAAGAAAAGAAAGAAAGAAAGAAAAGAAAGAAAGAAAGAAAAAGAAAGAAGAAAAGAAAGAAAGGAAAGAAAAAAAAGAAAGAAAGAAAGAAAGAAAAGAAAGAAAGAAAGAAAGAAGAAAGAAAGAAAGAAAGAAAGAAAGAAAGAAAGAAAGAAAGAAAGAAAGAAAGAAAGAAAGAAAGAAAGAAAGAAAGAAAGAAAGAAAGAAATGGAAAAAAGAAGTGTGCGTGGGGGGTGGGGGAACAGGGAGAGGTGACAGGGTTAGATGGAAGCATATCACCCATCCGAGGGTCCCAACAGCATCTCGTTGCTCCCTTCCATCTGGTCTGCTGGTGGTGAGGGTCCCCGGTCGCTGCCGTGGCCATGCCGCCACACGCCGCCACGCGCCACCACACGCCATGCCACGCCATGCTGAGGAGTACAGAATCCCATGGATTAATATACACTTTGGGCCACGTGGGAACGCCCACGTGCCTCCTCTTGCAGGGGCTGGCTTGACACTGTCCCTTGCAACACTCAGGGTCTGTTGCATCATTTCTGGTGCAGGGTCTGGGGACCCCTTTGAGAGGGGCCCCTGTGATGGGCCATGTTATCCCCTTCTGCTGTGGATAAACTTCTCCCCCCTCCTTCACCCCCCTTCCTCCCATGAGGAGCCCTCAGCTGGGTTCCTCTGCACAGTGGAGGATGGGCAGTGACTGGGCCTCTGACCAGAGGCATTTCCAACACACACCCAAAGCTTCTCCTCCCTCCACCCTCTGGTGCAGGGAGTCTGTGCAAGCCTGGCAGCTGATAGCCCTGAGGCTGTGGTCTCCACCTTGGAGGTGTTAAGCTTGTGCTTTGTGAATGTCCCCAGCCCGGAGTTGTTACTTTATCTTATCTTCATCAGTGAGCCGTGTAAGGCTTCAGTCAGGGCCCCATTCAGGGTGCAGTAGTCTTCTTTGCAGCTTTTGTAATACAGTTTTAAAAGTCCTTTAAGAAAATGTTTAAGTCATAAACGATAATATTTCAGTCTCTAACACTGACCCATTTCTGAATCTTCTAAATCCTGAGCTGGTATGCTAACCTTGAGCTGTTCTTCCCCTGTTAATCTGCAGAGACCTGAACTGAGATAAAAGAAATTTGTATTTTGTGCTAGATCAGAACATTCTGGTATTTTAAACTGTTTAGGACATCCGTGTCATCTTCAGAGAAAGTCTAAGCAAGTGTTGTAATACTACTACTAATGATGATGGTGATGATAATTATAATAAGAGTAATGAAAACATGAGAGAGAGAGAAATAACACCCAAGAGAATCAAGTGATGAACAATACCACTGTTCACCACCTGCTGACTGATGCCTAGTCTGTCACAAAGTAGTGATCGCTGGCTCCAGTTTATATATTGGGCATTACGTTCTATGGTATAGAGTATGCCAGTTTGGGTCAACTGTCCTGGCTATGCTCCTCCCAGCTTCTTGTGCACCTGCTCACTGTCAGAGTATGGGAAACTCAAAAATCTGTGATTTGTAGTAAGTACTACTTATCAACAATGAAATAATCAGTGTGTTATCAACATTATTCTCAAATTAAACCCAAAACACAGCACTGTACCAGCTAAGAAGAAAATTAACTCTATTCCAGACAAAAAACAGGATACCAAGTTTGCTTAACAAAAACTCATACAGGAATAGTTTGAATTAATAATAGCAGGGAAGTAGTGCAGGTTGTCAAAGGTCTTTATTTCATATATGCATCATATATACTAGGCAATTTCTTTTAACATGGTGATTTTCCACCATATGACTCAACTTTAAACATGCATATTGACCAGTTGAATCAAATTACCTAATTCTGAGGCTTCAAACAGTCTTTTCCCTTCCTTCTAAGAATTCCCTATAAAAGAAAAAATTTAAGAAGCTTGTGCTTAATTGAAAAAGGAGTACTAATACCAATGTGCTCTTCAGAAAACATCTAATATTTGTCTTACCAGGAATCAGCCACCTGGCTTCATTTGCATCCCTCCCATTCCTGTGTTTGTGCAGAAAATCCTTCATCCTCTTCCCATTCCTGAAAGAGGAATAATGTAAAGATTTACATACAAAGGCATTGCTGTCAGTAATTTGCAGATAGACAAGAAAGACACTGGAGTGTCTCTGATGCTGGTTTTTGTGCTTCTCTTTCCTTGCTGCTCTCATTGTGATGCTATCCAAAAGGGAATTGAGAGCTCTAGTGATTGAGATGGTGTTGGCCACCGACATGTCCTGTCACTTCCAGCAAATCAAAGCTATGAAGAATGCTTTGCAGCAACCAGAAGGGTGAGTCACTTCACAACATAGTGCAATGAGGGGGCTGCATTTCAGCTGGTGCTTTGCCAATGGGTTTAACTTCAAAAGCATCTCTCCAGAAGCCCTCTTTTTCTTTGATATCCACCACAATTTTCCTTCTGCTGTTGAATTTTGAATGAATTCACTTAGGAAGAGATGGGCCCATGCCTACATGAACATCTATACTCTTTCAAATGTCACCATTGTTGGGACCAGCCTCACTGGGCATTTCCCTGGTGGGTAACATCAAGGACATGATTCATTTGAGTGACCTCTACAATTGAGTATGACTTAACATTTTAACACCTGTGGAACACAACTTGCACTTTGCCCTTATGCAGATGGTATCAGTTGTCACCCCTGGAAGGGGCCTGCTTCATAACCAGAGAACAGATGAAAACTTGAGATCCACTGAGGAAAGAACTGGAAAATATCAGATGGAGCAGTATGGGGGAAGCCTTTTCTTCTTCCCAGTATGTCACTGGGAGCTGTAATATTTTGCCCACAGCTCTTCCCCTAAGAATTTCTTCTATATTGGTCTGAGTGATGGTCAGTTTTTCACCCTGGACACAGTTATATCCAGAGCCTCCCAGAATTATACCTGTATCAGAATTATGCCTATATCAGAATTACACCTGTATCAGAGCAGGCTGTGGCTAGCCACCTGATCCTCTCAGAATCTACAAGTGTTTCAACCATTTCAACCATTTTGGATAGCCAAAAAGTGGAATAAAAAATGAGACCACCCATTCAAAGAAAGCATTACTGGTTTCTTGGGCTAGCCTCCTAGGTTATGGTTGTAAGAAATCACCAGCCTTTTTTTCTGTGAAATCAGAACTCCCTTCTGTTCTCACACTAGTGTGTGTAGAGTATCAGTGAAACATTTATCAGTTACTGTGTAGACTTGTCATATCCCAAGACATCCCCACTATTCATTACAGTGGAATGACAGGAACCATCTTCTCTTCTAAGGTTGCATAAAGCGCTGCACAGATGAAATGGGGAACAGAGCAGCTCTTCAAGACTGCTAGCAAGGACAAGCAAGCCTGGAAAGTTGCTGAGCAAGGCTGAGCAACATTTCCTTTTGCATTTCTTAGTGTCTCTTTTAAAACAGGAATTGTGTATGTTGGAGAAATAAGACTGTCTTTCAGAGATGTCTGATTTTATGATCAGAGAAACCACTTGACCAATACCCTGGCCAAAGATTCTAATTACCTTATTTTCCTGTAGGTAAGATTTTTGTTGTTCTTCGCTGCAAGAGCAGACAATTAATTTTTTTGATCCTTTGGGTTTTCAGAATTGACAAGCCGAAAGCCTTATCACTGTTATTACATACAGCAGATATCAGTCATCCAGCCAAGGCCTGGGATCTCCATCATCGCTGGACCATGTCTCTGCTAGAGGAGTTCTTCAGACAGGTAAAGCTAGGGAAGCTCTCTTTTCTTTTTTCTTTTTTCTTTTCTTTTCTTTTCTTTTCTTTTCTTTTCTTTTCTTTTCTTTTCTTTTCTTTTCTTTTCTTTTCTTTTCTTCCTTTCTTTCTTTTCTTTCCTTTCTTTTCCTTCCTTTCCTTTCCTTTCCTTTTCCTTTCCTTTCCTTTCCTTCCTTTCCTTCCTTTCCTTTCCTTTCCTTTCCTTTCCTTTCCTTTCCTTTTTCCTTTCCTTTCCTTTCCTTTCCTTCCTTTCCTTCCTTCCTTTCCTTTCCTTTCCTTTCCTTTCCTTTCCTTTCCTTTCCTTTCCTTTCCTTTCCTTTCCTTTCCTTTCCTTTCTTTCCTTTCCTTTCCTTTCCTTTCCTTTCCTTCCTTTCCTTTCCTTTCCTTTCCTTCCTTTCCTTTCCTCCTTTCCTTTCCTTTCCTTTCCTTTCCTTTCCTTTCCTTTCCTTTCCTTTTCTTTCTTTTCTTTTCTTTTCTTTTCTTTTCTTTTCTTTTCTTTTCTTTTCTTTTCTTTTCTTTTCTTTTCTTTTCTTTTCTTTTCTTTTCTTTTCTTTTCTTTTCTTTTCTTTTCTTTTCTTTTCTTCTCCTTTTCTTTTCTGCAGCTGAGAGGGAGTGTATAGGAAAGGAAGAAGTAGGAAAATACGAACACAGGTATTTTCCTTTTTCTCTGATATTTGTAAGAACCTCCTAAATGGTATGAAGGTTTCTCCTCTAGCACCATTAGCACTGGCTATTATGCCTCTTAGGAAGGTAGTGTCTGATACACTCCCTATAGATACAAACATTACCTACATAGTAGAAATCCTAATTTGGGAAGCTAGCATGTCTTTCAGGTTAGAAAAACATGGAATATATGTCACTCTACTTAGCTCTAGAACCATAAAACCAGATTTGTGTAGCTGTACTTTATGGAATTCTACTTACATTGTTGTGATGGATGTGAAAAAGTCTTACTTTGCCCTTATTAAAAAAGTGAACTGATCAAAATTATAGTTCATAGTGGACCACCTGTTGACAGACCCACAGATCTAGACAAATCACTGAGCTCTGTGTAATGGCTACAAGGTCCCCAAGTGATTAATAAAAAGCAATTAAAGAATTAAAAAACCAAACAAACAAACAAAAAAAAAGTAAAAGCAAACAGATCACTTAAGGAGTGTACAGGATGCTTTTCTCCAATATGAATTACTAACCTAAGCAGTTAAGTGCTTATTTTCCTTCCGAAGTCCAATAACTTCTTGTTCTATCGTAAATCTAAATGCAAAAGGGAAAATATGACAATTCTTTAAAAGTTCTGACAATTTCTAAAAATGGTATCTGTTTTTAAAGGCACTGCAGTAATCCCTTTTTTTTTTTACAAGTTTATTACAAAAATTTGTTTTGAAATTAATCCTTTGGTTTGTTTTTCAAACCAAGAATCGTTTTACTGGGTGGATGCAGATAGATCATAGCTGTAACTGATTCTGTCTTGTCACACAGGAGGCTCAGACAAGTAGGATGATTTTAACATGAATTTTAGGGGAAAATCTGCATATTTAGCCTTTTCTAGGTCAAAGTTGTACCAAATGTTTTAAAATACGTGACTGCCAAAGACTTGTGAGGCAATTAAGATTGCCTCACACTAAGATGTGAGACCACAAAACCTCCACATTTTGATTTATTTTACACACGTAGTGAAGACAAAACTACTGTTTTATATATTTTAATTTCAGCCAACAAATTCTGCTTTAATTTTGTATGACAGATGACAACACTCTTAGATGAAGATATATATAAAACTCATATTCTAGTTCCAAATTCAGATGCAGTGTTTATTTCCTCTTCAGGAAAACCATTAAGCTTACCATGAAGCAAAGATTTGTGTTCATTGAAGTTATTTAGTACTAGATCAATGAGGACATTCCTACTAAACATTAGAAGAAAAACACACATACTTCTCACAAATTGATATCCTAGTTCTGGCCAGGACAGGGTTAATTTTTGCAGTAGACAGGAGGTGGCATGGCTAGGATGTGGAGGTTGTTCTACTCCATCTCACTTCGTTTTCCAGGGGTGGAGGAGGGCTGTCTTCTGGGTTAGGTTAGCGTTTTGTTATCATTTGTATGTGAATCACCACTTCTCTCTTGAAAGTTTTTTTAATTCACATTGTTGCTGTTACTGTCCTTTTCTTATCTCATTGCTGTTTCCAGTAGATTATTGTTATCTCAACTGCAGATCTTTATCTTTTGTGCCTCCAGTTGTCCTCTTCATCCGCTGCAGGGGGAGGGGGAGGGAAAGGGGAAGAGAGGAGCAAGGGAGCAGAACATGGTTTGGAGTTTTTTGGTGGGAGAACTAAATTGAAGAATACCATTCCTAAACCAAAGCAGCCTAGTTTGGCACCCAATGTGGGACTCAGAGAGTTGAGATAACAACAGATGTGGCCACAGATGTTGGAAACAAATTTGATCTAAGCATTAGTTTTACTAATAAATTTAGGTATGGAGCCACTGGTCACAGTGTTGCTTGATCTTCTCACAAGGCTGTGGTACCTAACCCTGTATATACTTCATATGTACACTAAGTGTCCACCATGAATAGGAAGAGGGATCAGGATTGCTTTGTTCCTGTACTATGTGGTATCGGCTTTGCATAGTGAAGGTTCTCCCAATGGGAGGACGAGGCAGGACCATGAATCACCCCAAACTGGGCCAAGAGACAGTTCAGAGACAGAGTCAGAGAAGCGGGCATTTGCTTTATTTGGTGCCAGATGTGTGGGGGATCGCTGCTCCTAACATACACACACAGCACTGCATACAGTCCAGTATTATGGGTAAAAATTATGAATATTCATCACATTCCTTGGGATAGGAGTGGTCATACAAATTACTTCTTGGAAGTCACTAATATCATTAACATACGTGCCACACATTCACTGTGTATCCTGGTGGTTGCACTGAGGAAGGCTCCTCTTCTTCCCTGGGGGTCTTTCTGATGAAGATTAGTAGTCTTCATCACAATGCACTTTTTACCTTTCCTTCTGGAGCATGTGCAGTCCTTTGTTGGATGATTCAGCAGTTTTTGTGCTGGTTTCAAACAGGTTCTCTTCCTCTCATCTTGACAAGATTAAGATGAATCCTGATTCTTAGGTTTTGTGATTAACATTTGCTCTCTCTTAATAGTTAGCTCATGCTTACATGAGTTAACTATTGATAACCCCTTTCTCAGCCAGAGATAGCTGCCTGATTCCTATTCCCAGGTGAGCTGCAAGATATGTGAAAAGTCTTCAGCTGCCAGTTGGGCAAGCCCCTGGTGACTTGCCTGGTCTGGTGCTGGGATGTTGCGGCCCATATTATGAAACTAGATAGATGGTAGTGAAGCCATGCAACTGGGATCCCTGTCCCGGGATGTGGGCATTGACAAAGGGATAGGGAAGAGGACAGAAACTCAGCCTCTGGAGCAGCTCCCATCAAGTGTGAGAGAAAGGTATTCATTCTCACAAGTATGTTCTAGTTGCATGCTCAAGCAGAGGGAAAGCTGTGGAGAAATGTATCCGGTACCTGAGAGAATTAGCCGTGCTGGAGGTAACGTATAAAGATTCAAAAAATGGGTTCAGATCAGGTCCAGCTGACACAACCTATTACAGCGTCCCGCAGTGGTAGAGAGGAGAAGAGAGATCCAGCAGGCAGGAATTGTGCAGCAAGATTGATTCATTTAATTATTTTACAGACTCTTTTATAGACTTTTTCCTTCATAGTCTAATTGGTCAAAGGATCAGCCAACCCCTGGGATGATTGGCTAAAATCCTAAAACATCCATTGTCAAAGTATTTTTCTACTGTACCATAAACAAAGCTCTGCAACGTCGCAGGTATTCATAATTTATAGAACTCTGCTAATATCTTCTGTGAGAGAGAAAAGTATCTCATGGGACTGGAAAGAAGCAAGAAAAATTCTTGCTTTCAGCAATATTTGTATCCACAACAACCCATGTGGCAGAAGTTTGTATGGAGTGCACCGTTGTTGTACACCAACTCATTAGCACTGATCTCAATGAAAGAAAGAGAACAGAGAGGGCTTCAAGTGACTACACAACAATGGAATAATTTTTTCCTCCTTACCAAACTGTGCCTTGCCTGTGGAAAGACTGTCCAAGACTGCAGACAGACTCAAAAGATTCAAGCATGTTAGAGAGGAAATGTCTTATGCCCCTCCAGTATGGACCACAGTCTCTGGTACTGAAAGCATGCACTCGCTGGCTTGAGATAAAGGGCACACACCATGAGATAACATGCGGTTTTACTTTACCACAGAGAAGACATGAGAAAGTGGGATGGAAAACCTACCTCTCCCCTAGCAGCACAGGTGTGTGAGTTGAGAGGAAGGACAACCACCACAGGAAATTCTTCAGGGATAAATGCCGCTTCGGTTTCCAGTGGGCAAGTCCTCAGACAGAATGGAAGGGCTGATGTTACTTCTGATCCTCTTGAAAGGATATCCACTTCATATTTACAAGACATGAACAATGACTACTAAGACTAGAACTAGAGGGGGCCTGCCTCCAGCAGGAGGAAAGGGACAACTGGATCTATTGATGGCCTGGTGCATCAGACCTGCAAGAGTATAATGCTTTAGCTGACACGGGCACACAGTGTACCCTGATGCCATCAAGATCTGTAGGGGCAGAATCTAACTCTATTTCTGTGGTGACAGGGAGATCCCAACAGCTGACTGTACTGGAAGTTACAGTGAGCCTGACTGGGAACAAAAGGCAAAAATCCCCCATTCTGATTGGCCCAGAGGCCCTGTGTGTCCTTGGCATAGGCTAACTCTGGAGAGGGTATTTCAAGAACCCAAGAGAGCATTGTTGGGCTTTTGGGATAGCTGCTGTGGAGACAGAGGAAATTAGACACCTCAACACCTTGCCTGGTCTCTCAGAGGACTGTTCTGCTGTGGGACTGCTGAGGGTTGAAGATCAACAGGTACCGATCACTACCACAACAGTACATCATCAACAATACCACACCAACCGGGACTCTGTGACTCCCATCCATGAGATGATTCATGAACTGGAGAGCCAGGGAGTGGTCAACAAGATTCACTCACCCTTTAATAGCCCCATATGGCCAGTGCATAAATCCAGTGGAGACTGACAGTGGACTAGTGTATCCTGGACAAAGTCATACCACGACTGAGAGCTGCTGTGATGGACATGTTGGAACTTGAGGACAATGTGGAGTCCAAGGCAGCAAAGTGGCGCCACCATGTACATTGGTAATGCATTTTTCTCCATTTCTTTGTCAAGAGAGTGCAGGCCACAGTTTGCTTTTATCTGGAGGGGCGTTCCATATACCTGGAACTGATGGCCCCAGGAGTGGAAGCACAGCCTCACTATTTGCCATGGACTGATCCAGACTGAACTTGAAGACGGTGAGGCTCCAGAACACTTGCAACATGTTGATGACATTATTGTGTGGTGCAACACAACAGAGACGGTTTTTTGAAGAAAGAAGGTAATCCACATCCTCCTGAAGGTCGATTTTGCCATAAAGCAAAGTCAAGTCAAGGCACCTGCCCAGGAATATCAGTTTTTAGGAGTAAAATAGCAATATGGATATCATTAGATTCCAATGGACATGGTCAACAAAATAGCAGTTATGTCCCCACCAGCCAGCAAGAAGGAAACACTAACTTTCTTCAGTACTGTGGGTTTTTGAAGGATGTATATTCCAGATTACAGTCATATTGTAAACCCTCTCTATTAAATGACACAGAAGAAGAAATATTTTAAGTGGGGTCCTGAACATCAACCAGCTTTGTAACAAACAGGAGATTCCTTGGGAGCTGTAGGCCCAGTTAGGACAGGACAAAATGTGAAAAATGTGCTGTACACTGCAATCAGGGAGAATGGTCCTTCCTGGAGTCTCTGGCAAAAGGTACCCTGGGAGACTTGAAGGTAATCCCTGGGATTCTGGAGTCTGGAATGTAAAGGATCCAAGGCTGTTACACCTCTGAAAAAGAGGTACTGGCAGTTTATGAAGGTGTTCTAGCTGCTTCAGAAGTGATTGTCACTGAAGCGCAGCTCCTCCTGGCACCCTGATAGCCAGTGATGGGCTGGATGCTTGAAAGGAAAGTCCTTTTCACACATCATGCTTCAGATGCAATGTGGAGTAAGTGGTTTGCACTGATCACTCAGAAAGCTCAGATAGAAACCCCTAATTGCCCAGGGATATTGGCCTGAAGGCAAAAATCACAAATCACGACTTGGCCTCAAGGCAAAAATTTTGGACTATCATCATTGGAGGAGGAAAAGATAGCATGTGCTGAGGAAGTCCCACCAAATATAATCACCTACCAGAAAATGAAAAGGGATATGCACTCTTTACTGATGGTTCTGCTTTACTGTAGGAATATACCAAAAATCAAAAGCTGCTCTATGGAGTTCTGTGTGACGAGTTGCAGAAATCAGACAAAGTAGATCTAGGCTTCAGAGCTGTAAGACATCCAGCTGGCTTTAGATATTGCTGAATGAGAGAAATGGCCAGTGTTTAACCTCTACACTGACTTGTGGATGGTAACAAATGCTCTGTGGGGATGGCCTTCAGACCAATGGAAAAAGACCAGTTGGCTGTGTGGAGTAAACCCATCTGGACTGCTGATATGTAGCAAGACATTGCTGCGTGGGTTGTAAAACTAAGTCATGTAGATGCAAGTGTACCTAAGAATCAAGCTACTGAAGAGCAACACAACAAATGGATAGGTGGCTTAAGCTGCCAAGGTTAAAGTGTCTCAGGTGGATCTGGATTGGCAGAATAAGGGTGAATTATGTCTGGCTCGGTGGGCCCATGATGCCTCAGGTCATCAAGGAAGAGATGCAACAGGGAGGAGATGGGCTTCTGATTGAGAGTGGACTTACCCATGGGTTCTGTCTCTCAGGTTATCCACAACTGTGAAATATGCACTGTAATCAAGCAGGCCAAGCAGATAAAGCCTCTATGGTATGGAGGACAATTGTTGAAATATAAATATGGGGAGGCCTGGGAGATTGATTGCATCACACTCGGGCAAACCCACCAAGAAAGTGTACTTATGTACTATGTACTTACAGTGGTAGAAACAACCACTGGAGATGTGCTCTCACACCACTACCTGTAATGCCATCTTGGGCCTTGAAAAACAAGTCCTGTGGCAACATGGCACCCCAGAAAGAATTGAATCAGACAATGGGATTCATTTTAAAAATCACCTCATAGACACCTGGCCAAGAGAACATGCTATTGAGTGGGTGTATCATACTCATTATCATGCACCAACCTCTGGGAATATTGAACGGTACAATGGGCTGTTAAAAAACCATATTGAGAGCCATAGGTGGTGGGATGTTCAAGCATTGGGATCTATATTTTGTGGAGGCCATCTGGTTAGTCCAGACTAGAGGCTCTGCTAATCAAGCTCCCCCCGCCCAATTAAAACCTCCTCGTACCATAGAAGGGGACAAAGTCCCTGTCCTGTGGTGCTGTTCCTGTTTGGCCAAATTTAGAAATATATCCTCTGAGAGATGGCAGGTCACAACCAGCCATCCCCCCACCAGGTTTGGGAAAAATAAATTTTCCTCGAAGGACAGTGAAGGAGATAAAAACTATTTATTTAACAAACACATGGGAAAAAGATGATAATGCTAAATAATGAAATCTCTCGCTGTGGACAAAAAATCTGGGAAAGTGTTAGAGTCCTCCCTTTGGTCTCCTCGGAGCTGGGGCTTGGCCCAGGGCCAGGCCCTCTGTGCTCGGTGGAAAGTCCTCCCGATGTGTTCTGATATTGAAGCAGTCCAGCAGAAAAGGGAGAAAACCTGAAATTCCAGAGAAGGAAAAAAAGTTCAACTCTCAGCCTCTCTCCGGAGAAAAGAAACTGAAAAACTGGCCAAAAGCTGACTGGAAAACAGCAAGCCGGGTGCTTCCTCGCTCCCCTGCCGCAGCTGAAAACAAAGTCGCTATCTCTGTGTGACCTTGAACAAGCTGCAAACTGCTTTGAAAAAGTTTTGCTTAGTTTTTCCTTCCCCCTCTCAGGCTCAGTTTAAAGGCACAGAAAGGCACAAGAATTAATTTCTGGGCATACAGCAGAGATATGGGATACACACCATAAAGTCGCCCTAAGACAGGTGCATATGAGGAATATGTTTGGAAAGACAGTTTGGCTTAGTCCTGCCACAAGCAAATGTGGGATTGTTTTGCTCAAGGACTTGGGTGCACTTGGTGTGTAATGCAGAGTGATGGGAAAACAAAGGGATTTGATTTTTGGGTGAGAACAGTCTGTAATGTTGAATTGTATAATATTGGTTGCTGAATGACACTGCCACTGTATGCCATAACCAACCATGGACAAGAACTATGGACTGCTCCAGATACACCAGTTGTGAGCTCCTGGTGCAGCTTGCAGCCACCCAACAGCACACCAGCCCTTCTGCCCTGGAAGACACCTAGGATGGATAGAACCCACAGTCATGGTCTAAATGAGCTCAACAGGCATCTTGGAGGGATGGCCATTGACTACAGAAATGATAACAGTGCTTTTAAATGCATATATATATATATATATATATATATATTTGTCTATATATATGTATATAGTTGGAAAGTGTAGGATCTGGGCATGATGCAAATGGTATAGAATAAGGGGTGGGTACTGTCCTGGTTCCGAATGGGACAGGATTAATTTTAACAGCAGGCAGAAGAGGCATGGCTAGGACCCGGAGCTTGTTCTATACCACTTCACATCATTTTCCTGGGATGGGGGAAGGGCTTTCTTCTGGGGCAGTGTAGTGTGGTGGCAGTCAGGTTGGGCTCCATGGGGTGCATCTGCATGTGAATCACTTGCTGTTCTCTTGTACAATTTTGCTATTCATATTGTTGCTATTACTGTTCTCTTTTCTCATTGCTGTTTCCAGGAGATTGTTCTTAAGTTATGATCTGTAACTTTTTTGTGCCTTCAATTTTCCTTTCCAACCCACTGCAGGGGGAGGGGAATGGGGAGTGAGTGAGTAATGCATGGTTTTGAGGTTTTTAGTGGGAGCACTAAACTGGAGAATACCATCCCTAAACCACAATATTGAGAACTACTACTAGCCAAGGACACTATGGTTGAATTTTCTTGACCTAAGATTAGACATGTATTTCCTTATGGTCTTTAATTGCAGACCCTTTCCTCTCCTTTCTGTTAAGTACTCTGCAGAGACATAAAGCCTGACTTAACCTATATTGGAAAAGATCCCCAACCCTGTTGGTTTCCCAGTATTTTGAGATGTGACATGACACAGGTCTTCATACACCAAGTGACCATGCTGTAGGGGTGAAAGATTCTAAGTACAATACTGGTTTTTTATACTCAACATCTATGAGCATCTCTTAAAGCAAACATCTTCCCTTTATTAATGAGTTCTACTAATGTGTTTTAGCTAGCTATTAGGGAGCTGCTCAAACAGCTTAGAAATCAAGTGTCTCTCTGAGCAGTCACAAAGGCAGGCAGGTGTTCCTTTCCAAGACAATTAGCCACTGGGGTCTTTAGGAGGCCTAAGGAGTAAGAGAAGAATGAGCAGGCATCGAGAGATGGTTTTTCTGGGTGACACAGCTGACACAGTAAAGGAATGTTACTTGGAAATATTTCTGTGTTTAATTTGTGTTTTACTCTGATATTTGTATATCAGGCTCCTAACATAAAGCAGAATTGTTCTGCAGTAGAAGGAAACTATTGCTTGTTGTTCCACACAAAATCCTAACAGAACTTGTGCCCCCATTTTATGTATGTTTTATCAACAAAAATAAGAAGAATTCAGCTCTTCTTATACCCATAGAAGCTTTTCTCTAGTTAGTTTCCTGAATATTTTAGCTTCTATTTGACATTAGTCAGAACACTGGCAAGAAGTTCAGCACAATTATAGTGAGCTGCTAATTTAAGGAAATGTTTTTACAGTATATTTAACAGGCTATATAAATTTGAATGCTCTATGGGGAATAGTGCAGCTATGTCATCCTATACATATCTTCTCAGCATAAACCAATGTTACAGAGTGACTGAATTATATTAAAGGGCCTTTGGAAACATGTGACTTGAAAAACTGGAAAACTGGGAAATATGAGGTTATAGCACTTGATCTTCTACCATGTTGTGATGCTACAAAAGGACTTTCTGTTCTGAGGGCCAGTAGGCATGTTTTGACTTATATAATTAAAATGTAAATGTAATCTAAAGGTAATGTGAAATGTCGTATTCATAGCATCATAGAATACCAGGTTGGAAGGAAGCTGAAGGATCATCTGGTCCAACCTTTCTTGGCAAAAGCACAATTTAAATAAGATGGTCCAGCACCCTATCCAGCTGAATCTTAAAAGTGTCCAACACTGGGGAATCCACCACTCCCCTGGGGAGATTATTTTAATGGCTGATCTCATTGTGAAAATTTTTTATTTTGCATCTAATCAGAATCTCTTCAGGAATAACTTGTATCCATTACCTCTCATCTTTTCATGTATCTCCTTGTAAAATCCATCTTCTTTTCCAGCCTTTAAATACTGGAACATGGTGATAAGGTCTCTCCTAAGGTTTCTCTTCTCAAGGCTTAACAAACGCAGTTCACTCAGGCCTTACTTACATGGCAGGCTTCCCAGTTCTTTTATCATCCCTGCAGCCCTTCTCTTAATCCTCTCCAGCTTATCCACTTCTTTTTTTTCATGGGGGGACCAAAACTGAACACCGTATGTCTTGGTTTTGAAAGACAGGTGTCTGCTAAGGAAGGCAGAAGCCTCCCTTGAAGTGGCAGATGTAACCCCTTTCCCTCTGATTATAATTTTGAAATCAAAGGCCTTTAGGAAAAGATGTGGGAAATAGGAATAACAGTTCTTTACTCTCTCTCTCTCTCTCTCTCTCTCTATATATATATATATCCAGTCAAACAAAACAGCAATAACTATGGCAGTAACAGCAAACAATCACAAACCCAGTCCCAGCCTTCTCGGCTGTCAGGCCCTTTTCCCCTCGGGTGCAGTTCTGGTCACAGCCGGCAGGGGCGCTGGCGGCTCCCGGTGAGCAGGGCAGGTGCGATGGTTCCCCCGCGGCTGCAGGGGGCGCTCCGGAGCGAGCTCGGGGAGCACGTGGCACTGGTGCCCTGGGATCCCGGGAAGGGATGGAACAAAGGCTTCACAAACCCCTGGGCAGCTGGCCCTGGTGTCCGACTGGAGCTTCGGGAACAGCAGGCTGGAGCGGCAGGCTGGAACGTCAGGGATGAGCCCAAATCCCGGGTGGCAGACGCGATGATCCAAGCGGGGAACCCCCCAGAGGTCCATGCAGGCAGGGCGAGCAGAAGCTACAACGCAGTGAAGGCTTGAATCACCGGCGGGGCAGGGCAGCCACAGCCCGGCCTCCAGCGGGGCAGGGAAGGTGGGCCAGGGGTCCTGGGATCTTTCTCCGCAGAAAGAAAAACGGCCGAAAGGAACCAGGCTCCTCTCCCCCCGAGAACGCAGAGAGCGAACTGCCCCCACACCCAGGTGAAAACAAAGCAGTAGCCAGGCCCGTCCCACCCCCCTCTTTTGTCTTTCTTAAGTACAGCCATTTGTCCCCTAGCAACATGCATATGGGAAAAAATTCCTTTAACAGGAAAAAAACTAGGACTAAACTAAAACCCCAACACCTTATTGCAGCTGTGGCCTGGCAGGCACTGACTAGAGTGGGATAATGATTTCTTTATCTCTGCTGGTGACACCCTTGTTGACTCAGCCCACCATCCAGTTGTTTTCTTCACCAGAGCACCACAGTGTTTACTCAGATTGTTGTCCAACAGAACCCTCAGGTCCTTTTCCACAGAGCTGCTCCCCAGCTGGGTTGTTGCAAGATTGTGTTGTGGTCCTGGATTATGTTTTCCCAGGTTCAAGACCTAACATTCGTCCTTGTTGAACTTCATAATGTTCTTGTGAGCCCACTCTTCCAGCCTATCCAGGTCTGCGTGCAGGATGACTCTCCCTTTAGAAGTGTCCTGTTTCCCACTTGGTTTGGTATCACCAGCAAACTTCACCAGGGTATGCTTGATCCCAACATCCAGATCACTTACAAAGATATTAAACAGCATTGGGTCCAGTGTTGATGTCTGGAGTATCCTGCTTGTGACAGGTTGCTAATTTGAAAAGAAGCTATTTACTACCACTTGCTGACAGGCTGGGGCCTGTCAGCCAGTTCCCCACCTACTGCATGTACCACTTGTTTATACTATAATGCATCAGTGTCTTTAGGAGGAGGCTATTGGAAACCATATCAAAAGCCTTGGAGAAATCCAGGTAGACAATGTCCACAGCTTGTCCCACATCAACCAAGCAGGTTACTTTCTCATAGAAAACTGTTAGTGTTTTCTTTGGAAAAAATTACTAATCTGCATCTGGCCAGCCTTATCTGAAGCACTAAAAAAGACATGCAAAGAAGTGCAAGCCTTGAAAAATCAGTCCTGACACTGATGTTTTGTCATGAAAGATTTGCTCTGAGTTCTCTGGAGAACTGCAGTGAGAAGCATTCTTGTGCTCAAGTGGGTTTTTAGTTGGTGCATAGAAGTAGCAAGCAAGCAGGGAAAGTTCTGATGAAACGTTACTGGAATCAAGATGCTTAATTCACCGACTTCTCCTTGGACTACAACTTTTCCAGCCAGACTCAAATTCTCCACAATTTCTGTTAAAAACAAGCTATCTAAATGAAGTCCAAACTTAATTAAAGTAAAATGAGAGGCTTTTACAGTCGTGATATAAGATATTAAAGTACAATGTGTCTTTTCTTTTTAAAATTTCTTGTCAATTTTTTTCTCCAGGGTGACAAAGAAGCAGAACTAGGGCTGCCCTTCTCTCCTCTGTGTGATCGGAAATCTACTATGGTTGCTCAATCTCAAATAGGTATGTCCCTTTTGGTGCATGCAAAGTAACATCTTAAAAGAAAAACTTTGTCTTCCCAATAGTGCTGAGATCCTAGTGATCTCATCATTTGGAACTATCTTAAAGAGAGGAAATAAGGCACAATGGCTTTATTTCCTCCAGATTGACAATTCAAAGAGGAGACATTAAATTTATGGAGATGGTTCCATACAGTAACCAAGTTACCTCTGATGTGTCTGCAGAAATAACTACAGTACCTGGTTATGACACTTACTCCATGGTTTTGTGAGCTGTGAAGACAAGGCACACATGGGAATATCATGTGAATGAGTGTCATTGGTGTATATGAAAATGTAATGTCAGTTCCTTTGATGACCTGGGCAAAACAATTTATTCCTTTCACCCTTTCCCTCCCAATGGTTTAAACCAACCATTATTTTTCACTGAAGCCAAGCAACTAGCAAACCTTTTTCTGAGCCACCCATTCAGAAAAAGAGATCTTTTTACAGACTCACCAACAGACTTTCTCTACCTCTCCTTCAGTTACTGAGTGAAAAATTAGGACAAAGATGAAGCAACAAGCCTGACATTTAGTGAAAGAACAAGAAGGGCTAAGTGAAACTGCTTAGGGGACTTGGTGCAATGAAGAGAACATGGAAAAGGTGGATTTCTGGGTGGATTTTTATACCTTGGAAGTAAGTGAAGTAGATAGAAGAGCATGTTCCAGCCTCAACTGGAGAATAGGGAGCCAAATGGAATAAAGAAGGAAAGATAACCTGGATGCTAAAATTGCAGAAAGACAGAAGACACATTATAAAAACCAAACAAAATATTTGAAGCAAGAAATTTCTCTCGAAGAATGAAACAAAAATTTCCCTGAATCTAGGAAAGTAGAGATTCATATATTTGGCTAAGAGCTGCTCCTGTTTAAAATTATTTCATTGCTCCTGGTAGGCAAGCCATTATCTCAGAGACAGCATCCCAAATTTTTCTGGCTTTGTAAGTTTAGACAATTCACCTCAGAATCTGAGTTAGAAGGCCCTATACAAGCCTGGCTTGGTTTACCAGGCTTGTGGCATTTACTCCTCTGCAACAATAACCCACCATACAACTGTGTGTTCCGCCAGTAGCTCCCTGGAGGAAAGCAGCAACAAACTTGAAGTGCTACAGTTTCAGCTAAAACTCATGCTGATGACTCCAGGACATAGGTTTATTGTTGTGCTGTGGGAGAAGATAAACTCTCCCTCTCTGGTTGCTTTGAGAGAAAGTACAGATGGATACTTCTCTTACACATCTGTTTTATCAGCTTTTAGATATGTTTCTCACTCCTTACAGGGAAGAGGGGTTGTACCTCCCCCGGGGTCCCTCTACATAGGGTTGTCTGTGCTTGGGAGCCAGTTTTCCTGGTCCTCTCCTATTGTGCTCCTTTGCTCAGAAAGACCAGGAGAGGAAAGAAACTTCTGTTCCAATACCCCTTGTGTCAAGCCACTGCAAAATTAATGCTATATTGAACCATCACAAATAAAATTTACCGTAGAGGCCCTTGTCAGTAGACAAAGGCAGGCTTATTTAGTCATATACTATTTCATTTGTGCACTTTAATAATCCATTGACATTAATAGACTACTCTTTATTTTTGCCTTCTACCATTATAAAATTATTAATTTCTCAGTCTGCTGCACATTTTGACAGTGTCTTTTTCTAATGTCCCTTTTGTTAAATTGAAACCACCTATGTTTTCTGGCTGTCACTGAGATAAGACTTCCAAAGTTGTAGGCTAGATTCTCAGACAAATAATGTCTTTTCATTCATTCATTTATCTAATTAATAGCCTCAACAAATTGTTTCTTGGACTAGTAATTACATTTCTTTGCCAAAGTAAGTTCTTACTGAATTCCAAATTGTACTATTATATGGTTGGAGTTGATGATTTTAAAGATCCTTTCCAACCTTAGGGATTCTATAATTGTTATCGGCACCAAGAAGCCATCAATTCTCACAAATAAAAAACCTTTGTTCTTTGTGAAATAAAATTGTACTTTTGGTTCTATCAAGGACACAGCCTAGAAATCCTGTTCTGGTGGCTCGACTTGTTTGTAGTTGCTGGTTTGCTGCTGTAAGGTCACTGTAGATGCAACAACAGTGGGCACACATTTTCATTAATGAAAGTTTTTCACAAATGCAGACTGAAGGTTTTGGCAGTATGGACTTTTTGCATGAAATTAAGCAATCCAACAAAAAAAATCTCCTCAAAGGAAAGAATGTGTCTCTCCTGTTGCATCAGGTTATGAAAAAATTGTTCAGTTTAAACAGATAAATAAAAACCCCATGAATATAAATTAATGAACTTTATTTTGAAAACCTATTAATGTTAATTATAATGACCAATTTATTATCCTTTTTCTAATTCAATAGAATGAGTATGGCAAATATTTCTGTACCATAGTGTAGTACAGAAATTGGGAGAAATTTTTGTTGGGAAGTCAAGCTGCTTGTCAGAGAAAAAAACTACAAAGAAAACCAGACCAAGACTTTCATATTTCTCAACAAGAATATCTAGAGCTAAAACTTCTCTGGCTCAATCTCTAGGAAGCTTGTGTTACTGAAGATCAGCCTTTATTGTCATTGTCCTCTTTTGCAGCTGATAAATGCAACAGCGGGCTTTTATTTTTGTCCTTTTACTGTCAAGAAATAAAAATGCACTTTCAGAAAACATTGGATAAAGGCTGATAAGTGCATGCTGCTGATTTTTTTTATGGTGGACTTTAGAGAAACTATCTACCCAATTTTTCCTGTGTTGATGTTCACAGGTATAATGAATGAACAGTAGGCATATGCCTGGAATTTACTCCTAGCATGCAGCATTAACTAGTAAAATCATCTTGGTGTCTAGGATACAGAAATGTTTATCCTGCTCATTCTATTGAAGGAGAAAAAGGATGATAAACTGGTCATTAGTATTAATAGGTTTTAAAACTCAGGCTCATTGTTTGATATTCAGGGTTTTAATTAGCAAACTAAATCACCATGTTTAAATCTCAATGTCTTCAGGTAAAGAGTGAGAACACACAAGGGGGGGAGGCATGTGAGAATATGGCAAAAGTTACACAATTTTTAATAAAGTCCTTATTTTTTTTTCCTACAATAGCAGAAATTCCAACTTTATTATAATCCCCATTGTAAGGTAACATAGTTGAGTAACTTACTCATGTTATAGGGAATAGAGGAAAAAACACCACTTATCAAAGAAAAGTTTTCCTATGTATTTGAGTTTGTTTACCTATGGCACCTCTGCTTGTCCTTGTTGATGAGATGCAAGACCTCTCACAGGGAAAACTTGTTTCTTAAACACAACTGTTTAATGTGTTTACGTGCAACTGTTCAGTATCTCACAAAACAGATCCCACTGTCTTGCTGCTGAAGTTGTGACTGATATCAGAGATTTGCATGCCTCAGGGTTCTTAGTGGTGATGGAGCAAATGGCAAATGGTATTACTTGCTGAGCAGAATGACAAGGTACTATGACTTGGGTTTCTTCGGTCATTAAAAGGCAAATAAGCTTTTGAGTGAAGGGGAATAGAAGAGACATATAGACAGACAGACACACAAACATGTAAATTAAGTTCTCATTATCCTTAGGATTCCTGTGGCACACTGACCACTGTTCTCAGTCAGTAAAATTCCCAGTGCTTAAAAAAATTATATGAAGTTTACTGGGACTATCTGGGTTATGATCTAGAGTACAATTTCCTGTTCAAGCTGTATACTGCATGCATTTCTGATTAACTACCTGAGAATTCTTTTTTTCCTAAATTTTAATAGATAGGACTGACTCAGTGTTATGGAGGCACATGACTCACATGTTCAGATAAGACTGAATGTGTCTCCAGATTTACAGACTGTTACTTGAAAGTAACATTTTTAATTTGATTGGCATGAAAATACACATAATAATCCATCCTTTTAGAAATAGCAAAAATATGGGGGAGGGAAATTGAACTAGGAGAATGCTCCACTGCTTTGCCCTCCAGATGTGGATTGAAGCATATGTGAATTCAAGTGCCTGAACCACATGGTCTCTTCTTCTTTTGTTGTTCAGTTATCACCCAGAATCACCAGTGCTGTAGAAACATATCATGACCTGGAGTCGTGGTTTGACACTAGCCCAACACCAGGCACCCATGAAAGCCACTTGCTCACCCTCCCTTGCCACAGCTGGGCAGAGGAGAGAAAAATTTAACGAAGGGTTCATGAGTTGAGATAAGGATAGGGAGAAAACATTCCAAGGGCAAAACAGACTCAACTTCACGTTTCAAAGTGAATGTATTACTAACAGAGTCAAAGGACGATAATGAGAAATTAAAGAAGTCCATAAAACACCTTTTTTCTCCCAGCCCCTCCCTCCTTCCCACGACAGTGCAGGAAGACAGGGCATGGGAGTTTTTGTCAGTTCATCACCTGAGGTTTTCTTCTGCTGCTCCAGGAGAGGAGTCCTTCCCCTGTGAGACCATGGGGTCCCTCCCACAGAGACAGTTCTCTATGAACTTCTCCAGCGTGTGTCCACCCTCATGAGCAGAAGTCCTCCCAAAACTGCTGCAATGTGAGTTCCACCCACAAGCAGACAGTCCTCCCAAAACTGCTGTGGCATGGGTGTGGGTGTGCACTTCCATGGGGTGCAGTCCTCCAAGGACAGGCTGCTCCAGCCTGGAAGCAGGGCCCCCTCTCTCCACTGGGTCTTCCACTGGATCACAGCCTCCTCCAGGCATCCACCCGCTCCTGTGTGAGCACCTCCCCCACAGGCTGTGGGTGAATCTCTGCATCCCCCGTGGACCTCCATGGGCTGCAGGGGGACAGCCTGCTTCGCCATGGTCATCACCATGGCCTGCACAGGAATCTTGGCTCCAGTGCCTGGAGCACCTCCTTCCCCTCCTTCTTCACTGACCTTGGTGTCTCCATGTTGTTTTCCCTCACATGTTCTCACCTCCTCCTCTTCTCTGACTAGAAGAAAAAATGTGTGTGCCCACTTTGTTTTGATTTTTTCTTTAATATGTTATCACAGAGGCATTACCAACCTTTCTAATGGGCCCAGACTAGGCGAGTGGCATGTCCATGCTCAGAGCCATCAGGGATTGGCTCTGCTGGCCATGGTGGAAGCTTCTAGCAGCTTCTCACAGAAGCCACCTCTGTGGCCCCCCTGTTACCAAAAACCAGGCTGTACAAAACCAACGCACCTGGTCAGAGAAATTACAATATTATTAATGAATAATTAACTGTTGATAATTAACACATATCTAAAAATTGTACTAGCAGGGATTTGTAACAGTAGTAATTGTAAACTGGATCCCAGTGTGCCTTAGGAGGGATTAAGGACTTTGTGGTTTCCTTAACTACCTGTGGCACTAAGAAATTTCATCAGTGAAGTGCTAAAAGAATTAGGGAAATGTATAAGCTACTGTAAGCTACTCACTTCCACACTGTATTCATGCAATTTGGATTTTCCTTCATCTCATGATCTTATGGCCATAGGACTCTTCAGTCTGCACTTCCCAACGTTCAGATCAGAGCCATATTCATCTCTGTCAAACTGTATACTGAAGTAAAAATTATTTATTTTTTCCCCTTTTTTAATATTAAAAAAATGTGGGAAAAGCATCTAGATCTGTTTTATTATCAACAAGAAAAATCTGGCCAAACACCGAGGAGAGAGAATTCACAACAACATACTGATATGCAGTAAGGGAGGTTTAAGCTTACTGCTATTATTACTGTTACATTAATTTTCTTCTTTGAGACAATTCTTCATTCAAGGTGAACTTTATTTTTATCAAAATCTACTAGGAATTTGATTTCAATATCACACTACTCCTCATACAAAATAAGTCTTGATGAGTCTGTTTATGTTCTGATTTGACACAGTTTCTTTCCAGTGTTTAAGTAGGTACCTTTTATTGCATGCTATATTGAGGGTCTTGGGTCAGGGATTAATGTATGACTCAGTTTTCCCTTTCTAGTATTTGCCTATCCCTCTTTCAAGGTATAATTTTTTACTCTGTTATTTACAGTGTGGTCATCTGTATTCACTGAAGCAGGGACTCCACATAAATCCTTCTCTTGCCTGCTTGACTCTGCTTGTATTTCTTCTCAGGTTTCATTGATTTCATTGTGGAACCCACCTTTACTGTGTTGACCGACATGACAGAGAAAATTGTGACTCCGCTAATTGATGAAGCTTCCCACTCTGGCATGTCTGGATTTAGGCGTTCCAGGTGAATAACCTTGCACCCTCTCCCTTCACTCTGCACAAGCTGCCATTGCAATCAACTGCCCTGATTTCCCCCCTCCTACAGTGTATGTCCTTCTTGTGGCTTAAAGACCCATATCTGCATTGTCAACATTGCAGCTCACCTTGTGAGGTGACTTTGTGCAGGGAAGTCCAGCCTGGAGGAGGTCCAAGAGGGAGGAGGGTGGCATCAGCCTTCTAAGACAAGGAGCGCAAATGGTTACAGCCATGCAATCAGAGGCACTCTCAGATATACTCTCAATGCTCTCTCAGTCACTAATGTCAGAGAGAAGGTGATGAGAGTAATTGGGAGGCACTTGTTTCTTCGTGTCTAGAAGTATAAATGGGATTGAAACACAAATGATGGCTGGAAAGAATAAGCCCACTTTTAGGGCTAGATAGTATTTAGGGTTATGCAAATGCGCGAAGAACCACCAGAATTTACCTGGAATTTAAGTGTAGGAAGTCTTGGCCAATTGAACCTGCACTGCTGTTTTAGAGATACTACTCTTTTAATAGTTTAATTGACAAGGCATATCTTGGAATTCAAATGCCACATGGGTGGTGCTCCCTAGAGTAGGGGTACCAAGTCAGGATTTGCTCTCCCAGCTGACTTCTTTGCTCTTGAGCAAAGACCAAACACTAATATCTTTCTATGTCAGTAAGCTTGTTGCCTTTATTAAAATGTTCACAATAAAAGCATCTATCCTCAAAAGTCAGCTGTAGGATCTGTAACAGAAACAAGTGCCTGAACCTCAGCTGAGGTCATCAAGCCCTTCACAGAGATTGATTGACCTGTGCTTAATACCTCCCATTGGTGAATTTTAGGAGACTCCTCCTTTGATATATTTGATTTCTAGAATTGTCTGACTCTCCGGTAAGATTTAGGGAGAGGAGATACACAAAAAAAGTAGTGACAGCACTTCGACTGATTCTATTTCTTAGTGACTAAGAATGCCAAAATATAGAAAGGAAAAAGCAGCCCTTTATTTCTAATTACCTGTACTCTTTGCTTTAACATTGGTTGGCCTGGGGTGGGAGAGAGGGGAAGGATAAGGTATTCAAGCTTATTTTTACAGGGTGGCTCTGTTATCTGACTTTCAACCATTATTTTTTCTTAGCTGTATTTGAGTGTATGGAATACTGATTTCTTCTGTGTTTTGTGATATTGTGTCCCAGTCTGAATAGCATTAGTCCCTCCGAAGTTAAAAGATCAAGTGTCAAGAGCACTGGATCCGAAGGAAGTGCCTCACTCAACTGCTCCATACTCACTGTAGACTTCAAATGTTTTAAAACCACCTGGACTGAGGTGGTGCAGCAGAACAGGGAGAAATGGAAGGTGCAAGCCACCAAAGGTAACAGCCAGGCTTCTTAGTGAAAGAGTAAAAATTCTGCTGACCTCTTCTTCTTCATCTTCAATCTAACCATTCTCAAAGTAAGCACTGATAGTTTGAAAGAATCTGCTTTTTGAGTTCAACAACTCACTTTGAATTCAGAAAGATAGGGACATTGTGACTCCTCTGTGCCTTATATTCTTCTTACGTGGTGTAAGTGTACATAACGAAGAGGATGTGAACAATGGGAGGAAAAAAATTGAAAGGGAGTTCCCCTGAAATCACAAATCACACTCACAGTGGGTGGAAAAATAGTTGGAACAGTACTTGTAGGTACAGGTTTACAATTGTTCATTGTTCAATTTGAAACAAGGTGGTAGTTTAAGAGATGGATGGTAATTGGGGGATAGTTCAGGGGAGGAGGACAGGATATTCTGTATTCACAGCTGGTTTCATATTTCTGGTGATAACTTGGAAAATTAATTAGGAACGAAGCTGCAATTGTGTGTGCGTTCATCAGTCTGGGAAGGACTGCAAACATTTCAGAAGAATATGAGAATATATGTTGGTTGAAAGTTGACCAGGGTTCAATACTGTCATGAAACTGAAAAAAAATCCCAGCCATCAACCCACCACCACTGAAAAAACCCAACAAAGCAAAACAAAACAAAGCAACCCACCACACCCCCCCCAAAAAAAAACCAACCAAAAAACCCCAAAAGACTTTGCTTCTAAGACCTGTCTGGCATTCTTCTCATCTTTTCAGCAGTAACGAAGCCCTCAGTGCTGTTTCTGTGTCCAGTTTTGGCCACTGCCGTTGATAAAACATATGAACCAGTTGTAGACAATGCAGAGTACAGCAATGAAAGTTATAACTTGTTTATAGATAAGAAAGTGTATAGCTGAAAGCAGTTTTTTGAAGACTATTGCAAAATAAGGAAACTATTTTTAATTCAAATACCCTGGACCATTAAGAGGAGAAGAAATTGGCAGGTTATTATAAACATTATTATAATGTCTAATAAGTTAGACATTAGCAAATCTCTATTATTGGAGTTCTTTTGGAAATACTGAGACCCACATTTTGAGAATCATTTAGGTATAATGATACAATTTATTCTCTGATCTGAATAGTTGTTGCTCAATCCCTTATTTAATGGAGTTGTTTTATTTCATATAAATGGAAGGAGTTTGATTTTAATGTATTATGTGGCTGTGACTTTAGGGATTTGGCATAGTTCTCCAAAGTGTCAGAGCAGATTTTTCCTCTTCAACTGAAAGACCTGTCTAAAGGTTCAGGAAATCATGTTTTATTCAAACCAAACTTTCCTTTGTGATTAAAACTTGCCATTAATGAAAAACACTTTCTAGGCATTCCATGAAAGTGAAAACAAAACATAATTCAAAATCTATTTATTTTCCAGGGACTTTATTTTTTGGTGGGTTTTTTTTGGTGTGGTTTTTGTCGGTTTTTGTTTGTTTGTTTGTTTGTTTATTTTTGTTTTGTTATGGGTTTCTTTGTTTGTTTTTGTTTGTTTGTTTGTTTTAATATCTATCAGTTCCTTATGGACCAAATTAAAGCTAACCAAACAAGCAAAGCATTTAACATGTTCAATGTCTCACAGTATAGGAGCGTTGAGTGAATGAAGTTACAATACAGGTAACTAGTTTTAAGAATTTAATTTCAACATGTACCATATATATTTTCTTGACTAAGCATTTACTATATAAAAATCCTATGCGAAAGACAGAACTGTGGGGGACTTTTACATAATTTCTGTGTTTCGAGGTACATTTAGCAGTACAAGCATGCATATTTTTTTAATCCTGAAAGAGTTATACAAACACATGGCTCAGCATATCTTTGTATGGGCTAAGGACTAAGGAACTGGTTTTGGACTCCAACCCGCTTGCATCAGTATCTTTGTTCGGCTGCTATTTTCTCCTGACTTGCAGCAAGTTTCTGCAGCACCCTCCTTACCTGTCTTGCAGCAAGGCCTGCCACATAGCAGGGGCTTAAACTGCTGATCCTTGTCAAACTGGTGTCTTGCACTCAAGATGCATAACCAGTGCAAACAATTATTATTAAGAGAATACAGAAGCATTTACTGTTTGTTGACAGCAAATAGAAATTGGGGATCAGAAAGGAAGGAACCTATTATTGCTATTTTTGTAGCTAATATTATTATTAAATTATTTGTACAATACTGTATTCCCTTTGGTAATGGCATTGTCCCTAGAAGCCTCAGTGAGCTGTTTTTATCCTATGATATTTATAGAAAATTTCTTATACTGTATGAGAAAAGTGAGTTTATTACTGATTTTTTTTTGCCTAAATGATCGTCATTAAAGAGCTACAAACAAAAGAACTGACTAAACAAACACTCTAATGTACAAAGCACCATTTGGATATAGTATCTTCTGACACTACTTTTGGCAAGAGACACTCATCCAATGGTGTTGTAGCAAGCCTGATTCTCCTGATGCAAAGTTCTGTCCTGTGGTACAGGCGCAAAATAAAGCTTTTTTTTCAGATCCCCAAATGAGAGGAATCATTCTGTATGCCATGAGACCCTGAGATTAGCTCAGATGGTTAGAGCATGGCCTTGACCTCTGTATGGCCCATTCATATAAAAGTTGCACTTTATGGGTCCCTTTTCAACTGAGAATGTTCTGTGAAATCTGTGAGACATCCCTACAGCATTTAGTAGCTAGTATCTCTTTTTGCCTTTTAAGAATTATGAGGAACTACTTTTTCAAAGGTGAACTTTTTATGGTAAAAATAGGACATGTGCATAATATACATTTAGGACAACCAGGGGGGTTATTTTCAGAATATTTTGTTAAATGTCCTCCTACATTCTTTTTCCATTGTCAAATCAGTTTCTACATTTATCTTAGAAAATTTGTTTGCATGTGAAAAGCTGAAGTAGATTTAGACACGTGAGTTGTTCTTGTCAAATTGACTGATAGTTGTGATTTCTTTCCTTGTTTGGCTTCTGTCTTTGCTGAGGATGCAGAAGATAAAGCTAAGAAAGAAGCAGAGGAAAATGCTTATCAGGGAACAGATGAAAAGGAAAGAGACAAACAGGATGGGAAGCCAGGTGAAGATGTCAAAGAAGCAAAGACAGAAAAGAAAAAAGATCCAAATCCTGGGGAAAGCGAAAGTGCAGATTCTGGTAAGAATCCTGTAAAGGGCACTTGGCAAAGTGGTATGAGCAAACACGAGGCCTATCAAGGGAAAAATGCACCTAGGACAGATAAGAAAATGGATCCTCATCACATTGTGGGAGGAGAGAAACAGTATGTCCAGAATGGTGAGTTCTCTCCTTCCACTGAAACATAAATCCAGCCCTAAAACCAGTATCTCACCTTAGTGATGGGGGAACCTGATGTCCTGAAAAAGCATTCCTGGGCCCAGAATCTCTTCCTGAACATAGGCATAGTCACCTACATATGGGAATCAGAAACTAAATTAAATTACAAGTAGTGTTCTTCTGTAGATGGGGTTCATCATACCTGCTTGGAAAAAAAGGAAAAATTATTTTTCTCATGGAACTGAAGTAGCCTCTTATGATTCACAGCATGGAAAGCTGAAACAAATATTCCTGCTTCAATGAACATCTTCATTGCTTGAGTAAACGACAGAGGAAAAGCCAAAGTTGGCTTACAAACTCATTTTAAAGCAAATTAAAGACATCTTTGATTTGAGCCTCAGATCCAAATATGTTTTGGAACAGAGAATTTTTCTCAACTAATTTTTTAGGATTTATTTCAT
Organism: Corvus cornix cornix; assembly: GCF_000738735.6. Lineage (NCBI taxonomy): Eukaryota > Metazoa > Chordata > Aves > Passeriformes > Corvidae > Corvus > Corvus cornix. Next base: position 22,281,442 of record NC_046333.1, read on the forward strand.
CTATCCTTCCTTTACTCCATTTATTTTTTTACAAGGACAGTCATGAGCCTTTATTTTTTGAGGAGTTTTTTTAACAGAAATTTTATTCCAGTGTTTTTAACTTGCTGTAGAACTGAGTTAAAATAAGAATCCCATTCTGCACCCAAAAAAAGGTGGAAAAAAAGTTTGAAAATTCCATTAAACATTAAAAACACTTATTAAACCCAATAGAAGAGATCACTTGTCTCTTGGCTATTTCACTGTCCTTCCCAGCACACTTCCTGCTCCCTGGAGCCAATATCAAAAAATGGCAGTACAGTCACATGTGACTTGTCACAAACTTGGCTAGTGTCATGCAGTCCAAAAGTAGCAAAAAAACCACTTAGAAGCCTCCTCTTAGAAAAAGACGGAATGAGCATTTAGGCTTTGAAAGTCCAGGTTCAAGCAGTGAGTTTAGATGGCAGGAGATGCAGAAATTGTGTTTAAAAAATTCCTGATATCATTCTCAGGGTTGCTGGCCTTTCCCAGTAATTCCTTCATTCTTAGGGGTTTTTTAGATTGGAAGGACTGTGGGAATCAAAGCTGTCATTCTCTCTAATGTATGGGATTTTTCTTCAGACAGTGCTACATGTGTGAATGGAATGGGCTCCTCAGGAAGACAAAAAGGTCAGGGGCACATGAAATCCCAGTTAGACTGCACCAGACTTTTCTTCCAAAATCCTTTGTGTTGCATGCTTCTAACAATATGGGGATTAATACTACTGTAGTGATTTTGCTTGTACCTTTTTCAGCAATGTGTCTCTGCTGCAGTTGTCAAAAGTGCTTTGAAAGGAATTATAATTTTTGAAAACTAGTGTCTTCCTCAGGAAAAGAAATTCTACTCCTTTGTTTATGGGATAAGGCCTTTATGAGGTACAATCACTACAGAGTCTCTGGGGACTGATGAAAACATTCATATCTGTGGATTCGCCACAGCTTCCTTTATGCATGTTAATATCTCATCTAATGTATTTGTCTTATTATTTCTCTGCCTCTGTAATCCCTTTCAAAAAGATCAACATGATCATTATTCTGCTCTGCTGCTGGCAGTATGACATGGTAGATACAACATTACTCAAAAGTCCCCTTTTCATAATATTCCCTGTAAGTTCAGAAATTGTGTTATCAGGTGAGTTTAAAGTGTGTCTGTCATTCACTGCCCTGTGCTTTCTCTGAGAGATTGAACTCTGAAATAGTGCATGTGTAGATGTTTGGCATTTTTCCTGCACACACTTAGGGTCAAGCAACTTGTTTATGCAATGGTCAAAAAAGCACTGGTAGCTCATCACTACCATCAGCTGTATGAAAGTGGAGGAAATGCAAGAAGACTTTTGTGCTTTGCTAGGTGCATTTTTGTTTCAGTTCCCCTTTTTTTTTTAAGACCGCCTTCATCAAACAGACACCTAAACCCTGTTGGATCTGGTCACAACCTCTCTGTACAAAGACCCCAACTCAGTGGCAGTGTGATCAGATGAGGAGGGTGCTGCTAGTCCTGTATCATCTTGCATTCATTTTTTTTTTCACCCACACAGTGAGTTTAGGAAGATAAACATGAAAAGTTTTGAATAAAAGCTGAACAGAGCACGCTTTGGTTCTATCTTGTTAAATATTTTTGGGTTTGAAAACCATTCCTCTTTTATACTATGGTGAAGCTTAATTGGAGAGAGAGATTGATCCACTACCATCCAAGAACAATAAATATGCTAATGATTAAGGCACATTGTGGAAGAGGGAGACCTTGTTTCTCTAGAATTTTTCTTTTTTTAAGCTGTTCCAAAAATAAATATCCACTGCCCATGAGTATTTTGAAGGCAGATCACATCCTCTTTAACACTTAATACCTTTAATCTTGATCCAAAGGCTGGGAAGTAGTTATAGTACCAAAAATAGTAATACAGATGGAAAAAGCATCACTGTAATACAGCCTCACATTTACAAAATTCTGAAGTGAGACTTTTACAGCTTTTTGTGTTGAGGTGTGCATCACAAAAGGAAGACGACCTTTCATACTGTTTGGACACTGCAGCTGAAATAATTCTGTTCTGCTACAGCTTTCCCTTTAAGTTATTTTTTATTTGATCTAGCATTTGGCATTCTCATTCAGTGAAGGGATGGTCTGGTAAGGTCTGATGTGCTTTGCTGTATGACTAATAGAGGACCAAAAAAAGAATGACTCTTGGTTGACGTTCCTGGCTTCATAAAATACACCCCATCTTAAGTTGCTATTTTCATTCTGCATGAATCATTTCTCTGCCAAAGGCCTTGATTTTCTGGTTTGCTACAGAGACTCTAAAGGCAATGATCAGTGCTAGGAGGATTGTTCCCTGATATCAAAACAAATGAATCTGTAGATAAAGGAATCTAGTAAGAGAAAGTAAGGCAAAATTACACAGGCCTGTTCAGGGTATCTAAGATGGTTCTTTAAAACAGACACTTATGATGAAGCCTTGCAGGATCTTATTTCTTTGGAAAGCATAAATGTTTCAGACTCCTGATTCTGAAATGAAGCTTATGATCAGGTTTTTACTGGCCTACATACAATCAGAGGAATTGTGAGCTTGCATACGAACTTTAAAAGGTTTTCATAATTAGAAGAAATGTATAAGTAGATTGTAAAGCTTGCTTATCTGTAGGAGTTGGATGAATTTTTTCTGGTGCTTTGTTCTATGAAAATGTGTTAATTCAGTTCCTTTTGAATTCAGACCTCTCCTCCTAAGGAACATCTCCTTTGGGTGTTGCAATTTCGCTGAGCTACAAGCATTAAAATGCACTCTGCATTAAAATGCTTATAGTGTTTCTTATTGCTTCTTATTGCTTATTTCTAGGTGAATTAAAGGAAGACAATAAATTGGACAGAAAAGATAAATTTAGTGTGGGGGATGAATCAAAGAAAACAGATGGTAAGGACAGCATTTTATTGCATTTTTGACACCCATTTTTATATGCAATCTATTGTTTCCTAAACATCTCCAGTTTATTCTAAATCCAAAAAAAATTGTGTGGTAACCAGAAACAGACTTACCAGAAACAAACTTACCAGAAACAGTCATTAGATTTGAAAAAAGCCATTGAAGCATTCTGAGGGAAAATCATTCCTTTGACATAATGCCTAGTACCACTTAGTTCTGCTGGTAAGCCTTATCCATCAATTTTTGTACAGTGTCTGAAAGAAAAATCCTGGATTATTAGAGTTGCTTAATAGGAAATGGAGATTTGTGAGATGATATCCTTCTGACTTTCTTTGGGCTGTATTCTTCTGTCTGTAAGGACAGGCTGCACTGGACATGAAAAAAACAGACCTAAGAAAAATTCTCACAAGAGGTCCTATTAAGGATGCAATTGAAATGGGAGGCTGCTGAAACATTTTTTAACTGTAGCAATCCCAAGACATAGGATGGTTTCAAGGGCACCTGGGAATAATTTCAAATGAGTCTGAGCCTAGTGTAGAGGTCCGCAGACATTTTAGCAGCCTCAGCAGTTTGGAAAAACATGTCTAAGTTCTACAGTGTGTTTACACTTTTGCACTTCCTCACCTGTGTACCACAGGCCTCTGAGATAGTATCTGAACCACGTTGCCTCAAAGACAATTGCTGAATTATTAGGTAGCAAAATAAATGGGGCCAAATTTTCTAGCATTTTCTTTCTGTATATATCAGTGAAATTCACTGAAATGTAACTATTCCTAAATATAAACAATACAGTGCTTTGTTTTGATGGTCTAAACCATCAAAATTATTTAAATTCCTACTGCTCTAGCAAAGTGGTAAATAAGAAGAAAATATTATACCTCAACTAAACATGTAGAAAATTCGATCTAGAAGCATGTATTAATTTCAGACAAATTATTATGTACTTTTTCTTAAGAGGCCCCTTAGTAACAACTGTTTAGAAAACTTCAGTTCTTTTGTTAAGAGGTCATGTTACTTATATAGTTCAGTTAAATGTCTGTAAGGAAAACAGTCTTGAGCAAGTACCAATCATAGCTCTTACTGCAGTCATGCAGAAACTAAGCATAAATACTCAAATAACATATGACTTTTCAGATTTTCATGAGTATGTGCAGTTCTATATGTAACTATCAAGACTCCAGAAAGATTAATGGGCAGAATGACTGCTCTCCCTACTCTGGTGGGTGCTGGCTGAGCAACCATTGTGCCGGAAGGCTGCAGTCCTTGCAGGACCAGGTGAATGCAGAAACACTGGGGCTTTTTTAGGATGACTCAGGAGCACCAGCTCAGCCAAGAGAGTAGACCCATGAGTCTCTAACTTTGAGGAAAAGGTTACATTTGAAGGCCTTCATTCTCAAGGTCTTAGAAAGATTAGAGCCACCTGTTTATTTGGGCTGGAGGACCAAGAAGTGAATGTTTCATACTAACTTGAAGATTGAAGATTGAGGATGTGAATTTGGTGCTTTGCAAGTCACTTATCTTTGGTGGTTTTGTATTTGTTATTTATTGTCTTGTAAGAGATAGCTAAGTCCATCTCTTTAGGGAAAAGACCAGTACCATGGGACCAATTGATTACAGTGAATAAGCAACTCTAACCATGAAAAAACAATTTGTAGGCCATTTCTCATTCAGTGTGGAGGCAGATTATAGTTAATGGTCTAATTGATAAAAATCAGAAAAAATATTGTGAATTATGTACCTTAGAAAGAAAAATGCTAGAACGGAGCTTCTGCTTTGCCAAATACTGCACAACCTGTTCTGTCCATTACCCACGCCAGAGCAAATCTCCTTACCAGCCACGTGAGGGGTGTGGAGAAAGGAACATTATCCATGGATAATACACAGCTGTTTGCAGACTACTGAAATGTTTACTCAAACATATGCTTTCTCTTGTGCCAGTGCATGGTCTTTCACATGTCACATGCTGGAAAAAAGATTTAACAATTAGAAAGATTGAGATTATGGCTATAATGTGCTCACCACATGTAATTTGCTGGTGGGTGAAACTCAGCCTGGACTTTTTTCAGGGTCAAGGGTACTTGGGTTTTACAACCTCTGTTCTTGGGTTTTACAACCTCTGTTCAGTGTGCAGCTGGGGAATATTTGTGTTAAACAGGCCCATTTATGTATGTTTAACTTAAGAGCTTCAGCTTTCTCACCAGTACCCTTCTGCATCAGCTGAAGTCCTGAACCCAACTGACAACAGTCTGTCCTACTGTGCAGGCATCCTGCACTCAGAAAAGAAAGCTGCAGAGTATATTTTGCATAAATCTTTGTAGGATATGTATCCAAGTTGTTTTTGTAATTATATACAAAGGAAGCTATTGTAGTATCTTCTTACAGACATACATACATGCCAAAATAATTCTAATATGTTTGTCCTTCTACTACATGGGGAACCTAGTGACTAGAGAGATATAGAATAGCTAGTCATGTTGACACAAAGATGTTGAAACTACATGTATACCCTGTAGTCATAGGTGTGAAATGTAGTTTCTGTGTCAGTTACCTTGAAGGTACAAAATAATACTTAAGTGGGCATGCCTCCAGGAACAAGGATCAAGCTCATTCAGAGTGTGAGGAACTCCGTATCTAGCCAGAGATTTGTATGACTAAGTCTATCCATACCAAAGCCAACTGCAGTAAAGCTAGTTTGAGGATGGCTGTGTAAGTTGCAGTCATACTTTGGATTTCAGACTTAACCGCTTTAAAATCCTGTGCAAGTCTCTTGAATATAGACTAGTCTTCTTATGTTAATCTGATCTTCATATTATTGGGGTTTTTTTCCTGTGGGAGATACCACTTGTTATTCAGTACTGCCCTTTTCCTCAGCTTTCCAGAAAATAAATATGGGGATGCCATTTCCCAAATAAAGATACAGTCCTGTCAGAGATGTCATCAGCACAAGTAGTTCATCAAGTGCTTCCTGTGGGATAGAGCATTGTTAAACCATTTTGGAAAACCGAATTTTCCCATGTGAAATCATTGCTCAGCAACTCTTTGAATGGAAAATTATAAGCAGTCCCATGGACATAATTTTTCTTTACATTCCAACCTTTCTTTTTTTGAAATACATTTTTTTTTCTAATAAAACTAACAGCAAATGAGAAAATTATTCTTCCCCATTACAGACTTGATATCAGAAGAAATTTTTTACACTAATGGTGGTGTAACACTGGAACATTATGTCCATTGAGGTGGTAGAAACCTCATTGCTGGAAACATTCAAAGTCAGGTTGAACAGGGCTCTGAGCAATCTGATCTAGTTGCTCATTGCTGTGGAGTTGGACTAGATGACCTTTAAAGGTCCCTTTTCAACCCAACTATTCTGAATGTATGATCCTATGATTCACAGGTTATTTCTACCACGTCCTCTTTTTTTTTTTTTTTCCCTCACTGGGAAAAGGTTCTGCAATGTTAATTCAAAGTTCTTCAGTGTAACTTCTTGTTTTGGGGACCAAGCACAGTTCATTCAATCAAATGTACTCTCTAGCTATCAATTGTAGACAAATAAAAGGTTCCTTTTTTGTGTGTTTGTCCTAGGAACATATTCCTCTAGTGGAAACATGCATGTTTTAGCACAGAAATACACAAGATATTTGCTTCTTCAACACATAGTACATACAGCGAAAGCCTAATGTGCTCTGGCTATGTCATGAGCAGTGCTGCCACCTCATGGTCAAATCAAAACCTGTTTTTTGACGGGTCATTGTTTCAGTACTACATTCTTCTATGCAGTGCAACACAATAGAATAGAATATAGTCACTATAATATAATGTAATATAATACTATATGTAGCCTTTTAAATATACGGACTATATTTCAGGCTTACCAGAGATTGAGGTTTTAGCTTTCTTTATTTTGATTTTGTTAAGATATAATGTTGCTTATCAGTAGTTAAAAGCTTTTCCTTTGAGTTCTGTACATTGCCCATGCCAACATGTAGAGCTGCCTTTCAGTCTTAATTTTTCTTGATAATGATTTCTTGATCAGAAAGTGAAAAATTCCCTGATTATTAAGTTAAAGCCTTCATTTCTTTCTGTCCCATTTGTCCCAAAAATCAAGTGGCAGAGTAGCTGGCACAGAATGTTGTTATCTGACAATGCCTTTGGTATAGGAACATGGTGGTGAGAAGACACCATGATGAGGGCTCCACAATTATCCAGAGAGAGTTGAATTAACAAGATTCTTCCCAGCTTCATTTGTCAAAACTTCTCAACCATTTAAGAATTGCCTGTCTTTGCAGCCTTCTGCAAGATACAATTTTTATATGTGTCAATCTAGCCAAGACCACTGCATAGCAATGAACACTAAGTAGACTTCTGATGAAATCCTGCTTATTTAATATGCATAATTCTGATGTTGTTTTAAAACAGGTTACTTAAGCGTGTAAATGAAGAGCATTTGTCTCTGTCTCCTAGAGAGAAGTAAAAAGGCAAATTTCAGATCATATAAATAATGGTGCCATTTCTAATTCTGTTTAGAAAGATAAACTGATCTCTCCATTATTATGAGATGCAAAAAGTCCATTTCAGTTTGTAAGGCAAACACATTGTATTTCTCCTTGCTGCTTGGTAGTGCTCTTGATAGTATGTGTCATAATCCAGCAGCACAGGCAAATTGGAATGACAGTAGTCTAAGACTACTTACTAAAGACAGTTTCCTTCGTTTTGTCACTTCTTTTTTACGGCCTGTTACTTGAATTACATTAACGGCTATTGCCTCAAGTTACAAATCAGAAAGATTCGCTAGCTTCTGGGAAAACTTGATTGAAACATGAAGGCATTTTGCCTGCCGGAAAGACATATTTCACTGTAATTTATCTCTGCTGAACAATTGTTCCATAGTACTGCAGTATAGGATAACTGGGGGCTGGAATGGCTTCTGTGCTTTTAAAAATCCTTTTTTGTGCTCTTTTGAAAAAATGATTTTGCCTAATTTAGCAACTGGCACCTGAGGCAAGCTGGAATTTGCATAGAAGAATGCATTATGAAGAAGGTTTTATTCAGTTTTAATAGCAGATGAACATGATGTGATATGATCTTTGAAGCTAAGTGCAAAATACATTGTTAGTATCTAGACAGGGCAAATGGTACATCACCATGGTATGCATGCTTGGTGAGAATATAGGGAATATGTAGAAAGGTACCTTTTATAATTATGCAGATGATTTTGCAACTTGTCAGTTTTGTGTGTGTTTGTAAATCTTACAGAAAGCACCTGGTTTTCCTTTGAGACTTTCATGTGTCTCCTTTTTAGCCTGCTTTTTATTGTTCAGGCCATAGGAGCCTAGATACATGGTCTTTAGGATGCTAGATTGTTTTTTGATTCTCCTTTACATGAAGTCACAGATATATGTGACAAGCTGAAAAATTGGGAATTCCATTTGTCTTGATTTAAGTGAATATTTGGAATATTCGGGTGCATGGTACAAAAAAAATCATCACTGAAGGCAACTTAACTAATGTTTTTTGAGTAGTTACCTTTATGAGGAACATTTTTCCATGTTATCTCTGGTCCATTACATATAGTTCTGCTCAGAGATGGCATATGGTTGCATTGCTCCTCAGGGATAACATTCATGGTCCTAGAGACATGAAGGAATGTGACTTACACAGTGCATTGCAGAAATTCTTCCTTGATTTTGCACCATCAACTAATTTATTGCTCCAGTCAGGGACTACAGCTGTGACCTTGCTTCTATTATAGTCCTTATCCCATTTAGGAAAATCTGCCTGTGTGGTGATGTATAGAAATTTTCCACTTCAGCAAGAGGAGAGTCCTCCTTGCTCCCAGTTGCAAGAATTATGTTTGATACAGTGACAATCAGTGTTCTTTTTCTTGATGCAACACTCAGTCCTGGAAGAGAAACAAGATCATGTATTCTCATGAGAAGAAGGAAGAATATGAAGTGGCTCCTCAAATGCATTGGTGACATTTAGATTGTATCTTATTCCTTCCCCACAGAACAACTAGGTTCCAATTTGAGCATACCAGCTACAGGAACCAGATAGGACTCTTATAAGGTGTAGCATCCCAACCCAAAAGACAAAGCAACACACGGGTAGCCAGATATTCATGATCGAAAAATGTAATCTTTATTACTTCTAATCATTAATTGATCCATCACTAGGCAATTCATTTTTTTCTCTCCTTCTAAACCACTTCTTTCCTTTTCTTAACTTTAAAACCTGGTACTTGCAAGAAATAACTAATATAGAAGAAAATCAACAAGTGTTACTAGTTGAAAAGTGTTTTTTTGAGTCAGGCTAAAATGTTTAGGAGTTTAATTCAATACAAGTGGTTGTCAAAAACTGAAGAGATATTGAAAAAATCCAAATGAGAATTTTTGCTTTGAAACAGTGTTTCACATTTTTATCCAGCATTAAGTAAATGGTAAACATAAAGTTTTGTTTTATTTAGATGAAAAGCCTGGGTTGATCTTTTTTCTCTCTATCCACCCCACTCCCCCCAAAAAACCCTAATCTCCAACAGACATTTTGCCATGCGAGAAAGACACCAAGTCCTTGTGTCTGACTCAGAGCTAAGCATTATCCTAATTTTTTGTTTTAGTCACTCAGCCAAAGAAGCCCAGTGCTTATTACAAAATTCTAATTCACTTATTTGGCTAAAAACTTTGTTGGCTTTGATTATCCTTCTTTCTGTGGAAGATTGTATTTGATTTGCATGGTAAGGTTTTGGTAGTGGGAAAGGCTGGAAGGGTGGCTTCTCTCAGAACCTGCTAGAAGCTTCCCTCATGTCTGACAGAGGCACTCCCAGCCAGCTCCAAAAGGGATCCACTCACCAAAGCCAAGCCCATCAGCAGTGTATGAGAAGTCCTCCCCATGAGGAGGAAGGAGCAGCAGAGGCAATGTGTGAGGAACTGACTGTAATTCCCATTCTCTGTCCTCCCATGTCCTGTGGAGGAATAGGCTGAGAATCAGGAATAGAGTTAAGCCCAGAAAGGAGAGAGGGGCGTGAGAAAGGTGTTTTAAGTTTTGGTTTTACTTCACATTAGCCTACTCTGATTTCATTAATAGATTAAAGTAGTTTTCCCACGTCAAATATGTTTTACCTGTGACAGTAATTGGTGAATGATCTCTCCCTGCCCTTACCTCAAAACATGATCCTTTCCTTATATATTCTCTCCCTATGTCCAGCTTAGGAGTGATAAGAGTAGCACGGGGTGTCTAGCGAGGGTCAACCCAGCACACAGCTCATCCCCTTGCTCCTTGAAAAGGACTGGGGTTTTCCTTTCCATCCACAATGGAACATCTTTTTATGAAAACAATGATCTAGCTTTTACCCCAAATATATGCAGAGATTTGAATTATGTTTGATTATCAAATACAGAATAAACTTTTGCACCTAATCTTCTAGGTGGCTTTACATAGTAAGTATCTTTCACACATGCTTTATTCAGGAAACTCAGTCATTACTTAGTGTAATCAAACCTTTGCCAGTGTATTCATTATATTTTTATCTGCTTTTATATATTTCCATAATATGCTGGTAGGCAAATAACATATATTAAACCAAAACTAATCTCTTTCATCACTGATGTTATCCTAGGCAAGTGGAATGCAAGCTGTCAAGCAAACATAAAACTCAACGTCAGTGTGAAAAGGACTAGAAATTGTTTGGCATCATGAGTGGTTTAGGCACAATTATGTGCCAAAGCGCCAAAACCAGGATACCTTCTATGCTAATGCTATTTCTCCTAATAGCAAAATTAATGTTATGCACTTGGGTCATGTGCTAAACTGGAGTCATGTTATTTAAATTCACTTACTAAACAAGTATTCAAAACTTTTTCTCAAGAGCATTTATTCTTGGTTTCTCTTACTTTAAGGAGAATGTAAGCACCTTCAAATAGCATTTTGTTTTCTTTGAAACAAAGAATCACTCTAAAATTTCTCATCCATTAGACATACTGATGACAGAGATGAATTAACTTATGATGCATATTTCTTCTTTATTTCACTGATCTTCTGAACTTTGCTTCTTAGGCCTCATACATCTCTGGTGCAATGGAAGAAAGAAAATACCATAACTATGCAGAGTTATGTTAGTTTGAAAACGCTTTCAAAAAGTAGGAGACAGGATCATCCAGTGCTGAGAACTGAGTACTTAGATTTTCAACATCTTCATTTTATTTTGAGCACTAGGAATAGCTTCAATGGTGCTTTCCGGGTGGAAAAGCTACAGATTATGACTGAGCCCACTTTAGCACTTACGAAGACAAGAAATACCCAGGTTTTGGGAAAAAAAGCTTACAAAATTAAAACATCACTCCTTTACATCCTGTAAGATGCTGAGTGAGTCCACAAAGGAGTTAAAAAGGAATTAAAAGTGGCAGATTTGGTGATCTGTCTCAGCAACTGCAAATACCTCTGTCATTTGTAGTGGGAAAGACTGGATTATAGATTACGTGAGATGCAATTACTGAGACTACTATTTCACCTCATTGTGCACTGCATCAGTAGTAATTGTTTTATGATATCAAAGGCCATGCAAGAATTAGCAATTTCTTTTGTCATTTCACAGCGCTTGGAGGGAGCTGGGTTCTGGGGAAGAGCAGAGCTTGCAATAAAGAATCTCATTTTGAAAAACCTATGCTTTTAATTAGTAAAGGTAGAAGCTACTTTCAAACACCATGTCAGCTTTGCTATGAACACTTGAACAACCTTACTGGGTTAGACTAAAAGTCCCTTTAGTTCTCCATCACCTGTGTGACAACATTTCACAACAGAGATCTTAATGAACAAAAACCAAAATCAGAGCAATGGGTGTACCCCACTACAGTTTTCTGCGTTCCAGAGGGCCAAGGTAGAGGTCAAATCTCTGACTTAGATACACTCTGATGGATTTTTCTTCCATTATTTTGTCTAATTATCTTTAGAGCCCTGATACTTTTGTGTACAGGGCACTGAGGCAACACAATTAAAAATTTACTTAGGCATTATGTGATAGATCACATATTTTTATTCTTCTCAAATTTACTGTTTGATAAGTTTGTTTGTTAATTCCCTTCTTGAATTGTGAGAAACAGTGAGTAATTGTTCCCTTTCACATTCTTGGTGCCATTAATAATTTAATTTACTTTTTATTAGACTCTCCCTGGAACTCTGTTTCTAGGCTAAAGAGTCATAGCACGTGAAGTTTGTGTATTGAACTTTCCTTCAAGTGCAACCCTTTTGCTATCTGCTATGTTAGCATGTAAAGCTGATGGTCTGTGTTACACACATGTTTATTGCAATGTGACAAGAGAATCTGATTTTAATAAAAATGAGATAACTTCTCATTTTTCACCCTGTATTTTCAGTAGTATAGTCATGGATGTTGTGCTGCATGGATTGCATAGTGCTGCTATCTTGTGCTTCCTTTAGAATTAAGTATGGTTATAATGCTTCAGAAATTTGAGCAGAGAAAACAAGGACCATGCAAGAACCTGACTAACACTTTCATTCACCAGGATTCAAGCAGGCTAAATAGTTTGCGAAAAAAACCCCAAAACCCCTGCCCACAGAGTCCTTAATCCACATCACACTGTCCCGCAGTCCACATTCAGCATCTATTTTTTTAGGAGAGAAAAGAGGTTTTTCTTTTAAATGCAATTTGAAAACCATAGGGCTTGGTCTTGTCCTGATAGCCTGGCCTGGTACTAGGTGCCATTGGGAGGTGTCTGTCTTGGTTTAAAAGACAAGTGTCTGCCAAGGAAGGAGGGAATCTTCCTGAGATGGAAAATATGACCCCCTTCCCTCCAAATTATTATAACTTTAAGATTACGGTGTTTTCAGGCAAAGATATAGAAAAATGAATAACAGTTCTTTACTAACATATATATATATATGTAACAAGATAAACAAACAACAACAATGGCAGCAACAACAAACGAAACCAGAAACCCAGTACCAGCCTTCTCTCGGCTGTCAGGCCCTTTCCCCTTTGCTGCAGTCACGGCCACAGCCGGCAGGGGCGCTGGTGGCTCCCGGCCGGGCAGGGCAGGTGCGGTGATTCCCCCGCGGCTGCAGGGGGCGCTGTGGCGCGAGCTCAGCCACCTCTCCACACGGGTAATGGCGGCTCGGGTGGCGAGAGGGAGGGAAAAGGGGCTCCCCGTGCAGAGCTTATGGGGAGCAGCCATGAGTGCCTCTTGAGGGGCGATCTGGACTGTAGCAGGAATCTCGGAGCAGCAGGCTGGAACAGCAGAGACCAGTACACCCCAGGTGGCAAACAAAGTGTAGCAAAGACCAGGAAGCCATGGCAGGAGCAGTGAGGATCCAGGTCGATGCAGAGTGTCGAGTTAAAGTGTAGCAAAACCACTGAAGCAGCGGCAGAAAACAGCGGGGGCTGGGCGGCCCTGGGAAGAGAGAGAAGGTGGAGGGAGGGGGTTGTTTCGGGTTTTCCCCTGACTCTCACATCTCCCCTGTGATGTCCTGGGGATGTCCCTGGCAGCCAGGCTCCCACAAGCAGCTGGGAAGTGGTCCCTCCAGAGACAGGGAGGGGGGAGGGGCCCTGAGCTTCCCCTGAAGCACCCAAGCCGATGGTGAGGGTCCCTCCCAGTGTGCTCCACTGTTGAAAAGGTCCCAGTTCAACAACCACTCTTGCTAGCAGAGGCTCACCCACGGTAAGGAGAAGTAGTGAAGGACAAAACTCTGCAGTGGCAGCATATCCTTCATGCAGCAGCAGTCCCGCACCAAAACCATAGCCCTTGGCCCTCTGATCCCCCAGAGAGAGAGAGAGAGGGCTCAGCCCAGCCCCTGACCCCCCAGCCAAGGGTCACAGTATCTGTGTGCTTCCCAAGAGTGCAGAGCTTCCCTCCTGTTATAAACGACTCAGATCCCAAGTGGAAATGAGTTATTGAGAATTTCATTGAGAACTATAAAAATGAGAAAAGCAAAAGGGACAGCGCTGGGAGCATGGCCAGGTGCCAGAGGCTCGATCACAAAATGGTGGTCTTGCCTTTTATACCCCTGTGATTGCATCAACCTTATCCATATTTATTTACAGTTTTGCATAGTCTCACCCCATGTCACTCACCCAGGCGCCGTTCAGTCACTGTGGTTATCGGGTCCTCACTGGATGGAATCCCACTCCTTTTATGGTTATGTCTTCGAAGTTTGGCTAGCAACAGCCCGTCCCATGCAAACTTGCAGGGCTAACATCAGAACACACAAATCATACATCCCTGCAAAAACCAACCTCACAACCATACTGCTGGAACAACCAGTTTTCAACATGTACCATTATCTTAACATTTTCCAAAATCAACATTACAATATTCAACATCAATTCATATAATATTCAGCAAAAGCCAATTTTACTAACTTATTTCTCACACCTCCAGCCACGAAGCTCACTCCCCCAGCTGCAGCAAGACTGCAGCAAGCTGCATCCCTTCCCCCCTCCTCCCCATCCGGGCCATATCTTTTGTCTCTTAAGTACCCATCATTCCCATCTCTTAGGCAAAAAATGGGAGAAAAACTCCCGGAGAGAAAGAAAAAAAAAAAAAAAAAAGAAAATTCCTAACCTTCAGCAGTGTCCTAAGCCCTCTCTGAGCAGCACTGTGTTTTTGGCAGCTGGAGAGGAAGGGATGGAGGTAAAGGGCAGGCATTTATCTGGAGCAGTAGAGCTGGCTGCCATCAGAAGCAGTGCTGGGAGAGGTCAGCTCTCCACTTCCAGTTGGTGCAACCAGCGTCATGCCTGTGATTTATGCTTGGTGAGGAGCATGTGTAAATACAGAACAGATGTTTCTGAGTTAGTCTAAACTCTCACCTCAGTCTAAATGCTTCTGGGTGTCCTCCAACTGTGTTGAGAGAGCAGATTTTGAAAGTTTGATCTGGAGGAGATTTCGAAAGTTTGCATTAGACAGGCATAATAAATGCCAACTGTTAAAATTGATAGCTCTTCTAAGACTTTGGACTCCAAAACATCATTAAAAGAGATTAATTACTGTGCAAAACTGACAGTCAGCTTCCTTGCTGTGTGGGTATACTCATACACTTAGTAATTCTATGTGAAGAAAAAGATGAACCGCAGTGTATTTCCATTTCAGTATGTCAGTCTGTATAGATACATAGCTTCATAGTCCAGCAGGCAAAAGTTAAAAATCCCTTGGTATAATCTAGAAACTGATAGCAGAAATGGACTCACAGTGGGTGCTGGTATCGCATGAAAAGTTGTAGAAGTCACTGGCATTTATATTAGTGATCAAAGTGAAGGCCAGTACTCAACCTTGACAAACAATGTAAGTTCATCAGAGATGCTGAAGGACTGAGATGGGTATTCAGGCAAGGCTATTTCAGAAAATGACATTCAGTATACGCTAAGTGGACTACTTAAAGTCTTAGGTGTTCAGAGCACTGCATATTCATTCTTTTTCCTCTTTCAATTACCTCTGTTGATAAATGCTAGTATTTGCACTAGAACTATTGTATTTAGATGAGAAAGATGCTGAATCATATCCAAAGCTAGGGTAGTTGTAGGGAAATTCTATTATATCCAATGGGAAATTTGGCTAGGAAACCAGAACATCTGCTCCTCCAAGCAGACAAACAATTCAAAGCAAACTCTATGCTGGTATGTTCTTACTGGAGCTGATGATGTAGCTAACAAAAGTAAAAAGCTATCACAGAATCATAGAAAGTTAAGGGATTGGAATGGACTTCAAAATCATCTAGTCCTAACCTCCCCTGCCATGGACAGGGACACCTACCACTAGACCAGGTTGCTCAAGGTCTTAGCCAATCTGGCTTTGAACACTGCCAGGATTGGAACATCCACAGACTTTCTGGGTTGACTCAGTTCTCCACAGGGAACTTCCAGAGAAGTTCAGAGAAAACTTTGCATTTTCCCTTGCTTCATTAGCAGGGATGGGAAGGGTTAAAGTTCTTGTGAGTGTGGATGGCATAGGAAGGGAAGCATGTCTTAGGTGGTACTCTGAGCTCTGTTTCAGATCCCTGGTGTGATTCAGCAAAACCTTTAAGAAGTTCAGAAATACTTACTGCTCAAATATGTCATTTAGTCCACCTGCCCCAAATGATTACCCTTCCTTCTGGGTCAGTCTTTTCTCTTTAAAATGTGGCTAATGATACATGTCACAGGATATGACAGTAAATCAGGCTGAATGTTTTAGTTGGGAAACATCAAGGAAATGTAGTACTGTTGTTACGGCTGTTAGGATTGCCTATTGTAGATTATGCTGGAAATGTGACTACTCAGTCTAAATAAATCCAATAAAATACTGAAAGCCTAATTCTTTAAAACAGTGTCTTAGAATTGCATCAGTGAACAAGATTTTGTGGTAGCAATTCACAGGGGACTATCCTGAAAGGAAAGGTTCCCCTGCTATCTGTATGGTAGAAGATACCAACTCACTAGTAGATCTGTGCAGCCACTGTACACATTCATCACAGACAATGCAATCCAGCAGCAAAGATCTTTGTTTTGGCAGTACTTTTTCTCTTTTGCCCAAGTACCATTAAAAAAAAAAAAAAAGAAAGAAAGAAAAAGAAAAGGCAATATGTTACTGAATGCAAAAGAAATTGGTTTCCTGAAAGGGACCAAAAGATGTTTTGATGCAATAATGTCTTCCAAGGCATGCCCAGCCCTACAGGTAAATTAATCTCTCCTTGGGCTGAATCTCCTTTGTTGAGAGACTCTTTCAAATGTGCTTTCAAACTCTGCTGATATAAGCAGTGTTAGAATAACAGTAACTAAACAGGGTGCCAGGTGTACTCAGGTAACTGGTTAGAACAGCCAATAAAGAGTAAAATATTCATGTTCCTGTTTGAAGCTTTTCCAGAGGATTTCTAGAGATGGTTATGAGTCAAATTGGATAGACTGTCCTCTTTCATTAGAAGCTGTCCATTGTCACTAGAAATAACAAAAAAGTTTTCTTGTCTATACTTCTTTCTCAAGGACATCTGTTTATTGTGAAGATGCACTTGTAGTATATAACTACATAGAAAACAGTTATGTTTGTACATTCAGGGTAATGTTAGTCAAACATAGCCTAATTATGAGGCCAAGGGATTATAAATATTGACAGAGGAGTCAAGCAGATTGTAAAATGCACATATTTTGTTGTATCTTTGGCTCCTCTCCATTCTTAAGGTTGTGTTTTTCACTGAAAGCTCATTTGAAGAAAAGAGCTTTTAAAATGTAGTGTTCTTTTCTGTTTGGAGCATTTTCTTTTCTTCGTTTCAAACCACATATACAACATTCTTGCCTTCATAACCAAAAAGGTGTTGGAAAAGCTGTTGATCAAGGATGATCAGAGAGCCCTACAGCAAAGAAACCTATTAAAATCTCTTGATCTAAGAATGCAGGACTCCGTTATGTAATCTTCTTGATGCCTAAGTTTGAATTCCAGCTGGATTAGTCTGATTATAATAGATTTCAATTTGTTTAGGACAGAAGGATATTTCCAGTTGAGCCTGTAAGAGGTATTGCCTTGGCATGCCTCATCTTGCACCCTTTCAACAGTTAAGCAAAGCTTCACTGCTTGCAGAAAATGAGGCACTCTAAACTGATACCCTTATTTTACTTTCCCAGATTACCTACCCCTTGGGCAAAGAGGAGAAAGGCAGCATTTGACACTTTTCTATTTCTTTTTTTTTTTTTTCCAGATACAGAAGAGTAAAAAGATACTTAAAAAGGACTGCAAATCTCTTTCATCATTTTATCTGACCTTCTTCATTCCTGTTGTCCTACTCCTGCAAAGACCAGTTTCTGGGAAAGGCATTAAACAGCTTCTGAAACACTCCTCCTCTCACTGGCTACTTCACAGCTAACCACTCTGGGTTCAAGGGTGGGGGCCTTATGTTTTTGGTTAATTGTGTTTGTTGTCCATGTACGTATGTTTTTTTATTGTTGGTGTTTTGGAAAGTTTTTTTGTTAAAAGGTCAAATTGTGATTTCATGATGCAAATGGTTCCATTTTTCTGGACAGGTCAAGCTAATAGAAGAAAGTATTCTTCAAAAGCTGGTTTTGCCCTTTGGTATGCCTCAGCTTGTGAAACCTACGCTAGGATGATGGAAAAGGATATAAAAGAAAAAAAAAACCAAAACCAAAAATTCTTTGATCATAATTCACTTTTCTTCTTTCTTTTCACTGCAAGCATTTTCCAATTACTAATAGACAGATTTTGGTATCAGTTTTACCCCTGCTGTAGAAGATTTTATTAATAAGCATGGTGAAATTGTAGAGCCATTTGACTATTTCTTAGGATTTGATATCTTTCACAGATAACACAATGACAGAAAAATGTTTTTCTTTCGAAACAGCAGTCAGACTCACTCAACCCTTGATTTTGTTCTTTTTTTTTTGCAGTTAGGAAAGGAATAACCAATGAAAGCAATATTATCTTGGGGCAAATTTTGTTGTCAGGCTCTGAGAACATGGATTAATGTATTGCGTGATGTGCCTGCTTAACCTGATACTGCAGAAAATTATCTGTTTCCCACATTTTTTCATGGGCCACTAGTAAAAGCTGTTTGTCTGACCTGAATATTTAGGAGAAGAGGGGCATCAGGGAATCACATGGATCAATTCTAACTTTCATCTCAGTTTGATCTTTCATCACTGACTAAATGGGCAGGCCAAAGAAAAGGAAAAGCATATTGGATAAGTATGGACAGAAAAAACCAAAATAAGAATGTATGAGGAACATCAAGCACATATGTGTTTCTGTCTTGGGATCTTAATAGGAATCCAGCTAATTGTAAGCAATTTTGCCTGTTTATGTGGAAGTCAAGATATGTGCATATACATACAACTATTTTTGCTGAACAGCTTGCTGTTCAGGATGAGGTCTTGCTGTGTTACTCATATGTTTTAAAGAATCATACTCCTGTCATGGATCTTTTCTATGTAGAGAACATGCAAAATATTGGCTTAGGAAGGTAAATCTTTAGTATTTCCTTTTCATGTTCAAAAGCACACAACTTTACAACTGATTTTGGGTCTCCATTCCTACTTAAACTCTGCCTATATAGGGAGGAGCATCCTGTGGCACTACCAAAAATTACAACAGTAAACTCAGACTAAATCCATTTTAAAAGTGAACACATTCTTAATTAAGAGTGTTTAGTATCTGGAATTTTCATTATTGAGGCTAGAGATATTTTAAGGGTTGTTTTTGTCCTCCAGTTTGAATTCGTTCAAAGCCAGAGATTTAGATTATGTTCATGAAGTGAAAAGATGTCAATTCAATCACGTGTTTTTAGGAAGAAGTACAAAAATAATTCTTGAAGTTTTCAGAACTCTCAATTGGCTTCACTGGACCAGCTCATTTAAATTAAATATAGGGGACATAGTGTTCCCATTTGTGAGTTTGTGGTTCAATAGTAGCTCTGATGTAAATTTCTGAGGAAAGTGAAGTGCTGGGAGGACAGTAGCTCCACCATCAGCACTGAGCACATTCCATGTTGTGACAGGCTGTGTCACTGCTTAGCATTTTTTGACTCCTCTTTCCCCTCCTCCATCAGCATTCAGCCCCAATAAGAGTAGTAGGATATGAATTCCAGCCCTGAGCAGGTTCTTTGAAGGCACACTGACAAAATAACTATAATGCTGAGCTAAGTACCACTGTGGTGACAGTCTGTGCTTAGTTAGACTTCTTCCTGCAGTCAGGGAAAATATACTCTAACAGTGTTTGGTCAGAGGTGCACAGTGATTTAGTCAATATTTTTAAAGTTACTCTTACCTTTTACAGTGACTAAAGATGCCTTAGTTTATGCACACTAGAAAAATAACATTTTTTAAGAAAACTATACATTTTTCTTCACCTGTTTATGATATTTTCTTTCTTTCTTTCTTTCTTTCTTTCTTTCTTTCTTTCTTTCTTTCTTTCTTTCTTTCTTTCTTTCTTTCTTTCTTTCTTTCTTTCTTTCCTTTTGTTCTTTCTTTTGTTCTTTGTCATTCTTTCCAAACTGCTCAATTCATATCTGGTCAGTCCTGGTTTATCATGCACTGGCACAAAGGTGTGAAACCAGGATGGAAAATGTTTTTCCTCAATTATTAGGGTTATTCACTATTGGGAGGAGCTAATAAAGGAAGTGGTAGATTTGATGCCTCTTGGGGGCTGCAAATCAGAACTGCCATTCTAGAAGAGATGCTATAGGCAAAGTTACTGATCACACAGGTGTACGGCAAAATGCTTTTTAATACACAGTCAGTCAGAGATAGACCTAACAGTCTCCTCCCTTTAAATTATTTGTGTAAGCTACAGTGGATTATTAGCATTTTTTAGATTTTTTTGGTTGTCTTTTTAAAAAAGAAGTGGAATCTATTATCTGGGAAAATATATAAAGTGAAAGTGAAATCTAGAAATCAAAAAAGAGGCTGGGCCAGGTGAAAGCATCTATTGTGGGGTTACCTCCTTACTTTGCCTCCTCACCTTCCTGAAATACTCTGCAGCCTTGTGCTGGTGCATCATGAGCCAAAGTATGGTATGTTTAGACAGCTCCCAGTTAAACTAGAGATCAGCCACTGTGCAAATGTGTAAAAAAAAAAATAAAAAGTAATGATAAAAAAATACATAGCTGCTTTCTCTTATTTTATTCCACAAAAAGAATCAATCAAAAACTGGAAAAGGATTAGGTGTTCATCAGCTAATGGGCTGTGTTTATCGTGTGAGAAAGGGTTTCTGTTTTGACATCTTTACCTAACTTTCCCCAGGTGTATAGAAATTATGTTTTCACATGCCTTTCTTTTCCATCCTCAGTAGGACTACACAAGCAATGAATAAGCCTGAAATTCTGCAAATATTGGGTCCACACCATTTGCCTTATGTTGAAAATTTACAGAATTACATGGAAGCACCTATCTGTAGGCCCAAAGGAGTCTTCTGGTGCCAGAGTGCTGTTTGCAGAGGGCAGCCCAGGCTAGGAAGCTATGTGATAAATATTACACTCTTCCACTTCTGCCCAGAGACTACTGGTGCTCTCAGAAAGCTCTGCCTAGTTGAAAGAGCACCACGTGTCTTCCAGGCACTTTCCCTTCTTAAAATAGAGAGGATGCCATTGTAAGTATCCCTATCAGTGTTTTATTCTTTATCTGGGACTGGTGTTCAGGGAACTAGCAGATCTTGGACTCCTGGTGACATAGTGCTTGGATTCGTGAAGACACTAAAGAAAAAAAGTGTCAACATGTTTTCAGAGAATCATAGTATTAGAATAGTTTGGGTTGAAAGGGACACAGAGGATATATAAAAGCCGTCTATTCCAACACCCCCTGCAATGTGCAGGGACATCTCCAACTAAGTCAGGTTGCTCAGACCCTCATCCAAAATGGTCTTGAGTGCTCAAGGGATGGGGCATCTCGTGGGACACCTACAAAAGTGTCTCATCAGTATCTTAGTGTTTCTTTGTATCCTGTTAATTATTGAAATGGCTCAAAGAATAACAGATTAGGGATGTCATAAGTATATTCTATGTTTGAGAAAAAGCACTGATGAGGGAAGCCAAAATTTTATTTTTACCTGGAAATAAAATAGGGAGTAAACAAAAAAAAATTGTGAGGTTTTAGATACAATTTAAAAAATTCAGATGAATCAATCTAAGTAGATGGAAGCTCATCTAAAACTGCAGCCTTTTGTATAGCTCAACCCTAACCCTGATCCTGACCTTAACCCTAACACTAACTGTAACACTGACCCAACCGTAGCCCTAACCCTAACCCAAAACCAAATCCTAACCCTAACCCTAACCCTAACCCTAATCCTGGTATCCATCCACTCCTCTTTATACAGTAGAATGTTTAGCATCTGAATGAATCTGACATTTGGGGACCTGGTTCCTGATGGATGAATTAAGGAAGCAAATTCATTTTTCTAGGTGTTTCTTTTTTCAAGCATAAATTCTGTGGTTGGACAGAAAATTTCCAAAATGTAGTTGGTTATGCTAGAGAAGAATGGTATATGATGGTGTTTTTGCAAACTATCCTTTGAGTATGAAAATGTTTCCATGTATACTTACAAAGTCCTACAAGCTCAGTCTGGAAGCAAATATATTTCAAATTAGATAGCTGATAGTGCTATGCTGCTTTGTAATCAGAAGGTCCATAAGCTCACCTAGCTAAAGGTAAATGTTACCTGACTTTGCTGTTAGTCCTTGCAATTTCTGCAATGGCTCCCAAATCTGTCTTTTACTTGAAAAGCACAATCACCCATTCAAATTAGGAAAGATGGAAACTGACAAGTATAGTACTTATTTTCCTTTAATTAGAATAAAATAGTATATTTCCAGGAGCTTGTGAGATGGTCTTAAATATTTATTTTCTCCTTTTTCCTCACATTTCGTTTTAAAATAATGAAATTCCTCATCCTTTGATGATTTATACTACAGGTTGGCCATTTATACTAAAAAATGAGAGCAGAATCAAGTCCTTTTCTTTTAAACTTTTTAAATCCATCACCTCACTTAATAATTAAAAATGAATTATACTTTGCTTTCATGTGTTGAACCAGTGCTGATCTCAGAGCTTTACTGGCATGGTGTCTGAACATCATCACTCAAAAGCAGGAACATGCTGTCTGAGGAAAGAGCCCTCTAGCACTGACTACATGCAAATTACTCCAGGGACCCGGCATCAATGCTGGCCAGATAGAAAGGAGGAAAAAACTTTGTGCTTTCACTTTTCATAATTCATCTCCCTCTGAAGTGGAGGGAGGGTTTTCCCATTTATGTTACCCACAACATGAGTAGGTCTTCTCAGTCTCAGTTTAGTGTCAGTTGAGCATCCTAACATGGGGCTTCTCCTGCTCCCATGAGTAGACAAGTTTTGTGATCCCAGATATCCCTTTTCATGTCTGACTACTGTGTAAAAGCAAGATCAGCATGGAAACAGCACAGGTGACCACTGCCCATGCCATTAATTTCTGTTAAAATTAAATGTTCTCTGTGCATTTCCGCTTGCTGAGACTGCTTTCCTGTTGCTGAAATAGCTCTTTTGATCCCTGGTAAGCACAGAGGATTCTGGTCTGCACCCAAGCAGGACCAGGACACAGGCCTGTCTTTGAGGCATCAGCTCACCCTGCTCTGCGGACTTGACCATCAGATAGAATAAAACAGAACTACTTCCAAGCAAGCTGGCTGAAGACCTGAAACTCAGTTTTAGCGAATTTATTTACCCTTATACTTAAGTGCAAGACAGCACACACTCACTAGCTTCATAGCACACTCCTGGCATTTTGTATTATTTTGGTCTCTTCCAAGCACATATGTATTCGCTGTTGGGTACTTATAACACCCTGAGTTTAGATGCTATCCAGTGGCAGGAGCAATATACATAATTCTGTTGTCTTTGCTGGTGGTTGTAGGAGTGCACCTATCAGAATAAATTACTTATGGCCATTGGGGTTTTCTAGAGATAAAATCTAGCAGTAGAATGACAGAGTGAGCATTTGGCTTTTCTTCTTGCTTGGGTGATATTTTTATACATTTTTATATGCAATTAAAAAATATTTACTGTTTTTATTGTAGTGTTCTTGTTAGATTTTTACCAGGTCTACTGGTTTTCTACAGGCCCAGATTCTCACAGTAATATTTCATTACCCTTTTCTCCTCCCTATTCTTACTTGACAGACAAAAGTCATTGCATTTGCAAATCAGCTTAGTGCAGAATAACACCTAGAGCCAGACCAGTCTTTTAGTTGCACTGAAATCAAAGGACATTACATGCAAAGTTCTGCTAGTCCCAGGCCAGCATCTGGGGACAAAGAATAAACAACAAAAACATATACAGCTCAGGAAACACAGGGCATTCTGTGTAAAGCCAGTGCATCAGGGTGGGGCCACCTTCTTTTGTTGTGGTAGGAGCTGATTACACCAGCATGAGTTTTATAAATGAGAGACTATCTCTCTCTTTGTTCTGATGTTACACTTCAGAGTCACACCCTAGTGCACTGTCTACCTTCAGCAGGGCGGAAGGGTGAACACTGTTGCTTATCTGTGACAGTAGATTTCACTGTTCTTGTGGTTAACCCTACAGTGACAGGTTCTAAATAAAGTTAAGAAACATTAAACCTCTTTGTAGGAGCAATGAGAGGAAATCAATCAAATTCAAGGATCTTAGTCTTACAAAACAACCTTTTCTCAATTGGCATTTTGCAGGGAATCATGTGTATGAGGTTGATTGTTGCTGGCTGTTCTGAACTTCCCCTCCCCCTCCCAAAGACACTTGCTCCTGCCATGTGCTCTGAGCTCCTTTGTTCCAAGCGCGGGCAAAACCAAATGTAACTCAAACTCTTTAGCAGTGTCTGATTGGCCGGTCACCCCGGGTCTGCCCCCAGTCCTCCCTTTTCCCCTTCTCCTAATAAAAGAGATCCTCGAGGGAGGCCCCGCCCTCTTTTGGCTCAGCTATCTTCCTGTGAATGCCTCTTGTTGTCTGTCTCATTTGAAAGCTTCTAACTGCAGGAAATTGAGCTAGCAGGGAGCTATATTTCTCCCTCTTTGCTTCTGCTGATGGTATTTGCTTTGCAGCTGATACAGGTACTGATTTTAGAGCTACTAAAGTGCTAGATCACCCGTGCTACCTCTCTAGGCTGCTCGAGGCTTTCTAAGGCATTAAAGTACTAACTTAGCCGGTATAAAGCTGAAAAGATACCTTCCACAGTTGATAATAAACCTTAGAGTATGTTTATGTAAGCAGAACTGATAATAGAGATGTCTTTCTTGAGCTGAATTAAAATGAACAACAGGCATCTGTTCTCTAACATTTTTCAAGGAAGAAAAAAGGTTGTTATGCTGTGTTTTATATTCAGGAAATAGAAAACAAGTTAAAATGCATGCTGGAAACAAAACTCAGCGTAAGTTTGCTCCTGGGATTGGGTGGGCAGGGTAATGAAAAAACCTATTTGGTTTGTTAAGACTAATAAGGAAAAAAAATGGAAAACCAAAATGAATGACACCAAGTAGTGGCAAATATTCTCAATTGTTCTGAAACTAATTTCTAACTATATGTACTTCTTTTTAGTTCTTGATTTGAAAAAAGAGGCTTGTGGTCTCAAAAATATTTTTCAACGTTTTCCGTTTTTCTTTAACTGAGTTCGTGTATGTTTATCCTATTACCAAATATAAACAATGAGATCTCCTCTGCATTGCATTCAAGTCGTAGAAGGGTTAATTTTTTTCTTTTTTTGTGCGTTTTACATCTGATGCGGGCATGGTGCTTGCTGTTTACTTTTCATCATCTGGCTCCCCAGAGAGTCCTAGTAATAATCAAGGGGTTTTTTTAAGCATAGGGGGAATATTGCTTGGACTTCACTCCCTGGGAGAAGTTAGTGTCATTACTAATGTAATTTCTAAAGACAGGGAACTGAGGTAGAGAATTCAACTAGCTTATTTAAGGACTCCAAGGTAAATCTCACCTTTCTACTTTTCTCTTGACTGAAATCACAATCTGTGAGAGTATCTAAACCAAGAACAGCATGCCACAGCTCAGCAGCAATTAGCTCAGCAGCTTTAGACAAGTTATCAGTACTATAACTTGTTGGTTTATCCAAAGTTCCTTTATCAGGACCTTTGTCTGTCCTCACTGGTGCCAGTTCCTGTCAGGAACCACTGGGTGTTTAACTTCAGGATTGTTGAGTCAGACTAGTCTCAGCATTCTTCAACACCGAAAGCAGCTTGATCCCCCTTCTACATCCACCACTGATGGTAAAGGTAAAGCTGCCCACTTAGGCAGAGCATCCTTCTAAAGAGGCTACTACTTTGGATGTTTGCACTCAGGATTTTCTTGCAGTGGCATTTAGAGGTCTTGCTTTTTGGAGAGATCTTGGAGAGGTCTTGCTTTTTGAAGAAAAACATTGTTTTAAGGAAAAATTGAGGAACTAAACATTCATGTCTCACTACACCTATAATTCTCATGTAACGTAAGAGATCTAATCTTAAAACTAACTCATTTTTATACCCATATTTGCATTGGTCTCTTGTTTATTTTTAATAAGCAGTGCTTACACAGGACTTCTCATCCATTTCTCCAACTCTTTCCCACCTTTAACCCATTGATCTGTTAATGACAACCTACAAACAACAAATTGCACATCCTTTATGTGCGATACTTCTGAGCCTGCAGACCACCATTATAATAAGCAGGTCAGGGTATAAATGCAGAAGAGAAGGTTTTGGCCTAGGGCTGTAAGGCCCCAGACAACTTGCTCAACGGGGTTTTGAACGGAGCTTAGGGTTGTTCGTGTACTCTAAGTTAGATGCATGGGAGAAATACTGACAAGATATTCTCAAGAGGTCAAAACAACAAGAAAGACTTTACTGGCAACTTTGGAAAATCAGTGAAATTTGGCAAAAGGTTTAGTACAACATTCAATCAGCATAAAACACTTCTCAAAGGATTAACTTGGCCCTTCAATTTAGCAAACTCTAATCCCGTTCTATTTTAAGTTACCCAAAAGTTCCAAGAAGAAGGAATTAGAAAGAGAGAAAATAGAAAAGATACAGAAAAGCACACACATAGCTACCAACTTCTGGCTTCCAGTGGTGTTTAGATAGAAATTCTAAGAGGTGGTAGGGTGAAGACATGAGATTGCCTCGTGTTTGGCCTTAAATACCCCTTGGCCTTCCTGGGCCATTCCCCCAGGTGGGACTTCCGGTCATTTGGCCAGTCGGGACCTTGATTAGGGGCTCCAGAGGTGGGTGTGGAGCATTGCCTCCAGGGATTGGCAGGTTCTGCCAGGCTGGGATACAGCTCTAAGGGGGTAGGGTGTACAGGGTAGTGTATTGCCTCACCAGGGCAAGGCTCGACCTGCCCCTTTCCCCACACACATGCAAAGTTGTCTTGAGACATTAACCTTTCCAGTCTCTCACAGCTACCAAGTACAGTCCTGTCATTATGACTTGCTAAATGACCTTGCTCAAATTCTTATTGTGTGCCCAGTTTCTTCATTTGTTTGGGAATGATAACATTTAATCCCCTTTAAATCCCTACATACATAGGGATCTGTTAACTGTTTTGATTAGAAAAATAGCAATAGGAAGGATCCACCTTCAAAAGAGGGGAGCAGTCAACCTAATAGTGTTCCTTTTTTGCATAAAGACACTGTGGATTTGTTGCCAGTCAGGCCTTGCTTCCAATAGCAACACTCGTTGTGACAATATCATGTTAAATTAAAGGAAGATGCCTTCTGTCTGGCAGTTCCAGAAATTACTAGCCTGTGTTTTATCTCTCTCTTTGTTAGAAACCTACTACCTCAGTGTATGTTTTGGCACCAATCAGATTAGGGACAGAGTGGAGGTTTTTTGATTTGGCTATTTTAACACTGGTAACTTCCTACCCATGCACTGTTACTGTGGCTTATACAGCAATCTGTTTGCTCTGATATGGTTTGCAAATCAGTCGCTTCTGTGTAGTTCTTTACAGTGTATGCAGGGGAGTAGGTATTAGTACAATGTTTTCAATGTTTTCCATGCATATAGTCCAGAGCTGGTGACATATTTTGTTTACAGCCATTATTGTGTTGTTTCTCTATGCTCTGTATAGATCTTGTTTTGGGAGGGTTGGTTTGCTGGAAGCAACCACTAATGTACTTAAGAAACAGTCTGCTGTAAACACACACACACACACACACACACAATTTTCTAATTGAGTAAATGTTATTATCTTGTTGTTTTTTGTGCAAATTGCACTCAGCATCTTGAATAAAAAGGGGAAGCTTTATCACATTGTGTTTAAAATCACTTCTAAAGGAGCGAGGCTGACCAAAAAAGGCATGTGTGTTTATGATCCCATCCATCTCTTTGCCAGCAGGTTGGTCAGTCTTCCTCACTGCTGTCTTTTGAATCTGTACCTTGTCAATTTTAAGTGTGAGAGAGGACAAATCACCCAAGAGGTCACACAGCTGGTCAAGTTTTATGAGGTGAGGTAGCTGTGTACAGGAGAGAGCCCTGACAGTGTTCCTGCCTTGACTTCAGCATTGGTGAAACCAGAGTCTACTGGCAACCCAACAGCATATCACAGCACCACAGGGAGCCCAGATGCCATGGGCACATCTGCTGCCTCTTGGAATGACTCCTTTTTCTCAGTGCAAAGAACTTGAACTAAATATTTCTCCAAGGTACCTGGACTAAGTATGATGAGAAAGCACAGTAGAGTTATTGATAACCCAGGTTACTATTATTTGCAGTCACTGAGTGACCATATTTTCATTTCTGTGGCTTGGAAACATTTGGAAGTGTACTTCTGTCAGGGTCATTGGAGTGCACATAGGCCTCAGTGTCTGGGACCAGCCTTGCCTAAGACCCCCACTATCTCCTGCCAAGGATCCAGGGCTGATCCTAGCTCAGCCTGGGACTTTCAGTCTCTGCCTGAGCCCTGATGTAGGTGTGCCCATCTCTGGGTGGGTGTCCCTGTCCTCTGGGTGGGATTGGGACCTGCACTGCAAAGAGCTGTACTCTAGGATGGAGCCCTCAGACCGGGATCTTAGCTTGTCATACAGAATTCTAGGAGTAACATGCTTATTTCTATTTCTATTTCCTGAACACCATGATTTACATGATGAATAGCAATTTCATTTGCCTGAAATGCCATGAGTTTTTCAGCACCAAAAATGCTTTCAAGGACATATAACACAAAGGCTACAACTGGAACCAGGATTTTATTTTTGGGTTTACTTATTGTTATTTTTCTTAAACCATTTCAGAGTCCCTGCTCACAAGTGTTAACATAATCCCATGTGTAGCGAGGAGCTGGGTGTTGCATCTCATTTTAGTTTGAAAAAACATCTTTTGTAGTCTGTCAGTCTAACAGAGCTACAGAAAGCAGCAGAAGGAATACAGGCCAAGCAAACCCTGTTTCCTGAAGAGAATGTGAATAATTAGGTTCAGTAGCAATCACACAAAGGAAGAAGACAAAAGAAGATTGCATGTGTGGCTATCTTCATGGTGCATGAGCAGCAGGCAGCAACCTGGCCAAAAGGGACTGGAGGAGCCTGACCAGTGGTCATGTTTGATACTGCAGAGGAAGGCAAAAACACCCCAGGGATGAGTACAAATCTGCCCTGGGGGAAAATTGCTTCCTGACCCCAGCATTAGGATTGAGTATTCCCTGAGCATGTGAGAAAAATCCATTTCCACATCATCCCACAGGTTGGTCAAACCTCTCAGGAGATGTCCAAACCCTATTCTCCCTCAGTCTGGAGCTATCTCAGGGGCCATATGCCCCTGGGGGGAAGAATTCTTCCCATGCCTGGCAGGAGACCAGTGTCAGTGATTGAGGCATGGACCCAGACCAGCAGCGAATCTGAATCGTTTATTCAAAGAAACGAGCTGGTATTATACACTTTTCCAAGGCACAGTTGTCGGGGTCCCTTCCCCCCTGCCATGTAGCCCTGGGAGAGGGGCCCTGGGGGGGAGACGCGGGGTTTCCCTAGCCCCATGTCAACTTTGTTCCCCATTGGTTGTTTTGTGTTCTCCTGTGCAGGCAAGGACCCTCGGGTCCCGTGATTGCCTTAGTTCCTCGGCAGAGCTCTGGCCATGCGGCTGGAGAAATAAACATCTCTCTGAAACATCTATCAAGAATCGGTCCATATATATATATTTCTTTTCCACGGACCTTGTTGTCTGATACACGTGTTGCAGTATCCGCACTGTGACAAATGGTAGATAATGCGGGCAGAACGATCCCCAATCCCTACAGCGACTGATTTGTGAGTAAATGCTGGATTTCTCTTCTTGTTTTTGTTTTGCTATCCCATCACTATACTATGGAGGAACCGTGGAGAGACTCTTGGCTCTCAGAGCCGCATATGGACATTTATCTTAAAGTTGAAAAGATTCTTGAACAACGATTTGTAAATTTTAGCTTAATTCAAGCTCAAAAGGACCTGAAACACTTCCTGGCATGGTTGTTAAGGAACTTTTTCTATGTTTCTTGGGATTTAATCCTTACCAAAGACTTTTGGAATACCATTTGGAGACAGTTAATTTCTGAGCCAAAATATATGCCGATGGAAGAATATTTTTGTGAATATTATTTAATTACCGAGACTGTTGAGCAATGTCAGCTGTGTCTTGGCGAAAGGAAGCCTGCCTCAGAGTCCGTGTGACCCAGGCCACGTGGAGCGAGCCCTCTCCGAGCATCAGCGAGGCAGTTCCCCCGCGCAGGTGGAGCTATGTGAGCTGCAGTGTCGGCAGCGGAGCGAGGCGTGGCGGGAGCCCGCCCAGCCCCGCGCAGTTGCGTGGTGGAGCGACCCTGTGAACACCCGACTGAGAGGGGCGGTGCGCAGGCGGCCACTGGCGGTGGTGGCAGTGGAGCGGGAGCCGCGCCCTGCCAAAACACGTGCTGGAGCAGGGCGCAGGGGAGTCGTCGCTTGGGGGCCTGGCCGAGACGTGGCACAGCCCCAGGCAGTGGCAGCGCAGCTGAGAGCAGAGGAGGCAGTGTGCAGGTTGCTGAGCGGCACGGCCCGGCCTGGCCTGCACGGCCCTGAATGCGACCCCAGTAAAAGTGCGCAGGCACGAGCAGCCCCAGCAGCACCAACAGCCCTGGCAATTCCAACGTGGGAGCGAGCAAAAGCGAAAGAGAAAGCAAAAACGCAGCGAGACAGAAAAGAGCAGCCACTCAGAAAAAGGAAAAGATCATCGTAGCTAAGGTTTTAGGAAGAGTAAAATGGTATAATGTTAAACAAAATTATGGATTTATAACAAGATGTGACAACCAAGAAGACAGATTAGTTCATAGAACTGCTATTAAAAAGAATAACCCTGAAAAATGCATCCCAAGCCTGGGAGATAGAGAGGTGGTGGAGTTCAAAATTGTGCAAGGTAGAAAAGGGTTACAAGCAGCAGAGGTCACTGGGCCTGATGGTGTTTCTGTAAAAGGCAGTATATATGTTAAAAATTGTAGTCATGTTAGACAATAACTCCATTATAAGCCCCCTCTATGGTCTCCCTTTCCTAATCCCACCTTTCCCTTTTACCCTATATCCTATTCCCCTCAGTGTATTTCCAATCCGTTTTTCCACCCATGGTTTCCCTCACAAAACCATGCCTTTGCCAATTGTTTCCCCAAAAATCCCTCTCCAATGCCGAGTGGGGGATGAAGAGAGGGAGGGAAGAAATTAACGATTTTTGTTTAGCGTTCCAACAGGTACAAATAGAAGAAACCCTCTCCTGCCTGAGTTTCCCCACAAAGCATGCTCAGAGAGTCATGTCTCCCTTCTGTCAGCCTTAAGATGTTCCAGAGAATCTGTTTGGACATTTAAAGACTCAGGAGGGTGGCTTGTATTGTTTTGAAACTGTCCTTGTTACGTTTATCCAGTTGTTTTCAATGTTAAGTTTTACATCTCTTTTTGTTAAAAATAAACAGGTGAAATGTCAGGGTCTCTTCCCCCCTGCCATGTAGCCCTGGGAGAGGGGCCCTGGGGTGGAGACGCAGGGTTTCCCTAGCCCCTGGTCAGCCTCATTACCCATTGGTTGTTTTGTGTTCCCCTGCGCGGGCAAGGACCCTCAGGTCCCATGATTGCCTCAGTTCCTCGGCAGAGCTCCAGCCATGTGGCTGGAGAAATAAACATCTCTCTGAAACATCTATCAAGAATCGGTCCATATATATATTTCTTTTCCGCAGACCTCATTGTCTGATATGCATGTTGCAGTATCTGCACTGTAACACACAGTATTTCCTTATATGGCAGTCCTCACTATGTAACCTATCCCATGTTGCCACATCAGCAACATGTAATGTTTCTAAATGTCCTTCTATGGGGTGATAACTTGCTGTTCGTCCTTCTGTCAGCTCCCGGCAGCCTCCTCTCCATAGGGGTCTGCCGTGTGACAGCTCCTCCCCCCAGGGTCTGGTGGAGACAAGCCTCTCTGTGCTGCCATGTGCTCCTTTGTGCTGCCACGTGCTTCTTTGTGCTACCATGTGCCTCTGCAGGCACATCCCACAGCTTGCAACCCAATTCTATCTTATCTCTTCCCACAGACCAGTGGGTGCTCCAAAGCACTTGGAACCCTGGTAACACCTCTGCATCCCATTTCTTAAAGCTTCTGCTCCTGGCTCCACAGGAGATGATGTGACATAGTGACTGACCAAGAAGTAGCTATCTTTGAACTTTCCTTGAGGTGTCTCATTGGATGAAAGTGAATTTTGTATGACCACAGATTTTCTTAACACTCTTAGGAGACTGAGTCTCTCCAAGTTTAGACCGTTTCTTGAATGACTCTAATGAAACACAGGCTTCGTTCTCCTGCTCCTTTGTCCTGCAGATCTTTCTGATAATTACACCAGAAAACCTCCTTTCTTGACAAAGGCTGCAAAAGGGAGAAAGAAGATTTTTCCCTGCAGTCTAGGCTCATTTTTCATGTGCAGTTATCTACTAAGCATCAGCTCTGACATTCATTCTTTCGTCTGTTACACAAATCAAGGCATGATGTAGACATAGGCCTAGGTGTTTATCTCCAGTGACATCTCTCCAAGAATCAGAGTTGTATCAAAAAAGGGTTAAGAGGAAATACTGTGCGCATGCTACCCTAGCCAAATCTGAGGTTTGATCTATAAGATGGTGGGTTGCACATCCCACCAGTCAAAGCAAACAGAGTGGCTAATGCACTCAGCCTCCTTGCTGAGTTAGTCTGGACAACACGCACTCTATCCGCATGATGCTACTTGTGTAACTATTCTAGTCTACACTGGCACTGTTGGTAGTACAAGTGGCACTACCAACAGTGTGCTACCAAATGTGTTTTCTCTGCTTTCATTGCCTTGATGATAGACATGGTCTTGAAAAAAAAAATTACTTTTCCTAAATTAAGAAAAGAAAAGAAAAAAAATACTTACATCACTCCATGTATGAAGGTCCTGAGAATCATAACCTATTGAAGGCCCTTATAAAAGCCCTGTGAGGTAAGTATTGTCATTTTTATTCCCATTTTACATGCAGAGAAACTGGACTGAAAGTTATAGTCCAGTTAACACAAGAAGTCAGTGAGAAATCTGGGAACTGAATTCTAGAGCCCTGACAGAGTCTTCTGCCCATCACTTTGATGCACTAAAGTCTTAAGAAGTTAAATGTCATGAATCGCCTTTATCTACTTCTCTATGAAGATGATAAAGAGCACTATCACTGGATAAATCCCCTTAAATCTATTAACAAAGTCATCTCTTCTGGCAAAATCTCCAATAAAATTGCTGGTAACAATAAATATTTCCCCACACTGAGCAATGGAAAATTCAGTAACAGTTTGGCTGAGTACAGAAAATTGAATTAATATGAAAAGTGAATGTGCCTCAAAGAACAGTAATTCTCCTGGTTATTTTTCAACCTTTTAATGAATGTGAAACTAATCTAGTTGAGAACAGGAAGGATTATGACTATGCAGAAATCTGGATGAGCATTTATAAAGTTTAGAAAATCCATAGCTTTTTGTTTCCCAAGACATTTTAGGGTATGATTAATCACTTGAGGAGTTTAGGAAGATTGGGAGTGTGACTGTTGTAGCATTTGAATCAGTGATGTTAGCTAGCTCCCGCAGTGGAATCTTTTTTGCTTCTTAGGATTCCTGCTAAGAGCAATGACTTTTCTTTTTAAATCTTTGTCATACTAATTATTCAGTTGGTTATTTTGCAAATAATAACTAAGCATAAAATGAAAATATTTTGATCATAGTCATGTTTAATTTTTTAGTCTATCTATGTAAAGAGGTAAGAAAGCAAGACGTAGGTTCAAATAAAGAGAGTCAAGAAGTTGAGAATGGTCAGATTAATACATGTAGGCCACTTCCAGCTTTCACAATGGACTGTAGTTTATTGGAAAATCAGACAAAATGCCTATCCACCTATTCCTGAATTCTGGGAAACACGACCAAAATTCAGATTTATTACCTTAAAATTACCTTGGTCAACAATATTTGAAAACAATTAGGTGTTTTGCTGTATATATATATAGGTAGGTAAGTATAAAGTTGCTTCTTCCTTTAGTTTTCGCAGTTTCATCTACTGTCTAAACTGTTAATTTCTAACCATGAGAATGTTTCTTCCTATGTTGATGTTGTCTGCTGAGATGTTGGAATAAGGGCATGATTTCAAGATCCAGTATTCTGTAGTGCTTAATTGCCTAATTTCAATTTTGGAGATGCCTATGTTTCATTTTAGAGTTTTACATCTATATTTATGATATATATTTTCAAAATGTTTTTTCTGTGAACTTTTTCCTAACTGTCTGTAACTACCCATTAACCCAAAAGAATCCTGGCTTGCAGGCTGAGAAACCCTCCTTTGCACAGACAGGCTGTGCTAAGTGGGATGGATACAGCTTCTGAGGAATCCGTTTCTTCCCCACAAGTGAGTGAAAGGCATAGTAACCATCGTTTTCTTCCTTTGTCACCACCAGCCATCAAACCTCAACTGCATCACCTCAGGAGGCCTACTCACAACCCAGGAGACTATTTCCCTGCCTTACACAAGAAATTGGAGGAACATCCGGTGAGAGGTAAGGTGTTTGACGAGAGGAGAAGAATGAAGAAAATTCAACATATTTCCCAGAGCTGGAATAGGAAATAGCAAAAGAGATAAAGAGGCTTCTTCTGGAATAGCAGACAGAGAACATTGTGGAATCATTGCACAGGCCACACTACATTTGCAGCAGTTGCAGTTCTAACTAAAACCAAGTGTATGATTCAACTATACAATATAATGGACATTTTGTTAGAAATGTTTTCTATAGCCTTATAATTGCAGCATACCTGCACTTAGTACTAAAATATTGGTCTGTTATCTAAAAAGAAGTAATTGTATGTGACTTACCTCCTGTCAAATTAAGCCAATGCTTTCCTAGATTGTTGGTTTCCTTATGGCGTTCTCAATGTGACCTCTGCCTACCATAGGTAAAACAGCAACTCCTATTTCAGACAGCATGGGAAATTTTTTTCTTGCCTAGCAGTACTGAGAATAACTGTCCTCCTGTCATAGTGTGATAGGTATCCAGGAGGATGCAGGTAGGAGGCTGGAGTACAAAGGGTCCTGTCACTTCACTCACTGCAAAAAGAACATACAGCACAGCATTAAAATTGTTCTTTGCTCAGATTCTGTTGAATGTTAAATAACACTGATTGTCTTTTATGGCATTAATTTAGTTGAATTTGATCCCATGCTTTATTTCAGTACACAGTGTCCCATGGGCCTGAGTTTCACAGTTGAACATGTCTCTTGTGAAAAAGTTCCTCTTGCCCCCAGATTTTGCACTTTGAGAAACAGTGGCAAATAGCTCTCTGTCCTCTTTCCCCAAGCCCCTGGTGGTTTACATACTACCTCAACTGTCCCTTTGCAGTCCTCTTTTTACTTTACTCACGGGTAAACTGTCCTGGGTTGCAGTGTATTCTATTACCATCCCCATCAGCCGTTGAAATCAGGTGGGGCAGTGTTTCCTTGCCTCCTCCCCCCAGACTATCTTTCTGTTAATGGCCCATCATTGTCCTGCTGCATGACTCAGAGATAACTCCCTCCGGACTATCTTCTGTTAATGAGCCTAATCAACACTTTGCCTCATGACTCATTACCCCATTGTGAGATGCTCCACCCAGAGGGAGGAACCAAGCATTCCATCCTGGATATAATCTGAGGCTGAACACCAGAGACAACACCTTTCCACTGGATTTCCAGAGGACAGGAGTTACACAGCCACCGCTGGACTTTCTGAGGAAGAGCAGACTGTTTTACTACAGGATCACTGCTTCAGAGGACTGCAGCCACCATTCTACCAGACTGCTACCACCACCCTGCCTAACAGGGTGTCAGGTTGTACCTTGACTCTGTCAGTTTGACAGTGTTTTCTTTTACCTTTTTTTCCCCTTTTCTTTAATTTCCATTAAATTGTTATTCTGACTTGGTGCCTCCCACTGGTTTGTTTTCAAACTAGCACATAAACCTAGTCTACTTTTTATTTTCCTTGCTGCTCTTCTCTATATCCTTCTTGGTTTTTGTGGATACAAAAATGCTGTTAGCAAGGAATTTTCCTGCTTCTTTCTAAGCCATGGGATACTTTTCTCTCTCACAGAAGATAGTAGTAGAGTTCTATAAACTATGAACACCTGCAACCTTGCAGAGCTTTGTTTATGGTACAGTAGAAAAATATTTTGATAATGGGTGTTTAGGATTTCTAGCCAATCAACCCAGTGGGTGACTGATCCTTTGTCTAATTAGACTATGAAGAAAAAGTCTATAAAAGAGTTTGTAAAATAATTAAATAAATCAATCTTGCTGCACAATTCCTGCCTGCTGGATTTTCTCTCCTCTCCTCCCTACAGCTGCGGGATACAGTAATAGGTTTTAATCTCATTTTGAAAGGAGAGAACAAGCACTGCATACTGCTCAAGTTGCAGGTATACCAGAAATGTTCACAATAATGTAATTACACTTTTTGTTTTACCTTCTATGGCTTTTCTAAACAGATTTTAAAGTTGTATGTTCATTTTTGAACCTCCTTGAGGACTGAACAGTAGTTTCTGTAGAATTATCTATAAAAAATCCTAATTAATTTTTAGCCCAAATACGTATGTGGAGCTGTGGAGTTAGGGTTGCCTCTCTCTGTATGCATCTTTCTGCACTAGCCAACACTGAATTGGTGGATTTGCCAACTACACTGAAGTGAGCTGCTCCTTCTTCTTCTTTTCTACTTCTTCACTTTTTCTTCATTTCTGTTCCCCACTTGCTTTCTTCTTCCACTAACAAATTTTCTAAGGAATCACATATTCTGGAGAAGCACATTGAATAGCAGAAACAACAATCCTTTACTATGAATCCTGATCATTTCATCACACCTTTAATTTATTTATGCATTTTTATTTTTCTCCCCATTGTTAACTAGTTATTTACCCATCTTAAGATCGTATGTTGCAATCCTCTTTTAATCCATGACAACTCAGTAGCTTTGACATTCTTTGGATGAGGACCTTGGAAAAATGGAGAACTGCAAACCATTGTTTGCTCCTCCAAGGAGTGTCAAGGTTTGTGAAGCAAAATTTCTTGTACAGAAACACTCATTGTTTTAAGTATTCTTGTTAGAAGTATCCCTGCCACCTACCAGTTCTATTATTTCTATTCCTTGAAGTTTGCTCACTGTTAATTAGCATTGTTATACTCTACAAGCTTGTAATCATGTCCAGTGTTAAAACTGCACTGCTGTGTGACAGTCACATTAAAATCAAGGCTGGTTGTCACATGAAAAAAGCCAAGGTGTTTTTTCAGTGCTAGAGATGCCCTTTACACCCTTAAAAAAGGACCAGTACAATTCCAGGTGCACTCGCCTCAAGATCCCACACGTTTTTACAATATTTTGCTAGACATCTTCACTGCCCAAGTACTCTGATGTCACCATGTTTCAGTTATATTCATGCTTTGTATTCTGTGCTTTAGGTTTGTGATGTTGACCTTCACCACCACCAGAACTTGTGACTCCAGCAGCAGGGCTGGGTCAGTGCCTAAACACAATGCTAAAAGGAATGCACTTTAAAGCCTCCTGCTTATGAAATGTGATTTATCTCTAGGAATTTTCTAAGAGCTGCATTTTGCTTGTAGAGTACCGTAAAATGTGTTACACAAATTGACTGTATATTGCATATATTGCATCCATATATATATGTATGTGCAAAATTACATGGTCTTTCCAAACACATTTTCTGTCTGTGTCATTTTCTCCCTGTAGGAGACTTTACCTAGCAGCATTCT
The DNA here is from genome assembly GCF_000738735.6 of Corvus cornix cornix. Lineage (NCBI taxonomy): Eukaryota > Metazoa > Chordata > Aves > Passeriformes > Corvidae > Corvus > Corvus cornix. The sequence continues at coordinate 22,319,083 of NC_046333.1, forward strand.
GCCTGTGAACAGCAAGTGGACAGCACTAGGTCACTTGTATATGTTGAAAGAGAAACCTCTTTTTTTTTTTTTCTTTCATTATTATTAATAGTTTATTTGTGTTATTGTTCTTCTGTCACTAGTGTCTTACAAAGGGAGATATTTTTGTCTTTTCTCTCCTGGTCCACACTCTCTCCGTTGCCATGAGACAGAGATAAGGTGTCATCTTGAACGTACTGCTATGTAGTCAAGACAAAGGGTAATGAAATTACCTGCCTGAGGTATCATCACAGAATCAGAGAATGGTTTGGGTTGAAAGGGACCTTAAATATCATCTTATTCCAACCCCTCTGACATGAGCAGGGACATCTTCGGCATGGGCAGGACTCCATCCAGCCTGGCCTTGAACACTTTCAGGGATGGAGCATCCACAGCCTCTCTGGACAAACTGTTCCAGTGCCTCACCACTCAAAGTAAAGAATTTCTTCCTAATATCCAACCTGAACCTATTCTCTCTCAGTTTAAATCTCTTCACCCTTGTCCTATCACTACATGCCTTTGTAGAAAGTCCATCTCCAGCTTTCTTGTAGGTCTACTTTAGATACTGGAAGGTGCTAAAAGGTCATCCTGGAGCTTTCACTTCTCCATGACAAGCAATCACAGCTCTCTCAGCCTGTCTTCATAGGAGAAGTTCTCCAGCCCTCTGAACATCTTTGTGGCCATCCTCTGGACCTGCTCTAACAGGTCCATGTTCTTCCTGTGCTGGGCACCCCAGAGCTGGACTCAGCACTGTAGGTGGGATCTTACCAGAGCAGAACAGAAGGGTAGAATCACCTTCTGTCGACCTGCTGGCCACGCAGCTTTTGATGCAGCCCTACAATATGGTTGGCTTTCTGGGCTGCATATCCAGCCTCTCATCCACCAGCACCCCCTATTCCTTCTCATCAGGACTGAAGTGATCTGTTCATCACCCAGCTTGTATTGATACTGATGCAGCACCTTACACTTGGTTTTGTTGAATGTCATGAGGTTCACGTGAGTCCACTTCTTGAGCTTCTCCAGGTGCCTCTGGGTGGCATTCCATCCTCCAGGAGTGTCAGCTGCACCACTCAGCTTGTTGTGTCATGGGAAGTGCCTATGGCTTCTAAAATTCAGTGGAGTTCTGATCAAGTTCCTTTGCTTTCACTTTCTTCCAGCTAAATCCATGCTGTGCTGAACTGCTGTCTAACCGAGTCGCCTCTAGAAGGTGGCTGTTCACCCAAGGGTTTTAGAGGAGTTTTTTGGTTGGTTTTTTTTTTTTCCTGGAGCTGGAGGAGGTGAATAATGCTGCCAGACACTCACTGGTATTGGAAAGATATCTCAGAATGTTTCTTCCCTCTTCCAAAGCCTGGGGCTTTTGGCTGAAATAAAACACTGTCAAGTGGAGGAGAGAGTATATTGGTGCAGACCGCTCCTAGTAAGTATCAGATGCTTCACAAAAATGATTCCTAAGCTTACCACCTAGTTGTGTTGATGGCATCCAGACTGAGGTATAGAAATATGTGATGAAATGGATGGGCTCATCCACTCAGTCCAACCCTGACATCTAGTGTATACAAAAGGGAAATTTTCCACAAATAAAATCTGTGTTATATGGAGGAGGACCAGCTTTGCAGTGCACTCAGCTTTCTTCTGTATTTATTATTTCTGAGATTAACTCTTGCTCCCAGCACAGAAATAAGTCCGTCCCTCTTAGCAAATTTTACTATCAGAAGCTTATGGTGCTGTTTAAACTTGTTATCAATAAGTCATTGCAACTATCAACACTTGAAAGTTTAATCTTTTTTTTCTTTAGTCCATTCTTGAACCGAGTCTTTGCTGTAATCACTGGGTTGCTTTGCTATGGAAAAAAAGTTTGGTGCTTTGTTATTTGAAGAGTTCTTCCTTTATTTTTTTAGGAAAGGGCTAAAGCCTGAATTAAAATCTGAATGTTAAAATCCACAGTGAATGAGGCATAGAGGGACTCTTGAGTATTCACTCCTTATATTTTGGGTATTTCCTGGGAACTTCTCATTGCTCCATTGCTCTGGCACCCTACTGTCATGGTTTTAAAACTAACTTATATTTACTGTGAACTTTTTGTGAATTTTTAACTTCCTATCACATCACTCGCTTTACCACTAACTTTTTTCTTTATCCCTCACAGATCTGCTGAGCATCACTGGGCAGCTCCCTAGTATGGATCCTGGGCTACAGTCACAGAATCACTAAGGCTGGATTGTGGCTCTGGAGTTTGCATGTTCATATATGGTCCACTGAAGCAGGTTGTAAAGCTCTGTGTCCAGTTTGGTTGTGAAAATCTCCAAGGATGGACACTCTACAACCTCTCTCATGTAGGACCAAAAACCAATATCATGGAGTAGAAACTGGCTTTAAATATTCACTCTTTCTATTTATAGATCTATATTACCAAAATTTTGGTATTTCTGTGCAAATGCACCACCTCAGTTTTTTGGTGGGAGGATGTAAGGAACAGAAAAATATCTGTTTAGGAACTTATCTAAATACAAGTGAGAGCCAGAATTTTTAATGTGCTTCACTGACTTGAATTTTTGATTTTTGCTTGTAGATGCTATTGCTGGGCAGTCTTTCTGCATACAAGAATACTGTAAGTCTGTGTCTAAAAAGTGTAATCTCAAAAGGTGGGAATTGCATATAACATACAGGAAGAGAATCTGTTATAATATCTAAACATATGAATTAATTTTGGTGGTCAAAGCATTATATAATTATCAATTTATTAACCAGTAAGACAAAATTTCAAACAGACAAAAATTCAATGTAAGTTTTGCTAAACTCAATGCATGCAAATTCTGCTTTACCTGTGAATATAGTGTGAGTTTACAAACATCATAAATACTGCTTTGAATTTGTTTCACATAACCTATGAACCTAATATTTAGCCCTACAAAAATGCTCTTCACAACCCCTTAAGATGGGTGATGGGCTTTCTGTAATCCTTAGTTGAAAGTTGTTAAAGCGTAAGGCCATTAAATCCCTTAGTCCCAACTTTATTGTAAATGGAGACCTGTATCTTAGATTCTAGGTAGAGGTTAATTGGTAATTTGCTTCAAAACTACTAGCCGCTAACAATATCCTGACTGCAATCAGTCTTTCATTCACTGATTGAAGCACTTTATTCCTGTCTGAAGGCTTGAAGTGGTTGTTCAATGTTCAATTTGAGTGTACCATTTTTGAACAGAGGCTTGTTCGGCCACCCCCTCAGGGGATGGTGTTCCTGCCAAAACTGGTTTGATGACTTTAAAAGGTCCTCTTAAAATTAGTAATTGTTGGTGGATAGTTTTCTCTGCTTCTTGAAAAGCAGTATTAACCATGAATAAGCCCTTTTCCCAGGTAGAATATTGTTTTTCTGCATCTTTAGAACTGCATGAATAAAATCCTATGGGTCTGGTTAAGACTATTAGGTCCTTCCTGCCATAAGTGTATGTACAGTCCAGAGCTTGCAAATCCCCACTCAATGTGTACTGGATCAGTAAGGTGTATAGGGGCTAGTGATTGGTATGTGTTAGCTTCAAAAATTAGGAGTTGTAGGGCCTCATCGTGCAAGGGAGTCCAATCCCACTTTGCTTTTTTTCCTAGCAAATCATACAGGGGCCTTGCAATTATTGAAAAGTCAGGAATGTGTTTCCTCCAAGAAATTAGCAGGCCTAAAGCATGCTGCATGTCTTTTTTAGTCTCTGGCATTTTAATTTGGTCTAGGTGGGTGAGGATATCAGGGGGAATACAGACAATTCCTCCTTTCCACCGTATTCCCAGGAATTTTACTTCTTGTGAAGGGGGTTGTACTTTTTCAGGAGGAATATCTAAGTCCAGGGACTCTAGATGCTTAATAATGTCTGTTTGCGTTGATTGTACAGGTGCAATTTCATCTTCTGCTACCTAAATGTCATCATTGTATTGGTATACTTTTACTCCCAGTGGAGGAGGAATGAGTGACAATTCTTGTGCCAGTGCATGATGTGCTTGAGCGGGTGAGTGCTTGAATCCTTGTGGGAAGCGGGTGAAGGTGTATTGCTGGCCCTCCTACATGAAAGCAAAATGGTCCTGATCCTGTTCCTGCAGGGAAACCGTAAAAAACATATCCTTGACATCAATAGCGGCCATAATTTGATGAGCCTGTTCTTGTATAGTAGCTATCAGCTAAGAAATATTTGGGACTGCTGTGGTGAGAAGCTCCAAATTTGAGTTAAGACTTTAATAGTCCACCGTCAGTCTCCAATTGCCATTTGGCTTGTGAACTGGTCAGACAGGAGGATTGTAAGGAGAATGTGTTGCAATCATTATGCTTCTTTCTTTCAAATCTCCCATACCTGGGGTGATTCCGTCACTGGCTCCCAAAGGTAAGGGATAAGGTTTGACATTGGTTACTAGGGAGGGGGGAAGAGCAGGGGCAGAATGTAATAAACACAGATGGTGGGTTTCCTTTCCAAAAGCCCTTATTTTTCCTTCTTCATCAGTCCAAGACCTTCCCTTTAGGAGGTCTAGCCCCAGTAAATCTGTAGGAAATTTACCCAAAACCATTAGGGTTTCATCTGCTTTCTCCTCTCTTGGCATCTTACCTTTGCTATTGCCTGGGGTTGTGTGTTTCCAAAATTATCTACAACAAACATACCTTTACATGAGGGAGTGATTTCACATGAAGAGGCGTCTTCAATTTTAAGGGTGGACACTTGAGCACCAGTATCTACTAGAAAAGTTACGGGGATTTTGTGGGGACCAATAGGACAGGTTACTAAGAAGTCTTCTCTGGAGTTTTTGGTAAGCTGTCTGTTGTAAATCCACCCTTTGTCCCCTAGCCCACCTACTGGGGATGAAGATAGGAGTTTCCTGTCACGTCCCCTTTCTGTGACCCCTTGAGGGAAGGGGCTGTAGCAGGGATGTCGGCGTTTTCATCGACAAATGGGATGGGGAGCCTGGACAGATGCTCCAGGAGCCTTTTTATTACTTTATTCCGTTATCAGTCTCACATACAGAGTTGAGACAGAGACAGTACAAAGCTCACGCCATCACAGGCATCCAGAGACTTCCCGGTTACAGGGCATTCTTAAAAGCTTCTTAGCCAATTAGCAAGCTTCTAAAAATTACAGACAACTGTTTTAACCAATCCTCAGTAGCGCACATACATCTGTTGTATACAATACTTGCTTGTTATGCCTTTATATAACAATGCACAATATTCCCTTATTAAGCTTAAACTTACCTATCTTGCTAAGCATATTTTTTACAACTTCAAAACCTATCTCAGCCAAACCTAGAAACTCTAACCATTGTTTTAATGTCCTTGCTTGCTATATAATTGTATCCTCTTTTATCTTCAAATTTTTGCAGCTAAAGCTGATTCCTAAACTCTTTTTGCTTTATTTCTGAAACCTGCTTTTTTCTCACACCTAAGAGCTTTTTCACCTTATGTTTCCCCACACAGGGATAGCTTTTAATGATCTGTCCTTTGCTGGCCATTCTTGAATTAATATTTCTAATTTATTAGTGGGTTGGCCATCCATTAGGGTTTTTGGGATCCCTTTTTGTAAGCCCACATTCCATAGGGTACTTCTTTTTCCCTTGTGTTCTTCCCCTGTGTTAGCTTGTCCTCCTTGCCCAGGAGAGGACATTATCTTTTGGAGTCTTACTGGAGGCAGTTGTTTTGCACTTTATGTGCTGAATTTATTTAAAATCAGTTATACTTGAAGGTATTGGGCCATATTTTCTTCCATAATGAATTAATTCTTTTGCCACCTAGCCCCAGGTCCAAATATTCTTTTTTCTCAGTTATGGTTGGGAGTAATAGCTGCCTCCAAGGTGGCTACAGCTTTTTGTCCTTTCATGAGGCTTTCTATTTGTCCTTTTAGCTGGATGCCTATGTCTTTCATAGCTTCAGGGCAGCATCTGATGAGACATAATCATTATTTCAGGGTCTACAGTCGTCATCATAGGAGATTCATATCGTGGTGTTAACTCCCTATCATGCATCATTTGTAAACAAGCAGCTTTTTCACACTTTCTACAATCTGATTAATGTTTCTCACTATAGCCAGAGGATCTCCTCTCTCCAGGGGGTTGAGTCCACCAGCCCAAAAAGCTGCTCTTTGGGTAAGAGATCAGGGTCATCCTCTGCCCCCCAGAACCCTTCTGTGTCTTTTTCTGGTAACAGAATTTGGTCACCCCCAGTAAGAGAGACTCTCCAAACAGTCTCAGATTCTTTAGGGGTTTGGCTATATTCCTTTAATTTAACCAATTCACTGGCCATATATGGAATTTCTTTCATGGTTATGTAAGGTGTGTCATCATCTGAGCCCTCATATATGTATTCTGTTTTATTTAAGGGACAAAGCAAGACTAGCAGCTTCTCTGATTGATTATGCAAAGATTTTAAGTCAGAGAGGGGATATGTTTCTTTAGATAGCTCCAGATCTAACTCCTTTTTTTTGCTTTGTTTGCTAATCTCGCATGCAGCTCCTCTCAGAGCACATGGGTGGTGGCCCTCTGATTTCTTATGTCTTCCTGGAGGAGGTAGGTGTTAGCCTTTTCTTCCTCAGCTGCAGTTGCAATGCTTTAACCAAATCTTGTAACGGAGAAATAATTTCCATATCAGCTTTCTGTTCGTGCTCTTTGTGTTCAACTGCAGCTAACACAACAGCACCTAAGACAGAACAAACAATAGGTTTTCCTTTACCTTTTCTGACTTTCACCCCTGCACGAAGGGTAGAGATTAGATCAACAATTGCTTGGATATTACACCAGTAATTTCGTGCCCACACCGTTCCTGGAGGTGACTGTTTGGCACCACATTCATCCAACAAATTGACCAGAGTTTGTGCATTATGTTTCATGTTACCACAAAAATGTGGTAGATTTTTCTGGAGGGTACCTTGTGTAATTTCTAAATTAACCCCTCACCTCCAGAAAAATATTTTACAAAGTTACATCATGAGGGTGAAGTGATTGTTTCCAATTACAAATGACAGCTGATTTTCAAATTTCATTCCTTCACCCTAGAAAGGCACCTTGTATACATTTCATGAAAAACACACACACTGAGGGGATCTTTCCTGAGGGGCACCTTGTTTAAAATATTTTCCAATGTCCCACTCCTTATGCCTCAGGAGCATCTTATTTTAAACACTTAACCATAGTAATATGCCTCAGTTTGGAGGGGTGCCTTGCATTAATTTCATCAAAAAGCAAACAGCTACAATGTGCACTTTACTTACCAAAAAAAAAAAAAAAAGGAAAAAAGAGAAAAGTCATAAGGGTATCTTGCTTTGTTTCTCTAAAACAAAATGATCGATCATAAGAATTAGCAATTTATTGATTTTTTGGAATCAGCACTCCAGTTTTAAGGGATTAATATCCCGTGATTAAATGTTGCAATCCACTTAATTATGGAGGATCATTCATCTCTGTGAATTGCAGAGAGAACTTCAGGTTTGAATATTCCCCAAAATGAAATTAAAACTCAGAAGAAGTTATATGTTGACACAAAAAAAAAAAAAATTATATTTTCACTTTATTAACTGTAAAAGAGGCAAAGAGAGAGAAAGGGGAAAGTAGAGAAAAGTTGGAAAAAGGCTAAGATTACTTTACAAGCATAGGATAGTTTACCAACCACACTTGCTACCTTTTCACTGAGGGGGCTGGGGGCAAAGGAGTTTTGCCTTTTTTTTTTCTCTGCTACTTGGAATAGCTTGTCTGCTTTTCCAGTCTTGAGGGTTAGCAGCTTAGCTGGAATGCAGTCACTTACCTTCTGAAATGTAGGTGCAGCATGTGGTCCCTGCAGCTGACTTAGGTCCACTCTTGTTGCTCACACCAGAGCATGCAGGAGCAGAGGAGGGTTTCCACAGGTCACATGCATGTCACAGTAGGTTGCTATTTTCCCCAGGCTGGAGGCATCCAAGGCTTGGTGGCATGTCAGCTTTTGGAGGCTTTAGGTTGTTTATGCAGCTGTGAAAAACTTGGCAGGCAGCAGTGGCGGGGGGAGAAGGTGAAGGCCCGGGTTTCTGTCATTCTCTTCCTCCTCCCCAGTTTTGCACAGGTTTTGCCTTCCTTTTTATGGACGTCAAGGCAAGCTGCTCTTAGTATTAAGATGTTCAAAGAGATTACAAGAATGACAAAGCAGTTTTGGAGGCATTATTTTTGTATCAGGGCCTTACAACTGCTTGCAAGGAACACTACAAAACCTCCTATTTACTTAATTGATGGGGACAAGTGGGAAAAGCACTCCATTGTGACTGGCGCAGAGGCCCCTTGTATCCTTGGCATCGACTACCTGAGGAGAAGGTACTTCAAGGATTCAAAAGGGTATTGATGGCCTTTTGGTGTAGCTACTGTGAATGCAGAGAAGATCAAAGAGTTATCCACAATGCCTGACCTGCTATAAGATCCCTTCATTGTTGGATTGCTGCAAGTTAAAGACCAGCAAGTGTCAATTGCTATCAGGACAGTGCACCAGCAGCAATATAGCGCCAACAGAAACTCTGTAACTCCCATCCATGGACTAATTTGTCTACTGGAGAGCCAAGGAGTGATCAGCAGTATACAGTCACCCTTTAACATATGGCCAGTGCTGAAGTCTAATGGGAAATGGAGGCTGATGGTAGACTATTGTGGCCTGAATGAAGTTACACCACCTGAGGGCTGCCGTACTGGACATATTGGAACTTCAATATGAGCTGGAGTCAAAGGCAGCCAAGTGGTATGCCACAGTTGATATCGCTAATGCATTTTTCTCAATCTCTCTGACAGCAGAGTGCGGACCACAGTTTGCTTTCACTTGGAGGGGTGGCCAGTATACCTGGAATCAACTGCCCCAGGGGTAGAAACACAACCCAGTTATTTTCCATGGACTGATCCAGACTGCACTGGAGCAGGGCTGAGCTCCAGAACACCTGCAATGTCTTGATGATATCACTTTGTGGGGCAGTACAGCAGAAGTTTTTGAAAAAGGAAAGAAAATAATCCAAATCCTTCTGAAAGCTGGTCTTACCATAAAACAAAGTAAAGTAAAGGAAACTGCACAGCAGATCCAGTTCTTGGGAATAAAATGGCAGGATGGACGCTGTCGTGTGCCTCTGGATGTGGTTAACAATGTAGCAACAATGTCTCCACCAGCTAACGAGGAAATACAAGCTTTTCTAGGCGTTGTGAGGTTATGGAGAATGCACTTCTCAGGTTATAGCCAGCTTGTTAGCCCCCTCTATCAAGTGACCTGGAAGAAGAGCCAATTCAAGTGGGTCCTCAAGCATCAACAGGCCTTTGAGCAGATCAGACAGGAAAAAGCTTGTGTGGTAGCTCTTGGGCCTGTTTGGACAGGACCAGCCATGCAAAATGTACTCTACACTGCAGCTGGGAAGCATGGTCTCACCTGGAGCCTCTGGCAAAGAACATCAGGTCACCTGTAGCCTCTGGCAACGAACATCAGGAGAAACCCAAGGTCAAGGTTTTAGAGCCAAGGTTATAGAGGATCAGAAGCTCACTGTACTCCAACTGAAAAAGAGATATTAGCAGCCTCTGAGGAGGTTTGAGCCACCTCAGAAATTTTTGGAACAGAAACATGTCTCCTTTTGGCACTGTGATTGCCTGTGCTATGATGGATGTTCAAAGGAAATATCCCTTTAATATATCATGCAACCAGCACTACATGGAGTCAGTGGGTAGCAGTGATTGCACAATGAACCTGAATGGGAAAAGCCAGTTTCCCAGGAATACTGGAAGAGATTATGGACTGGCCAGAAGACAGAGATTTTTGAGCATTGCCTGAGTGGTGACTTGTGCCCAAGAAGCATCACATATAACAAGCTACCAGAAAATGAAAGAGGCTATGTTCTATTTGCTGATGGATCCTGCTGTGTGTTAGGAAACCATCAGAGGTAGAAAGCTGCTGTCTGGAGTCCCACACAGTGAGTCATTGATGCTGCTGAAGGGGAAGGTGAGTCGAGCCAATTTGCAGAAGTGAAAGCCATCCTACTAGCCCTTGAGATCAGCGAACGAGAAAAGTGGCCTGTACTCTATCTCTTTACTGACTCCTGGATGGTGCCTCATACCCTATGGGGGTAGCTGCAGCAGTGGAAGAAGACCAATTGACGATGAAGGGGTAAACCCATCTGGGCTGCTGCATTGTGGCAGGACATTGCTGCATGGGTAGAAAACGACTCTGAAAGAATGTCAAGTAGACACATGCCCAAAAGTCATGCCGCTGAAGAACATCAAAATAATGAATGAGTAGATAAGGCTTCCAAAATTGGAATAGCTCAGCTGGATCTAGACTGGGAGAGAAAGAGTGAGCTATTTATTGCCCAATGGGCCTGCGAAACATCAGGATATCTAGGAAGGGATGCAATATATAGGTGGGCTTGTGATTGAGGGGTGGACCTAACCATGGAGGCTATCACATAGGTTATTCATGAATGTGAAATATATGCTGCAATCAAGCAAGCCATGCGAGTAAAATCTCCTTGGAATTGAGGGTGGTAGCTGGGCTTCCAGTATGGTGAAGCCTGGCAAATTGACTACATTGGACCACTGGCATGAACGTGCCAAGGCAAGAGCTCTGTACTCACCACTGTAGAGGCCACAACTGGCTGGCTAGAAACATACCCTATTAACCATGCCACTGCTCGAAACACTATCTTAGGCCTTGAGAGACCCATTTTGTGGTGACATGGTACCCCAGAGACAATCAAACCAGACAATGGGACTCATTTTTAAAATAAGCTTGTAAACTCTTGAGCGATGAAACACGCCACTGAGAGGATATATCACATCCTTTATCGCCCACAAGCCTCTGGAAAGATTGAGAGTTATAGTGGACTACTGAAGACAATGTTAATGGTGTTAAGGTAACAGGGCATGGAAGTATTGGGATGCAAATTTAGCAGAAGCAGAAGCCTAAGCTGGTTAACAAGAGCAGGTCTGCTAACCACCTGGTCCTGCCCAAATAAAACCCCTCCACAAGGGAGGAGATAAGGTCCCCTCACTACATGTAAAGAAGTGGCTGAGGAAGTCAGTATGGATTTCTCTTTCTGTGGGACCAAATTCATGGGATTGTCTTTGCCCAAGGACCAGGGTGTATTTGTTGGGTGGTGTGGAAGAATGGGGAGACCTGGTGTATGACTCAAGGAAATTTAACCTTGGTGGGAAAATAATCTGTGGTGTAAATTGTATGTTGCAGGAAGTAAAGTAGCAGGAATGACTAGAACTGATGAAGAATGAATTTTGTGAGGGGCAAGGAGGATGCAAGGATGACTCAAGCTGGGCTGGTGTTGGTGCCCAATGATCAAGTATGCCAATTCTCCTGTCTTGACCACCCATGCTGATGGAATCCAAGTCATGGATCTGGAGGGATGGAGGAAGCCCGTGAAAAGGGAAAGTAAAATCAGTCTGTGAAAGGACGGGGGATAGTAGTTAATGAAAGTGTATATTGGGTATAGAGATGGTTTAAGGATGTAGTTTAAGTTGTATGTGTGGGTAAGAAGGGATTCCAGTAATGAGAAATAGAATGGAACAGTTGGAAGATATATAAATTATGTGGGATCTGAGTAGGACATAAATGGTATGGAGTAAGGGGTATTGGGGGTGACAGAGATAGAGTTCATTTTCCCTTAGCAGCCCTCACAGTGCTGTGCTTTGTGCATTGGTAGCTGGAAAGGCACTGGTAACACATCAGTGTTTTTGCTACTGCTGAGCAGCACTGGCACAGCATCAGCACTGTCTCTTTAACATTCTCTCTCATGCCTCTGATCAAGGGGCTGGGAGTGGGCAAGATCCTGGGAGGGGACACAACTAGGCCAGAATGGCTGACCCAAATAAACCAAAGGGATATTCCATACCACATGACATCAGCTCAGATATAAAAGCTAAGGGAGAGAGGAGGAATGGGGGACATTCATTTATTTTGCCATGTTTGCATTCTGGAGTGACTGCTCCAGAAGCGTGTGCTGAAATCCTGCTTTCTGGCACGTGGCTGAATATTGCTCACTGATGAGAAGTTGTGGCATTTAAGTAAAACCTTATAAAATGAAGGCCTTGTTGCCTTTGTAAAATTATAGCTCAGGCCTGCTTCTTTTCAGTAGAAGGACTGTGAGAAAAGTCTGTGAGGAGAAAAACAATTAGTTTTTACCCATGAGAACGTAGTATCAAGAGAAGCAAGAAAACTAAACAGTAGAAGGAGAAAACCAGCAACATATCTGCACCTGTTATTTTTCTGAATGCTTGAATGCTTATGCTATAGGTAGCCAGTGGTAGTATATTGAAGTTAATAATAGCCAATGAGTCTATTGTAGTAGTTTAGCAGCCAATGAATCTGTAACACGAATGATAACATATAAAAGGTGTATAAAAGAGGCTGCTTTGTTTAAGAAACGGCTTTTTGGCCCTTGAAAAAGGTCGTGACCGCCCCAACAGCGACATCTGGTGCCCTGTGTAAGGAACTGCAAGATAATTGACCGCCGGGAGAGAGCGGAGAGGGCAGAGCCCTGTAGCCAGAGGAGCACCCGGGAGAGGTGCCAAAAGTCGTGGGATGACAAAATATTAAAGGTAGGTTACAGGGGACCATGGGAAATCACATATCCTAAGAAGAGAAGGCTATAGTAAATATGGATGCTTATGCTAAAAAAAGCGTGATATTAAGTATGACAAACCTTCTTTAAAAAGTTTATTGCTGTGGTGTAAGATCCACGGATTTGAAGCCATTTGTTCGGGTGCTTTTAAGGTGATAACCTGGGAAAAAGCTGGACTGCGAATTCTTGATTTCACTTCCCAGGGTGATGAGACTGGTAAATCTTTGCTGCCTACCTGAAGGGTGGTGCTGGAGACCTTAAAAGTGGTGAAAAAGGAGCTGGACTTAGAACTGCAAACCTCTGTGGATGCGGGGGGTGAGGGCGCAGGCGGGTAAAACTGGTGAAGAGCCGCATGACGGAGCGCCGACCGAGCCTGCTTGTGAGCCTTGTGTTGAACCACCTGGCTGTGTGCCACCTACAGGCCCTAGGACAGACTGCCCTACGTCCCCCATTCCCGTGAAACCACTTTATCCACACTTGCCTGCAGGTGAGTGGAGCAATTAGAACAACCCTTGGTACCGTCTTTGGAATCCTCCGGTACTCTCTTTGAGACGGAGTGGCTCCAGTGGCGGCTGCAGTGGCTCCGTCTGAGGCCCCGGCAGAGCGCCCAGGAACAGCAGCAAGCTTCTTTCCTCCCCTTCTTCCCCCGCTGCTGCGTTTTCGCTGTGTATCACCGAGCTGAATAGGGCAGCGAGGGGCGGGCAGGCGAGCCCTGGCATCCTCCCCACGCTTTGCTCGGAGGACCCAGACACCTGTGGGAGGGGCCCGGGGGGGGCTCATTCAGAGCTGCGCAGCTCCGTTCCTGCATGTTTTTTCAAGGTGTTTTTTAATTAATGAAACGGAGTTGCAGGGAATTTGTTCAACTCGAAGAAAGGGAAAGACCAGCTTCCAGCTTCTGCCCTGCTCTTCCTCTCCCTTCCTGTGTTCGTGATATGGAAAGGTTACCACTGGAAGAGCTTCTGAGAAATGCTCGCTTTGTCCCAACCGTAGTGCCCTTGCAGGTGCATGTTGCTCGTGTTAAGGAATGCATTTTACTATGCATCTTAAGAGCATTTGTGGCTTCTTTTAAAAGTAACTTGTATTTTCAGTAAGCTGTGGATTCTGATGGGATTGTTTACTAGAGAGGTTCAAGATTATCTGTATTGGTACCCTCAGATCCTTCCTTGAAAAGAGCAATCAACTTTAAGGTCTGATGTTGAAACCTTGAATGATTTATAGGGTTGCTGAGAGCAATTAGCTGACTGAATTCCTTTCTTTACTCCCTTATTAACATTATCTGCGGAAACTATGCAAGGTTTACATATAATTGGCTCATGATTCTCCACTGCAAAAGTGGAGGGACCTGTGCCAGCTTTGTCATTTTACTTGCTCTTTTATCCCACAGATTTACTTAGGTAATTATACCATGAATATTTTGCCATGAATAAACATGCAACAGCTTTTCAAATTGGTACAGCTATTTAGTGGTTCAAGTGTAAAATTTTTCCTTGCCACTTCAAAATTAAAATTGTACTTGATATCAAAAAAGTTTAAGTGCTGTGATGGACCAGAATAGTGACTAAAAGTGACACCACCTTACAAAACAGACTTGCTCTCTGAGTATGTGTTATCTGCTCAGTGGCTGAGTTTCTAATATTTGCTATTCTTATGCAGACAGGAAAACAGTGAACAGTAGTATACTCCTTTGGAATCATCTGAAACCATGGCTTTGTAGCTGTTTATATGCACTTGTCAGTTCTATGCACCCAATGACCTACCAGAGTTACATGTGCAAAACTCAGGGCAGTATTATATGACTAGGCCCTTGGTATTTATCATTGCCTTTAATAGTCCAAGGTCAATTCTATTGTACTATAATCACAAAAGACTGTCTTGCCATCTGCAAACTGAGCAGGTTTTAAGTGTGATTTGCCGATACATACACTGTTGTTACTTTTCTGACTAAAAACATTAATGGTATTCTTCGGCACATCTTGAAGATTTCCAGAGATTTAATGATTGTAATAAGCCTTGTAAAGCTGTATCTTAAAAAACTCTAGCAAAATTATGCTTATACCAGGAAAGTACTGAGGTATGTATGATATTGTCATTTTTTTGAGTATGCCTGCTGCTTGGAAAATCATGCGAACTTGTGCCAGAGGAGTCCTGACTGTGAACGAATATTTTCAATCATGTTTATAGTTACCAGGACCTATTCTCACAACTGAATTATGTAACATCACACCTTGACACTGAACCGTGCCATAAATCAAATCCCTCCTGATGGGAGAGAATTTTCTAAAAGTCCTTGCAAGGAGTTTCAAAGATAAAGCAAGACTTTTCCTTGACTTTCAATGCTGCCGGATAGTTGTTTATTAAGTCTTATCAGAGGAACAGAGCCACTAGCGTGACCCAGGTACAGCATAGAGCACAGAAAGCAGGAGTGAAGTCTCATTATCAAGATTTACACGGCCTTTAAAAGATAATTTAACCAATAGTTACTAAAAACGTATATTATTTTCACTTTCCTACCAATTATTCAGTAACACGGGCAGGAACTGCGGAATTCTCTATCCAATCATCCCAAACTACTTTTACTGCAGAACATGGAGTAGTAGAAGAAGGAGAAGAAGGTTTAGAGAACAACAACAATCCTCCATTTTGATATTTTTTACTCTTACCTATTTACTACAGAGAAGCCCAAAACCTCTAAATTTTTCACCCTGTGACAATCTTACATAGTAATCTATCACCTAATTCACACCACTGTATTTTCTAGTTCCTGTCTGATCGTTTGTAATTTTTTCCAAGGTTGGAGGTTAAACCAGTGTTGTTCAGAGGGGTAAGAACCCTTAAAAACAGGCAGAGAAATATTCTCGGCACTCTGGGTTCCTACAACACCTGAATAGTATGGCCCTCTGGCCATTCCCTCTGCAGGCTTTCCTCAGCATTTGGTGCTTCTTCCTGTTTCAGCAGTTTTGCTATGGCTTGATCCAGTATAGCTTTGTGGTTTTTCAGTGTTTCCAAAGTTCCAGGAAAAGATATCTGGACTTCATGAAAGGCTTCCTCCAGGCTGATGGTGTTCTTGCAGAGACACTCCGGCAGTCTGCCGTGCTTGGGACAGCCCAGCTGGCTCACTTGGTATAGCATGGGACTCTTAATCTCATGGCCGTGGGATCCCTCCCACGGGCACACAGTCCTCCCAAGACTTCTGCGGCATGGGTCTCTCTTTCCACGGGCACACAGTCCTCCCAAGACTGCTGCGCTGCAGCTCCTGGAGGCAGGAATGACACAGGATCACCTTCTCTGGCTGGCCCGAGTTTTCCCCCTTCCGCGTGCATTGTGCTTCCTGCTTTTCCTCCTCTTGGTGTGCAGGAACATCCATAAACTTCTGCACTATGTTGTGGAGGTAGGAGTTGGGCTGCAGTTCCCTGACGGGTGACTGGCAAAGTGGGCACCAGGCAGGACTCTGCTGGCACCGGAGTGCCTGCTTGGTGCAGTCCCTGCAGAGGTGTGGCTGCAGCCCAGGGACACAGGGTTCTTGTAAATGTCCAGATTTGCCACACTTTATAATTTCTTAGTAAATCCATGTTGCTGCTATTTCAGTTATAGTTTTATATCAGTTGTTTGCTTGTATATCATTCATTGATATTAACTGCTATATGAGAAATTTTTGGTAGCTTTCTTGCACTGATGAAGTCAAGATGAGTTATATTCTGGTGTATCAGAAATTTTATAAGAACACTCTCAACTCTGAATCTAGTTCTGTCAAAATTTGAGTGATGTTAATTTTAAGTTCTGCTAAATGTAAGTGTTGTAAGTTTATATGAGGCTAAGGCTACGTTCTGTTGAGTTTAATTGTTGTTAATTTATGGGATGTCAAATTTAAATTCTGTTAATTTGATATTCTGTTACATTTAAGTTCTGTTAGGCTTAAGTTCCGCTGAAGTTAATTTCTGACAAGTTTAACTGCTGTTCAGTCTTAAGTTCTGTTATTTTAACTTCTGTTAAGTCGAAGTCATAGTCAGCTTGATTTATGTTCAGTTTCAGTGACGTTAACTTTAAGTTCTGTCTGGTTTACTCTCTGCTATGCTTAAGTAACAAGTTTAAGTGAAGTTTAGCTTCTGCTGTAATATGCTTGTTTAAACTGAAAGATGCAGTTCTTTTGTTATAGAGATAAGATTGAACCGACTGAAACAATTATGATAAATAATTGATAAGCAGCTGTTTAAGAACATGAAATAATAAGTTGTAAAAATATGTGAAGATTCAGTATGCTAAATCCTTAAATTCATTGGAAACTCCATGGGTGTGAATGTTCTGCGTTGGCCAATTGGGATGGTTATGCATAACAATTTTTGCTGTTCCATCTTTCACAGGTAACAAAGGAGAATGACTAACAGTTCTAAGTTATGGATATTATTGATTGTAAGCTGTTCAGTCCTTTCTTGCTTGCTTTTATTTTGTTTTATTGTCTTATATGCATAGATATATGAAGAAGTATACTCTCAATTTTTAAAAATAAGTTACTGTAGATGTATTATTAATTCTGAACGTATTCTTAATATCATAGCATGAATTCACTGACTTTTATAAAGGGCATTATCTATAAGATGTTATTTGATGTTATGCGTATGCATTTCTTTGATTGTTTGCAGTTTGTTTATGGTACCGTTGACTATTTAGCTAAGGATGGATGATAAAGCTGGCTGTTATACAGACTTTCACATACTGTTATGTAGCTATCTGCAAGACATGTATCATTTTAAGAAACTTTTCCAAGTGTTATTAATACAGGCTTGATTCTAGGATATGTTAGGGGAACCCTTCCATTTAAGGCCTTGGCTCTGGCCAAGCCCTGGCCCTACCTGGTTGGGAAGCATGCCAACAGACCCAATTGAGTCACTTTGACTTGCTCATTTGGATGTATAGAAGCTGGACCCCTTTTTGAGGTACACTTGTAGGCCTTGTCCGGGAAGGTCCTCCAGGTCCTCTTTGTGAAACAGGGTTCACCAGCTATGGCAGACTCTGGGTGATGGTCCAGTGTTTAGGCAATTGAAAGTGTATTGTTCTAAGGCGCTATTCTTTTGTTGTGTGATATTGATTACACATCTTACTTTGCTTTTTTGCTGCGTGTAGGTTTATTGTTTCATTACATGTATTTCCTTGCTTTTATGTCGTCTTCACATTCATAGTGACAGACACACATGTTATCATAAAAACAAAAAGAGGGAATATGACCTCTCAGGAATATCTAGATAATGCAATATTTTCACTAAAGTTTTTGCAGGTGGATCATCAATTTTGATCCCCAGCAGAGCGATACCAGTCTGAAGATTTGCATGTGGGGAACTGATTTCTAAAAGGTTTTACATAAGGATCCACAACTGTATGTGCAATGGCAAGGCTTAGATGATCTACTAACCTGTGGTGGTTCTCGACCCCCACATGTCCTCCCCAGATGGGGGAGAAAGTCCTTGCCATGAATAAGAGACGAACAAGACTTTTGGATCTTCTTGGTCTTCAGGTTGTTTATTATATCTTATCAGTAATTTACATGCCGCCAACATAGCATGAAGCAGAGCAAGTACCAAAAGACAAAATGCAGGAAAACTCAAGGCCCTTTTAAAGTTAAATTACCCAATAGTTACTAAGTACGTACATTATTTTTACTTTTCTACCAATGCCTAATGAACTATCTTTTCACGTAGCCTGTACTGCGGCATTTTCTAACCAATCATTCTGTACTACCAACACTGCAGAAAATGGAGTAGGTGAAGAAGAGGGAAGAGACCTGAAAAACGACAGGCATCCTCCATCTTGCCTTCATCTACTTACCATATTAATAAACCTAAACTCTAAATTTTTCACCCTGTAACAAACTATGTATTATGCTACCACCTAACTCACACCCTTGTAGATTCTAATTCATCCCAAAGCCTTGGCAGGTTTCTCCAGGGACAAAGGTTAAAAACAGTGTTTCCCTGGGGGGATGGATCCCTCAGGACAGGCAGAGAAACATTCCCTGCACTTTGGGTTCCAACACTAACCTAGGGGAGAAGGTACATATGTGTTTTATTGCCAACAGGTCTAGCGTGGATACCTGCCTGACCTGACAAGCATCAATTGCCTCTGAGAAAATGAGGCCTAGTGAGAAGAAAAATGACCCAGCCACCATCCAGCCCTCGTGGCCAAGGCAGGAGCAGGAGTAGGACTTCCAGGAACATGGCTGTGACCTGAGGGCTTGTGGAGGCAGCCTGCCAACTGCCTTGTATCCTACTGCATCTACCGTCATGTTGTTGTGTTCCTGCTGACCTTCTTCAGTTGTTCCCTGTTCCATGCCTCCAGAGGGACATTCGGTGGTGTTGGGGTCTGTGTTTCTGGCTGGTGGACTCCCTCCTGTCTGGGCAGTGTGGCCCCTGAGCTCCAGCCGTAGGAGCTTTGGAACTGTGGTCTTTTTCTGCCAAGTGCAGAAGAAGCAGCAGCTCTCTCTCTCTGGGAAAATGGGATACTATTTTTGTTTTCCTATATTATAAATCTCCTTGTCAGTGGTATGGTTGTTCTTGGTGGGTTTTGTTGGTTGTGATCTGTATTCCATGTGTTTTGTCCTGTGGCCAGCAAGTGGCCATGGCGGTCTTAGTGGGGTGGGCTTTACAGGTGCAGACTGTTTTAACATTAGAATACATGAGCCCTTTGCTTAAAAAAGGGGGAGATGTGGCATTTAAGTAAAACCTTATAAAATGAAGGCCTTGTTGCCTTTGTAAAATTATGGCTCAGGCCTGCTACTTTTAACAAAGAAGGACTGTGAGAAAAGTCCGTGAGAAGAAAAAGAATTCGTTTTTGCCCATGAGAATGTAGTATCAAGAGAAGCAAGAAAGCTAAACAGTAGAAGGAGAAAACCAGCAACATATCTGCACCTGTTATTTTTCTGAATGCTTGAATGCTTATGCTATAGGTAGCCAATGGTAGTATATTGAAGTTAATAATAGCCAATGAGTCTATTGTAGTAGTTTAGCAGCCAATGAATCTGTGACACAAATGATAACATACAAAAGGTGTATAAAAGAGGCTGCTTTGTTTAAGAAACGGCTTTTTGGCCCTTGAAAGAGGCACTGTCTGTGTGTGTCGTGACCACCCCAACAGCGACAAGAAGCAGATAATAATTGTTTTCCCCTTTGCTTATGCATGTGTAAGCTTTCGCTTTTGTTTTTCTTTTGTTTATTTTCTCTCCACTGTGGTGCTGTAAAGGGGAGTGATAGAGCAGCCTGGTGGGTACCTGGCATCCAGCCAAAGTCAACTCACTACGTGTGTACTGAAAATATTCACCAACTTCACCGGTAAAGCTAGACCTGAATCATACGTATTTCTTGTCATGTACTTGTGACATACTTTACTGTGGATCTTACATTAATGTTGTGATTTTAACTATTGATTGTTTATATTTTAAATACTATCTTGTCTCACTGATAGATTAATAGGATAAAAACAAATACACTTTCTAAATAACAGGCATCTCATTAATAATATAGTGGACCTCTTGCACAATTTAATATGCAATTATTTATTGTAAGCTCATTGATTACATCTTGAGAGTATACATTGACATATATTTGTGAATGGATTGCATTCTCATGAAAGATGCTGGGTCAGTCACAGTGGCAAATGAAGTCCAAGCTACTATGGGCCTCAGCTGTCTGCCCAAGTGAGTTAAAAAGATAACTAAATTCAGTCCACCAAGCTAGATAATCTTCAACCTCTGCTCAGTTCCCTAAGGTTTCAGCTGGCCATGCTACTCCATCTAGCCCAGAGTTATTAAGGCAAGCACGAAGTGTCCAGTTCTATCTTTTTTTGTAAAATATTCTACAAATACCCATCTCTCTACAAATGCTGAAGGCTGTAGCTGGCTGTGTAAACAGATCTTGTTTGAATCATTGAGGTAAACTATTAAAAAAGTCACATAATGCTGTTCTACCTTGCAGTAAGCATTTGTCATTGAGTAACATTATTGCTTTTACTCTATTTTTACCTTCCTGCTGTGATTTTGAATCTTTACAACCTCTCCTAACTTATGACCTAGGACTCAATTTAAAAAGAAGATGTCAAAAGAAATTATTTGGAGCAAAAGCATCAACTGTCCAATTATTTTATCTTTCATCAACCCAGTGAAGATAATTCTGTAACACAGGGGTAAAAGGCAGGCGTTGCACTTCCCTAGCATTTCTCCACTGAGATCTCTGCCCTCCATCCTGTTTGATGTGTCTGTCAATGCTGAGAGCCCTTAGGTATAAATTTTCATTCTACAGTAAATTCACCTTTTCCTCCTTACAGACACAATTCATGAGCAGGCAGAAGAAATTTTTGCTTTACATTTCAGGGACTATAGAGTTGACTCCTGCCCTCTCACCTTCTTCATCTATCCCATCAGCTCTGCATATGGGAATTTTCACTGTGGTCAGTGTTATTCCAGGAAAGGAAAGCTGACAAATGAGGTAAAGTGTCAGGCAAAAAAAGCAGTCTGAATCATTAGTTGATGTTTTACTGCTCTGCACTACCACTTCTCTAGTATCTAGTGCCAGGTACTGTATGAGTACCACACTGCACAAAGCTAGATCTGACCTGAGGTGGATTCCTCATTGACAAAAATGCTAGGAAGCCACTTGTAGTAAACTGACAGAATCCTTCAAACCCTAAGTGTAACAGAAATTTCTGCCAACATCTCCATTGATGCTTGCTGGGAATTATGAGATGGAGATAAGCAGATAAACACTTGATGATAGTTTAAATTCAAGTGTACAATTGAGAAAATATTTATAAAGATGAAAGAACTTTTTGTATGTGCTGCCACTTTGAATGACCCTTGATTATTTACACTGTATTATAGAAATATTGTTGTAATCTAACTGTGGATTGTGTCTCCATCCTTTTCTTCATCTTCCATAATCACTGTTTGTTCTTCTTCTGTAAACAGCCTGGTGCCTTAAAAAGAGAAGACCACAAAAACCAACCAAATCAAACAAACAAGCAATAAACAAACAAAAAATAAAGATGAAAAAAGGAGTTGATTTAATATACTACTTTTTAGAAAATATCAGGCTAAAGAGAATTTTTCAGTTTTCTCTTATTTCTTGATTTTAATGTCATTTTCCAGCATCATGTGAGTTACTCCTCATTTATTTTTGGCATTTCAGTCTCCTAATATTTAGGGAACTAGAATTGAGTCACTGCATTTTTAGCTAAAATTATTAAGCACTCTTAAATCCAGCATATTTTTGCTACCTGTAAAAAGAGACTCTGAAATTTCATTTGGGAACCTGTTTGTTAGAAGGGTTTGGGTAGCTAAATAAGGGAAAGAGCTTGCATGATGAAGCAAATACTGTAATTAATCTTTGTGATTGAAACAGCTTCTGTGGACATGTATGTGTTTCTTCTATGTATATAGCCATACTACTTAGATTTTTCAAGTGCAGGTGGCAAAAGAGACAAATGTTAAAATACCCACATGACAAGTGCCATCTCCACTGAAATTATATAGTATCAATAAATTGCAAAAGCTTCTGAATTAAGAACAATGTGAAAATAGACTTGGGTTGTAGATCATACCTCCCACAAATCTGTCTCTTCTCCTTTCTCTGTGTCTCTGTGTCTCTCTTTCTCTTTTTCTCTGTTAAATCAGTAAGTCCGCCCTTTGGTGATCTGGAGGCTTTTATATGATACCAAGGTATAACAAATATTGTAACTGCTCTCCTCATTAGAAAATAAGTAAGAGTGATGTGAGAACAATGCATTAGGTACAAAATGTTTTTGAAACTTATTTTAACATATTGTGCTGGGTTTGCCTGTTTCCAGTAAAAAGCAAGTGACCTCTGTGATGGATTTTATGCCCACATGCCTTCGTGTGGATGTTAACAGTCTACAAACAGGATGAGGGATACCATTGCTTTGAGACCAATGAAATCTCTCCTTTTTAATTTGATCTCCTACTGTTTGCTAGCCAGCCAAGCTGTTTTGTCAAACCAAATTGTTTTGCTTCTTTCTGCATCAAAAGTACTTTCACAGAGAAGGCTTTCAGTCTTGACAAGGTCCGAAAATAAGATAATACCGCAGAGGAAGATTTTCTTCAAATTTAGAGTCTTTTCAGAGGTGACGAATTAATGGAAATATTGACCTATAATGCCATTCATTTAAGTTAGCTCCTGCTTCATTTATATGCTGTTCTTGTGAACTAGCTGGTTTCACTAGCACTATAAGATAAACTGAAAGGCATAAATTAATGTTAATTTGAAACACAAAGGACTTCATTTGTTCAAGCAGCAATTGAGTAACCATTGTTGTTAACATCAAAGAATGATGTCATTTTATGGAGATGGATGTAAATATTCCCCACACAGACTTCTATCCCTATAGGCAACCTAGACAAACACAGATATGGTTTTTTCCTGTTGTCTTTGGGGTTTGGCTTATGTGTTCTCCAAAGGGGAGTGGGGGTTATTTGTTGTTGGTTTTTACATCCTGGACCATTTGAGGAACAGGGAAAATATAACTAATATATGGTTAAAATGTACCTTCAAATGTGTGACAAAATTCAAACTATGCACATTTGCTATTGAGAGAATGACAGAAATGAATGCAATTTTCAGTTCTTTTCAATTATACCTCCAATGCCACTTGGTTGCCTACTGGTGAAGCCACTTTCGAGCACTTGGCATGGAATCAAAGCAGCCTGCTAAGATGCTGCCTCTCTGTAGAGGGCTTTTCAGATCCTGTATTCTGGATCTGTTTTCCAGGGATTAACTGCCTGTGGCAGACTTGTGCCTGTATCGGGCAAAGTAACCTATGTATTTAAATGCCTGAATTCCATTCCCTTCCTATTCTAAGGATGCGTATTTACTTTTCAAGATACATACCAACATACATCATTCTGCTGGTTGAAATTCACCAGTGATGGCTCCATGATTTGGTATGAAAAAGTTACTTGTTTTGGTTGAAGGCTGGTCCAATATTTGCTTACTTTCACATTTATTCCATCAGGTAGCACAAAGAAGCTAAGCTCTTGTGGAACTGCTGTGTGAAACAGAACCTGAATTATAGTCTTGGAGACCTGAGAAGACCCAGCAGGACTATGTGAGCTAAATAAATATAGACAGACCTTTCTGTCCTGTCTCCTTGTTATTAGTGTTGCTGCAGTAAGCAGCACTCAGTGCTACATGGTGTCTCCTGTGACTTGCTAATGAGGACTGTCACCATTTCTAATATATCCCCTTCAGATCCCCTGAAAACCCCTTTTAGATACCAATTCAAGAAACTCCACTTAATTCTAGTAAAAGAGCTTAATTGAGTATCCACTTGAACAGCTGTCCACACAAATAGTTTGTTGTAAATGCAGCTAAAATAGCATATGTGTTATCCCTCTTTGTTTTGACCAGCACTCCTAGGACAATCCCTTAGCCTTTTGGGTGGTCAGAGAGATTTTCTGTCACAAATAGAAGCAAGTGAAATATACCATATAAAATGAAGAAAATTAATTTCTCTACTGGGTGACATGTGGTTCAAGTGAGAAGCAGAATCAATTTTGCACCTTGCAAACACCCAATCCAATTGGGAAATGCAGATAAAGAGAGGGGGCTACTAAATTAGTTATCTGAAATCTCCTCTGCAAGGTTCAGGCTTCTAAATGTATTCAGCCTTCAAACTTCTACTGAAGTGGCACAGTTAATATTATGCCATATCCATACAAATAAGTAACGAGCAGATGTCTCCTTCAGTGGAAAGTTTTCCTTCAGTCAGCCAACAAATTGTCCTTCTGAAGGGATTAGACTCAAAGACAAAATATAATCAGAATTCTAGTGGTCTTTTTTTCCATATCACTTGACAGTAAATGGCTTGAATCTGATCCAAGCCTGTAGTCAACTCTGGAACACTCTATTGTCATCCCCACTTAGCAATATATAGTCCATTAACTAAATTAATGGTCTTCAGGCCTGTGGGTTTGAGCTAGAATGTAAATACATGTGTAAATATGGGAAAGCAGTTCCTGAAGTGTGGCTGCCTGAGGTTTTCTAATCAGATATAACTAGTAAAACCAGTTTCAAAGCCTCGTTCTCATAGCCTAGAAAACCAGTTAAGGTGGTTCCTTTAGGAAAATACCACACCCCCATTGAAAACCTCTGGGTGAGAAGAATGGACGTTTAACCATTCACCTCTTGCCTCTCCCAACTCAGCTGCAGCAGTTGTCCGTAGGCAGTCTGTAGACACGTGCTATCTTGTTTTTCTGATTTGTAGCCCAGGAGGAGTGGCTTAGATCTAGGTGGCACCTGACAAATAGATGATTTAAGACAACTTCTTCTGCCTAGTTTCTAGCTTTCTAACAGAAACAGTCATGTTTCTGTGAGCCGTTGTTCTAGAGTCTAGCCAAAAATTGCAAGTACTTGAAAGTTCTGTTGGAAATTATGATTACATTGTATTTACCCTCTGCTTTCTTTAGTCAGATCCCTTGGCAGATATTAACAGAACAAACTACCAATCCTTAAAATATATCTGCAGGATGCAGATATAATTCTGCATTTCATATTACAGACAGCTAGGAAAACAGAAGTAGGGAGGCTAAGTGATTTATTTAAACAGCAAACAGAGAAAGACTAACTTAAAAATGTTTCCCAAATCAAACATGCTTCTCACTCCTTTAAACCCAGATCTTCCAAACTGCATTCAGTAAAGCACATTTTCTTCACAAGTGATCAGAGGCATCATATAAAAGAAAAAAATACTTTCCTAGTGTTATACAAATCACTACTGTTTTGACTTCCCATTTGTATTCCCTTTCCATTGTTTTGCATTAAAATGATGATTTGCCCTTGAAATCACTGGTGGTCCACGGAAAGTTTATAACCTGCATCTCTGGGTTACATCCCTCTCTGAGCTTTGAATCCTGAACTCTACTGGGAACCTTTGGAGTTCATCAGTTAGCAAAGTGATTCATTGGTGTTCCGGTTTGGTAATGATCTTGCTATTGATTGTGGTAAGCATCTGACCCACGACTAGCATGGGTCCATCTGAGAGCTGGGGACCTCTGCTTGGGTCTTACATTTCTGTTGTCTCTAGCATCTGCTCTAAAAAGGCTATAACTAGATAATCAGAATTACATAAATATACTTTCCTTCATTACTTCTTAATTTAAATAAGAGAGCGGGCATGATCATAAAGCACAGTGCAGCTTTATTTAGCGTACATTCCTGAACTCTTACTCCTGAGTTTACCCAAAAAACAGGTTAGCTCTATTCAAATGATCCATTGTAGGGGTTCCCTTCCCTTTTCCCTTCCCCTTCCCCTTCCCCTTCCCCTTCCCCTTCCCCTCCCCCTTCCCCCTCCCTTTCCCCTTCCCCTTCTTCTTCCCCTTCCCCTTCCCTTCCCTATTGGCATGTTATGGATGTAGTGTGTATGTATTGCATGTTATGCTAGAAGCACAGAATTATCTTTAAGGTGCTGCTAATGAGAAGTTCACTTGCCTTCCTCAATGCATGTTAGGGATTGTGGAGTGAAGAGGGTATTAATCAATACAGCTTTGCTCCAGGTTGTTTGAGGCATTTTAGTGCTGGTGGCCTAAAAATTTCTATGTGCTTAGGTTTGAAAAGCAGGGTAGTAGCTGGCTTTTCAAAAAAGTAGGATTGCAGTTTTCAAAAGACCATCGAGTGACCAAATGCCTTTTCTTTCTCCCTGTCCTTTCTATCCCCAGGGCTTGAACATGGGTTATGTAATAGATTTTTCATGAACCCCCACTGCTATTATATATTTAGACCAAATAGGTCCAATTCAAGATCTGCTAAGTACACTGAGCAGAGAGCAACCTCCTTTCAGCCTTCCAAGTATATCTCTGACACTAGCCACTTTTTGCTTTAGGAGGATCTTTACCTAGGTTTCTTACCTATTATCAAAGGTGGAATGTGTATTGCAGGTGTATCTTTTCTCCTGGGCTTTTTCTGCTCCAGTTCAGTGATTTGAGAGACTGGACTCACTCTCTCTCTCTGTGACTTCTCTGTGATACTGTACCTTTTCAGCAGATTATCAGATGAGTCTGAAAGTATGCCTGCAAGCAAGAAATAAAGAAAATGCTACTTTAGCCTATTTACATTGAAGAAACTTTCGCCTATGTAACTTTCCCAAAGACTACTCTAAAGTACAATAGCACAACTGATCTGCTGCATGATGTACCTACCCTCCATTTCTTTCAAATTAATTATATCCCATAGGCTCTAGAAAATGATGCTATCATTGGCCAGCTGGCTTCTGATTGTACAAAATGCACTAAATTACAGCCCATCAGAAATTGTGGAACAGATGGGTGTAATCTCCTATTCCAGAACCTTAGACATCTTACCACAGTAGCTTAATTACACAGATGATCAAGACGTTAGTTGGGAACAATGTGACCATACAGAAGTGGCTATTTTAACTAGTGAAACAATGTTTTCTTTATGATATGACAATTGCAGGAAGAAAATGCAGCTCTCCAGCCTCTGAGCTGCTCTTTCTAAGAGAGAATTGCTGATGGAAGATACAGTGAAAACTGAACAGAGTCAAATTCAATATCTGGATTACAAATACTGGAAAATCCCAGTTGCTTGGTTTTGACTTGAATTGTTGTAGATATACAGAGAAGCATACAAACAGTTACTAGCTAACTCCTCCATGTATGTGCAACATGGGAAGAAGAACTCAGTAATACAAGAGCACAGCTCTCTCCCTGGAGAGTATAAAAAGGAGTGCTTGTTAGCTTAGAGTGACAAACATTTATTCTCACTGCTGTTCTTGGATCATTAGGTTTCAGTGGCAGTCTCCTGCTTATTCTTCCTTTCTCCAGGTTGGTGGCATTTGGCTCTCAAACATCTATATTTGTGCCACAGCAGGCAGCATCCTACAAGGAGCCCCTTTGTTGCTGTGATGTTTCTGTCTTCCTGAAGCACCTACCCTTTGCCAGAGTCCCCATATCACATGAGCCCTGTGATTTCCAGGAGAAGCATCCTACAGTGGTTTGTGTGCTTCACTGGTCTACTCCCAGTCTCATTCCCATTCAGCCTCCCGCTGTGCACTGGATGTTAGTTTCACGAGAAAGTGCAGGGGCTGGACTTGATCCTTTCGGAATTTGGACCATATCCAATTGGGACATCTAGCATGGCTCAGCAGCTGCTAATAAATACACATCATTTCACACATAAATGTAACATCGTTTAGCAGCAAAACTGTGAGCTCCACAGGAGCATGTTTTTCAGAGCATGAACCTACCCACCTTGATATTTCCAAAAGTGAAAGCAAACCCTTCAGCTAACACGCAGTGTCTTTGAGAAAGTCAGACTCTGTTCACCTGCCTTCCCAGGTGCACATGCATGCAGCTGTGTTCCTGTCTGCATCCAAGGGGACATAACTGAATGAACATTCTATGGACTTTCACCCAGCTTCAGTCCCCAAAGATGAATTGGGATTTCAAAGTCAAGAGATTTACTGCTCACCTGTTAGAGGTGGTGGAGTGTGCCATGCTGGTGTATCTTTTCTCTTTGGCTTTTTTTGCTCCTGTTCAGTCTTCTGGGAAGCTGTGAGGGTTTTACCTTTTCTTGGTTTTTTTTTGAGGTCACAGCTCTTAATCAGCTGCTCTGAAAGATCTTCTGAAGGGAAAAAATATAATGGAAATTGAAACTTAGGGGAAGTAATAAACCAGATGGTGAAAATAAACACTTTGATAATAGTACTTTAATCCAAGTAAATTAAAATGCCCAGGAAGAAAAATCTCTTAAATATTTAGAAAGCCAACAAAAGAGGCCTCTGTGCCACGCTACATTGGAGTCAGGTGACTTAGGTGGGCCTTCTGTGTTGTTGGCAGTAGACATAAAACTGAGAGAGAGAGTTGTGGGCAGCTTGTGTGTTTACATGTCAGAGGGAAGTCTGCATTATTGTGTGCAGAGGTTCCATGGCCACCCCTGTTTCATCCAGTGGCAACTGTGTGGATTGTGTCTTCAAGAGTTACAAGGGCAGTTTTGTGAAGGAAAGTTTTACTTATATAGGGTCAGTCTGAGGTACTGTTAAAATGAGCCAGTTAGCCAGTATATTGTTCCCTTCAAGAGTTAGCTTTATTTCCAGAGGTACTGAGCAATTGGTATTTGCTCTTTATTTACGTAACATTATGCTGGATTTTTGTTTTTCCTTTGAAACAATCCTTTACTCAGATGACTCAGAGGGTCAACATGACTTTTTCTACAAGGGTCTGTATTTCTGGGTGTTTATGCAAGCTAAAAATACTGAAGATAGCTTGTTGTGGTAGTACATCCCCCTCCCTCAACTCCTCTTCAGGCCTGCTCTGCAATCTCTGAGCAGCTTCTCAAGCCTTAGTTGAATCAGCTGAGTGGTGAAGTGCCCCTTAACTGTGCCAGTTGGGTGGTGAAGCATCCATGACCATACTGGGTGCTCCTGTATGGTAAAGGTAGGAACTATTCTGACAATATCAGGAACATCAGCAGTCCGACCAAGGTGAGGAACAAAGGATAAGCAGTCATTCTTATTAGCCTTGGTAAGTAATTTACCTCAGTTGTAGCCCAACTGAAATGGTACTATTGTTAAGAGACCTTTTGAAAAAAATGAATTGTTGCCTGAGTGTAATAGTACTATTGTTACTGGACTTTTTGGGAAAAATCATCTTGTGACGCTACAAACAGCAGCACTAAGTAAGGCTGTTTGAGCTCTCCTGGAACACAGTGGGCCTCTGAGTGGGATGCCTCTTGGAGCTTGTCAACCCTCAAGTTTGCAATTCTTGAAAGACCGTCGCTGACAGCGAGGTCTAGGCAGATACCACTGCCACACATACATACTCCTTGAGGTGCAGTCCATGCCTGTTGAGAAACACCTAAGGGATTTGATATGAGTATTGCACTGAGCCTGAGGGGAATTTTTGATAAGTACCTTTACACTAGTAGATATAGATGTATACATTTTTTTTCGTGTGTTCATGCAAGCGAACAGATTATGGTATGAATGTTGTTATTTTGAGTATATAATTAACTCACTGCTATAATTGTAGCAAATCCTATAGAATTACTTTAAAAAATAATAAATTAGTCAATGATTAAGTGCTTTTGCACCCTTTTCTTATATCCATATGCTCTGCACCCTTACCCTCTTGCATCCCCAGTCTCCATGTAAATAATTCCAAATTGCTTCTAAACCAATTTAATTACGTATGCTTTGTCTACACAGTAAGTAATAGAATGAACCTTGCCACTTACCTTTGTTAAAGCTGAATTCTCATAAATTCATATTAAAACCTGCTTTTTGCCAATAACCTTGATGATGGTTCTTTAAGCATTTTAACCACTCATTTGTGAACCTCTCATTAGTATCATCACAGAAACCAATGCTTCAAATTCTTAAAAGCTACTTGTTTGCCTTCATCTGGGCTCCCCACACCCTTACCCAACCCCTGACTGCAGACTTGGATGCAAGCACGACTTTGTTCCAGACTCTCACACTATTTAAGGCAGCTGTTATGTCTGTGAGCCTGCAGGTAGATGTGGGAAGGATGGCCTCTGGGTTAAGGCCCTGGAGATGTGGGTTCTTTTTCTGGCCTTCATAGGCTTTCTTCATAGTCCTAATGAGGTCATTTGCCCTCCCACTGTTTCAGTTTCCCAACAGTAGAATGAAACTCCTTCTGTATGTACTTAAATAAGCAATTTTATGGACCAATTATGTTTGGCATACCAGCAGTTGTAAAAATGGTGTCTGTGGCTAGAAATGCCATGTAGCAGAGACAGAACTAGGATATCTTCCTTGCAGTACAAATAAACAAAATTCATAAAACCTGTGGTGAGACAATTGTTTACAAGGAAGTGAAATTGCGTTTGTGTTGCATTATTGTCACCGCAAAACTAACAACGAGCAAACAGATTTTTGTTTCTGGGTTTCTGAATCTTCAGGATAATTTTGCAAGATAAGAGTGAAATCATAGCACTTGAAGCACAGGTAAAGACCATGAATATGCAAAAAGCATATCTATCAAGCATGAAGTCTGGTATTCAGGAGTGTGGCAGAGCAACGACAACCCTGTAAAGTGTAAAAGTTGTGTGAAGTAGCTTCAAAAGGAAACTGATGATGAAGGAGAAAACATTTTTAGAAAGCTGTCCCAATGATGGCAAATGGAATGCTTGAAACCTTTTACTTAAATTGCATATGGAAAATATGGTCAGGGAAAGCTCAGCTATATCCTAGCTTTCAATTTACTGTGGTATAAATAAGAAACTGCTCTACTTTTTCTACCAGGGAAAAGATCAATGACTTTTTCCATTCTCCTCTTTAATTAGCTTCACTCTAGTGCTTCAGCTGATATTTATATGCAGGAAAAATGCTCTTTGTCTTTCCATCTGGCACTAGAAGTGTCAGCAGAAGGTGTAATCTATCTGTTTTCATGGGGGCTTAGTTGTATTGCTGGAGGGGAAAAATGGACACTGGACAGGACTTTATGATGTGAAGGCACCACCCCTCATTAGTGCAATGACATCATCAAATAACACTTACCTAAATGGTTACACTGTGAATCTTGCTTGTCCAGTCTGTCGTCTGGGATATCAAGTGGCTGAACACATTCTGTTGACATCATTGAAACAGGCTTTTTTCCTCCTTTAAAGATACTACATCACATAAAAAAAAAGAAAGCAGCAAGACATAAAACGGACATATTGGTGTTACCTAACAACTGATGAGGAGCTCTTGTCTTCCAGCAATCTGCGGACCTGATTTTTCACTCACACATGCTGTGATGGATTTATTCACTGCCTTGCTTACACACACAGCAACCTGTTTTTCCACCTACCTTGCTGTAAGCAACCCACACTAGCATGGATTTGTGCTACAGAAGAATACTGACTTTGAGCATACAGAAACTAATATCTCATACAGAAAGTGCTATCTCATACACGAAGTAAATGCTAGGGAATAGGATGTTTTGTTCTGGTTTTCTTCTCCATTTTTTCTCAACTGTAAACGAAGGATTATATTTGATGTTTATTATATGAACCAACTTTAATTATGAATTCTGTTGATTTAGTCTTGTAAGTCCAGCTCCACTAAGAGACCTCGCATACCCCAGAAGAACCAGGTGTAAAGTGCTGCCTCAGAAAGATGGCCAGTGCCCACAGACCCCAAAGCCATCATGAAATAAACTTACTCATGAAATAAACTTACTCATCACTTTGGTAAGAGCATGGGAACCCATTTCACACAGCTGTTTAAGTGTCCATACTCTGTAAGTCTCACTGGATTTCTGTTTGGGCTATTTTGTTCCCCTTTACTTATAGCTGCAGTGGGTGTTGAAGCCCATCCTCATCCATCCTTAACACCTGAGCTTCCCCAGCACCTTGCAAGCTGAGATTTGATCCTGGGGCTGCCACAGATGCCACCACAGAAAGAAGAAAATTAGACCATTTTTCACTGCTGATCATTTCTAAGGTTGCTTAGCAGAAACTCATCAGAGTGACAAAAGCAATGTTGAAGGGAAACAACCTTCAACCTGAAGGTGCAGTCCAAGTGATCTCAGTATCTGCCTTCATCCAGCAACAGCTGTGGTAGTTTCTTATTCACAACCTCTGTTCTCCATTTTCAGGGAATAAGAGCAGACAGTGACTTGCTTGTAAGGAGGAGAAAAGCAATGAGGAAAAGAAAAAAACTGGAGACATTATGACTAATAGATGAAAGACAAGTAATTGGGAAAAAATAAAGGAAGGGGAGGGAGAGAAGGAAAGGCAAATAAGAGAGAAAGGTAAAAAAAAGGCAGCTGGAGAATAACAGTGAAAAGGAGGATGGGCAAATCGAAGACTAAACTATGGGAGTTTGGTTTTATCTTGCTGCAGGAAAAGAAATTACCTTATTATTTCTCTGTAAATTGCAATGGTTTTTTGCTGACAAGAAACAGAACAGTAGGAGAGTTAGTCTCATTTCCATGACTAAACTTGCATCTATGTATAGAACAATTAACCCTTGAGCAAAATCCAGTCACAGAAATATTTGTACAAGAAAGTCGGAAAGGTTGCACTGATGTAGTTCTTCAGAGGATGGAAACACGTGTCTTAAATGCCAGTGACTTAAAAATAAAGGGAGTAACACTGCCTGGCAGCGTCAAATTTGACTCAACTCGTCAACATCAAAAGTTGACGTTGACTGATACTGTACACATGGGATTAATTCCCTTACGTTTCACTATTTAAAATTAACAAAAATTTGTAATATTCTGCAAATTATTAAAACCTTACAGAATCAGGCCTAGATAAAGGATTTGACCTCCAGATGTTCACTGTAGAACTGTCCCAGTCCAGCCTCACATCTGTGCTGAAGTGTTATACTGTCTGAAGGCTCATTTGCCTTCACTGCAAGAAAAATCCTCCACTTGGGAAGACCCTACAGAAAGAAATCTTTGAAGGCACCTTAACATGGTATGGTTGTTCTGTTTATTCACTGTATAAATAAGCTATAGCTAAGGTTTAAAATGAAGCAGACATAATTTTATTTAATACAGAACTTATTATCTGGCCATATGAAGGCCTGCACTACATTTTTTGATTTGAGGAAGTTTTATTCTTCAATTCCATTTGATTTTTTTAGATTTGATTAGGACATGCTGGCTAAATATTACGACTGTAGGTAAAATGTTCTTTTCTGAAGAATACCCTATTTACAAGGTTTTCAGTAAAACCAGGGATATCATTTCAGACACTGTGGACATTTTGGTTTTTAACAGGTTTGAGGCAAAAAAAGGCTGAGGATAGATAGCAAAATTTAAATGTAAAATTGGGAGTAAGTTATATTTGCTGGAAATGGCTTATAAAATATAGTTAAATTTGGTTATATTTCAATTAGTTGCTCATTGAATTATTTCACTTAATAGAGATTAAGCTTTGTAAAGAGACAATATAGGATTGGTATATGCAGATTATTGAGAGAATTGCTTCATTATTTCTTCTTAATATGGTAGTTTGAAAAATATTATTCTAAAATACATCTCTTAGATCTGTGTTCATATTTTCATAGTCACACATGCCAAACCCTTGGCATCTTCGGTGCTTTAAAATGTTTTACAGGCTAACTTCTGACACTCCTCTTCCTTTTCTTTTCTAAGTCTACCCTGAAGGCAGCATTGTCTTGCTTACAAAAGTGTTTCTGCAATGCACTTTGTGACAGTCTGTGTGACAAAAGAATAAAAAGATAAAAATTACCAAAATATATAATGGATTTTGGTATCTTGGGTGTATATACATTGTGTACGACGTATGAATCTGTGAGTGCTGTTACATCCTGTCACCATGGATTACACACAGAGCTCTCCTTCAAAGGAAAGTTGCTGTATGAGCATTGTAATGGTGCTTTCCCAAACCACTAAAATCAATTCCTGCCACTAAGGAAACAGATTCCCCAGTAACATTTTATGTGGGAAGGTAGCCTGCTATGGGGACTGTATGAAGTCATTAACATGGCTTTACAAATTGAAGCAAGTTCTCAGATTTTCATGCATTAAGTGCAACACTTTTCCTAGTGTTCACATTAGCACAGTTTGCACTCTCTGCTTGCCATCAGTCACCTTGGTAGCAAATGCTTGCTATTCATGTGATGAATTCAGGTGGTTTTTTTCTTGCACTCTGTTATGTCTCTTGACATAATGATCCACATTCATCCTTTGTGCATCTGCAATGGTTACATCGGAGGTCTAATTCACACTCAGTAGAAGATACTTCCTGAGATGATATAGATTTTTCTATATGATTTAGGATTTAGTTGTCATTTGGCCAGAGACCTTGGTACAATGCAGCTAGGCTGTACTGCCCTCTGCAGAGATATGTGCCTAAATGAGTCACCTCAAGTCTCTTATTTCTGGGAAAAGAGAGAGCTGATAGACACCTGGAATGCTTTCCTGAAAGTTGAGGCAAGTTCTAGCTTTGCCTACATAGTTCTGAGTTGCTCCTTGTTAGAACTTTTGGCATTAGATCAGATTGGCTCTACTTACAAACAGAGGAGGGCAATGAATGATAAGGCAGACTGAAAAGTGCAGGTATTACTAAAAGCTACTTCAGCTTCCTGTGAATGAGGTCTCATGCTGAATCACTGTCATATAACAGCATGACTCCTTTGGGCATACACACTTATAAGACATGGTGATTCAGATGAAAACTATCTGAACTTCTCACTTTCTGGATATCAGTTTTGGATTTTTATATAGCTTAAAGCACATACTAAAATTTTTTCAAAATTCTCAGTTGCTGTACCTGCTTGATTAAAGTGCCCAAACAAAGCTATCCTATTACTCACTAACATAGTCCTAAAACACTCAAATATTTGCAAATAATAGGACTACTCCCTTTCCTTAAATTTTTGGTTTCCATAACAAAGTTCACCAATGCAGACAGTTCCAGGCTTCAATTAGGTAAAAATATTTCACTAGAGACAGATAAAGAAACGTGTTTTGGTTTACTATTTTAATGCACAATTGGCTTAATGTAGATGTTTGTCACAAGTAATCAGCCTAGAGTTTAGGGAATACTCAGTACACCTACTCTCACATAACATGATGGAAATCTTTCAAGGCCATCCGATAATGTGACATTTAAACCAACTTAAAATGAAATCTCACGAGAAAAACCTACCTTGTAAGATAGAAAACTAAAGCTTTGAGAACAAAACTAATGGGCTGGACTTATTTTTCATTTGATCTTGAACTAGGCACGGAAATGGCTTGGGGGGAAAATCTCCATTTCTTGTCTTCTCTTAGGGTTTGAAGGGTTGTAGGGGCTATGCAACTACATGGAATTACATACCTATGGATAGTTGTATGTAGTCTGAAGGGGCAATGCAGTTCTCAAGTGAGTCACCCATAGGTGATCATTCTTACCTATAAGATGGAGAAATGAAGTTCTGATACGCAATTCTTATAGAAGTTTACAGGGGTTATGTCGGCATCAGTGTCAATACTCCTCACCATTGTACATTAAGGCTTGTCATTTCTTTGTATATTGAATATTTAGAATTTCTGATCTGGCCCTTTATAAGGTATCCACAACCTGTGCTTCTGAAGACTTCAGTAGACCATCTGGCGCATGTGGTATTGTATGTGGATGTTTTTCCTTGTTCAGGAGAGTATTTTGTTTCCACCATTGACAAAATTCTGAAGAAAAGCATGCTAATTTACAGAGTATGCATAATTATTTAAAAAAACCACTGGCATGTTGACAGGGATGCTACAAAAATAAAAGTACTTTTGAGAGCATCCTTGTTGAGTGACAGCAGTCAATCTGAATTTAATAAGTTCATTTTGATAGTTGGCAATAATGTTGCCACAGAAGCCTGTTTGGCCCTGTTTACTTATCTTCTGAAGCCAGAGCAATTTCTAAGAACATAGAGAGAAGCAGAGGCAGAAACAGAGGCAGCTAGGGTCCTGGGGTAGTACTGTGTGCACACTTGTTCGTCCACATTCTCATAGGCAGGGCCTGGTCTTGCTGCTGCTAGTGTACTCAATAGCTGGAAATGGAAGTATGTAGGAGTATCTTACAGGCTGCTGCCAAATGCAGACACAAGGCAGAGGCTGGACTTCATTAGTTACAGTCCAGCCTGGACAAAAAGCAACATTTTGCTGCCCTGCCCAAAGAGCTGCTCTGGCCATGAGGGTTTGCTCTTTAAGACTGGTGCCTTTTTTCCCACCAAGCATGCACTTACAGTTTCCTGGGGGGTTTTGATTATTAAATTATTTTCAATTGGTTTGCCCCTTCCTGTCTTGTTGCAATGAGCACATGAGCAAGCAGGGACAGGCAGGCTTCCAGCATCCTTACCTGCTCCTTCTTCCCTGCATCCCTAAACCTATAAGGGAGGCAGAGAGAGAGACCTGTCATTCCTGCTGTAGCATGCCCTCTGTGGAGGGCTCTGTAGTGTGAGTAGGCCCCTTATTTGCTTGAAGTCATTTACAAATGCATAAAGAAGGAATAAGATATTGGATGAAGCCATCTTGCACACACCTGCCCTATACAGAAATCATGTGAAACAGGAGTCAAGGAGAATGGTACAACATCTGGCTGCATTTGGCTTCTTCTATCTTCACTCAGCAGGCAGCCTTGGTACCTTTATCAGAAAATATGCACCTTCACCCATACCCCATCCTATCCCAGCCCCATTACAACTGCTTCCTGGCAAATCATGTGAATAAAGCAAGATTACAGTGGTCAGAGTAGAAAGTCCTGCAAGTAGAAATTCTCACTGTTACTGCTCTGCAATCCAAACCTTTAATTACAAGTTTTACTATCTGTTTAACACTACTCTGTTGGAGTGATGCCTTCCAGGGTACAGAAGACAGCTTCATGCTAATGCACAGAGTTTCTTCTTCAGTTATTTAGGCACTAGGCTGCTCTCCACAGGCATATAGTCAGATTACTCTGATTTTTACTTTTATAAAGCATATTTAAATCTTCTTAGCAAATACTTAGATATTTGAAAACCTGGTCTGAGTGCCTCCTTCTACCCAAAACTTTTCCTACTAATAATAGCATGGATGGAGAAGTACCACAGAATTGTCTGGGAGCAGTTTCTTCTCACAGACAGTGTGCTTCTGGATGCTATTTCAAAAACCCTGGCTGGTTTGTGGACTGATTCCCACTTCTAGCCATAAACTTGTAAAATAAATAAAAATATTTATTCGTTTCATTGAAAAAATGTGAGATACATTTGCACAGGTTCTGGTCACAAAGTTTTTGTCTTTGGAGATAATAAAAAATAAAAAGTCTTCCCGAAATTTTCCTTGAGGTACAAATTAACCCCTTGCACATGCCAGACTTAGTAATGAGATAAGAAGCCTCTATACCAGTTCCCACTTTGCTGACTTGCATTTTCTGGTGGTGAACTGTCCCAGCAGTTGAAGTTAGTGCTTTACTTTTCTCTAAAACACTCTCCTACCCATTGCCCTAGCCATAAATTCCAGACTCAGTTTGGTCATACCCCAACTTTCCCCATATGGGATCATTCCCAGCCCATTCCCTATGCAGCAGGGACTCTGTGCTTTCCTGCTTGTCCCCAGAGGTGATAAGGCAACTTGCTGGTGGTGGCTGCTAAAAAAAAACCCAAAACAAACAAACAAATCCACATGCCCCCTCAAATAAAAAAAAAAAAAAAAAAAAAAAAAAAGAAAAAGAAAAAGTAAATCCAATCCAGAAGCCACCAGTCGGGAGGAAAACGTGTGGCTGCAGTACTTACTGAGTGATGTGAGGTAGTAGGGAAGGTGCAGTTTGTCGTCAGGGCTCACTGGAGGATCTTTCTGGACTGGGTCTGCAGCTGATGCTCTTGCCTGTCTTACCCAGGGATAAGTGGGAGCTGTCACTATGGCAACGCTGCACTCAGGCGTCCTCCTGGAGGCTAGGGAACAGCACCATCACTCTCTGCCTCACCAGCAGATTCTAATCCTGTTTCCTTCCTCTTCCATAAGTTGCAGAGGCCGAAGGAGAGGCAACAAGATGCAAGGGAGACCAGAAGTACCTCAAGGCTGAGGCATCATTCCTGCCAGATGACCAAGAGCCACAGATGCTGATGCTCTCAAAGGAGCAAGGGAGGATGTGAAAGCTTTGTCACAGAGAGCCAAAAGGTGAGCTGCAGCTGCTGTGTCTAGAGCTGCAAAGAAAATCACAAGGGGAGGGAGTAAGGCTGATACCATCAGGGACCCAGGGGAGAGTTGAGAATAAAAGTGAAGCAAGAAGGCAGGGCACACATCCAGGAGCAGCACCATAAGTATAGAAACTGATGGACACTGTCTCCAGCACTGAGGTTCAGTGATTACTGCATTTTTTTGTGTATATATCTAGCCACAACCGATTATACAAGCATGGTGTTTATGGGGCCAGGCAGGGAGTCTTCCAGTTGTTTGCCAGCAGAGACCAGTCTCTCTTATTTTAGCCCATGCCTTTGGATGGAACTGTTGCTTCAGCTGAGGGAAAGAAATAAAAACTTGTCTGACATTGGAAAAGCTCAGGAAGAAATACTCCACTCAGTGGTGGGACTGTGAACTGCCCCTCTCTTAGTACTCATTTGCAACAAAAATGCCTTTGTCTAAAACTCTGAGGGCTCATAGTTGCAGTTATCTTTTCTTTTCCCCCACTCAGTGACTGCAATTCAAAAGCACCAGTGTGCACGGCATACTTTCTTTCATAAACGGTATATTGGACAGAAAGCCCAAAGGGGCAAAGTGCTAATTGCCAGCCCTGCAAACTGTGCTACACCCTTGGATCCTTTATGTATCCTATATGGTTCTACAAAATTCCAAGCATGTTAAATGCTCTAAAGGCACCACCTGAAAGAACTGTGAGCTTTCTTCATTGATGCCTGGGAGAGACAAGTACATTCATTACTTCGCAAAGTGTAAGTCACCTGTGCTTATGTGTCTTAGCGGCCCACCTTTAAAAGCAAGTTCATAAACGCTTA
Organism: Corvus cornix cornix; assembly: GCF_000738735.6. Classification (NCBI taxonomy): domain Eukaryota; kingdom Metazoa; phylum Chordata; class Aves; order Passeriformes; family Corvidae; genus Corvus; species Corvus cornix. Next base: position 22,358,121 of record NC_046333.1, read on the forward strand.
AATTATTCCTGAAAAAATGGAGCAGAGGCTCCTAAGAATTTTTTCTGAAGACTAATATTTCTCAATTAAAAAAAAACCCAAAACAAACCAAAAACCCCCAACCCCCCCAAACCTCTAAACTCCTCAAACCACACAAACTCCAGCCTAACTTTTTATGAGTTGCCCACCTCCATCATTGTCCAGACCTCTCTGTTGCAGTGAATTTTCAATTAAAAACCCTCTAATCTTCACTGAAATGTCTTTTACTTAGAAACACAATTATTTCATATTTTTCTTTGAAGTCAGAAAATCAGAATGAGGTGAATGAAATGAAGTGGTCAAATCAGAAATATGTTTTGAAACTCAGCTGAAGATTGCCTTTTTATTGTCCCGATTGAAAAAGTCAGTCACCCATTTATAGCACTAAAGAATTCCCTGAGGACAAGAAAACAATTTCCTATTCTAGCCACCAGATCCCAAGGTTGCTTTGGGAATATTAAAAGATAGGTTTACTCAAAAGGAAAGCAGCCTATCAGCTATCTCAGCAAGATTACACATCCAACCCATGTCACCTTTTAGATTTTTTAGCTGTCATGATGCCATGAAGCATTTAACTGCAGGAGCAGATTTATCCCAGTCTCTACAGGATGTCTGTCACATTATCAGTGTGATGGAGGATTTACTGTCAGATGTGGTCTTTAAAATGTTTACAGTTGTCCTGTTTGTGAGAGGGTTGGAACTCCTGCCAGCTTTCTAATCTTTTCTGTTCAGTTATTTCACAAACACAAGCTGAAAAATAGTCCTCTTCACACATACACAAGTACTCCCATCCTGGGAAAAGCAGTTCTTGGAGAACTACTCATGTGATTAAAGATAAGAACAAGTCTAAAAGTTTCCATGCTAGTGCTTTAGAAGACAAGTGATGCAGCTTTGACAGATAGGAAAGTAGGAGAAGATCTAACAAAAAATTCAGGTAAATACAATACATACACATATATACACACACACACACATGCACATATGTACATATATGCATGCATGTATGTATATATAACTATTACCTTACTGTGCATTTGTTATTGGTCATGGGTGTGGAACAGAGCAGCTAATGCTGCCTGCAGAGGCTAGAATGAGTCTGCTGGAAAGGAAAGAACCAAGAACACTAGAGATCACCAGGTAAGTCATATCACAGTAGCTTCCCATACAAAGCCCTGTCTTTAAAGAGGTAAAGGTGAGCATGATTATCAGTACCAGGAAGGCCTGTTGCCTTAAAGATGACATAGCTGTCACCTCTGTATGTTCCATATCTACTGCAGATGGCTATGAAAATCTTATAAAACTAGTATACTAGTAACCTTGTATACAAGCCAAAACACACGTACCACTGTGGTTCTGTGGGGGTTTGTTACATTAAGTTTACATTAAGGTTTCTTCAGATTTTACTTTCAACCCTGGCACTACTTTCAAATTAAATAAGAGGTGCTGACAAGGTGAAAGTAAAGTGTTATTTTATTTTAACAGATCTTAGGCAAACAAAAACTCTTAATGTTTCAGCCTCAATTCACCTCTCTTTGCAGTAGCATGTGGTTACATCCAATATAATACTCACTTCAGGTAAGAAAACTCAGGGCTCACACTCTCCTGATAGGCTTAAGCCCACCCTCAGCCTGTGCTCTTATTGTGTGTGAAAGTGTACTGTGCCATGAATAAAGTTTGTTCCAGGTTTATTCTAACTCCTAAGCTGCTGCATGCATGTTCATGCCTAAAGTAAATTTATATGTGGAAAATAAGGGAATTGTACCTTGTAAGGACCAATTTATTAATTTAGTCCCTTTATAAATGTTGTCATAGATATAAAACAGACTGCAGTTGATTAAATACTTTGTAGCCACAACAGTTTGATCAATAGGTCAATGGGCTGTGCTGGATTTTTAATCAAACAGATTGCCTGATTGTACAGTCAGCACTTGTCTTTGGTAGTTTCCCTTTAAGTTGTGGAGGTTAAAAGTGCAGAAGACCTGAACCTGCACTCAATGCACCTCACTTTTCAGACTTACTATTATAAACATTTACATTTCCCCCTATATGAAATTGTATATGCATATAGGGACATAAGTTGCGTTTATCACAGACACAAACATAAATATATGTCATATTTTTGAAACAGAAGGCTTGATGAAAATCAGTGCCACATCCTGAAAAACAGCATATTTGTCCCAGGTCCAAGAGGGAAATAATTTGTGTTTATTGTACTGTTGAGTAAAGCCTTTAAGGCTGGAACACTCTAAGGCTCAGAGGAGTCTGGGATTTGTATCTACCCTCAAAGATGACTCTCATGCAAATGTCTCTCCTGCTGCCCCTACAAAGGCTTAGGAGCATTACAAAGGAAACCTAAAAGTCTGGAAGACAATAGCCCCATTTAGAGTGGCAAAGGAAATTTCTATGTCAAGAATCAGGGTCATGCCCAGATTCCTTGTGCAAAGCCAAGGAGAAAAACTATCACTCAATTGACATGAAAATTATTATAGGTTAACTTGTGCTTTAAATTTAGATTTAAAAATTAACATTTTCTGGTATATCTAGTTTATAACAAAGTCTTCCTTCTTATTTCAGTAGAAGCAACCCAGGAGAAAACATGGAAGGAAAAAGATGTGGCTTTTCATGAGGGAGAAAGATTTTCAAGTTTCGTGCTTGTAAAGACTCCAGTGCACAATTTTCATTACTCTTTATGTCAGAGGGCTTTGGGAGAGTTAATTTTAGGGAAAGACAGATGTAAAATCCAGCAAATGGCAGATGGTAGTGAAAAATTATATTCCAGGGAGACTCAGAACAAAGCAGTAGAAGATGACCTCTGACCCATGTAATTTGTGCTTCTCCTTATATCCATCACTCTTATGCAGCATGGAGCAAGGTGGGAACTGGGATGAGGTTAAAGCTGGCCTTTACCTCCTAGATAAGTCTCTCTCCCTCCCTTTCCAGGGTCATTAGATCTGTAGAATTGCTCCTTTTCCTGGAGTTGAAGTTTCTCACTCAAAATTCTTGCTCTGGTTAATTATGTGCTGAACCAGTGTCTTTCCTGTGTATGGATACAAAGGGGTTTTCCTGCTAAAACACTGTAGACTTGTCAAGATTACATAATTTCCAACTCTACGTTCAAGGATCTTTTAAAATAGTATTACAGTCCTCCTGCACTTGGAGCTTATATTATTAGACAGCTTCTAAAACACTACTGTGTTCACTCCCCTTTTTAACACCCTCCACAATGTCTGCTTTATTTTATTAGACTGAGAACCTGGAAAGAAAACAACTTCTCTGACTGGAAATTACACATATGACTGTGAGAAACATCAGTGCCTACAACATAAGCCTATCCCACAGATTAGAGACAGAGACTCATTGGTAAGCTTGGGCTGTCCCTCAGCCTTTTTGTGCCTTGCAGCAGGATGGCGAGAATTGTAGATGTCTGACACAGCCTATGAACTTCCCTGGCAAAGAATATTTCTGCATGTGTAATCCAATAAACTATTAAAAGAGGAATAAACTAGACTTGCTTGAAACCACACCAAAAGTCTATCGACACAGGGCATGAAACAAAGAAGCAAGGAGCAGAGTGATCCACATAAGAGGGTTTTCAAAGAAACTCAGGGAAGGTGAATACTGGCTCCTCTCAACTTCCCTGAGTTTCCAGTTTACTGCAAGCATCTTGAAAAATCCTTACTCACTCTCTGTTCTTCACATTACAGCAGCACCACAAACATTTTGGCAGTTACTGCCCTGCCATGCAATGAAACTGCACTGCTGTGCTAACAAAATTCCAGTTTGTGGGTGACTCGGGTCTTGAGAAGAGAATATGGCTGATTTTTTCAGCATTGCTCAGTTAGTGGCAAGCTGTAAGCTTTGCATTTTTCAGCACTTGCCCTCTGTAGGAAGGGACAAGAGCATACCTTTCCATCCCCTGAGGTGTTTGGTTTTTTCCTTACAGCTTGAGAAAAAGAATTACGGTCTGAAAAATTCAGTAGATGAAAAACTGTAATAGGTTAATTGCTGCTGGCTAGAGAATATAGAGGATGAGAGTCCAAGGGAGCAGTCTTCTACATGTCATGGCCTTGTTACTTCATTCTGGGTATCATCATTGACTACTGTGGTCAACTGGCTGGCCAATCAGAGCCATGATAGCCATCATGCAGCCCTGATTTCTGAGGAGAGTAGCTCCTCAGAAAGCTGTGTGAAGAACTGAGGGGAAAACAAGGGGATATTGCAACCCGTGCTGGATCCTGAGAAATCTTAGCTAGCCCAGAGGACAGCACTGGTGGATTCAACAGTGGTGGCAGTCATACAGGGCTTTTGCCCTTGTCTTCATCCTACATCCCTAGATTTCAGACTGATGCTCCAGCCCATACAGCAAAATTGAGAGAAGGAGGAAGTGTACTTGTTGGGGAGGATGAAAGTTTGGTAAGGTATGTAGGCTTGGCAGAAAGGTCTGTGAATGTAGAAGCTGGGGATGAGGTAGAAATGAAAGCAAGTTTTGATATAGAATAAAAGATGTTTTGCTGAAACAGTGATCGCTGAGTAACTGAGAAGGCAAAGGTTGGAGATGAGTTGGAAGGAGATTTTAGGAGCAGGACAAAGGTATGTGATTACAAAGACATGTTTTTCACCAAGTAAATAAGCCTCAAGAAGAGCATAAGTAAATAGAAAACGTGTCTTTACCAAAAAGAAAGATATGGCAGGCAAACAAGAAATGTTGATGTAGCAAGAAGAAGAAAGGTCTGAGAATTTTCCACTGTAAGCTTAAATTGTAACTTACTCTTGTGATTGGATAATAATGACTGTAATATGGTGATGGTAGTAGCTATGATAGGCTATAGGCAAATGTAAAGGTATTGTGTATGGTGCTTATTGGTTGTTATGTGTTAAGATATTCTGCAAAGAAAAGTATCTAATGCTTTGTAACTTGAACAGAAAGTGGCTTCAGGTATGCCTACAGCTGGAGCTGGCAGCTGTAGGGCTGGCTCTGGATACCCACTCCCTGAAATGCTGTAACTTCGCCTATGCAATAAACAGCTTTCAAGAGAGCCGCCTGAAGTCCAGACATCCTTCGTGAAACTTTCTCCTATAGTACTAGTGGTCCTTGCTTGGTTCCTATTGCTAAGCAGATTACTGCCTGCTATTCAGAGCAGGATGGTGTCCTCTGTCTCAGACCATCTCTTCCATTACAGGTGATGGTGCAAAGTAGATAATGCAAAGTATTTCTAAGGGGAAGAAGAACCCCTCCATTGGGTGGAATTTGAAACCAAGTCTAAAATGCCCCTAATTTCACTGCCTTCATTTCAAGCTTGCACTTGTAATAGCAAAAAGCTGTATTAGTCTTTAGCATTTTATCTTTTTTTTCTACAATTTCAATAGAACTGGGCCCACTGGAGGTTTGACAGCAAGCTGTTGAGCCCAGCATGGGCACATTACACTTCATTCATTCAAGACATACAAGCTCTGCTTCATGTGGGGTTTGTGTAAATACTTGCACAGATTCCTTATCTGCAGAAGCTTGCTCCTAGGAAGTTGTAAAGCTCATTAAAATAGCAGACAGAAAATTGTTCTACAATTTTCATTTCAATTATTATAGAGTGCACAACATACTAAATCTACTGCAGTTTAAGACAAAACTTCTACTGGTTTAATAGGGCCAAGATGTCACAAAGTTAATTCCCTAACACAGCATAAAAACCGGAAACTGTCCCAGAACAGTGACTTCAATGGAGTCTGGACTTCAGGAATTTAAATTCTCAGTTGGTTCAGACAGGCAAATCTTGTGCCTTAGCAGACAGATCTAATGACACAGTCATTAGAATAAGAAACATTGCCACGATACATAGAAAATGTGCTTGATTAACCAGCTAATGTGATACTTTTCCTGTTGTACACATAGAGTTTGGACATCACCAGGATAAACCAGGTAACTTTTCTTTCTCTAAAGGCAGTCACATACATTTTCAACTTCAGCAGTACTATTCTGACCCACACGGCATTGAAGAAATATCTTCTCTGAAGTAGTATCATAGTCAAAAGTGACTATTTGGGTGATGTGGAGGGAACGGGGCCAGGGTAATGTCATAGAGAGGAACGTTCATGAAGCTGATATGCAGGTGTTGGTATCTATTTCAGTTACGTTAATAAAGACTGCTTCAATTCAAGCAGTGCCCAACCATAAAGTGCCTCTGACTGTCGTTTAATTAAATGCTTGTTCTTTGGTTAGGTTATTTGAATACCTAATCTGTGATGAAACAGCAGAACAATAACTGCTGATATCAGGAAATTTTGAAGAGGCAAATGAGATCTGCCTCTCTTTTCTAATGGTCCAGTGAGACCACAGTGGATTTACTTTTCTTTGCCAAGGCCAGGAAATTATTAATATGAAACATGAAAGAAAAGGCAGACATATCTTTCAACAAGTTGGTTTTGAAAGCAAGTTTGTTACCAAAAATTCGGTAAAATTAAAAACTCCTTAAACACTAATGTAGCATTAAGAAGCAGGCATTCTTTATTCAGCCAGATGCACAGCAGGATAGCTCCTCCCAAAAGCGATGCATGCTGGGTACAGGAAAGTTTCTCTTTATACACTGAATTTTACATACATATTTGTTGATTGTCCTGGACTAAATATACATATGATAATATTTCCCCAAAATCATTAACTTACTTCCCTTCCCCTTTACGCATGCATTCTTCTGTCCTGGGGGTCTCTCTGGTGGTCTCTGGTGGTTGGGGGCCCCAGTGTTCTGGTTGACTCATCTCACTGAGATGGCAGGGCAGTTGGGCTGGTGAACTTCCAGTTATCTTTGTTACACCATGGGCATTGTGCAGTTCCATAGGCCAGTGGTTTTGGAGAACAAGTGTTGGGTTAGCTCACCAGGTGTAGGCCATTTATCATCTGGTAACAAGTGGAACTGAACCCTCTCTTCATTACATAAAGTCTTATTCATCAAAAGTATGATTCCTGTTAAAACCAAACATGATGAATTTCAGCCACAAGCAAACCTCAGTGAGGATCGTGTAGAAGAGTAATACCGGGGTACCCACTTTCTACAGCCACTGTCACAAATGCTCTTATATATGCAGAAGGGGGACCAAAGACATTGTGAAAGCAGCAGTGTGGGTCCCTGCTGAAGATGCTCTGGTGAAAGTAAATCCAGCTGTTCAGTTAAAGATCTGGATGCACTTAAAAACTGCAAATAAATGCTGCAGGTGCATTTCTGTAAAGCAAGGAGGGAGGAGAAGAGCCTGTTGTCCTCCTTGCTCCATCTGCTGCCCTCCTCTGGAATAGTACTTCTATGGCTTCTCCATTACAGCAGCACAAGAAGAGGAGAGGATGGTGTTAAAAAGATGCAGTGGGGAAGGGTGGACATATGCCAGTGTGTGTTCCACTTAATATTAAATTATTTATGTAAAGTGAAACAGCTTCATCCATTTAGACAGCTTGCATTCATCCTGTGACACTACACAATCCTGTCTGTAAAATATAAACAGATTTGGTTTGGGATTTGCTGGAGATGGTATGCATAGAATGGAGATGGAACTCCATTTCCTGGGGCCCCTAGGAGCAAAAAAAAAAGAATGTCTCTCTCCATTTCACACCTTTTTTTTTTTTTAATTTTTAATTTTATTATTTCTAATGATCTACAACCTACTTCAGAGCCAGGCTTTCTGAACACAAATGCTAAGCAGGCAGGGCTGACCGCTATTTTCTGAGCAGCAATATTTGTTCCCCCTCTTCAGCCAGCACAGGCATTTCTCCATTTGGTACAGGCAATCCATTTCCTTAATCAGCATGGGGAGATACAGGAAATCAACCCCATGAGGTAAGTCATCTGCTGTGAATTTGACTCTGTGCATCTGACTTGAGTAATTTATTGCCTCTTGTGGGATAGCACATGGGTAGTTAAGGCAGCTGGTGTGGGGTCAGTAGCTCTGACCCAGGAAGCTGTGACTGGTCCAGAGAGATGGTCCCATGGAGGATCTTCTTCCTGGGTCCCGGTGTCTTCCCTCAGCTGCTAGCCAGAGTGCCCGTGCAGAGAAGCTATCAGCTCTTAGTGATTTTCCGCTTGTGATTCCACCTCTTGCTCTGCTGGGCAGTCTCCAGGCCAGACCAGGGAGAGAGACGAGAGACCCGTATAGCAGTTCTGCACGAGGTAGCTTTATTAGTCCATAGCCAGCAAAGGGGAGGACACTGATGGGCTTCTCTCTGCCCTCACAGGGGTAGAGGGCTAGCTTTTATAGGGATACAGGGAGTGGGTGTCAGAGGGTAAAGGCCAATGGGTTACAAAGGATATGCATAGGGTCTCCCAGAGGATTCTGGGTCTGTCTTTTTCTCACTGTAGCTGAAAAGTGGTTGCCTTTCCAGGGAGTCCTGCTGGGAGGTTAAGCAATCTCCTTTTCTCAGCAGGCTTTCCCTCCAGGGCAGGGGCTGGGCATACCCCACAGGTAGTTGCTATAACCTGCACACAGGAATGCACAAAACAGACTTCAAAGTAGCTTCTTGCTCTAACTTAGCTGGGCGGATTTCTGCCAGCAGTAGTAGAAAAAGCCAACAAAATTATTTTAGTTGTAAAAGCTAAGAGCTTTTCTGTACTTCTACAGGGAGCATATGTATTGATTAAGATAAATGCTAAAGAGGACTCTAATACCAGAAATAAATACTCAGAATTTGTAAAAATTTGCAAATCCATTTCCCTCCTTTCTAAGTATTTTTTATTCATTACACATAAAATTTACAGTAGTCTTACATGGTGCATCAGCACTGGAAAGATACTAGCAATCCCTTATTTTACGTAAAAGGACTTGATTTTAGCCAGAAGGGGAATGGAGGATTAATTTTGCTAATTAGTTCTGAAAATCGTTCACTTGTACAATCACTGACTCTTTTGGGACTTAATGGGCAGTGTGAAAGCAATGCTACATCATTCTTCTTAAATCTTCACAGGATTCAGAAGGGGCCAGATATGAAAATTCATCTGGCCACATCTATGTCATGGGTGGTCTGGTTATGGGCACCTCTTCTTTATGCCTTAGCAAAGTATAAATAACAAAGTCATGATTGAGAACACCAGGACTTCTTCCATCTCATAAAATTAGGAAGAGGGAATAGTTTTGTTAGTTGTTTAATTGCAGCTGCTTAATTAGTGTTTACAGTATCTCTCCTTGAAAATAGCCATGTGTATTTCATTCCCTACTTGCTTGTTTAATTTAATTAAATCAATTGTTGCACACCTGTTTCCACTTATCTAAAACAAGCACTATCTGCAGCATATCAAATATGAAGTAACATTGAAAGTAATTAATATTTATCCTTGAAATGTTTCTTTTGGAATGGTATTATTAAGAACCCAAGCTATAAAAATAATCAGACACCAAGTTTATACTTTAAAACCCCAATAGATGCATAACCTTCTTTTGAACAGTACAGGCAGATTTGAACAGGCACAAGAACAAGTAAGACATCTAGAAAACTTCATAGGAGATTGCAGAAAAACCTTTTCTTTCCCTGAAAACTGATGCTCTGTTAATGAATGCTCTGTTAATGAATGCTGGGAAGAAACAGCTTCAGAGGATTGCTAACAGGTATTTCTTAAGCTGTAACAAGGAGAGAGATTTTAATCTTTGATGGACCTTTTGCCCAAGAACATATAAACCTGTATATCACTTACATTCCTAATAAGATGTAGAGCAACACAACTAAGTAAGTTCCTAGACTTCCTACTTACTGGGAAGATCTTGAACAAGGCTCAAAACCATAAGGCAATTAAAAAAATACCAGACATACATTCCCTACTCCCCTGTCCGCCACCCTTTTTCCAATTACTGATCTTTGTGGGGGACTTTAACTACCCTGACATCTGCTGGAGAAGAAACACAGAGAAGCACAGTCTAGGACATTCCTGGCAAGCACTGATGACAACTTCCTGACAGACGTACTGAAGACCCCAGAAGGAATGGTGTGCTGCTTGACCTTATACTAACAAACAGGAAAGGCCTTGCTGGAAGTTGTAGGCATGTGGTGGTCAGCCTCTTCTCCCAGGCAGCTAGCAATAGGACAAGAGATCATAGTCTTAAGCTGTGCAAGGGGAGGTTTAGGTCGAACATTAGGAAGAATTTTTTCACAGAAAGAGTGATGAAATATTGGAATGAGTTGGAATGAGGGAGGTGGTGGAGGTGTTTAAGGAAAGACATGATTTAGTCGACATGGTGTTCGGTCATAGATTTGACTTGATGATCTCAGACGTCTTTTTCAACCTAATTGATTCTATCAGATGTGAAGGCTGGGGGCAGCCGTGTCTATAGTGACCATGAGACTGTGGAGTTCAGTACAAGCAAGGAAGAAACAGGGCAGCAAGCAAGATTATGAACATGGACTTCAAGACAGCTAACTTTAAACTCTTCAGGGATCTCCTGGGAAGAATCCCACAGAAACAGGCTCTGCAGGGAACAGGAATCTAAGAGAGTTGGTTGATATTCAAGGATCCCATCCCCCAGGTTCAAGAATGATGCATCCTGATGCACCAGCAAAGGGAGCAAGTGCTCTGTGTGGATGAATAAAGAATTACTGTCATTACTCAAGCATAAAGAGGAAATACACAGGAGGTGGAAGCAGGGACAGGCCACATGGAATGAATATAAAGAGGTTGCCAGAGTAACTAGAAATGAGACAAGAAAGGCCAAGGCCCATCTGCAACTAAATACGGCCAAGGATGTCATGGACAACAAGAAGGGCTTCTTCAAGTACATCAATAACAAAAGGAAAACTAAGGAAAATGTGGGCACATTACTAAATGGAAGAGGGACCCTGTTAAAAAAAGGATGCAGAGAAGGCAGAGTAACTGGATGCCTTCATTGCATCAGTCTTCACTGACGTGGCCAACCCTCAGGAATCTTTGACCCAGGGGACAAGGGTAAAGGAACGTTGGAAGGAAGACCTTCCCCTGCTCAAGGATTGCTTTAGAGAACACATAGGCAGCTTTGATGTCTGCAGGTCCATGGGTCCTGATGGGATGCACCCATGAGTGCTGAGAGAGCTGATGGACACCACAGCAGGGCCATTAATGGTCATCTTTGAAATGTTGCAGAGATCAGGAGAGGTGCCTGAGAACTGGAAGAGAGTAAATGTCACCTCAGTCTTCAAAAGGGGCAAGGAGGACCTAGAGAAATACCAGCCAGTCAGCCTAACTCAATCCCTGGAAAGGTGATGGAGTGCCTCATTCTGGAGGCCATCTCTATCCACATGGATGACAAGAAGGGGATCAGGAGTAGTCAGCATGGATTTACAAATTGCAAATCATGCTTGACCAACCTGATGGCCTTCCATGATGAGACAACTACCTGGATGGATGAGGGGAGAGCAGTGTGTTTTGCCTACCTCAACTTCAGCAAGACTTTTGACACTGCCTCTCACAATAGCCTCATAGGCAACGTCAGGAAGCGTGGACTGGATAAGTGGACAGCAAGGTGGACTGAGACCTGGCTGAATGGCACATCCCAGAGGGATGTCATCCAGTAGATCAGGGTCTAGCTGGAGGCCTGTCACTAGTGGTGCCTGCCAAGGGTCAATATTGGGTCCAGTATTGTTTAACTCGTTCACCAGTGACTTGTGGGGAGGGGCAGATGCCTCCTCAGCAAGTTCACTGACGGCACAAAGCTGGGAGGAGTGGCTGATACCACAGAGGGCTGTGCAGCCCTTCAGAAGGACCTCAGCAGGTTGGAGAGACAGGCAGAAAGAACTGTCTGAAGTTCAACAAAGACAAATGCGGAGTCCTGCACCAGTGCAGGCTAGGGGTCAAACTGCTGGAAGGCAGCTCTGTGGAGAAAGACCTGTGGGTCTTGGCAGACAACAAGCTGTCCATGAGCCAGTGGTGAGCCCTTGTGGCCAAAAAGGCCAATGGTATCCTTGGGTGCTTTAGGAAGAGCATTGCCAGCACGTGGAGAGAGATGATCCTGCCCCTCTACTCAGCCCTGATGAGGCCACATCTGGAGTGCTGTGTCTGGTTCTGAGCTTCTCTGCAAAAGAGTGACATGGAGTTCCTGGAGCAGGTTCAGCAGAGGGCAACAAAGAGTTGGGACTCTTCAGCCTTGAGAAGATGACTGAGGAGGGACTTCATCAATGTATATAAGTATTGGAAGGGAGGGTGTCAAGAGGAGGAAGCCAGGCTCTTCTCAGTAGTGCCAAACAATAAGACCAAAGGCAACAGTCAAAAACTGATGCACGAGAAGTTCCACCTGAATGTGAGGAAGAACTTCTTTACTGTGCAGGTGACCAAACCCTGGTCACCAGATTGCCCAGAGAGAATGTGGAGTCTCCCTCTTTAGAGATATTCAGGAGCTGTCTAGATGCAATTCTGTGTAATGTGCTCTAGGATGACCCTGCTTGAGCAGGGAGGTTGGACCAGATGACTACACAGATGGTCTCTTCTAACCTCACCCATTCTGTGATTTTGAGCTGTTGCTGTTGCCAAACATATCATTCAGAAGTCAGGCAAAGCCAGGGTTCTTGTCCCAACCACCATCTGCCTTCAGCTGCCCTGGTCCGTAGCACATCTCTCCCACAACTATCCCAGAGGACATGGTGGACTACCCCAGGACATCTTTACAGAACAGCTTATAGACTCCTCTTTCCCTTCTGGAAAGCATAATACTAGAGAACATAATGAAAACATTATTAGCCAGAGTTTCACTTATGTCTTGTTAGCTGATAAAGTATCAGCATCATAGGCTTAGAGAGCATGAGAATCCCTGTGTTTCACAGTGCCTCCGAGACCTCCAGCTGTCTTAGACGTTTTAGGTTCCTACCTCACTTCCTCTTAGACCTTTATCTTCTTTCCATGTATGTTCTAAAGAGAGTAATTAGTTTATTCCTCCAAAGGTCTTCAGTGACTGTGACAACAGTTTCACACAATTAATGAACACCCTGCTGAATTGTCACTTTCCCCCTGTGGATCCAGAGAAGAAAAGTATAAGTTACTAAAAACCCCAAATTAAGGTTAGGATTTAAAAATAAATATTTTTTTATTATATTTTTCTTCCAGATTTGCTTTCCTTATTTATTTCTTTCAAAGTCTGGAAATCCCCAGCAAATCTGACTTAAATCTCCAACACATCTTGTTTTTGCACTGTATATGACAGCACATGCTTCACTGACAACATTCCATCATCTATCAGTGCTAAATATGGATGAGTGTTTAACTTTACAGATGTTTTAATATATATTTTATTGTTTTGACACATTTCCTTCCATCTTGTTTATCTAGGGATTAGCAGTGACATGTCTAATTCATTCTGAGCTGTTGTATTGAATGTGTTGCTACCTCACCGTGCTAGCTCACTTCTGCCTAGAAGAAGACCAAGACATCCTCTTGCCTAAATAGTCCCACCAAGATTCCCTGATCTTCTCTTTGTTGAGTCTGAAGCTTTACGTGACAAGTTCACTACGTTACAACACAGAAAAGGACTGAATCTGAGAGTCTATAATATAAAAAACCACAACCCAACCAACAAAAAATCCCAAACTACAAAAACAACGCAGTGGAGTTCCCATAGGAGAAGTAAAGAAGGAGTAAAACTATAAACCAAGGGGAAAATAGTAACAGAAAAGTGTCTGCGCAGTCATACGGCACATGGGGAGAATAATTTATCTATCTGTCAGTCCTAAAAGGAATCTGCAAACTCATTCCAACCAGATGCTTTGCTGATGTCCATCCCTGGATTTTCTTCACTACAGATAGGTGCCTACTGTCCAGGAGAAGCATCAGGTAGGCAAGTACCATGTGTGACCCTCTCTGCCTTCTTTGTGAATTCCCAAGACAGACAGGATTCCTGTTCCCAATAGCCATTCTGGCACAGAAATGTGGCCCCAAGCAAAGGGACCCAGGCTTCCTGTTTTTCGTGTTTGCAGCCACCTGTGTGTCTGAGTTCCCCTTTCTTTTATTTCCTCCTCAGTCCTCTCTGTTACTCACTGTGCTTCTCTCTCTACCTCCTGCCTTCATTCTAGATCCATACTTTTTGGCAACTCTATGTCTCCTCCTTCTTCCATGTAATTTTTTTTTATTTCCATAAGAAGAAACTGTATGTTTTGCATAACATTTCCAGTGACAATAGAGAAATATTTACAATTAAGACTTGGATTTGGGGAGAAATGAACTCTGAGAAAAGAATCAGAGAGAGGAGCTTGAGGCTGAGCATTTGTTTGCAGGCTATGGTGATTGTGTTCAAAATTCATGAGGACCATTGACTCTCTTCTGGGATATTTCTTATAGAAGAGGGCAACAACTTCAGACTCAGCTCTTTACAGTGAGATTGGAGAATGGCAGCAGAAAGAAGTAGCTATAATAAAGCTGACTTTGTAAGTTAGACCAGAGGAGAAAAATTCTTGGAATTTCCAATAACTTTGGAAAGAAATGCAGATAGCTGGAAATCTGAAAAAAACCCTGTACTAGTTTGAAAACAAACCAGTGGGAGGCACCAAGTCAGAATAACAATTTAATGGAAATTAAAGAAAAGGAAAAAAAAAAGTAAAAGAAAACACTGGTTCAAACTGACAGAGTCAAAATACAGCCTGAGTCCCTGTTAGGCAGGGTGGTGGTAGCAGTCTGGTAGAATGGTGGCTGCAGTCCTCTGAAGCAGTGATCCTGTAGTAAAGGGGTCTGCTCTTCCTCAGAAAGTCCAGTGGTGGCTGTGTAGCTCCTGTCCTCTGGAAATCCAGTGGGAAGGGTTGTCTCTGGTGTTCAGAGTCCCAGATTATATCCACGATGGGATGCTTGGTTCCTCCCTCTGGGTGGAGCATCTCACAATGGGGTAATGAGTCATGAGGCCAAGTGTTGATTAGGCTCATTAACAGAAGATGGTCTGGAGGGGAGTTATCTCTGAGTCATGTGGCAGGACAATGATGGGCAATTAACAGAAAGATAGTCTGGGTGGAGGAGGCAAGGAAACACTGCCCCACCTGATTTCAACAGCTCATGAGGATGGTGATAGAATACACTGCAACCCAGGACAAACCCCTTTTGCTGGCATCCAGCTACCTTTGGGTGAAAAAGTTTAAAGAGATTGAGGAACTGCCTGGAGAGGAAAGACTAAAGAGACTAAGGCTCTTCAGTTTGGACATGCTAGACTCCTCAGGTTTGCCAAATCAGGAAAGAGATGGAGAAAATGAATGCATACCACTTTTTTATGAAATCCTGCAGTTCTAGAGTTAGAGAACTAGACTATACATTAGAAGTAGGACATCAGTTTACAACTGATAAAAAAAAGAGTTCACATACCAAGTAGCAAATTTCTGGATTTACTTTACACAGGAAGCAGTGGAAGTTTATGGTAAGACAATAAAAAAAGGTACTGACATATTAGGAGAAAGCAAGCTAGTCCCTCTCTTGAGTGGGATGTTGGATTAGCTCAAAATCACAGAATGGGTAAGGTTGGGAGGGACCATCAGTGCAGTCATCTGGTCCAACCTCCCTGCTCAAGCAGGGTCATCCTAGAACATGTTACACATGTTAGACAGTTCCTGAATATCTCTAAAGAGGGAGACCCCACATTCTCTCTGGGCAATGTGGTGACCAGAGTTTGGTCACCTGCACAGTAAAGAAGTTCTTCCTCATATTCAGGTGGAACTTCTCGTGCATCAGTTTTTGACTGTTGCCTTTGGTCTTATTGTTTGGCACTACTGAGAAGAGCCTGGCTTCCTCCTCTTGACACCCTCCCTTCCAATACTTATATACATTGATGAATTTCTCCTTGTATGCAGGGAGATTGGAGAACAGCAGCATTCTAGCCAGCCTTCCCTCCTATTGACTTCTTGTGAGATGGTGCAGAGCCCACCCACATCTCCAATGTAAAGAAGGGTTGAGGTTCCTGATTCTGTAGGGTCTCTGAAAATACCCTATCTATCTCTTTCTCATCCTTATGAAAGCTATACAGCCTACTCACTTTCTCATTTAACTCCTTGACCTGGTGATATAGCTCCTCAACACAGACACACTTTCTGCAGAGAAGACTCTTAGTCCCAGCTTCCCAGACAGGCACTCTTTACAACCAGAGAGCTGCATAGCTACATCTACTGTGTGGGGAGAAGCCTCCAACATCACTGGTGCAGCAACTCCAACAGCCGCTGGGGAACAAGCACTACAGCATGCCATAATCATAATGTTTGGAACTCAGACTACTTATTCCCCTCAGTATTAACTGCTGCTCTTATACATTGCTCTCTGGGTCTGCAATGATGTTGACTTTCTTAAGGAGAGGAACCTTTCCTCACAAACTACCACACCACACACCCTTCTCACTTGTGCTCCCAGGAGCTGTTTAGATCTGTCACGGTTGCTCCGGCAACCCCCACCCAAGGCTCAAGCCTCGCTCTTGAGTGCTGTGGGTTCCTGCGGGTACCTCAGCTTTTGCTCATGTTTCTCTGACTCTGGGAGCCTCCAACCCAGCCCATTTTGGTGCTCAGCCCTCAGGGCTTGCTGTAGCCACCGCTGCTGTTGAAGATCACTTCACTGAATGACTCAAGATTTCCTTGTCAACCTGTCTTCCTGTGATTTTGTAACATTAAGAGATACTAAATGAGGCAGACTAAATGAGACAGAAACATACACTCAAATTTTCCTTATCCAACCATTGTGCCTGCTGGGAACAACATGAGGAGAGCAGGCTGCAAAAAAATAGTTCGGCTCTCCCTAAAAAAAACCACCACCTTTCCTAGTTTCTCTTGTCAGGGACAAACATCTCCTGATTTCTCCTTGTCCTGTCACAGGTGGGCTGGCCCTGTAATCCCTTTCTTATGGTCTTAATCACTGGATGCTAGATCAAGGTTTAGGATAGTCTTAAACTGACTGTTCTCTTGAGCTTTTACTTAATCTGACTATGGTCCTTAACCCCTTTGCTCATCTGTGATCCTGACATGATCGTAACTGTCCTTGGAAAGATGAAAAAGTGAATTTGTTTCCCTGGATTTCTGAGCAAGGTCTACATCAGGTTACACATTTCATTGAAGGAACTCTATGGACTGATATCTTTAGGCTACCTTTAAACTGACGAATCCACACATAGAAGAACAACTTCATCCCTCTTTGTCAAGTTTCAGGCCTCTGACGTCCATTACACCTGCTCAACTGTTGTTCTCTTTCTGCTTTTCTTCCCGTATCTGCCTCTTTTTTTAAGATTCCTCTGTCCCATCCACAGCTACATTTCCTCTATGCTGCCCACAAGTCCTTTTCTTCACTTCCCATCTGGATGATAGTCAGACCAGCTGCTGCATGCTTTGGCAGCAATTGCTAACCAGTATCAGGATGGGCTCACCAGGCAATAGCTGGATACAAGGCTATCAGCTCCCAGAATGAGATTTCTTTGGCACTAACTGCTCCAAGGTTCCTTGGACATCTCACTCCAGCTACCCTCCACCCTCAGCTGCACAGACATGTGCACACACACTCCTCTGTGGATTAGCTCAGCAGGAAACCCAGTTCTGAGAAGGGAGCTTGTCACGTCTGTCTGGCTTGATTTGGGATGACTCAGTTGCCCTTGCTTCCACTTCTCTGTTTGTTAAATGGGACAAGGATGTGAGGAATCCAGGCTACCGTGCTTCCAACATGCTTTGCTCTGGTTAGAGAAACCCTAGATCTGGAACAACTCTCCTGATGTAATGAGATCATTATTGCTATTCCTTGTAGATGAAAAATTAAGGACAGTGAAGCCCTTATGCAGGACATTACTAACGTGTCACTAATACAATTGACTCTAGCTTTCAAGTAATTAGGTTTTTCATTTTATCCCCCAAGTGATTAGCACTATTTACTACTCTCCATAATTTCTTCTCTGCCAGTAGCTTAAAAAAAGCTCTGTAAAGTCCAGGCAACCTTTAAAAAGCTAATTTACCAGCAAGACAATACTTGACCACAGACTTTCACACACACCCACACCCACCCCCACCCCACCCCCCTTGTTTCACCCTAGGTTTACAATAGCTTGACTTGTCTGTTGTAAAGGAAACTGTATTTGTTGGGGAAGGCGCAGGTCACTGTATCTTCACAGACTGGGAACTGACCTAAAGTAATTTCCCAAAAATGTGCACAAGATAACGAAAATGGTAGTGTACCATAATACTGGAATGAGTACCGCAGTTTTCTTCACCACCTGGGACTATCATTCTGCTCCTTTTCATGACTTCTAGCAGCCTGTCACCCTTGACAAATTCTTGCATTATCTAAAATCCCTCTGATAAATACTGACTGCAGTCATTCCTGGAGGCAGGTGGTTAATCGGAGAATACAGAGGAACTGGAATGTTTTAGCTATCTGTATTTGCAGAAGTCTTTTGCAGGTGACAAGGCCAGAGACTGACAGTGACATGCAAGGGGTATTTGTGGCAAACCTTCAGGTGAGGTCCCAGAGAGCCCTCACACTACCTTAGGATAAGGGGTGGGGGAATGGAACAGACAACTTAGCTTCCAACTTTTGTTCTTGCCTTCTCACTATTTCTGTGACTGTTCTTACAGACTTTTGTGTCTTAAGGGGTGGGGGAGAAGGAAGTCAGGAAAAGGCTGCCTGTGTTTTGTTACTTGTCATGGTAATAAATGTTTCCCATATCAATGTTAAATAGCTTCAATGGACCACACCTGTGTCCCTCTTACTAGCTGTGATCTGGGCTAGTTGGGAGAGTGCTTCATCCATCGAAAGACAGTGAAAAGCAATGAAATGAAGATGTATGAATTCAAATGCACCTCTCTAGAGAGGTGAGATCCTTTAATTCCTGGCAGTCTCAGATATGGAGAGTCTGAATTTTCCCATCTGATAGCAAAATTGCCTTTGTTCATGCTTCAGCCTCTTTTACCCATATCCATTTCTACAGGGAAGACTAAAACCCTGTTTCTGGAGCAGAGAGTTAAAACAGTCAACAGCCTTATAAAGTGACAGTGCAGCTGTTTCTTAAGTAGCAATGGATCTTAATGAAAGTCTGCTTATAAAATTATTATCACAGCAGAAAGTAAAGATCCCAACTGATACTAGGTCCCTATTGTGCCAGGCACTCTATGAACATATTAGGAGAGAATAACTTCTCTGCAATGAATTTAAAACCTTGTTAGATAAGACAGAAAGAAACTGTGCCAGGGATAAGGGTCCCTGGGGTGAAGAAGATGACCCTGGTCACTGTAAAAACATATGGTATAGCCTGGAATAAGATGTGGGGTTCTTGTCACCAGGCTCCCTGGTAGCCCTAGAGCAGAAAGCGGTTCATATCTAGCAACTCAGAACCAGTTTATTTGTATTGCTTTGAGGCCAAGACTTGAGACTTTTTGGTTTTTTCAAATACAATTTCCAGTCCTGCACAGGGGAAGCCCTGGGCCTGACCTGGGGCACTGCATCACCGTGCACTGGGATGCAAGAGAGAGGCAGTATGCCCAGATTGGGTAGGGCTGGACTGTGCATCTAGCAGGAGGTCAACGCTATGTTTAAAGCAGCTGTGCCCACATTTTTTGGCTGTCACATCCCCTCTCCTGAAACCTGACTTCTCCTAAGCCTATGTCAAATTGTCTTTGGACTTGAAGTTGGAAGGGGCTGAATTCCCAAGACAGTACTTTTTTTGGAATATCACAGCAGCATTGACAATAAGGCAACTGATGCATTAACATGCCAGAGAGGTTTTGATGTTTATTCATGTGATGCTCTCAAGGGTTGATTGAATTGATGCCTGATACAGCAACTAATGGGAGCTCTTGGCAGGGTACCTTAGATTAATTTCCTTGTTATCTGACTAGATTTTATTATACTCTCTAGCAAAATCAATATTGAAGCTGGTGCACAAAGCAGCCTCTTTTAGCTTCAGGGTTTAAAGATTTATGGGGGCATCAGGGAAAACCAGTGAAGGCAAAAGACGATGACAAAAGAAGTAAAATCCAAGTGACACAAATTGCTACTGAACTAGGGCAGGTAAAATCAATCATTAGGTTTTGAAGTTTCTGTCTTTGTTAGGGAATAATTTTAGAATTTACCTCTCCCTTCCCATCTTTCCTTTCCTCCCTCCTGCTTTGCTGAGGCTGCATGTTGCCCTTGCACTCCAGATACTGTAACCAGAACAAAGAAAATGCTAAGCTCTCTCTTTAATAGAGAGTTACAAGGATTTTAGGTGTTTGTTTCAGGTGCTAGTAGAGACAAAAGATACTGAAAGAGCACCAGAGAGCAAGGAGAAGAACACTGCTGTAACCCTAGATGTCTTACCCTTTTCCATACCTGGTCCTATATATATCGCATGGACCTTTGTGGAGCCTCATCAGTCCTGTGGAAAGAGCCAATGGTTCTACCTACTTTAGTTTTGGAGAGGTAAAATGGGGAAGAAAGCATAATTTTATTGAAATACTTCAATTTCTTTCCTTTTTTTTTTTTGGGTTTTATTTTTCTGTCAGAAGTCCTACAGTGTCACAAGGTCAGTTGTCTTCAGATTTCAAATTCGCGAACTGCTTAATGCTAATGCTTTTCACAAGTAATGTAGCTTCCCCATCCCTCCAAGGTATGAGCCTGCAAGCTAATTTGTATTTTAGCTAGCTAGAGCAATTGTGATACTCAATCAGATATATTATTATTTAATCAATTCTGTTGAGTTGTCATTAAGATTGTCACCATATTTGCATAAGACTACCCCAAAGGGAAATAAATGATGGATTTTAGAATGTTAGTAACACTGTGAGTTTAAGTAGGTACACAGCCGGCTGTCACATTCACCAGTGCTACCCCCGGACTTTCCTGATCCCAAAATTACTGCTTGTTTTCTTTTCTCTCCAATCTTCAACAACAGCATTATGAGGCATAGCCCAGTCATCCTTGTAACATGCTTGAAGGAGTTATGAAGTAAAACACCACTTGTGCTCTAGGATTATTCAGAAAGAAATACTTTCCCATTGCTTAGTATGTTTTTTTTTTAATTGCTGTAAGATTACAGCTTAACAATTAAAACAGTGTTGAGGGTTTGAAAGATTTTCTAGCTATGCATGCAAACACATTCACATTAACAATATTTGTGGGTGTCTAAGTGTTGCATATGGGGGAACCCTATACCATTCATATCTTGCATGAAATTATTTTATAATTGAATTGAAAGGAGGAGCTGGACTGCACATACTGATCTAAAGATCATTCAACCAGGAAAGTTTTATTAACAGGAGTCAGATTCAGTCCTCATTGAATCATTCCAAACTGAGCCTAGAGACACTTCAGAAAGAGAGTCAGAGAGTCAGGTATTTGCTTTATTCAGCGCTGGGTGCGTGGGGGATCGCTCCTCCTAACACACACACCCAGCACTCTACACAGCACAGTACATGGTTACATTTCATGAATATTTATTACATTCCTTGGGGTAGGAGTAGTTATTCAAATTACTTCTCGGAAGTCATTAATATCATTAGCATACATGATGCGCAGGTGCAGTGTACTCTGGTGGTCGAACTGAGGAAGGCTCCACGTGTCCCTCAGGAGTCGTTCTTATGAAGGCTACTGGTCTTCCTCACAATGCACTTTTCACCTTTCTTTCTGAATCATGTGCAGTCCTTCGTTGGTTGATTCAGTGTTTTCTGTGCTGGCTTCAACAGGTTCTGCTCTTCTTATCCTGACAAGGTGCATTCTTTTCTCTTATCTTGAGAAGGCTAAGGGGCATCCTACTTCTTAGGCTTGTGATTAATATTTGCTGACTCCTAATAGTTAACTCTTGCGTACATGAGTTAACTATTGATCAACTCCTTTCATCATCAATATAAATGGTAGAATTCAAATGGCACAAGAGGTCTTGCATGACCTTTTTAGTCAAGAACAGATGCCACCTGCCAATACCATCTTCTGTACACATAGACATAATATATAGTAATTGCAGCATCACATACCTACAATGCTTTTATGCATTGGGTTGCAGTGACTCTTGCAAAAATCATCTTGTTTCATGGGAGGAATCACTGGTATCACTGAGGCAAGGAAGTTTCTTAGACATCCTTTCTTCCAGGAGATCTTCAGCACTGGCATTGTTGTTTGTCCTTCACCATGCTCTTCATTTGCTTTCCTCCACAAGCTGAGACACAACATCTGCAAGTGCAGTTTCTAAGACAGTGGAGAGAGAAAAAACTATGTCATATTTATTGTTTATTTCACAAAGGATTTCCATGGAAGATGTTTTGGTCCTGTTTTCATGCTGACTAAATATACTGTCATAATCACAAACCTTGATGTATAAACTCTTAAAAACTTAATAGTGTGAAAGTAGTGTACAAATCCCGTGTGGGGTCTCAAGAAAGAGGAAAATTTCAACCAGTAAAATTCATGGCCCAGCAGGCTGTGGAGGATCTTGTTAGTTCCTATGTTATGTACCTCTCCCTTCTAATCACTTTATTACCCTGAACATCTGTGGAAACATGGAGGTGCAAGGAGCCTCAAGGCTGCTCAACGTTTGATTGCATTTTCTCCTTAAACATGTGCAAATGCTACTTCTATTTGCACCTTAGCAAAGCTGTGATTTGCAACACCAAAGCCTAAATGATACCTAAGATCCCTTTAGAACATTAAACAAACAAGACAGTAGGACATCACACAGTCTGGGAAGCTCTAAATTGAAAACTGTACTGCTTTGAAAATGAACCAGTTGCATTTCTTTACTGTGATCCAAACTTGAGAGGCTTTTCTGCATGAATCCAGGCTCTATTTGCTTCCCAGAAAACTTAACCAGGATTCTGATTCCAGGCTTATTGTGTAGAAAATCCTGTGTGTCTTATTTCATTTTGGTTTTAGTTGGATTTATATGAAACAAACATGAAAAGGCAGAGGACAGCCAGGTGACTTTGCACAGTGTCTTGGTTTGAAAGACAGGTGTCTACTAAGGAAGGCAGGAGCCTCCCTTGGATTGGCAGATGCAACCCCCCTTCCCTCTGAGTTATTATAATTTTGAAATCAAGGGGCTTTTAGGCAAAGATGTGGAAAATAGGAATAACAGTTCTTTACTATCATATATCTCTATGTGTATAACCAGTCAAACAAACAACAATAACTATGGCAGTAACAGCAAACACAAACCCAGTCCCAGCCTTCTCGGCTGTCAGGCCCTTTTCCCCTCGGGTGCAGTTCCGCTCGCAGCCGGCAGGGGCGCTGGCGGCTCCCGGTGAGCAGGGCAGGTGCGATGGTTCCCCCGCGGCTGCAGGGGGCGCTCCAGAGCAACTTGGGGAGCACGTGGCACCGGTGGCCTGGGATCCCAGGAAGGGATGGAACAAAGGCTTCACAAACCCCCTGGGCAGCCAATCCCGGTGTCCGGCTGGAGCTTCGGGAACAGCAGGCTGGAACGGCAGGCTGAAACGGCACGGACGAGAACAAATCCTGGGTGGCAGACGAAATGTATCCAAACAGGGAACCCCCTGGAGGTCTGGGCAGGCAGGGTGGGCACGGCTACAATGTAGCGAAGGCTCAAAGCAACGGCAGGGCAGGGCAGCCACAGCCCGGCCTCCAGCGGGGCAGGGAAGGCGGGCTTGGGATCCTGGGGTTTTTCTCTGGCAGAAGGAAAAGCAGCCTACGAAAAACAGCCTCCCTCTCTGGCATTCGGGGACCGACCAACTGCACACCCAGGTGAAACAAAGGAGTAGCCAGATGCATCCCAACCTTACTGGGTAGCTCTTTGTTTTTCTTAAGTACCCAGCAATTTGTCCCCCTACCAACACATAAGGGGAAAATTCCTTTAACAGAAAAAAACTAGGAGAACTCCTAAAACCCCAACACAGTAATAGTTTGACAATTTAACTTTCTATGCACTGTCAGTGAGCTTCTAATCTGATTCTTACAGTAACAAATAGTCAGAGGCAGTTAGTAGCAAGTTAAAATTTAGAGCGTGACTAGGATTATACGAGGTACTTTGGACCTGAGATCAGTATTGGTTGAACGACTATTAAAATAACTGACTATAAGGAGAATACCTTCTAGTAGTATTTCCTGGGCTGTCTGCAAGTTCTTAAGTTTCTTCAGAAAAAATAAGCCTTCCCCTCTTCTTTTTAAATGTTTTTGCAAAAGACAGCCCTATCCCATGTAATTGCTAATAGGAGCACAATAAATTTAGTAATCACAGAATAGCAAAATACACAGCAGCTCTCTTGAAAACATCCTTTAAAAATGCCTGCTTTTCTAGTCACTCATCTTGTGGCAAATGAAACTGCTGTGATCAGAACTTTCTATAATGCAAAGTTTCATTCATTTACTTCTGTCATATATCATGCATTTTAAGAAAAAGGGCACAACTATTAAAAACAAAATCCATAAGTCTGACATCCATCAGTCTTTTCCTTCTGCTGAATCATTATCTAAAAAATTCTGGAAAGATTTCTTCAACTGGGAAAAAAAAAAGAAAAATATGCTACCCTCTTTGTATATTGAAAGAACAACCAAGACTAGACTTAGAAAGAAATGGGTGCAAAAGATAACAAAACATTATCTCAAATACTTCAGTTCCTTGTTCCTCACTGTCTATGGCTGAGGAACTTGATTCTGCTTGATAACATCAGTGGTAATATCAACATAAATCAGTATATTAGTATAAGACTACAATAAAGGGCATAATTTAACCCTAATTTTTCATTTAAGAAAATGATAAATCCTTTAAAAATTGGGACACTTGTTTAGATGGAAGACGCCACTAATTCAAAAGGCAGCTATTTAAGATATTTTCTAGGTTTAAATTATATTTTAAAAAGCAGGCAAGTTTTTTATGGTTACATTGTGAGATATATGCTTACTTGGAATTGCTTCAGAAAAATAACAAACCTTTCATTTCACTGCCTTTACTGCCCTTGTAAAATTGGTTAATAAGTCTAAAATTTGAAGTCATAAATTACTAATTTCACCAGGAGAGAGAGCGTTGAATATATTAATTAGTCAAACAGTTGCATTCAAAGTTCAATCAAGCCAAATAAAATCCATGTATTATGTTCTTCTGTCTGGAACATCTAGATCATTGCCAGAGCTTACTGAGAAATATCAAGGTGGGTCCGGTCTCAGTTCTGCCTGTGTTGTCTATGAAGACTGAAAGTGCACTGAAACACAGACTTCATCCCTTCAGATAAGTGCATGGCTTAGAAGGAAATGGTCCTGAGGTAGACTGTGGCAATGAGACAGAGAATAGTAAAATTGTGTTGCAGGTCAACAATCTCTTCCACTTAAAACCTTGAGGCTGAGACTGAAACTTCTCCTTACATTGTATATGAATGTCTTAAACTTCATTTTTGCTTTGTGGATGTCCCTTTATTTCCTTATTACTGGTGGAGAGCTTCTAGTGGGCAGGCTCAGCTGAATTTGGCTCAACTACTGTCCTAGTGGGAAACTGCATTGAGGATGTCACTGGCTGTGGGGCAGAGAGAAAGCCTGTTGCTGTCATGTTTTTGCTAGGAGCTCTTTTGTGCATCATTTTTGAGCACCCAGTTCAAGGATGCACAGTGTCAGCAGCATCTGGAAACACTTGTTTATTCTGGGCTTTTCTTTTTTCCAGTCAAAGAGTTTGAGCTCAGAAAACAGATGGGATTGTTCTGCCAGTAATTGGTCCAGCTGCTGAAAAGAAAACTGAAGGAAAATCATATTGCAATAATAAAAAATATAATAAAAGGAATCAAACAAGATACACAAGACTACATGAAGCATGCCTGCTTCTGCTCAGTCTGAAGAAGACATGCAATATTTGGCTACTGAGATGCTGTCATAAAAAGGAGGAGAAAACCCTAAGGATATTTTATTCCAACAAATCTAATTGCGTAAGGGATCATCTGCAAACAGACTTAAATCTGTGGCCAATGCAATCTTGCCTGGAGTATGTCTCTTACAATGAGAGACTGTGGGAGCTGGACCTGTTTAGCCTAGACAAGACTGAGAGGGGATCTAAACAATACATACAGGTATCTCGTAGGAGGGTGTCAAGAGGATGGTGCCAGACTCTTCAGTGGAGCTCAGCAACAGGACAAGGAGGAAAGGCCATAGAGTAAAACACAAGGAATTCCACCTCAATATGAGGAAACCCTAGCTATTCTGCAATTCTGAGACCCTCTAACCCAAGCTTGTCTGGAAAGAATCAAAAGACAAGTCCCCTAGTCATCATTTCTTTACCCTTCCTTACCAAATTGAGAGGTGATCCAGAAAAGAACCAGAAAAGAACCATTTCCCAATAATTATGTAGGCTGCATGTCACCTTCTTCTGGAAATCAAGAACCGGGTAGGATACAGATCCTTTTATTAATATTGTCACTCTTCCTGGGTAGTTGATTTCAAGTAGCATAGCCCAGGAGAAAGGTCAACTATGTAAACTGTAACTCGTATTTGAAAATCCTTTTCTTGGCTCTGAAAGGGTTTTCAGATGTACCTCCAAAATTAGCAATTCGAACACCAAATAACAGGACATTCAATTCTTTCCATATGACTGAAAGCAGTGGTTGTGCAACATACCATAGGGGTGCTCTCTCTGACCTGAAAAGCTCAATCGTTCAGCCAGAATTCCAGCTCTGCAACCTCCAGACCAATGGCTTGCTGTAAGAGTTGTAGATGTCTGCTTTCCTTCCTGTAGGGACAGCAGTGAAAGCACATTAGAGTAAGCGGCGAACACCCTCCTTTTTCTCAGCCCCAGCATAATGCCAGTGTCTCCCTCTGTTGCAGTCTTGTTTTTATTAACGATGACAGGATACCTTACAAAATAAGGGATAAGAGTCCTTGTCTGCTTGATTCTTATGTGTTTGATTATCCCAGTTGAAAAATTAAAAATATAGTTGCAGAGACATATTGAGTATGCTAGACCTACTGCTTGCAAACAGAGAAAGGCTGGTGGGAGACATGGCGGTTGGAGCCTGTCTGGGGCACGGTGATCATGAAATTACAGTGTTTTCAATATTTGGTGAAACAAGGAGGGACATCAATAAAATTTCCACACTGGACTTCCAGAGGGCAGACTTTGGCCTATTCAAGAGATTTATTCGGAGAGTGCCTTGAGAAGCAGCCCTTAAAAACACAGGAGTCTGGGAAGGATGGGTGTGCTTCAAAACTGAAATCTTGAAGGCACAGGAACAGACTGTCTCTATGTGCCGAAAGATGAGCCAATGAGGAAAACGACTGGCCTGGATGGGCAACAAGCTTTTGAAGGATCTAAGGGAAAAAAAGAGGGTGTATCACTTTTGGAAGGAGGGTCAGGTATCTCAGGAAATACTCAAGGTAGTTTCTAGGTCATGTAGGAAAAAAATTAGAGAGTCAAAAGCCCAGTTAGAACTCAATCTGGCCACTTCTGTAAAGGACAATAAAAATATTTTTATAAATACATTAATGGCAAAAGGAGGGGCAAGGACAACCTCTATTCTCTATTAGATGTGGGAGGGAGTTTAGTAACTAAAGATGAGGAAAAGGCAGAGGTATTTAACACCTTCTTTGCCTCAATTTTCAACAGAAAGACAGGTTGTCTTCGGGACAACTGTCCTGGGCTGGTAGATGGTGTCAGGGAGCAGAATAGCCCCCCTGTTATTCAGGAGGAAGCAGTCAGAGACTTGCTGAGCCACTTAGATGCTCACAAATCTATGGGACCAGTTGGGATCCGTCCTAGAGTGATGAGGGAGATGGCAGATGAGCTTCAGAAGCTGCTCTCCATCATTTACCATCAGTCCTGGCTCAGCGGGGAGGTCCCAGGTGACTGGAAGCTGCCCAGTGTGATGGCCATCCACAAGAACAGCCGGAAGGAGGTGATTTACCAAAATATGAATATCGATCTAATATCGATATCCAACTGAGACGGACAAAGTTTAGAGTTAGAAAGTGTATGTTTTATTTGGTGCCAGGCACTGCATGGGATAGCTCCCTAAGATGCAGGGCCCCGATACAAGCAAACACAAAGCTTTTTATTTCCAAATATCATGAATATCCAAAATACAAATGCATATTCATAACATTAACACCTCCCATTCTCCACTTCGTATGGAAATGAGCTTAAATGTCATTAAGCATGCGTAATGTGTGTCCTGAATTGAGTCGGTGGTCTTGAATTGGGTCAGTGGTCCCAAAAAAGATGAAGTAACTCAATCTTCCTCATTTTGAGCTTTTTGCCTTTCTGAACTTTAACAATCCTAATTACTTTAGTGACCTCTAAGTTTCCTCTTCTGTGTCTTTTGAACGGGTTCCCACCAAGGGAGGAAATTGGTAATTGTCCTTGTTCCCTACACCAACTTACCAATGTTTCTCTTCCTCATTCTAAGCACAGCTAAGCAAACATGCAAATGACAGATCATCAGTTATTTGGTAATCAGTTACTAACATCTTAAAACCCATTTCAGGTCCAGCTCTCTTAACTAATTAACTCTAGCTGGGTCCAAATTCCTTCCTATTCTAACTAATTTCAACACAGCTAGCCTATAACTAAAATCTTTATGTATCCAAGAAACTACAGGCCTGTCAGCCTGACCTCAGTGCCCAGCAAGATTATGGAACAGATCATCTTGAGTGCCATCACATGGCACCTACAAGATGGCCAGGGGATCAGATCCAGCCAGCATGGATTTCGGAGGGGCAGGTTGTGCCTGACCAACCTGATCTCCTTTTATGACCAGGTGACCTGCCTGCTGGATGAGGGGAAGGCTGTGGATGTTGTCTACCTGGACTTCAGCAAGGCCTTTGACACCATCTCCCATAGAATAATCCTGGAAAAACTGGCAGTCCATGGCTTGGACAGGTGCACCCTTCACTGGGTTAAGAACTGGCTGGATGGCTGGGCCCAGAGAGTGATGGTGAATGGTGCTGCCTCCAGTTGGTGGCCAGTCACCAGTGGTATTCCCCAGGGCTCAGTGCTGGGGCCAGTCCTATTTAATATCTTCACTGATGATCTGGACAAGGGGATTGAGTCCACAATCAGTAAATTTGCAGATGGCACCAAGCTGGGAGCATGCGTCGATCTGTTGGAGGTAGGAGGGCTCTGCAAAGGGACCTGGACAGGCTGGATCCATGGGCCAAGTCCAATGATATGAAGTTTAACAAGTCCAAGTACTGGGTCCTGCACTTCCACCACAACAACCCCCTGCAGCACTACAGGCTGGGGACAGAGTGGCTGGACAGTGGCCAGGCAGAAAGGGACCTGGGGATGCTGACTGATGGCAAATTGACCACGAGCCAGCAGTGTGCCCACGTGGCCAAGAAGGCCAATGGCATCCTGGCTTGGATCAGGAATACCGTGGCCAGCAGTACCAGGGAAGTGATTCTTCCCCTGTACTCAGCACTGGTGAGGCCAGACCTTGAGTACTGTGTCCAGTTCTGTGCCCCTCAATTTAGGAAGGATGTTGGGATGCTGGAGCATGTCCAGAGAAGGGCAACAAGGCTGGTGAAGGGTCTGGAACCCAAGCCCTATGAAGAATATCTGAGGGAGCTGGGGTTGTTTAGCCTGGAGAAAAGGAGGCTCAGGGGAGACCTTTTCACTCTCTACAACTACCTGAAAGGTGGTTGTAGCCAGGTGGGGGTCAGTCTCTTCTCCCAGGCAGCCACTGAGAGAACGAGAGGACACAGTCTTAATCTGCACCAGGGGAAGTTTAGGTTAGACATCAAGAAAAAATAATTTGCTGAAAGAGAGATTGGGCACTGGAATTTTCTGCCCAGGGAGGTGGTGGAGTCACCGTCCCTGGACGTGGCATTAGTTTAGTTGATGAGGAGGTGTTAGGTCATAGGTTGGACTTGATGACCTCAAAGGTCTTTTCCAACCTATTTCATTCTGTGATTCTGTGATTCTGATTATGGGTAGGTTTATCAGTTCTGATTTATCACAAAGACTGCACAAATGCCCTACTTTCAGACAACTCCAGGCTGGAAACACCTAGTAACTTTTTATGAACCTGAGACTTCTTGGTAATCGCTGTGAACTTTTGCTGAATCCGTGAAGAGCTAGTTTAAATTTTCCTGCCTTGTCACTGCATTGATCATGAACACTGATTACATGGCCTGAACCCAGCACTGACCTGGGACACAAAGGTCCAGCTGACAGATATCTGTTGCTGCATTCTTAATGCTAATAGAATATAGCATTTACATGCTAAAAATCTAGCCCAAATCTATGTAGCAATCTTCCCCTTCAAAATGCTCGTGTTCAAGAACCTTTAACAACGTGGAGAGAAGCTGGACAAAAAATCACATCACAATTCATTTCTCCTCCGCTTGTGGGACATCCTCAGCTGTACCTCACTGACCAGAACTCACGCAGTAACACAATGGTATCTTTGGATTTAGGTAAGTGTGTTTGGATGTCATTATCTTTCTTCATCTGACATAACAGCAGAAAACAGTGCCTGCTGTTAGGTCAGGTGCTGTTCAATCTCATTCAGCTTCTCCTGGAAGTGCTGGCAGGAGCTCTTCATCACTTCTATTTCATGAAGGATACACTACACAGAAAACCAAGAAGACACCCCACTTCACCATGTTTGTTTGAGCACTTCCATGCTGAGTGCATTTAAAGCTGACAGCCTGAATGGAATGTGTCCTCTTACACTCACGAGAAAATCTCTGTGAGCAGCTGCTGTGAAAATTTAGATGACACCTCAAGGGAGTTTGCTCTGGGTTGCATCACTCACATCCCAGTCACCCTAAAGCATGTAGGTTTAAATCCTGGCACTATTTGGGCCAACGAGAATGTAAATTTTGCGCTTGAAGGGGAAAAAGGTTTTGATCAAAGATCTGACACAACGTACTGAATTCTGACATTACTGTGCTATTGTCAGACATACTTGAGCAGGATGAGTTGCTACAGATTAAAGATAGGTTAAATTTCTGTCCACTGGAAGTTGAAAACTGTTTTTAAAATGAGAAAGAGGGAGAGAGGGAAGAGAGGAAAGATAAATAAGAACTATGGAAAGGAAAAGTATCTTTCATGATGAGTTCTGCTAAGTGTTAGATTGATAATTTCTCATCTATCACCAGTTAGAAGCCTAGAATTGGATTTATCTAGCCAAGGACAGACACTTACCACAACAGATACACATGCAAGTATTGCAACACAGCAGGTGCTTTGATCCAGAAGTAGACATTTGTGATAGGTGAGAGGATCCATGCCATAAATGTCACAACTACTCTTCATTGCGAGAAGGTATCTAATATAACTTGTCATCTACTTCTGTGGTGGCTGGTTAGCCTGTGGTACAAGGGACAAACAGAGTTCTCGGGTAAGACAGTCCCTAGTACCAGAGACTTCTGTCCAGTTAGGGTGAGAAGAGAAGCCTCTCCCAGAATGCTTTGTTCTGTTATGGTAATGTATCCCAGTTTTTCGTTCCTGGTTGGCTGGTGGCTGCCGGCTGCCCCACCGCCTTGCTACCTTATATGTTTCATGCCATGGAAAGTTCTCCACTCCAGGTTCCCCCCATTGGCCTTTGCCCCTCACCACTCCTGCAGAGCTTCCCCATTGGTCCCCATTCCCTAGTCCCACCTGTGTACTGCCCCTGTGCCCTCAGGTCATTGGTCGGTGGTGCTCGCCCCCCTCCTGTACTTAAACCTGGACCCTGCATTGTTTCTCTGTCTTTGCCCCTGGAATCCTTCACAGTGTGGAAGCAATAAACTTCTCCTGTGGAGCTCGATGCAAAGACCCTTCCTGCCTCTTTGCTGTCAACCCATATTACTAAAGCTATCCGTGCATTTGTGCGTGTGAGTGTGTGTGGCTGATCCTGCTGAGCGGCTTTCTTTGGAGACGCTCCTGGAAGATCGAAAAACCTCACGCTCCGGCACAGAGCCTGCGGAGATCAGGATAGCAATATACATCTACCCTGACATCTACATTTACCCCAGGAATTTCTCAGACCAGGGGAGATGAATGAGCAGGAACGGACAGGAAAAAGGATAAGCAAATTTTCTATTTACTACTTTGTAGCACAGGACTAATACAATTGCAGCCCTCTAGTGACATTGAAATAAATCCTGTAACCGGTGTCCAGCAGTGTCTGAGCTTCTAGCAACACCAAAGTTTTTATTCTAAAGGCTTATCCTTGACTTTTCACACCTTGTTCAGGGTAGTAATGCAAACAGCATCACACAAGTTATTTTGGAGACAGTATCTTCTTCTTTCTGAAAGCATGCTTCCCTATCAAGCTGAAACTGCTCTGAGTGCAAGAAGGTGTGTGACATGTTCCCATCTTAGCACATTTTGGGGTCTTTTAAGCCATGAAAAGACAGTATAGAAACCTACACTTCCCTGCTGACCACTCTAACTGATAGAAAAAAATAGGCATGTTTGCAAAGCATAGAAATGCCCAGTCTCTTTGGATTCCTGCTGTCATGTCCTTTGATGATCTCCTCATGTTCGTGTGTTGGAATGTATCCCTCAGACCCAACAAGGCCCAGAACATGATGAAGCCCTCCCTACTAGGAGATCAGTTTCAGCTAGAGGGCAAAAGATGTTCCCCATGCATTTGAGAATTCTCATTTTCAATCTCCATTTCAATGCAACTCCTATACCAGGCACAATCCTGATGTGTGTGACCCTGGGATAAATCATCCCATAGCAGTAAATTTTAAAAATCTAGCCCCAAAAGCCATTAGATTGCACCAGAAAGGGCTAATTAGAGACCAGAGTAGTCTGATAGGGCATTCTCCACCACAGTGGAGGTGAGGTCTCCTAAGTGTGTGCTCCATGTGTAACACAACTGGTGCTCTTAATCATAGAATCATAGAATTATAGAATTGTTTCGTTTTCAAAAGACCTTTAGGAACATCAAGTCCAACCATTAACCCAGCATTGACAAGTCCTCTGAAAACAATGTCTCTAAGTGCCACAACTACACAACTTTTAAATATCGTCAGGGATGGTGAGTCAACACTCAGAATGTGGGCTAACTGCCCATTTATCACCCACACCAAATTTTTAATCTTGATCCTCAGACAGTTTTCTTCTTCCTACATAGTAGTATACTGGATGCAAGTAAGCAGTGCTCACATAGCAAAATGATTTCTACCAGTTGCTAAAGCTGAACACATTGAGGACATACAACCATCAAAAAAATGAGCCTAAAGAGCTTCTGTCCAGATGGCTAGGAAGAAATCAGTGGGCCACAGACAAATTTCTAGGTGGTTCCTCAAGGCTAATGTAATTTTGGAAAGCACCATGCAAATGGCGCTGTGTGGGTAGGTGTCCTGGGTTGCAGTGTATTCTATCACCATCCTCATGAGCTGTTGAAATCAGGTGGGGCAGTGTTTCCTTGCCTCCTCCCCCCAGACTATCTTTCTGTTAATGGCCCATCATTGTCCTGCTGCATGACTCAGAGATAACTCCCTCCAGACCATCTTCTGTTAATGAGCCTAATCAACACCTGGCCTCATGACTCATTACCCCATTGTGAGATGCTCCACCCAGAGGGAGGAACCAAGCATTCCATCCTGGATATAATCTGAGGCTGAACACCAGAGACAACGCCTTTCCACTGGATTTCCAGAGGACAGGAGCTACACAGCCACCACTGGACTTCCTGAGGAAGAGCAGACTGTTTTACTACAGGATCACTGCTTCAGAGGACTGCAGCCACCATTCTACCAGACTGCTACCACCACCCTGCCTAACAGGGTGTCAGGTTGTACCTTGACTCTGTCAGTTTGACAGTGTTTTCTTTTACCTTTTTTTCCCCTTTTCTTTAATTTCCATTAAATTGTTATTCTGACTTGGTGCCTCCCACTGGTTTGTTTTCAAACTAGTACAGTAGGTTTGGTAAAAAGTTGTACCAGTCCTAATGGCTGAGGTACAGGCAGCTCCCCTGGCACTGGCTCTTTGAGCATATCACATAGCACAACTTCACACAGATTAATTCAGTGCTCATGCTCAGCAGAGATGGAGACAGGGACTAACTGTCCCAGGACTACTCTCATCCAAGACCTTGTTCAAGGTAAGGTGCTGGTAAACAGGATAAATTTCCTGTCTTACAGTTGCTTCATGGTGGTTGCATATTCCATGCATGCCCTTGGTAAATGGGATGTAACCTTAGCAAAATTCTCACAGTAAAAGTTACAGACACTACATCACCTGCAATACAAAGTAGGCATGGCTGTAATCTCTGTACAATGACTAATACTCAGTAAATTCACTCACTTCTTTCACAGTGACTTGGGTGTGAAGCTATATCCCTAAGAACAGATTTTGGATAATGGAACACTGCAAAGTCTGTTCCTCTCACATTTCCTGTCCACAGACTAGAGAAGAAATATCTCATTACCCCCCATTAGAAGGGTGATAAAATAGCATGAATCAGTGAGAAAGGTCTTCTCAGTCCTGCTTAAGGACTGACTTCACCATCTTCTGGAAACTGCAAGATAGTCAACAAAAAGCATATTTTCTAATATACTGTTCAAAGAAAAGACATTGCAGATTTATATATTCAGTGACATAGCAGCTTAAAATTCACCAGTTTCACTTTCTGGAACTTTTATCTAATAATTTTCTTCTACAACAGTTGAAGTTTCAGTTTCTTATGAAGAGAAAATAGAAGAGGAAAAATGGAAATGCCTGAAAACTAGCAGGTGGTAATGCTGCTCCTTCCACTCTTCTCAGGATTAAAAATCACTCCTGACTCCCTTGCTTTCTTCTCCATCACACCCTGAGTCTTTCACAACTTTGGGGAATATTCTCTGCGTTCTGGGTTCCCACACTCAGCATTTCTGAACAAAGAAATAAAATTAACGCAGCATTTAGATGCTCGAGGCACCAACTCTGGAGTGCCCCAGGTCAGAGGGAGTCCAGCTGCACTACTTCTGCGGGTCGCTGAAACGACTTCGGCATCAGGAAAAGAGCTGCTTGCTGGACTAGCTAGCTGGCTTCTCGGCAGAGGGAACATGGCAGGAACCGATAACGTCAGCTCACGTTAGCTCGGAGACAAAGGAAGAGAGAGGCTGTTCGGGTCTGGCTTGTAACAGGTTTATTGTTAGAAGTTTCACTACCCGAACAAGCTCAGAAGGCTGGAATCCGATGTGTGGGATGGAATGCGATGGGATGGCTCCTTGGAGCCTTGTCCTCAGTTTTACAGGGAATTTGAAAACTCCGGTGAAAGAGAAAAACAACCAATGAGTTACAAGCCAGGGGGAGGATACAATGTAACAAGAACCACTGAGGGAGGGAAACAGAGAGGCGGGAGTGATAACAGAGAACCAATGAACAACCGAGTAACCAAGAGTTTTCCCGAACTGGGGGAGGCGGCTTGTACCCGGGCGTGCGGCTTAGGCTTCTGAGCCGCCCATCGACCTCTGAGTCTGCCTCTTCGGGGAATTCGATCCAGGGGAGGGGCTGGGATTGATTGGCATTACGCAGCCCCAGCCCCTCAGTGGGCTGGGTCACCCCAACATAAAATATCTGATGGCTTTTTACTATTGGTATTTTTATTGGAATAATTAATCTTACTGGGACTTTAGATTTTATGCAAGCTTCTTATTCTACCACAGTAAAATAGCTTGAAGCTCTGAGAAATCACAATTAATTTTGATTTATAGCAGTTTGGCTTATGGTATGTATTTGAATGTTCACAGTTAGTCTTGAATAAGCAGTAAGTAATATAATCTAAATGAATTTTATTAAAAGGATTACACTAGATCATGTAACCTTGCATTTTCTGCAAGCCAGTAAGTTGCTTGTTAGCTCAGCTGATTCACTGAAACTCATTCTCATTTCTCAGCTCTTCATTTGACTGTAAACTTTACCTCCCAGTTGGCAGTTAACCATTTTAACACTGAACTGATGTATATAAATTACTAAAAGAAGCAGCCTTACAAAACTGAAGGTACACAGTTATGTTTGCTGTTTTTTCCCAGAAGGGAATGCTTCTTTCTCTATCCGTTTTCTTGGTTACTTTCTGAAGATATGTATCACTAAGGAAGCAAGCACTGGGAGAGAAGAAAGGAAAAGGCAGCTCATACGTGTGTCAACTGTCCACATATATGAAGAAACCTCATGGGTGTAAGATTATGCATTGTGGTATCCTTTAGGAGCACCAGCATTTTCAACAGCTACAGCACAGTGGTGGTATGGCTGGAGCAGCAGTCCACAGGGCATTGAGGAGAGACTGCCATGGGGAAGTTCCACAGGCAGCAGTCATGGCAGCAGCAGCAGCAGCAGCGACAGCAGGGATAGCCTTGGTGCCAGATGCCTCACCCTAGTAGTGTGACCTGTATTTTCCCCCAAGCATTTTGCCAACAGAGGCTGATTTTGTCAGGTGTTTATGGGGTGGACAAAGCAATAGAGGCCACCTGAGTTTCCTGGCAGGGATATCAATTTGGTTGAAAGCTTTAGTGGTCTGCTTCACACCATCCTTTGAAACCCCTGGATCTGACTGTATGAGAAGACCACACTCAGAACATTCTGCTAAAATGTTGGAGAAGACCACAGGATAATCTCTAGAAAAAGTTCCACTGAGAGGAGTTCTTTGTCCTCTGCTCTTTACTCTAGATATAAACTCCAGCCCTAAAGACAGCCAAACAGTAACACATTTCAGAGGACAAGAAGCCATTTTGTCATCTTGGACAGTGTCTTCGTGATTGGATATTTTTGCACCTAACATCTCCCCTATGATACCAGCCTCTTGATCTTCAGATGAACTTAATCCAGGCCTTTCCACTGGGCAGGAGGGAGACCTCCAAGATGCTTGCACAGAGGGAGCTTGAAGCATAATTCCTCCTATTTTGTGCTGAGCCCCACTCCATTCTGGAGGAGAATCTTGTATTTTTTGTATCGCCAGCCATTTGGCAGAACCTCTGCCTGTTTGTGAGTAATTTTTGCTTCCCATTTCCATATCACAGCACTGTTCTTTAACATTTCCTGTTTTCATGTTCCACTGAGGGAAACTGCAAGGAGTTCTTTTAGAATTAGATGGTCAGGAATGAAATTAAACCAAACGAAGCAAACTTTGCATCTGAGAACTGTTTACTGGTAACGAAAAACAAAAAAAGGAGTTGCCCAAATGAAAGAGGGCTAGAGAAGACAAGAAAGAAGGAAGGAAAATGAAAAAAGAATGAGGGAGACGGGGGAGAGAGAGAGACAGAGAGTGGAGACAGAGAGAAAAATAGGAGAGCATTACCACCAGTGGATTAGGGAGTGCCATTGACATCCATGCAACAGGGTGGGGTGGACAGGCTGCCTACTAACAAGCCTGCGCAGCTCTCAAAGAGGCATGGCTTCACAGGTGCAGTTCCCATGCCGACGGGCGGCCAGACACACAGTGAGTGAGCGCTCAGACCAGAGGTCCAGGACCCTGGACAGGATAGCAGCGAAGACCACAGTAACGGGCTGGACTGAGGCGGCAGGGTGGGCTGGATTGGAGAAGCAAGGTTGAACACAAGTAGCTCAGGTGGGGATGTGGGCGAAGCGGCAGGGCGGCGGTCAGGGACACAGGGAGGCGGGACAGGCACGAGGGCGAGCAAGAGCCAGCAAGGGCGGGAGAGCCAAAAGGCAGCCTGAGGCCAGGGCAAAGGAGCGAGCGAGCCAGTGAGCAGGTGAGCCAGCAAGTGAGCCAGCAAGCAAGCAGCAGTGAGCCCCAAAAAAAGCAAGTCTCAAAAACCCCAACTCACCAAGCCCCAAAAAACAAAAAGCATAAGACCCAAAAGCCCTCACAGCTTGTGGTGGAGTTACCTTTTATGCCCTCTGGCTCCTCCCAAAGTCTGCCTGCTGGCATGAGACCATTGGCCCAGTCCAATGTCCCACTGCAGTCCATTGGTGGAGACCTTTCACCATGTGATTGGAGAAGCCTCTCTGGAGGGTCCTGCTGACTGCCTGTCCAATGTGAAGCGTTGCCAGTCTCCCCAGAGACAAGGCTTCTTCTAGTTGCCTCCTGCATGTGGCACATGTTCACCCCTCCTCCACATACCTCTGACAACCAGTATTGAGACAAATCAAAACTAAAGTGGCTCCTCACGCCTGTTGTCGTGGAATGGTAGTCCCAAGTTTAGTGCTTCCACTGACACTCTCAAACCATACTGCCGCTCGCTTGCTCCCCATCTTTCCCCCTGCTCCCTCCTGTGGTGGGCTGGAAACAATTGGAGGCAGAAATAGTAAAGATTGCTGGTTGACATACTAACAATTTACTGGAAACAGCAGTAAGATAAGAAAACAAACAGTAAGAGTACAAATACTAATGAGAGAGGGTACAAAGAAAAGAAACACTATTGCCCACCTTCAAAACCCCAAACAATAGAAAATACCCAACTGCCCCCTCCGCCACACTATCCCCACTGCTCCTTCTGGCTTGGAACTAGCGTTACTGTCCTAGGTTAAGATGTAACCAAAAGCATATATTCTATTATCATCTTCACAAGCTGTTAAAGCATGGGGGGCAGTGGTCATTATTTCCTACCATGTTTCATC
Organism: Corvus cornix cornix; assembly: GCF_000738735.6. NCBI lineage: Eukaryota > Metazoa > Chordata > Aves > Passeriformes > Corvidae > Corvus > Corvus cornix. The sequence goes on from NC_046333.1 coordinate 22,396,452, forward strand.
CCTAATAACTTCCTCTGGGCGCTATCTCTGTTAATGGGTCATCAAGGACCCACTGCATGACTCATAGAATTACATCATCCCACTCTGAGATGCTCCGCCCAGGGGGAGGTGACAAAGTTCACTGTTCACTCAGTTGGCAGACTCACTGTTCTATGCCCAGGAATGCCTCGAGCTGCCAGGAGAGACGGCACGGGCAATCCAGCAGCTCAGCGGCTCCGATATGCGGCAAGTGATAGCTGTTTGGCTATCATCACAAGCAGAAGCAAAGAGGTAGAAATATAGCCCTGACTGTGCCTGTATTCCTGTTTTCTTTATTCTTCCTGTCCCGAGAGGGACGAGAGAACCAGTCTACGGAAGGGGAAGCAGGAGCAGATGGGATGGGGCAGCTGTGATCAGCTGCCTTTATTTGGGGGAGGGGAACAGGGAGAGCAGGGGGTGGACCCATGGTAACCAGCCAATTGGACTCTGTTTCGGGGGAGTCCGTGCTACTTTCAAGTTCTACCCGCGCTTGGAACAAAGGGGATTCAGAGCACATGGCAGAGACAAGTCTGGACATGCCTGGGCAGTCCCAAGGCCAGGCTGCACCTCGGGCAGGTAGCAACAGGGAGGAGCCAAGCATTCCCCCCTGGATATAATCTGGGGTTTGGAACAGCACAAGCAACCCTACCTACCGGATTCCCAGAGGAAGAGCTACCACTGAACCTTCAGGAGATGACCAGACCCTTCTACAGGATCACCACTTCAACAAAACCACTTCATCTGGACTGCTACCACCACCCTGACTAACAAGGTACCAGGTTGTATCCTGACTTTGTCAGTGTTCTCGTAGTATTGCATTTATTTTAATTTTCCTATTAAATTATGATTTTGACTTGCAATTTCCCACTGGTTTGTTTTCAAACTAGTACAATTACCCAAAGCAATCCCTCTGGCTAAGAACTGGCAGTACCCCGCCACTCAGTCCACCACATTTGCTCTACTAGAAGGAAGCCCTTCTCCTTGGAAGAGACTCCCTTTCCCTGCCCTCAGGCAATTATGTGAGGTAGTATAAAATAACCTCGAGGTCCCAGCCATGCTCCCTCCTGTGTTGGAGTGAAAGCTCCTCTGGACCCAGGCCCAGAGGAAAGCCAAAGCACAGGGGTTGAATTCAAACCTTTGGATAAGCTGAGATACATGAAGTCACACCAAAGTGAAATAAAAATATAGATTTTTAACTTTTAGTAGAAATATGTGCTAAGTGCTTTAAATATTGAAAAGCTGCAGCAAAGAAATCTTAAACACAGTTCTTACTGCAGCAGTGTTACCTTTCACAGAATTTCTTTACTTTAGACAAAACACAGATGGAACTTGACTGTTCACATTTTTTAGATAGAGTGTTCATATAAACAAAAAGAGCTGATAGAAACTATATACACAAACCTGTGTGATAGCTATGTAATACTTGTGTAAGATTTATGACTATTAGAATTAGACCAGGATAGGTTAAGAAAAGAAAAACTAGAATTGTGTGTCAATTTTATTGGTCAATTAATTAAATTAATTAATTAATTAAATATAATCAACACTTCTGTAAATTTAGAGAAGAAGAAGAAGCTGTTTTCTACTTGCTGCTTGCCTGCTGCTGCTACTGCTTGGCCTTATCATGTAACCCCTTGGAACTCTACCTTCAGAAAACTATGAGACTATGAAATAAAGAACTTAGCAGGACAGCAGCCTCCTCTGCTCTTTCACCCTCATCCGAAAAGGAAGGGTATCCCATCAAAAGCTCAACGCTCCTGGCTACTGCAAAAATTAATCTTATCCTGGCCAGAGCCAGGACATTATCCACCCCTTATTCTATACCGTCTGCATCATGCCCAGATCCTACACCTTCCAACTATATATGTTTTTACATACATACATACATATATACATCTATATACATTTATATATTTACACATGCACAAGTATAATTTCTGAAGTCAGTGGATGTCCCTCCAAGATGTCTCTTGAGTTCATTTAGTCCATGACTGTGGGTTCTATCCATCTTAGGTATCTTCCAGGGCAGGAGGGCTGGTTTGCTGTTGGGTGGTTGCAAGTTCTATCAGGACCTCACACCTGGTGTATCTGGAGCAGTCCATATCCATGGTCTGTGGTGGTTATGCCATACAGTGGCAGTGTCATTCAGCAACTGCTGCAATGCCCGCTGGGTGGCCAGCTCAGAGGCCGAGCACTGGGCGATAGCCTTGCCTGCTACAGTAGCAGAGGACAGGTGCCAAGGGAGAATGGGAGGTTAAGCGAGGTCCAAGCAAGGCTCGCTTGAGCCACTGATGAAAAAGGCGCAAGGAGAGACGAAGCAATGAGGGACTCTTCTCAGGGGAACAGGAACGGGTTTATTGAAGCCTGGGAGAGAAGGGTCGAGAAGCGCAAAGAAAAGTCTCTGACAGGGGGTTTTCTACCCCACTGCTCAGGGCAGAGCAATCATAAAACATCCAGTAACAGAACAGACAAGGGGAGTTACATAGGCGGGGATACATACCAATGGGGAGAGAGGTAGGCGGAGAGGGTGAGCACGGGCCAATGACAGAGTGATGTGGAAACCAAGGAAGGGGAGAGCGTGGTCATTGCAAACGTGCAGGGTGTCACATCTTTCCCGCCTTGGCCAACAAACTTTCTTGCCAGACAGCCTGAGGGTGTCTATGTTGTGGCGGCAGCTATCTTAGGATACCTGGACCTGATGAGAATTAAACCACTGGACCTTTTGTCCAGTGGGGCCTGGGACACCCTGGCAAGAGCCATGGGTCACCACAACAAGCAACCAATATTATACAATACAACGTTATAGACTGTTCTTACCCAAAAAGCAAATCCCCTTGAAGTATGCATCATGTTTCCCTGTCCCTCTGCATTACCCACCAAGTGCACCCAGATCCTTGAGCAAAAGCAATGCCAGATATGGATTTGCCTTTGCCTGTGGAAGAACTAATCTAAACTGTGTTCCCTAACACTTATTTCTCATATGCACCATGGGGACTTTATCCCCTTGTGTTCTACATGGAAGTTTTAATTGGCAAAGGCCAGCTTGATTATTGAAGCCCCTAGTGTTGACTAACGAGGTGGTTCTTGTTAAATGGAGATCCCAATATATGAAGGTCCCACCACCTACTGCTTTGAATGTGATTTTTGAACAGTCCACTGTACCATTCAATTTTCCCACAGGCTAGTGCATGTGAGGGAATATGATACACCCACTCAATACTGTGCTCTCTGGGCCAGGTGTCTGTGAGTTGATTTTTGAAATGAGTCCTGTTGTCTAACTCAGTTCTTTCTGGGATGCCATGTTGCCACAGGACTTGCTTTTCAAGGCCAAAGATGGTGGTCTGGGCAGTGGCATGAGGCAGAGGGTACATCTCCAGCCAGCTGGTTGTTGCTTTCATCATTTTAAGTACATAGCACTTGGTGGGTTTGCAGGAGTGTAATGTAATCAGCCTGCCAGGCCTCCCCATATTTATATTTCAACCACTGTCCACCATACCACCACTTGGCCTGCTTGAATGCAGCACATATTTCACAGTTATGGATAACCTTAGAGATAGTATTCATGGTTAAGTCCATCTCTCAATCACAAGCCCATCTGTAAGTTGCATCTCTTCCCTGATGACCAGAGATGTCATGGGCTCACCAAGTCAGAAATAATTCACCCTTACGTTGGCAGTCCAGATCGAACTGAGACACTTTCATCTTGGCAGCTCAATCCATGTGTCTGTTGTTGTGGTCTTTGGTAGCCCGGCTCTTGGGTACGTGTGCATCTACATGACATACTTTGACAGTCAAGGTTTCTACCCAGGCAGTGATGTCTTGCCACAATTCAGCAGCCCAGGTGGGTTTACCTCTGTGCTGGCAATTGGTCTTTTTTCCATTGGTTTAGCCATACTCAAGGAGCATTCATGAGTCAGTGCAGAGGTAGAGCTGGCCATTTCTCTCGTTCAGTGGTACTTAAAGCCAACCTGATGGCTTTCAGCTCTGCAACCCTACTTGATCCATCTTGTCCCTCAATATCTCCTGTGCTTTGTTGTGTAGGACTCCATACTGCAGCTTTCAATTTTTGATGTATCTCTACAGTATGGCAAGAGCCATCAATAAAGAGTGCGTATTGCTTTTCACCTTCTGGTAGCTGATTATATGGTGGGGCCTCCTCAGTATATGTCACCTTTTCCTCCTCTAATGATGATGATAGTCTGACATTTTCACTTTGGGGCCAGTTCATGATGAATTCCAAGATCCCTGGACAACTAGAGTTTCCTATGCAAGCTCACTGTGTGATCAGTGTGATCCAGTTAGTCTATGTAGCATCAGTAGGCATGATGTGTGGAAGGGACTTTGCCTTTGAACTGCCAGCCCAGCACTGGCAGTTGGGGTGCCAGAAGAAGCTGTGCTTCAATGCCAATCGCTTCTGAGGCAGCTCAAACCCTTTCATAAGCCACCAGTATCTCTTTTTCAATTGGGTTGTTACAGGCCTTGGATCCTTTTTATTCCTGACTCGAGAACCCCAGGGCTCGTCCTCAAGTCTCCCAGGATACCTTTTTGCCAGAGATGGCAGGAAGGACCATTCTCCCCAGCTACAGTGTAGAGCACATCTTTCACATTTTGTCCTGTCCTGACTGGCCCAAGGGCTACTGCATGAACAATCTCCTGTTTAATTTGTTAAAAACTTTGTTGTTGTTCAAAACTGCACTTGAAACTCTTCTTCCAGGTCACTTAATAGAGATGGTTTACAATCTGACTGTAATCTGGAATATGCATCCTTCAAAAATCCACAGTGCCAAGGGCCAAGGAAAGTTTATGTTTCCTTCTTGGAAAGTTGGTGGGGAACAAAACTGCTATTTTGCTGACCACATGCATTATAATCTGACAACGTTCATTTTGCATTTTACTGCTAAAAGCAGAATTTCCTGGGCAAGTTCCTTGGCCTTACTTTGCTTTATGGCAAAATCAGCCTGCAGAAGGATCTGGATTATCTTCTCCCCTTTCTCTAAAACTTCCTCAGCAAAAACTGCCCCACACAATGATGGATGATGTCATCAATGTATTGCAAGTGTTCTGGAGCTTCACCCTTTTCCAGTACAGTCTGGATCAGTCCATGGCAAATAGGGGGGACTGTTTCTACCCCTGAGATAGTCAGCTCCTGGTGTATGGGATGCCTTTTCATTGTGAAAGCAAACAGTGGCCTGCACTGTGCTGCTAAAGGAATAGAGAAAAATGAATAAGCAATGTCCATGGTGGCACCCCTTTGCTGCCTTGGACTCCAGTTCATACTGCAGTTCCAGCATGTCCGTCACAGCAGCACTCAGTGGTGGTATGACTTCATTCAGGACATGATAGTGCATTGTCAGTCTCCACTCTCCATTGGACTTACACACTGGATATGGGGCTATTAAAGTGTGAGGAAGTCTTACTGACCACTCCCTGGCTCTCCAGTTCACAAATCATCTCATGAATGGGGGTCACAGAGTCCTGGTTGGTGCGGTATTGTTGACAATGTGCTGTTGTGGTAGTGATTGGTACCTGTTGTTCTTCAGCCTTCATCAGTCCCACAGCAGAAGGGTCCTCTGAGAGACCGGGCAAGGTGTTGAGGTGTCTAATTTCCTCTGTCTCCACAGCAGCTATCCCAAAAGCTCAGCAATATACTCTTGGGTCCATGAAGTACCCTCTCCTGAGGTAATCTGTGCCAAGGACACACAGGGCCTCTGGGCTGATCAGAAAGGGGTGATTTTGCCATTCACTCCCAGTCAGGCTCATTACAGCTTCCAGTACTGTCAGCTGTTGGGATCTCCCAGAAATAGATTCTGTCCCTACAGATCTTGATGGCATTAGGGTACATTGTGTACCAGTGTTAACTAAAGCCTCATACTCTTGTGGGTCTCATGTACCAGGCCATTGGATGCACACAGTCCAATAGATCCATTTGTCCCTTTCACCTAGCTGGCTGGAGGCAGGGCCCCTGTAGTTCTTGTCATAGTACTCATTGCTCATTTCTTGTAAATATGAACTGGAGATCCCTTTAAGAGGATCAGAAATAACATTCAGTTCTTCCATTCTGTCTGAGAACTTGCCCACTGGAAAACTGAGTGGCATTTATCCTTGAAGAATTTCCTGTGGTGGCTATCCTTTAAACTCACATACCTAGGGCAGAAGTGGGTATTCCATCCCACTTCCTTATGTCTTCTCTGTGGTGATGCAGGTAAAACTGAAGGTTACCTCATGGTGTGTACCCCTCTCTCAAGCAGGGAGATACATGCTTCCAGTAGCAGAAATTCTGGTCCATACCGGCAGAGGCACGGGACATTTCCTCTCTAGTTTTTTTGAGTCTTTCAAATCTGTCCGCAGTCTTGGACAGTCTTTTCACAGCCAAGATGCAGGTTCGTAGGGAGCAAAAGAGATGATCTTCATACTGTCAAAGTTGGGTAATCACGCAAAGCAATGTTTCTTCTCCTTATTTTAGTGACATCAATGTATGACTGTATGACTGCACTCCATACAGACTTCCACCACATGGATTGTGTAAGCTGGACCTGATCTGGATCTACAGTGGACTGCTCATTATTTGAATCCCTACAGATTTCCTCCAGCACAGCTAATTCTCTCAGGTACTAGACACCACTCTCCATGGCCTTCCACCTGCTTGGGTGCACTATTAGATCATCTTTAAGAGAATACCTTTCCTTCATGCTTGACAGGAGTCATCTCTAGAGGCTGAGAGTTCCTGTCCTCTTCCCAAACCTCTTGCCAGTGCCCACATCCCAGAACAGGGATCTCAGTTACTTGGTTCCACTACCATCTGCTGAGACAAAGGAGAAGATGGTAGGTGTTACTGTAGTCCTGACAGTCACCTGCCGCCCAATGGTCATGTGGCTTTCCCTGAGACAAGAGAGAAAATGGCAGACATTGCCGCAGCTCAGTGGGAACATGCAGCCTTCTGAAATAAAGGAGAAAATGGCAGACACCACTGCAGCCACTGCCTCCTTTCCCCTGAGCCCAAGACAATGAAAAATAATGACGAACAAACCTTCAGGCTGGACTTTCTGTGTTACACTGACTGCTCTGCTTTGCCTGGACTACACTGACCACACCTGGACCACGCTGACTGCACTACTCTGTCACTTTTCTCCCTCAGGATAAAAAGGGAACAAATAAATGGTCACACTTCCACTGCATGTTGGCCTTTCCTTCCACATGAAGCCATGCCTCCCAGACATGATGTGAAATGGTGTAGAATAAACAACCTAGACATGCCCGCACTATCTAGGCTTCACCCCCCTCATGGCAAATATGAGAAAATTTGTCCCAGCCAAAACTAGGACAATACATTAACAAGCTTTTAAAATGTATTTTGGATGTCAATCAGGGAAAATCACACAATCCATTTGTAGACAGCAACTGTAAGTTGGTATTACTGTATCCTGCAGCCGTAGGAGAGAAGATCCAACAGGCAGGAATTGTGCAGCAAGACTGATTTATTTAATTATTTTACAAACTATTTTATAGACTTTTTTCTTCATAGTCTAATTGGACAAAGGATCAGCCATCCCCTGGGTTGATTGGCTAGAAATCCAAAACATCCATTGTCAAAATATTTTTCTACTGTACCATAAACATAGTTCTACAAGGTCACAGGTGTTCATAGTTTATAGAACTTCTGCTAATCTCTTAGTGAGAGAGAAAAGTATCCCACGGGCTCAGAAAGAAGCAAGAAAATTCTTGCTGGCAGCAATATTGTATCCACAAGTTGGTATGGCTGAAGGTTGCCTGTCTTTTAGGTTGTCTCAAAACTCATGCTTGCAGCTTCCCACAAATAGCATCATGGTTCAGCTTCTTCCCTATGGAGACTGCTTTACAGATTCTCTAAACTTTTTAAAAAGATATTTAATTACCCTTTGTACTTTTTCCAGATGTTTCTTCCAGTGTGTTAGTCTGGTTTACAGTTTTTCATATATGAAAATGAACAAAAAAAACCTAATAAAATTTTCAAAAAGCTGAAACGTTTCAGCTGCTGTAGTTCTCAAATACTCAGCTGTATCCTACAATCATAACAACTGACTTCCAGGTTTTAAAGTTTGCAGAGTTGAAAGACTACATTATCTGCTTATGCAGTGTTCTAAGGTGCCTCTTTCTGTCCTGAGACATGCAGGATACCAAAGCAGCTGTCAACAAATGTTATTACAAATTAACTATAGGGAAAACCCCTCTAACTTCTAATGCAAGCATAAGGGAAGTCAGAATTAATCTGCTGAACTGGTCAAAACCAGGTGGATGCAGGCAAGTTTCACCTATTTGGTAAGGTTAATGTGAAGCATCTGTTCCAACAACAGTCAGTTATGTCCCATCCAGTTTTACATTAATGCACTAGCTAGAGAACAACACAAAATATGTAACAGTGTAATCTGGGCTGAACTTTAGGCACAAGCTGAGACATCAAAAACTGGATGAAATGTCTGCAGACCAAGTTAATATCAGTTACTAGGCTACAGAAAGTCTTCCATGTATCTCCCTGGATTTGCCCTGGAAGGAGGTGTGATGTGTGCTCTGCTATAATGGCTTTCATTGATTAAACATGCAAGGTAGGTAGGTAAAGGCTGAATGAGCTCTGAAAGACCATCTGCATATGTATTTAAAAATGCTAATACTACAGGACCAAATAACCCTTTTGAGCAGAAATCCAGATTCTATGATTTTTATAGTAAGAGAATAGAAACTTATAAAACAGAAAAGTATAGTAGGAGAACCATGTTAAGCACAGTTCACCTCTGCTTGTTACTGTGACTTTCTGTCCTCAGACCAAGTAGTCACCTTCATCTGAGTTAGACATCTAATTTGCACCTACATACTTATTAGATGTATAATGAAATAATTACACGTCCTAGAGTAAAGCCTTGAATTTCCCGTATGGTCAGTACAAAACAACCTGAGCTACAGAGATGAAGGAGAAAATCTAAGAGGTATTAGAGACTGAGGAAGAGATTGACTGATGGAGCTGCACTCTACCATGCCTTAGACAAATAATAACCACTATTCACTTCACAAGAAGCAATGGATCCCCTACCCTCTCACCACCAGGTAGAAGGAAGTGATCTTGGAGACAGAGAGGAGTGGAAAAAGGTTTCTGCTTGGGGTGGCAGGCGAATCCCCTTGAGATGTACCTCACCCCCCCCATGCCCTTATACAGGTACAAGGCCCTGGAATCTCAGGACCAGGGAAATGAGAATGTGGTTGAAGGTTCTTTTGGGATGGAGACATTGACCAAGGCAGAGCAGCCTACCTTCTGCATTATGACCTCCGCAATTAAGAAAAAAAGAGAGTAATAGTCATTGGTGAAACCTTCTTGAGAGGGCCCGCTATGCCAACCAGACCCAATCCATAGGGGGGTATGTGGCCTCCCTGGGGCCTGGGTAAGGGAAACCATCAAGAAACTTCCCAGCCTAGCACAGCCCATTCTACCCCCTACTGGTTTTTCAGGTAGGTACCGACGAGGTCCCAACAAGAAGGCTGTGGAGAATCAAGGTGGACGTCCAGGGCCTTGGGTCAACTGGTCAGGGACAACAAGTTACAGGGAATGATGGGGCAAGAAACAGGAAAATCATGAAGATGAACACCTGTCTTTGAGACAGGTGTTATGAACAGAATTTTGGGGTTTTTTGATCATGAGTCAATTTATACAACACTGAGCCTGCTGGCAAACTAACAGGGTCTACCTGTCTCAAAGGGGATAAGGGGTCTTAGCTCAGGAGTTATCAGGGCTCACTGAGAGAGCTTTAAACTAGATTTGAAGGGGGAAGGGAGACAGGGACAGGCTTGACAGAAATAAGGTGTGGTACTGGGAGAACAATAGTAAGGACGCTAGTAGCAAAAGCAGGCCTAAGGGGGAATACCTCAATTAAGAACAAGCAGCCAAAGACATAACCACAAGACAGAACTCTGTTGCATCCCTGTGCACCCCTACTGGGATATTGACACAATGAAATACTACCAAGCGCCTGCACACCAATGCATGCAGTGTAGAGAACAAATAGGAAAAACTAGAGATCTGTGTGAAGTCACAGGGCTTTGATCTCACTGTGATTCTGGAAATGTGGTGGGATACCTCTATCAGTGCCTAATTTGGTGCCGCTTCATCGTTGTCAGAGTTCTTATTAAAGAGAGGTGGGACTATCGCAGTTATACATGACTTATTACTTAAAGTAACAAACAAGCATCAGTCCCAGAGGCATGAGATTTAGTAATAAGTCACCATAACAAGGAATAGTCACAAGATCCGAGGTTACATCATGATTTATAACTTTCTAATCCAATAGGCACTTAAAACGAAACTTTGTTTTGACTTTATAACCTATCATTTGTAATACTTTGTCACTGCAATGCAGCTGTCTTGACCAATAACTTGTCATGTCACATACACACAGATACTTCTATTGTAACATTTAAATTCTTAACTTAAACTATAAAATCACATTTTTATACTTAAAACCCTTCACCATAACACCCAATGCATATTTTTACTTATAAACTATAAAAACATAGGTTTGTAGTTCTCTTGCTTAAGGTCTATAAATCTGTCAATTATGCCAGACCTAATCTCTACCAGGGTTCTAAATCAAAACCTCCCTTAATTGCAGAAGTTTCTACTCCTCTGTTCGGTACATACCTCAAATGACTAGAATGAGGGGCTGTTGTCATGAAGGGCTACACAGTGCTTAGGAAAGACAGACCAGAAAGGCATGGTGGTGAAGATGCAGACTAGCAAGGGTGACACTGTTGCAGGTGTTTGCTACAGGCTGCCTGATCAGGAGAACAAAGTGTATGAGGTCATCTACAGACAGCTTGAATCAGCCTCAAAGTCACAAGCACCGATCCTTCTGGGGGACTTTAATTAGTCTGATGTTTTCTGGAGAAGAAACAGAGTGAAGGCACAAACGTTCCTGGAAAGCACTGATGACAACAAAATCCCCGGAAAGGTGATGGAGTGCCTCATTCTGGAGGCCATCTCTATCCACATGGATGACATGGATGACAAGAAGGGGATCAGGAGTAGTCAGCATGGATTCACAAATTGCAAATCATGCTCGACCAACCTGATGGCCTTCCACGATGAGACAACTACCTGGATGGATGAGGGGAGAGCAGTGTGTTTTGCCTACCTCAACTTCAGCAAGACTTTTGACACTGCCTCTCACAATAGCCTCATAGGCAAAGTCAGGAAGCGTGGACTGGATAAGTGGACAGCAAGGTGGACTGAGACCTGGCTGAATGGCACATCCCAGAGGGATGTCATCCAGTAGATCAGGGTCTAGCTGGAGGCCTGTCACTAGTGGTGCCTGCCAAGGGTCAATATTGGGTCCAGTATTGTTTAACTCATTCACCAGCGACTTGTGGGGAGGGGCAGATGCCTCCTCAGCAAGTTCACTGACGGCACAAAGCTGGGAGGAGTGGCTGATACCACAGAGGGCTGTGCAGCCCTTCAGAAGGACCTCAGCAGGTTGGAGAGACAGGCAGAAAGAACTGTCTGAAGTTCAACAAAGACAAATGCGGAGTCCTGCACCAGTGCAGGCTGGGGGTCAAACTGCTGGAAGGCAGCTCTGTGGAGAAGGACCTGTGGGTCTTGGCAGACAACAAGCTGTCCATGAGCCAGTGGTGAGCCCTTGTGGCCAAAAAGGCCAATGGTATCCTTGGGTGCTTTAGGAAGAGCATTGCCAGCACGTGGAGAGAGATGATCCTGCCCCTCTACTCAGCCCTGATGAGGCCACATCTGGAGTGCTGTGTCTGGTTCTGAGCTTCTCTACAAAAGAGTGACATGGAGTTCCTGGAGCAGGTTCAGCAGAGGGCAACAAAGAGTTGGGACTCTTCAGCCTTGAGAAGATGACTGAGGAGGGACTTCATCAATGTATATAAGTATTGGAAGGGAGGGTGTCAAGAGGAGGAAGCCAGGCTCTTCTCAGTAGTGCCAAACAATAAGACCAAAGGCAACAGTCAAAAACTGATGCACGAGAAGTTCCACCTGAATGTGAGGAAGAACTTCTTTACTGTGCAGGTGACCAAACCCTGGTCACCAGATTGCCCAGAGAGAATGTGGAGTCTCCCTCTTTAGAGATATTCAGGAACTGTCTAGATGCAATTCTGTGTAACGTGCTCTAGGATGACCCTGCTTGAGCAGGGAGGTTGGACCAGATGACTGCACTGATGGTCCCTTCCAATCTCACTGATTCTGTGATTCCATGAAAGTAAGGGCTCTTTAAAAAGTTATGTGTTTCTCTGACTCTGTAACATTTTATTCAAAGCCTGTTACAATGCGGATATTGCAACATGCGTATCAAACAACAAGGCCTGTGGAAAAGAAATATATATGGACTGATTCTTGATAGATGTTTCAGAGAGATGTTTCTTTCTTCAGCCGCATTGCTGAGGAACTGCTGAGGAACTGTTGCAATCATGGGACCTGAGGGTCCTTGCCTGCGCAGAGGAACACAAAACAACCAATGAGGAATGAGGCTGACCAGGGGCTAGGGAAACCCCGTGTCTCCACCCCCAGGGTCCCTCTCCCAGGACTACATGGCAGGGAGGAGGGCCCCAACATTTCACCTGTTTGTTTTTAACAAAAAAGAGATTTAAAACTTAACATTGAAAACAACTGGATAAACGTAACAAGGACAGTTTCAAAACAATACAAGCCACCCTCCTGAGTCTTTAAATGTCCAAACAGATTCTCTGGAACATCTTAAGGTTGACAGAAGGGAGACAGGACTCTCGGGGCATGCTTTGTGGGGAAACTGAGGCAGGAGAGGGTTTCTTCCATTTGTACCTGTTGGAACTCTAAACAACAATAATTAATTTCTTCCCTCCCCCTCTTCATCCCCCACTCCGGCATTGGAAGGGATTTTTGGGGAAACAATTGGCAAAGGCATGGTTTTGTGAGGGAAACCATGGGTGAAAAAACAGATTGGGAATACACTGGCAGTAATAGGATATAGGGTAAAAGGGAAAGGTGGGATTAGGAAAGGGAGACTGTAGAAGGGGCTTATAATGGAGATATTGTCTAACGTGACTACAGTTTTTATCATATATACTTACAGAAACACCATCAGGCCCAGTGACCTCTGCTGCTTGTAACTCTTTTCTACCTTGCACAATTTTGAACTCCACCACTTCTCAATCTCCCAGGCTTGGGATGCATTTTTCAGGGTTATTCTTTTTAATAGCAGTTCTATGAATGAATATGTCTTCTTGGTTATCACATCTTGTTATAAACCCATAATTTTGTTTAACATTATACCATTTTACTATTCCTAAATCCTTGGCTACAATGATTTTTTCCTTTTTCCGTGCGGCTGCTATTTTCTGTCTCGCTGCATTTTTGCTTTCTCTTTCGCTCTCTCCCATGTTGGAATTGTCGGGGCTGCTAGTGCTGCCGGGGCTGTTGGGGCTGCTCGTGCCTGCGTGCTGTTCCCGGGGTCGCATTTGGGGCCATGCGGGCCGGGCTGGGCCACGCCGCTCAGCTCCCTGCGTGCCGCCACTTCTGCTCTCAGCTGAGCTGCCACTGCCTGGGGCCGCGCCCACATCTCGGCCGGGCCCCCGAGCGACGATCTCCCCATGCCCTGCTCCAGCGCACATTTCAGCTAGGCGCAGCTCTGCTCCATCGCCACTGCCGCCAGCCACCGCTCTCAGTCGGGCATTCACAGGGCTCGCTCCACCATGCACTGCACGGGGCCGGGCAGGCACCACCGGCTCATTCCCGCTCCCGCCACACCTCGCTCCGCTGCTGACACTGCAGCTCGCGCCGCTCCGCACATGCATGGGAACTGCCTTGCTGCTGCTCAGAGAGCGCTTGGTCCACATGGGCGGGGCCGCACAGTCCCTGAGCCAGGCTCCCCTTCACCAAGACACAGCTGACATTGCTCAACAGTCTCGGTAATTAAATAATATTCACAAAAATATTCTTCCATCGGCATATATTTTGACTCAGAAATTAACTGTCTCCAAACGGTGCTCCAAAAGTCTTTGGTAAGAATTAAATCCCAAGAAACATAGAAAAAGTTCTTAAACAACCATACCAGGAAGTGTTTCAGTTCCTTTTGAGCTTGAATTAAGCTAAAATTTACAATTCATTGTTCAAGAATCTTTTCAACTTTAAGACAAATGTCCATGTGTGGCTCTGAGAGCTAAGAGTCTTTCCACGGTTCCTCCATAATTTAGAGATGGAACAGCAAAACGAAAACAAGAAGAGAAATCCAGTGTTTACTCACAAATCAGTCGCTATAGGGATCAGGGATCGTTCTGCCTACATTATCTACTATTTGTTACAATGCGGATACTGCAACATGCGTATTAAACAATGAGGCCTGTGGAAAAGAAATATATATGGACCGATTCTTGAGAGATGTTTCAGAGAGATGTTTATTTCTCCAGCCGCATTGCTGAGGAACTGCTGAGGAACTGAGGCAATCATGGGACCTGAGGGTCCTTGCCTGCGCAGGGGAACACAAAACAACCAATGGGGAATGAGGCTGACCAGGGGCTAGGGGAACCCCATGTCTCCCCCCCAGGGCCCCTCTCCCAGGACTACATGGCAGGGAGGAGGGCCCCAACAAAAGCCAAGCAGTATTGCCTTGATTTCAGTGAAATCTGAATTAAAAAAAATACATAGTCAAAATTAATATGTGCCTCCAAATCAAGGTGAGGTAAAAAGTTACAGAGACATATCTAAAGTGCTTTCGCAAGGACTTCAAACTTAACAACATGCTTCCAGGAAAAACAAGGTTGAGGGCTGCATTGTGAAGGCAGGCTGGGGCTGTGATGAAACTAGATTAAACATGACAGCCTTCTCAACTTGACGCAGTTAACTCTAAACCTATGTAAATGTAGTTTGGTTTAATGTCTGTATACCAGAGCCAAGTAAAGTTTTCATAATGGCCGGCAGCATTTGCATACCTGGAAACTGTGCTTTAGTTGAGCAGTGGACTGAGCTATCACTTCATTGCCTCTTAGTATCCTGTGATAAATGTGCTTTAACATGTTGGCTTTCGTAAATATCAAAAGTTGATGTTGCTGTGAGGATAGAGTTGTGTTTAGCTTGCAATAACAGGAACAAAAGGAACCTGCTAGCCTGATTGGATGACATCTAATGAGCAAGTGTAAGGGGAAACCACCACCTGAAACCACAAGTCAAGAGGTTACTGTGAGGAGAACTTCTGACTTCACCCCTGAAATGACCCTCGAAGACCCTCAAGTTAAACTATGCATGCTCTAAAAAGGCGGGATGGAGAAGGGAACATGTTAATCAGTTCTAAGAAAATGTTAAATAGCTTCTGAAAAGTTCTGAATATATATCCTGACTTATGTGTGTGGCTGATGCAATACTTGGAGTTTTGCATGTGACGGTGCGCCTCTGACTACAGTCACGTGCCCAGTGCTTTTGCTTTTGCTTTATTGACTTTGCCCCCTAATAAAATTTTAAAACCTCAAAAGAGGAGTGGGCTTTGTTTCTCACATGTCCCAAACTTCAATTAAATGAGATTGTCGATTAGACCATGCCTGATGCTGTCCTGAGGAGGAATAAAGTTTCCCTCCTTGTGAAATTTTCAGTAATGTTAATAGCTCACCAATAGTAATAGTCCAGTTTTTCTTGGCAGTTTCTAATAACCAACAAGCATACCTATAGCCCAGGTTTCTACTAGGAGATTGACTCTTCAGGGGCCCAAAGAGGTGTTTTGCTAGGTCTCACAAGTTTCTGAAAATGTCCAGAATGGATGCTGGTAGTGGTTTTTCCTTGAATGGACTAGTATCTAAAGCCCTTTCAGCAAGGCCAAGGCCACCTTTAGGGACACCACTTATTCACAGCAACCATTACTCATGTTTAAATGAATTAAAACCTTCTAGCAATTGAAATACTGTCTTTAGAAGGGATGTAAGTTGGGCAAAGAAAAAAGGGGGGGGGAGGAGGGGGAAGTCAGCCAAATCAGCATAATTTATTTTGACATTTTTAAATTATCTCACCTTTCTCTTTTAAATGAGGTTTTTTAAACTTTTTTTTTTTTTAACCATTTTTAAATTTGAAGACTGATGTTGATGCCTTAAAGACCTAGAAATGAAACAGCACACTTTCAAGACAATATTAGTATAGGAGGTAATATAAAGGCTGGTCTTTATTGGAGGCCTCCAAGGGGCAGATATGGAAAAAGACCCAACCCGCACAGGGTAAATACAGTTTTATAAGTTTAACAAATTAGCATAATTGACAAGAATCCCCAATTAGAAGCACAGGTGATGAAGTCGTTCCCCCCTTTTGGGGGAATTGCTCTTCTGTAGCCCTCCTTTAGATAGGAACTAAACTTTGTTTATGAAAATGTGTCTCAAAGAGCTGGTTTCAATCTTGGCTCCCAGGAAGAACCAAGATAGGATAGGGGCCTTGGACCCCCTGGGGCTTGGAGCCTTTGCAATGTGTTTTGTCTTTCTGCCTATGAGGGTAGGAAAAGTATTGGAGTTAGCTAGGAACTATATAACTATACAACTATAGTCTACAGAGCTACGAATATATGAAGGAAATATAAAAGCAAAAATCATTTTGGGAACAGTATGAAAAAGAAAAGGGAGGGGGTTAAATCACTAACATTAAGAAAAATGTGTTTTCGTTTCTAGTCTGCCCAAACCGCACTTTTTCCCTGAACATTTGGTTCAGCCACCAAACCAAAACATCCATTATTCGTGTAGTTCTACTGAGTTCTCCTAATAATGTGTGGAGACACCCAAATCTGTAGAGATTCTGCAAACACATGTAGAGCATTGCACCAAGGAAAGACTAAGTATGTTTGGAGAAGAAGTAGATACACAGTCCAATATTCAACTGTGAATTAAAAACTGTAACTTTGGGTCTTGTGTGGAGAATACATATGGCTATGTTGGAAGGGGAAACCTGAGAATTGCCCCTGAAGATCTTGGTGAGGTCAACCTTGGCTCTTCACCTTTCAGTGCTAATTGAACTGGGATAATTTAGCTCCTGCATCCCATTTCTCTTCTGCCTGAATTTTAAATAAAAATAGTTTAAAGGGACTTGCTAATCAGGTTTCTGCTTCAGATAATATCATATGAGTAAGTACATACCTTCCAAATCAAAGGTGCCCCAACTTTATAGCCCTTTACTTGATCAATCCAAATTCCTTAAGAAACTTTTCCTCTCTCCATATTCGCATGCAGTTACAGTGGCTCCTATTTTCACAAGCCTTCAGTAACTTTATGAAATTATAGGGCTTCTAGGTTCACCATTAATGAAAGAATATTTCCTAATTAGTACTAAGTGTTGAAGTTAATTTCTGCTTTCTCCTGAAGACTCCACAGCTGGTTTTCTGGGGAGCTGGATGCAAACAACACAACCTCTTTCCAGTCTCCAGTCTGGAAAATACTTGCAAACTGCAAAAGATGCCATGAGAGCTGCTACACTGTTTCTAAATATTAGCACATTTTTTGCATGTCTCTTGAATCACATTAACACCGATGAATGTATATCAATAACAATATTTGTTTTCTACATCATTTGAGTATATGGGGAAGAATAGGAACAAACACTACAAATGCAAGAACAAATTTGAACTTTAAATTCACAAATTAAAATCTGTACTGCTCATCCAGAGTCCGAAATAAAGGGAAAGAAGCAAATGCATACAACTGAAGCTAGGACAGATGACCTGGGAAGAGTATAGAGATGAAGCACAATTGAGTAATGATGAGGTGAAGAAGGCCAAGGCTAAGCTGTAACTGAATCTGTCAAGGGATGCAATGAGTAACAGGACGAGCTTCTACAGGAATGTTAATTAGAAAAGGAAGAACAGTGAAGGTATACACCCCAGTCCCTCCTCCCTGATAAACAATGCTGGAAAACTGGTAACAATAGATGAGAAGGCTGAGATAATCAACATTTTTGCCTCAGTCTTTAATGGCAACCTCTCTTCCCACACCTCCCAAGTGGACAGACAGTAGGTTGGGATCTGGGGGAGCAAAGTCCCTCTCACTATAAATAAAGATCATCTTCATGACCACCCAAGGGACCTGAACGTACATAAGTCTATGGGAATGTGGTGGTGTATCTGTTTCCCCCTAGGCCTCACTATGTTTTGAAAAATGCTTGCTAGGCCTCGGCTTTGAACAGTACATGGGCTGAGCTCTTCTTGAGCTTAATAGAAGCACTGTCTGCTCTCAGGAACTTGTGCCATCTAATGAGCTCCTGCTTTTGTTTTAATCAACAGCCTTGGAAACTTTTTGCCTGAATAACAACCTAAGTGGAATAATATTTTTGTTCTCAGTCTTTCAAAGAAAGTTTCTGACCTGAATGTGGCCAGGGTGAAACATTGTTATGACTAAAGCCCAATCTCTTCCAGCCCTATAAACAGTGGTCCAAAATGAGACCCTTTGAGCTCTCCTGGACTGCAGCAGCTGTGACCAGCAAAGTCCCTCTGAAAGCCTCTCAGAGCCAGCAAACTCTCAAGTTTGCTGTACTTGGAGGATCGCCAAATGATGGCTGATCCTGGGCTGATACTCCCACTCCTTGAGGCTCAACCTTTTGCCTGTTGAGAAGATGAAAAGACATCTTAAGTATTTCACTACCCTAAAGGGAAATTTTTAACAGGTACCTTGTACAAACTCTTCATGTCTGTGTGCACGAAAGTGTGCATATGCTATATCAAATGTGGGAGAAATGCTGCTTTCCAAGATTCTTAAGTACTTCAGGTTTATAAATTAGGCCTTAAGTCAGTTTCTGTTGTGATACAATAAACCCTATATGAATCCTTTGCTAAATGGTTTAACTGAAGTTATAAGTTAAGTTTGAAAGGAATGAGGGACTGTTGGGGCCCTCCCCCTGCCATGTAGTCCTGGGAGAGGGGCCCTGGGGGAGAGACATGGGGTTTCCCTGCCCCTGGTCAGCCTCATTCCCCATTGGTTGTTTTGTGTTCCCCTGCGCGGGCAAGGACCCTCGGGTCCCATGATTGCCTCAGTTCCTCAGCAGAGCTCCGGCCATGCAGCTGGGAAAATAAACATCTCTCTGAAACATCTCTCAAGAATCGGTCCATATATATTTCTTTTCCACAGGCCTCATTGTCTGATACATCGTGTTGCAGTATCTTCACTGTAACAAATGGTGGTTAATGTGGGCAAGACACCGATCCCTAAAGACAGAAAATTCGTGAGTAAAAACCACTCTAGATCTCCCTCTTTTCGCCCTGGTTTGGAGAGTCTCTCTAAATTATGGAAGACTCTTGGCTCTCAGAGCCACATATGGACATTTATCTTAAAGCTGAAAAGATTCTTGAACAATGAATTGTAAATTTTAGCTTAATTCAAGCTCAAAAGGAACTGAAACACTTCCTGGCACAGTTGTTTAAGAATTTTTTCTATGTTTCTTGGGATCTGATTCTTACCAAAGACTTTTGGAGCACCGTTTGGAGACAGTTAATTTCTGAGTCAAAATATATGCCGATGGAAGAATATTTTCATGAATATTATTTAATTACCGAGACTGTTGAGCAATGTCAGCTGTGTCTTGGTGAAGGGGAGCCTGCCTCAGAGTCCATGTGACCCAGGCCACGTGGAGCGAGCCCTCTCTGAGCAGCAGTGAGGCATTTCCCGCATATGGGTGGAGCAACACGAGCTGCAGTGTCAGCAGCGGAGCGAGGTGTGGTGGGAGCGGGACGAGCTGGTGGTGCCAGCCCGGCCCCGTGCAGTGCATGGTGGAGCGAGCCCCGTGAACGCCCAACCGAGAGGGGTGGCGCGGGCAGCGGCTGGCGGCAGTGGCGGTGGAGCGGAGCCGTGCCTAGCTGAAACGCGCGCTGGACCAGGGTGTGGGGGGGCAGCTGTTCGGGGGCCTGGCCGAGACGTGGGTGTGGCCCCAGGCAGTGGCAGCGCAACTGAGAGCAGAGGCGGCAGCGGGGCACGGGGAGCTGAGCGGCGTGGCCTGGCCTGGCCCGTGCGGCCCCAAATGCAACCCCGGGAAGAGCGCACAGGCACAAGCAGCCCCAACGGCTCCAATGCGGGAGCGAGCGAAAATGAAAGTGAAACCAGGAATGCAGTGACACAGAAAACAGCAGCCACTTGGAAAAAGGAAAAAATCACCATAACTAAGGTTTTAGGAATAGTAAAATGGTATAATGTTAAACAAAATTATGGTTTTATGTAGGTTCTGG
Organism: Corvus cornix cornix; assembly: GCF_000738735.6. Lineage (NCBI taxonomy): Eukaryota > Metazoa > Chordata > Aves > Passeriformes > Corvidae > Corvus > Corvus cornix. The sequence goes on from NC_046333.1 coordinate 22,416,647, forward strand.
GTGTGGGTTCGGTCTGGACTGGGCGTAGACGAGACGGTGACGGATGGAGACGAGAGATCTCTATAGTCAGATCTTGGAACATGCGGTTTATTGCAAAGGGCGTGGGTATAGGGGCACTGCTTAGAGCTGCAGCTGGCAGCGCTGAGCAGGCCCAAGAGAGCAAGAGAGTAAGCGGGTAAGAGAGAGAGAGAGCGAGAGGAATGAGAGTGAAGAAGTGTGTGTGAAGAGAGAGTAAGAGTGTGTAAGAGTAAGAGAGAGAGTGAGAGTGACTGAAGTTCTGGTTACAATACAATAAATCATCTTCTGTACTGAATATTCTAATTGTCACTAACCAATCTAATACAAGATACAAATCCTATAGCATTTACATACAGCCTATAAGAGTTCTTATATTACCATAGAGTGTTACATCTTAACTTCTAAAAACTACTCTTTGGACCCCTTCTGCTGAGCTAGTAGGGTCTGCTCTGACCCTTGGACCTGCCTGCAAGCAGAGGGTATTGTTCAATCAAGAGGGGATTACCTTCAGTCGGCCATACCATTGTTTTCCAGTTGTTCAGTAACTAAGACTTGGTATTTCAAAAGTGGCTTTCATTTCGATGTCGCCTGTAGTTGTCATATTCCCAAAATCTTTTGTCAGGCAATCATATTTATAAGGCTTTCCTGTTTCATCTTCCCCAACAGTTTTATAACGAGATGTGACAACCAAGAAGACATATTCGTTCATAGAACTGCTATTAAATGGAATAACCCTAAAAATTACCTGCAAAGTGTAGGAGATGGGGAAGTTGTACAATTTGATAAAGCGGAGGTATTCCAGTCAAAGGCAGCCGTTATGCACAAAATTATAAACAATATCCATCCCAGCAACTTCCCTACCCACAACCTACTTTCCCCTTTTACCCTATACCCAATATGAACCCTTTCCTAAATTTACCCCATCCCCAGTTTATTCCTAATCTGTTTTTCACCCCATGGCTTCCCTATACAATTCCCTTTCCCTACAACTCCTCTCCGATGCCGAGGGGGGGATGAAAAGGGGGAGGGAAGAAATTAAACCCTCTCCTGCCTCAGTTTCCCCACAAAGCATGCCCTGAGAGTCATGTCTCCCTTCTGTCAGCCTTAAGATGTTCCAGAGAATCTGTTTGGACATTTAAAGACTCAGGTGGGTGGCTTGTATTGTTTTGAAACTGTCCTTGTTACGTTTATCCAGTTGTTTTCAATGTTAAGTTTTAAATCTCTTTTTGTTAAAAACAAATGGGTGAAATGTTGAGGCCCTCCCCCTGCCATGTAGTCCTGGGAGAGGGACCCTGGGGGGGAGACACAGGGTTTCCCTAGCCCCTGGTCAGCCTCATTCCTCATTGGTTGTTTTGTGTTCCCCTGCGCAGGCAAGGACCCTCAGGTCCCATGATTGCAACAGTTTCTCGGCAGAGCTCCAGCCATGCGGCTGAAGAAAGAAACATCTCTCTGAAACATCTATCAAGAATCAGTCCATATATATTTATTTTCCCCAGGCCTCCTCGTCTGATACGCGTGTTGCAGTATCTTCACAGTAACAGGGGGCTTACCTTTACAAACAAGCTATGGGCCTGCTGGTAGATAAAACTGACACTGAGATAAAAGAAACAATGGGAAGGATTCCACTGATTGATGAATGGAAGGAGAAAGATTTGTCTTTACAAACAAACTGTAGGTCTGCTGATAAATGAAACTGGGTATTGAGAAATGAAAGGAACAATGGGAAGAAATATAAATTCCATACAAATTTAAAAAAAGGGGGGTGGTTATACATTAGAAGGGAGTCTTAGGTATTAGGCACTTTGGGAAGTCTGTACCTCTCGAGTACCTCAGCCAATGGGGAAAGAGAGAGGGAAATGAGGTTGGGAAATTTGGATTGATAGGAGGCTGCGTCCTCCAAAAATAAGAGAGACCCCAGCAGAATGCCCAATGGCCTCTCCCTTTATTCGAATAAAGCACCACGACTACTCTGTCTCCTTTTTGGTAAACCTCTGGTGTTTGTGGATTAATTTTCCTGACAAGTAAAATGCTCTTAAAGTGCTGTTAAGCTTAAGTTAAATGCTGTTAGGTTTAAGTACTGTTAAGTTGAATTAAGTGCTGTTGGGCCTTTAGGCTGTATTCCTTTTTATCCTTACCCTTTCTATTGTTTTGTCTCTTCTGCCCCGCCCTCCCCTCCCCCCCGCCCATGTCTCCACATAGATTATTTTGGGATTATTTTGGTGTAGATTAATTGACCTTGGATTTTTGTTTGCTTTTCCTTTGTATGCCTTAACCATCTATTAAGCAGTACAGTGAACCTTGCCAACAAACTTTCCCATGCTGTCACTTTTATATTAAACCTGTTTTTGCTGATACCTTTGCCAGTGACTCTTTAAGAGATTTGAAACACTCATTCATGAAGAGATGCATCCCAGAGGCCTGAGAAAATTGGTTGATGTAGTTGCCAAGGCACTCTTCATGATATTTGAAAAGTCATGTCAGTCAGGTGAAATCCCAGGTGACTAGAAAAAGGGAAACATTGCACCCATCTTTAAAAAGCATAGAAAGGGTAACACTGGTAACTACTGACCTGTCAGCCTCACCTCTGTGCCTGGGAAGATCGTGGAACAGATCCTTGTAGAAGGCATGCTAAGGCACATGGAAGACAGGGAGGTGATTTGAGACAACCAATAGGGCTTCACCAAGGCAAAGTTCTGCCTCACCAACTTAGTGACCTTCTATGATGGAGTGACTGCATCAGTGGACAAGGGAAGGGTTACAGATGTCATCTATCTGGACTTGTGTAAAGCCTCTGACACTGCCACAACATCCTTTTCTCTAAACTGGAGAAAGGTGGTTTGATGAATGGACTATTATATGAATAAGAAATTGCTTGGATGATCACATCCAGAGGGTAGTGGTCAATGGCTCAGAGTCCCAATGGACATCAGTGACAAGTGGTGTCCTTTAGTAGGTATTGGGACCTGTGTTATTTGATATCTTCATTAATGACACAGACAAAGGGATCAAGTGCACCCTCAACAAATTTACCAATGACACCAAGCTGAGTGGTGTGGTTGCCATACCTGAAGGATGGGATGCCATCCAGAGGGACCTGGACAAGCTCGAGAATTTGGCCAATAGGAATCTCATAAGGTTTAACAAGACCAAATGCAAGGTCCTGCATCTGGGTTGAGGCAACCCCTGGTATCAGTGTGGGCCAGGGGATAAACAGATTGAGAGCAGCCCTGCCAAGAAGGGGGTTCTGGTGGATGAGAGGCTGGACATGATCCAGCAAAGTGCGCTTGCAGCCTAGAAAGCCAAATGTGTCTTGGGCTGCATCAAATGAAATGTGGCCAACAGAGTGAGGGAGGTGATTCTGCCCCTCTGCTCTGCTCTGGTGAGACCCTATCTGTAGTGCTGCATCCAGCTCTGGGTCCCCAGTACAGGAAGGACATCAATCTGCTGGAGTAAGTCCAGAGACATTAAGATCATTAGAGGGATGGAGCACCTCTCCTATGAGGAAAAGCTGAGAGAATTTGGTTTGTTCAGTCTGAAGAAAAGAAGGCTTCAGAGTGACTTAATTGTGGCTTCCAGTACTTGAAGGGAGCCTACAAGAAAGATGGAGAGGGACCTTTTTATAAGAGCATGTAGTGACAGGATAAGGGAGAATGGCTTCAAACTGAAAGAGAGTAGGTTAGATTAGATATTATTCTTTAACTGTGAGGTTGGTGAGGCACTGGAACAGGTTGCCTAGGGAAGTTGTGGATGCCCCATCCTTGAAGTGTTCCAGACCAGGCTGGACAGAGCTCTGAGCAACCTACTGTACTGAAAGGTGTCCCTGTCCATGGAAGAGGGGTTGGAACTAGATGGTCTTTAAGGTTTCTTCCAACCCAAACCATTCTACAATTCTATGTTTAAGAGCTAGCAAAACTTCACTGAAAATATGCATTCTGCATAAGCCACAAAACACATCTTTTTTTTATTGATGTTATCCAGAACAGGGGAATTTCTGAAGCTCACTCAACCTTGGTACACCAGAAGTAATTATTCTGTGCAACTTTCAACATTTGGGGAAAATAAATCTTATTATTCATATGTGAATATGTGTTCCCATGTGTGTGAAAAGCCTTGATCCTATGTAAATGTTCCATAAAATCTAATTGTTCCCAGCATAATGCATTGTCTTTCCTTTCTCTAAGACATAGCTGCCCCATTGGCATCTGCTTAGATTACTGATCATTGACTATAAATGTAAACATTTCAACTAGTGCCATTTAAATTTCAAAGGAAAAGTATTTTTTAAATACACCTCTAAACTCCTGCAGCACTTATTCACTTTACACATTGTAGAAATGGCAATGAACAAGAAAACTGAGGTGAGAAAGATCTCGTTTATACTTGTTTTCTAGCCAAATGCAATACACATTTCCACAACTTGCTTGTAGGAGAGCCCAGTCCAGAATGCTCATCCCTAGCTCAGGGCTGCAGTACTGACCCATTCCTGTGCATCTCTTGAAATGCTGGCGTTGTGCAGCATTTCAAGAGAATAACCATCAGATGGCAGCAGCACACAAACCACTACTTCCAAAGGCTGGCACAGTCAAGTTTTTATCCAAGTCCTTCTGCAAATTCCATTTTTCAATTATATTTTAGCAGACAATAGCTAAATAAACCATCTTATTAGAATAGTTATATTATTTTAAGGGAAATAATACACTCCAAAATGCACCAGATGCAGCAAAAGCTCCTACTCTTATTCAATGAGCTATGATATTTGTCAATCCCCTGTTCCCTTTGAATTGAAGAGGAATTTTATGTCAATCACCTTACACAGTGTGACTGGGTTAAAATATATGCCAAAAGTCTCTAGTAAATGCAATTTCTATTATTAATTGTGCCCCACTGTGCTGGTGGATGCAGTATGAATTCAACAAAAGAATGGTCTATGCCCAGAATACAAGATTACAAAGTGAATAAAATCTGGTTCCTCTGAAGTATTTTCTTCTGCTTGTAAGAACTACAGCTCTCACATAGTCTGCAATGTTCTTCTCCCCTCTCTTTGGGTACCACTGACCTATGCAGGACTTCAGGTATACTTTTCTTTTTGTGATGCCAGACTCATTGTGAAAAAGAGGGGAAAGCCCTGCAGTTCCCATGACTGTAACCACCCCAGGTGGGACACAAGGGAACATGTGCTGCACCCCGAGGATGTGAGAAAGGGCCAGAAGGCACATATGTCATGTGACTGCCACTGATATTTTGCTTCATCTCCTTGTTCAGACTGCAGTTCTTTATGGGATTATCATTGGGGTCTGCTTGTCACAATCATCACTAGCAGGAGACACATGCATACTTCCAGGGGCACTAGGAGTGCACACACTGTGCTTCATGTCCTCCTGTGCAGCTTTAGGTTCCTCATCCAGTGCCCATCTGCCTTAAGAGCTCTAGGTGCCCACATACCCCAAGAAAGTAATTTGTCTAGATGGTTTCCAGATATTAGCCATAAGCTGTTCAGAGAACCAGGTCATGGAACATTAAAGAAAAAAATTGCACTAGCTCAGCCCATAACAGAAAAAACTATGTAGCAAGTCTATGTCTATCACCAGAGAATTCAGCTTGACTCTTCCTCCTGAACAAGTTTTGCACCAAATTCCAGGCAAACTTTTGGCTTAAGATTCAGTTTATATTATGGTTATGTCTAGCATGCTCATGCCACAGCACAGCCAGCAGCCATAGCATAGCAGTGTGGAGTGCTGCCCAGGTTGCAAAAACTGTGTGTGAAAAGCAGCATAAGAGCTCCCCAATGCAGTGGCTAGTCTGCCACTGGCACCTGCATTGTGTGCTAGCATATTTAAAGCTGGTGAACATGTTTACAGGTTAAAAACCAGCTGCGCACTTCAGTCAGTGTCTCAACAGCAGGTATAAATATACTTCTTCATGAAGTGCCTGGGACTGGTGGATGGATTGGTTTGCTCTCTTTCATTTCATTTTTTCTGCTTTAAAGGTTGTCCCGAGCTAGTGTGTAGAAGTAAGCCTTGGAGAAGAACTGAACTAGCTGATAACAAGCTGTAAGGCTACTCAGTAAAGAAAAATTAAAAAAAAAAATCATGTTTGTTTGCCTTCCTCCCTACCCAAATCATAGATGAGTATGGGGAAGGGAAGCATGTTCTCTGCCATGTACATCACCAAAAAGGATGTAATTTCCACCACTAGTGAACCATCCTGCGCCTCTCTAGAGAGGGTAAGATCTCCTGTCTATGGGCATTGGTGGAAAAGGTTCACCATTCAGAAGATTCGTCCTTTGCCTCTTTCAAGTATATCCCCACTACAGTTTGGTCCATAATTGAAAAATTTATTAGCAGGTTGGCTGGAGCTACAGAAAGAGGTCATGTCAGATTTGGCAATACAGACTGACACTGTGAATCTCCTACACTGCGGCTTCAAACTGCTAAGCTCAGGAGCAAGGTGTCAGCCTATTCTGCAAATCAGTTTCCCATAATCTTCTGCCTGTCCTACACAAGAAAACATTGCCCTCGAAATGGTAAAAGTGTAAATGAGTGTCGGAGGTTAGGATTTTTCCTTTTTTTTCCCTTTCCCTAAGGAAATTTTCTCCCATTTGTTGCTTAAGAAATGATAACTACAACACTTAAGAGACACAAGATGTGGTTGGGAGGATATGTAGGGGGATATGTACGCTACTGTCTCTTAGCTGGGGTCTTTCTCTTGGAAGCGCAGAGATACCATGAGATTTTGGCTGGAGGATGAGGGGCTGGGCTCAGCCCTCACTTGCTCTCCTGCTCTCAGGAGCGGAGGGGAGATGGCCATGGCCATGTTGCTGGGCTGCTGCTCCAGGGAGAATTTGCTGCCACCACACAGCAGCACTGTTCTGCACTGTTTCCCCTTACTGTGGGTGAGCCTTTGCTCTTAAGAGTGGCTGTTGAACTGGGACTTCTCCAACACCCGATCTCACTGGAAAGGACCTTCACCATCTACTTGGGTGCCTCAGGGAAAAACCTGGGACCCTGGCCCCCCGGGACCCTGGCCCCCTGTGCTCTGGAAGGCATGTCTCCCCCGCTGCTTGTGGGAGCCTGGCTGCTACTGCCCAGCCCCGCTGTTTTCTGTTGCTGCCTTGAGCTTTTTGCTGCACTTTAACCCAACACCCCATGTCCACCAGGACACCCGGCAGCTCCTGGCATGGCTTTGGAGTTTTGCTACACTTTGTTTGCCACCCCAGGTGTGCTCGCCTCTGCTATACCAGCCTGCTGCTCCAAGGTTCCTGCTACGGTCCATTTCATGACCCAGAGGGGAACTGGACCGGCTGCCCCCCATGAGTTTGCAAAGGAAACCCATTTTCAATCTCTGGTGCCGGCTGCGCCGCCATTACCCGTGTGGAGAAGTGGCTGAGCTCGCGCCACAGCGCCCCCTGCAGCCGTGGGGGAATCATCGCACCTGCCCTGCCCGGCCGGGAGCCACCAGCGCCCCTGCCGGCTGTGGCCGGAACTACAGAAAAAGGGGAAGGCTTGTTGGCTGAGAGAAGGTTGTTATTACATTTCTGGGTTTTTTGTTGCTGCTACTGTTGTTGTTTGCCTTGTTTTATATATATATATTTTTTTTTTTTCCTAGTAAAGAACTGTTATTCCTTTTCCCATATCTTTGCCTGAAAGCCCCATAATTCCAAGTTATAATAATTTGGAGGGTAGGGGGTCATATTTTCCATTCCAAGGGAGGTTCCCTCCTTCCTTGGCAGGCACCTGTCTTTCAAACCAAGACACTGAGTAATCTATGATCTGAATTTGACAGGAAAAGAGAGAACACTGTAGTCAGTTCTCTGTGATAAATAATGTTTCTGCAGTCTGGGAGGTTGGGAGTAGTGAGGAATCTAGTCAAAACTTCAAACTGCGGTCACTTTGACAGTAGCCTTTTATCTTCCCTCAGCTAATGAAGCAGCTTCAAACTTTGCCAGGTCCTCCTCCTACTTTTCCTTGAGAGTCAGTATCACTTCTGTCTTATTTCCACTGAGCTTCAGCCAGCAGTTTTTAATTCAGATTTGTACCACTGCCAAATGTTGAGAGTTGTGTGATGGTTGTACCTGCTTCTGATGAAAATGAGAGGTAGAGCTGAAATGTCATCATCCTACACTGTAAGCACTTTACACACAACTTCTTCCAGTAGCACCTGCACAGAGATAATGAATAAAAAATAAGTGATCACAGGGAGCCTCATAGGTCTCTCTGCAACTGAAACCACCTCAAAAAAGGGAGGATGGCTTCCAGCAACCTTTACAGAGACTTTTGACAAAAACGAGTAAAAGATCCTGCCATGGTTTACGAATAATATTCCCCAATTTAATGTTCCCAACTGAAACATCCCTGACCATGTGCTGCTCACTCATTTACCCCCAGACCTCTTGCAGCTGGATGGAGAGGAGAATTGGAGGCACAAAAAGGTAAAGATCATGGGTTGTGATAAAGCATAACTTACTAGAAACAGCAATGAAATGAGAAAACCATCAATGACAACAGCAATACTAATAGCAGAGTGTCCTGGGTTACAATATGGGGTGTAACCAAAGTATGTGTTCTACCACCATCTACATTACCTTCTAATGAACTGTTAAGATGGGTGGAGCAGTGTTTGTGTATCTTCACCATGACTCAACCATGATAACTCCCTCCTCCCTCCGGGGAAGTAGCAGCACCACCCACCCTGTGTGGGTCGTATCTGCTAATGGGCCATCAAGAGCTCCCCAGAATAACTAATGGAATTACATCATCCTATTCCCAATTTTGGGAGGTACCACACATTCCTGCTTGTGTATAATCTGGGGCTTGGGATACCACGACCACCACTGGAAACACCAGAGGAGCTCTCGACCACCACCACTGGACCTCCAGAGAAGGACCAGGCCTTTTCATAGGACCACCATTTTTGACAAGACCACATCCATCACTTCAACAGGACTGCTACCACCATTCAGTTGGACTGCTACCACCACCCTGGCCAACAGGTTGTACCCCGACTTTGTCAGTTTAAGCCAGTGTTTCTGTACTATTGCCTTCATTGTAACTTTCCTATTAAATTGTAACTCTGACTTGAAATCTCTAGCAAGGCATTTGTGTGGGGTTAATTCCTCCCATTGGTTTACCTACAGACCAGCACACAGAGTGTACAAAATGGGCAAAAGATTGATATGCGATTGCTCACCATGCAGAACTGTGGACCTTGATGCCACCCAACGGAACACCCTGCACACCCTAACAACACTGGAAAAACCCTACCCCTCTCCATGCCCTCTGTGCGTGTCTTGAGGTGGTATCCAAACAACCCCAGGGTCCTGGCTGTGTCCCTCCTGGCTGCTGAAAAAATTAACCCTGTCCTGGCCGGAACCAGAACAAATCTGTGTATTTTTGCTAGAACCAGCTACTTCTACCTGGTCATCAGTGCCCAAAGCTGTTGAAAGGCTAGAACAGGTACTGACTTTTGGGTGCTACTTTCTAGAGATCAAAAATCAATTACAATAGCTCTGTTTCAATGATAATAGCCATTGAACTCTGTTCAGGGGGTCTAAGGTTGTTTGGCTTAGTAAGTTTGCCTCTTTCTTGCCAGTGATATTTTCACAAGGAGAAATGCTAAGTTTTAACAAGTAGTTGAACACTAAAACAAGTATGTAGAAGATCTATGTAACAGGAATCATGTAGAGTTTTCCAGAGCATAAAAATACATTCAGCGTAACACTAAAGGTCCTCTTCTCAGAGGTGTCACCAACAGTGAGGTGAACCAATTCTCTCAAAGCAATGTGGTGCCATCAGAAAAAGTATGTATGTTCTCAAAAAGCTGCCTCAAAGCTTGAGCTGCATGTGGGGTTTGGATTTTGAATGTTGCAGCAAGGTTCAAAAGATCGGATGTCAACTGGAACAACTGGTATAGCAACATAGAGGTCTGTGACTGCACAGTCTTTGGTACTCCTGTGCTCTCTTGAGGGTATGAGAAGAAAAGCCAGAGACGGAAATAATAGAAAAGGCCTTTCAAGGACTCAGTACAACTCCAAAACAACTAGATTTCATTTCAAAAGTTTTCTTGTGTTAAAGGCTACCACTTGATCTAGACCAATCTCTGATTTTTTAAGTATTTGGTCATCCTCCTGGATACCTAAGATATTTTATGATTTTTTCCCCCTATGATTTAAACAACAGCAGGTTCTATAAGCTTCTCTGGGCCATCTGCCTTAAGCATGCAGTGTGTGCATATCCTTTTCCACTAGGATGAATCAGCCTGCTGAAGTAGAACCTAAAATATGACACACATATGCAACAAAATGACATAAATGTGCAATGACTTTTAGGAATGTTCTCACTAAAAATTGTACAACCTTCTAAAGGCCTTGCGATGCTACTAGACTCAAAGACTGCAGACAGGGTGTCCTCGCACCACTGCTGGGTGGCATGGCCTTACAGTAACCATTTCAAGAATCTAGTAATCTTCTTTCTTTGCTGCCCATGTAGTTTCTGTACTGGTGAAGGTGACATCACCACATCCTGAGTTTCCATCTTTATATCCATTGCTGGACTTAGACATATACAAGTGTGTGAGATACATCAAAGAGGACCATGGTAAAGTGAAGCAGGCAAGGTATTACTAAGAGCTGCAAAAGTAAATTGTTTTTCCAGCAGGACTACCGCGAGGAAAACCAGCAACTCAAGATGTTTCTGGAGGGGAAAAATGTACAGGAGACTTTGAAGACTCATCATTACACAACTTTGCTTTTCACTTTGCCCTTTTCTCTCTGCTTCTTTCTGGGACCACAAGATTTCCCATCCAGACTTATTCAGTACATTAAATGCATTGAAATGCAGCAGCTTCCTCTTAATCTCATTTACAGATCCCTTATGTAAGAAACGGGAAAGAATAAGAAGGCTTTTACATGCTTCGTGTGTATAAGAGGGCAAAAATACAGGCTGTGGCATCATAAAACAAGTGGAGGCAACAAAAAGCAGCTAAAGAAGGTGTATGTCTCCTTTGTGCCAGGTCACCTACAGGAGATAAAAGTGTTGCAAAGAGGGATTTATCTATTATGAATCTATTATTCATCATGTTTTATGAAGGGAGAATTTATATTTGGAGACTGTTTTTATTAACCAATGACAAATTTTAATGTAAATGTTGGTGGTATCAACACAAGAATAGCTGTAAAACATTTTAAAATTAAGGCTCCCAAATTTTGACTGCGGATTTAGCAAGTCTTCCCTTTGTCTGTCTCTTTGCCTTTCCCTTTTCTTTAATATATACTCAACACTAAACGTCACTGTGTTATACATGAAGAAAAAAAGTGTTATGTTGGCACTACAGCAAATATGAAATATGAAACAGCTGTTCACTTCTTAGTACTGAAACCAGAGAAAGGCACATGGAAAATCCTGTACTTTTTAAAGTATAGGAAATATACATACATACCTTTTCTTCTTGTACTTTTGAAGACATTGCTCCTTCAACTACAGGCAGAATTTACAATTGATAGTGGATAAGAAATAGAATTCACATTCTTGGTACTCAGTCAATTAAAAGAAATACCAATTGACTTCTGTGAATATTGACATGGTACCAAACCATCAGAGGACCTGGCGAGTAGGAAGAGTGAAGGTGTGATAATTGAAAAAATTGCTACTTGATAAGTCACAGGAGCTAACGTGTTAGCTCAGAATGTGGGGAAGCTGGGACATTCCCAGCTGCTGCAAAAACCCTATGTATGTGATCCCCAGCACCACTAGTTGGGACAAGATGAATCCCAAGATACCATGTCACAGTAAACCAGACGGAGGCGGTTACTTGCCTGATTGATAACCTCTTGGGCTACCAAGGGCTCTTCCAGCAAGCGAATGAGTTTCTACTGGCACTGGAGTGCCTGGGAGCAATATGTCCGCTTGGGTCAGCACTGTACAGGAATTGCTGCCTTTCCAGTGCATGGCTACCCTGCAGAGCAAATGGCAAGTAAGCAAGGAGTAAGAGGGATTGGGCGACTACAACACGCACCCAAGTAACAGTAACTTCCCATGCCTCCCTGATAAGTGCTGCTGTTAATGAATTTTCAGGCACACACTGAGGTAATGGGGTGAGCAACATTGAAACATTGTTTAGTTACACTCAGTACTTTACAAAGGCTAATTGAAAAAAGGAAGAAGCAGCAGTTGTGGGAGGGGGAGAACAAGTCGGGAGAGGGTGTGGATGGGGAGAACAGCTCTATTTGTCAGGTGCTGAATACAAAACCTCTGCAACAGCTGAGTTTACATGCAAGCCCACACCTCATCAGGGTAAAGATACAGTGAGTGGAGTCAAGTATTTCTCCCCTGCACATAGCATCTAGCCCCATACCTTGCCCAGCCAGCTTTCTCAACTGTGAGCTTTAGCGCATAAACAGCCAATAAGTAAGGACAATAACTGTAGCTCATGCTGAGAGCTAACTCTGCCCATCATGCATTTGCTGGGTCCTAACACAGGACAGTGAATAAAGCTTCATTACAGAACAATGGAGTTAGCTGCCAGAGCCTACAGATTTGAATAAACAACAAATAAGCAACATCTGCTCCAGCATATGTGTATGGTAAAAAAAAGCGCCACAAAATAAAAGAATTTGTAAATGCCAAAAGCAACACTAAACTGCCAGTGCTACTGTAGAGTGAATTTTTAATTGCACATGCATACTGGCAGGCTGTGGGTATTAGTCTCACATATGTCTGGTTGCTGCCAACCTGGGAGTATAGATGAATTTAATTAAATAAGGATTATCCCTTCTCCCCAGTACAATTACTTATTTATAACAATGATAAAATTGCCTAATAAAAAAAACTGTCATATTTTTAAAAACAGACCAGTAAACATTCTGCTTTTCCTGTAAGTCATTCAGGGGTGTTTGAAGGTTTGAGTGTCTTTTAAAATTAAGTCTCGGTATTCTGCCAAGAGAGAGGGGAAAAAAGCCTTATCATAAAGTCTACTGCAGTTAAAGAGCCAGAATCTACATTATGGAGAAATATAAAGAAGACACACAGCAGTCAGGGAATTGGCTTTCATGGGGAATGTAGAAAATTAAGCAATTGGACTAAAATTGAAGCCAGGCTACAAAGCCAAGGAATAATACCACTGGGAGAAGTACTTCTAAAAGTCACCCATCTCTAACATGCTTCATCTAGGCAAAGCAGTCTGTTCCTGTCTATTTCTTCTCATGTTGGGCACTTCACACTTTCACTCAGGTAAGCTCTCATTTCAGCAGGGTCATGTCAGGCTCTCACATCTTCATCATTACTCACACCCTTTCCAAGAGAGCCCACAGCCAAATGAGAGTGGACCCTTATGGTATCAGGCACTGCATGAGACTTGAAAAATAGGCAGCCTGTGCCCTAGGGGATTTGGAGGCCAAATATAAATTCAGGCTTGCAGGAGCCGAGATTTTCTTTCAGTAGGCTCCTTATGGACTCTATTTCCCACCTGTTCCTATTTTGAGGATCCCTCTTATGGGTGTGAGCCACATCCTGCTGAATTTAATAGGAACCTTCTTAAAAGCTAGGTATTATTCACTAACAATATTACATTCACAACTGAAAATTTTTAGACTATTTCCATGATGCACAGCAAGTTGGAGTCACAGAAAGACTTCCTTGAGTATGGAAGAATATGCCATTTAGTAGCAGTGAGAAAAAGACAAAGAATATGAAAAAAACCTGTTAAAAAAAGCTGGAAATCTCCACTTCTTTAAATTTAGGCCAAACATCAAAAACTCTAAAACAACAGAGAAAGAGAGAGAGAAAAATAATGGTGTTTTTAAAAAAGTCTAAATAGTAATATGGCTTTACCAAAGCATAAATCTTACCTAAGTTCAGTTTACTTGTATAACTTTGGTTGATCACTTAATTGGATGACAGTCTTACCTGAATTAAAAAGAAATAATTGCTGTCTGTGTTTTCTGCCATGAAATTACTACTAAACACGTGCTTATTCATATGTCTTGAAAGAATATTCCAGATATACTGTTATTTTTTCCCCCCTTATCTTGTGATTACTATACCTATACTACCTGTTAAATCCTTTCATTAAATAGCACAGTGTAGCTGGTTGGGTTTGAAACTGGGAGGAAACACTAATTTAGTGTAGCAGTTTGGTCCAAAATACTCATTACTGTTTATCTTCTGTGAGATAAGAATTAGGAGAAATGCAAAGCAGGCACCAAACTTGAAAGAATATAAAGAAGTTTATTAACAGACCTAAAAGAGGAGAAAAAAATTGTACCATACCTTCAGAACTCTTCTCCTCCCCCCACCTTCTTCCCTTCTCCCATTGACAATGTAAAAAGACAACCCTTGAGATGTTCAGTCTGTTTACCACTTCCATAATAACCTTGTTCAGTCCATTTAGAAAGAGAAGTCTCTTCTTGCTCGTGCTATGAAAACATTATCACAACGAGACAGCTGCCCACTTCCAAATATTGTCCAGTCCATTTAGGAAGAGGTCTCTCTGCTCGCATGTGAGTCCCTTCCCCCGACTTGCAGCTTTTCCCACAACTGCTTTCGAGGGTCCACTCTTGAAGTTTTTTGGGGTACAATTTTAAGGTTGAGCCGGTTCAGAAACAAAAACAGAGGCCTCTCCTTCCCTGGGAGCAAAGGGTCTTCCTCATCTTCATCGTTAGGACTATCTCTGGGAGCATCTCTAGGAACTGAGGTTTTCTCCTTTCCCATTTGGAGCCAAAGTCTTCATCGCTTCCATCTCTCCCTGTCCAAACTTCTCATGTTACAGCTGCATCAGCATCTGCCTCTCTCAGCGCAGGTGCTTTTGCTTACGAGTTGAACACTCCACCCCCCATATCTTCATGAAATTACAACGGAATACTCTGATATATCATAGCTTCACAACAGACTTTCAGCTTTAAGCATCTCCTCTTTCTCTTCCCTCAGGTTTTCAGCTCTTCACAGCACTAAAAGGATTAATCTCACTTCGGCCTTGCAGCTTTGTGGCTTATTGCTGTTGGTCACCCGACCTCTGCCAGACAGAGGTGCCACTTTAGCTGAAATCTTGGCTGCAGTGGAGAGGAGGGGCGGTTCCGAAGCCGCTCTGGCTGCCTACAGCCCTGCTGGGGGGGTCATCCTGGAGCCGTGGCCCGGCCCAGCCTGGCCCGAGCAGGGGCCGGGCCCACTGGGCCCCGCTCAGGCCCCGCAGCCACCTGTCCCAGCGCCGGAAATGAGAGAGAGCCTGGGGGGAAGTTTGTCTATTCTTAAGTGTGGATCACAGAGGCGGTCACAACTCTAAGTGGCTTAAAGAATTGTCCATATTCAAACTGGCCAGCTGATAGGTTCTATCAGGTTCCAGAGGAAGCTGTAAGCACCCCTTAGCAAGGACATCCTTTCCAGGACTATGCTTGCTAACCTATGACACACAGTCATCTTGTAGAGATTGATGAAGAACGCGTAAAAGCATTTGTGTGGGTAATGTTACATTTTGATTTTTTTTTACCCATTGGGCTATGTCCATGTTCTCTTTTTTTAATTTATCACTGAAGGTTTATCCAAATGGTGTTTTTCATTGCACCAGTCCAGGGAATTGCTATTATTTCTGTAGATACTTCTATGAGCAAGACTACTGGTACGGGTTCACATCTTTGTTCATGACCATCAAGACATTAATCAGAAAACAAAACCAAACTAACCTCATGTAACTCAGGTGACAAATCTGAATAGCAACAAGGACTTGACATTAAGCCCCAAGGGTTGCTGAAACCACATGTTGACAAACTGGACACCTACTAAAAGATAAAAGACGTGGCAAGAGCAGTGGAATGTCATAGATATGCAATCTCGTATACAGATAAACATCGAACCAGCACCACCAACTCGTCAGGAAAACAGCAAGTATGTTTACAGATGATTTGAAAGCGCAAATAAATACTTCAGAACTGAATAATTCATTATTCTATTCCATCACCCTTACTTAGCTGTAGCATTAATCAAGAAAACCCCACACATTTTGATAAAAACTCTTGCCCCACTGAAGTCAGTAGGACACTGACTTCAACAGGCTCATGATTTCACTCCTGCAAACACAGCTGCCACTCTAGCTAATGGCACCTGTGAATGCCTGAGCACCAGTGGATACCTGAATTTTTTTTAGATACTGTTGTGGGTTTGGTTTTTCCAGTGAATCTTCTCCCATTTTTTACCTGAAAAAAGAGGACTCTGCAAAGAAAGGGAGCTGAAGCTGGGGAATGGGGGCGGGGGGGGGGAATGAATGATGGGGCAATTAAAATACCAAAGAACAGTCCAATGACCCTTGCATTCCACTGAAAAGTTTCCAAGGAGGGAGGGTGTGGGTTGGGCACTGGCTTGCTGAGGGGGGAAGCGGTGTGTTTTTGGCAGTTTCTTAGCTGGGTGTGGTTCAGTCTTTGCCTGACTTGGAGGGGAGGTGGTTATGGTCATAACTATATCAAAGAGGAAATTGCTTGACAGGCAGGAAAAGGCTGTTACTGGGTTTTTCTGGGTTTTTTTTTTTTGTCGTTGCTGTTGTTGTTTGCCTGTCTTGTGTATATATATATATATTTTATATTTATATATATGTATATATATACGTACTTGTATATATATATATCTCCTAATAAAGAACTAGTAAAGAACTCCTTTTCTCAAATCTTTGCCTGAAAGCACCATAATTTCAAAGTTATAATAATTTGGTGGGAGGGGATCATCTTTTCTGTTCCAGGAAGGTTCCTGCCTTCCTTGGCAGACACCTGTCTTTTAAACTAGGACAGATACCTGTGTAGGAACTTGGGTTGCTATATTAATTGTGCAGGCTCCACAAAAGTAATATTATGTAGCCCACCTTTGTCCCTTGCTACTTATTAGTTCTTTCACATGAAATTTATATCCCATTTAAAAAACCTAAGACCTATCAGTCCTTCTCTAAACACTGAATAGGAAGGGTGTCCAGAAAGTAATGACAGGTACTTCCAGATTTGGAGACTGAACAGCCATTTCCCCAGTACCACCACCCCCGACAGCAAACGCTTCTCAGAATCTGAACTCAGATTACCCCAAATGATCATGTAACATCTGGTTCAACAGCATTGCCTTTAATCCTTTAATAGGCTCCTCAAAAAACTTATTTTTTTAACATATGATTCATGCTATGTCAGTTCATGTGGTGATAGTCTATGTGATATAGTAGATGCAGATGACTGGGTAGAGGCCATGCTGCCACCAGAGAGTTCTGGTTGAATGGTCCTGTTTGAGTTGGGTACAGAATAGCTGCTGAGCTACTATCTTCAGTCTCCTATACTTACAAGGATCTGAGAGTTGGTGTATAAAGCATCATCAAAGTCTGACAAATAATTCACTAAGCAGAAGTACAGCTTTCATGTTGCTTGGAAAAGTAGAGAGGTCTGCTTAAAGCATCAGACTGGGACCCTACACACTCAAAGCTGTGCATGTGAGATATACCAGTTTCATGTGCACTCCTTGAGTCTCCTTGACAAGCTAAGTATGTTTTACAGCTGTATGATTTATTAAGTCATATCATCTAAACTATCATGTCTAGAATGATGCATTCAAATGCCAGAGATGATGGGGGCAGAGAGGGACAATGTATTGTTTGGCTAAACTTTAAAAGCACCTACTTGGGAAGTGTTTTAAAAATTAAAATAGCCAAATTATTTCTTAACACTCAGCTGAAGTGGTGTCAGGAGCATTTCCACATAGAGTTTCATCCTCAAAACTCTGAACCTGAAAAGAGAGGAGGAAGATTTCTTACTGATGGTAATGATTTTTAATGCTGGGAAAGTTAGGAGCAGAAGCAAAAAACAAGCAAAAAAAAATTCTGGATGTTTCAAGGTGAAAACATAACATCTTTCAGATTGTTCCCTTTTGGTAATCTTATCTTTAAAATAATCTCAGAACCTTTCCAAGCCTTGGTCAAACTAATCAATTCATAAAGGTTATAATACAATAATAATCTTGTTTGAACAACCTCAGAGAAATGTCTCTAAGAAAAAAAAATTACTTAGCAGAAGAAATCCAAGAAAATATTCTTGACAAAGAGTATATATAAGGTCAGAATTTTTTTACTCTAGACCCATTTGACTTTTTCATAATACAAATGAGTACATCATGTCATGGTGCTGCATAAACTCTTTCAGAAAAAAAACTTCAGAGAGGAGGGGATCTGTTAGATACAAGTAACACATGACCATTGATGTTGGGTGTGTTCTCCATGCAGTCTGTAGCTGAAGGTGTCAAAAATAGGTTAGAAACTGTTATACTGTTAATAGTAATATTGTTAAATAGTTAATAATTGTTATGTTAATAATGCATGTACTGTTAAAAGGTTTGGTTATCATATTATAAAAGGGGTACTGTGTTACACGTAAGTAAAGTGCACCCCCCTCAAGCAACAAGCCAGCCTGGATGAAACCAATCAGCGCCTTAACCTTCATGCAAAAGAAGGATCCAAACAGAGACCAATCCAAAGGGACAAAAAACAGTATAAAAAGGGGGCAGCCAGGTCAGTGAGGTGTGCTGCTCAACTGTGAACATCGGGAACATCTCTGCTCTGAAGAAGAAGATCCAGCGCCAGCTCTGCAGCATCCACGCTCATCTCTGACTGGGAGCCCTCCTGCTCTACTTCGCCGGACCATTGGCGTGCACTCTACCCAGGGACTCCTATGCTTTAGGCCACATAATCACTTTAGAACCGGGAGCACATTCCCGTTTTTAACAAAGGGGGTCTCTATTTCTCATTTTTAAAGGCTAGAATAAAAGAGAAGGATCACTCTATATGTGCCTGTTATTCTGTTCCCCACGCATCTGCTAGTGGCCATTGCCAGACTAAAAATTTAGGTGGCCTCATGATTTCAATCCAAAATCAAGTATATGGTCTTAATTTAATCATGTGGTAGAGAATACTCTGAAGTTAAACAATATATACCCTATCCAATTTGAGAATACAGCATTTGCCAAACTGTCTTAGAGATCAAACTGGGGAGTTTATGATTGCATGTGTTTACTGCTTGGTCAGTGCCCTCACTTTTGTGTGAACTTCTAGTCACAGAGCTGCAAGTTCAACATGCTAAGTGCTTTAGAAAGACATACAGGTTACTTCAGGGCTATAAATTTGCAGTGCTGCAGATCTGTAAAAGACACTTTTATTTCCCACCTAGCCTGATAATTAGGTCTGTCCTCCAGCTCTTGAATCAGCGCTACTGAGAGAAAAGCTGCACCAACCCAATCACAGAAAAGTACACATTTGGAAGGACTTGAAAAGATAAATATCTTTTCCATGAGAAGAATGCTACCACCTTAGCCTAAACTTTCCCAATGCTTTATTTGTGTTTTAGTATGCTCAGTTTACAGAGTGATAGATTATTTCAAACACTGCTATAAAGTAAGGCTAATTTTGCCATGCAACCTTCTGAAAAAGGGGAACTAGGGGAACACGAGAAATGAGCTTGAGGGGAAAAAAAAAAAGAAGGAAAAAAGGATCAACCCCGGTTAATGACTGGATCTGTAAAAATGTGGGAGTGTGTTTGTTTGGTTCGGTCCAGGTCTCCCCTTTGGGTTTTGAATTGTTGTGACTGTCCAGTTTTGCACCCTCCCAGTTTTATGTTAATTGTCTTACCTTCCCTCTTTGTCTCCTCCCTGGCCCCTGCCAATCACTCCAGCACCCCCCCCAGGCTTCTAGAAGGTTCTGGCTGGAGCGTCGGGTGATTGGCCAGGGGAAAAGGGTCCCTCCCTTCTTCTCCCATGATTGGTTCCCTTATGCGCCCTTTATCCTGTTCACCACACCCTCCCCTCTTCCGACTGGTTGTTCCTATGGTCCCTCCCTTGTTACTGCCCTCCCATAAAACCTCCTGTAAGAGCTTTCCAAGCTCGCTCTGAGCTGGGCACCCCTGGGAGGTAGGGGTTTGTGCTCGAGGGCACAATAAACTTCCCAGATTTAACCCAGATCTGAGCCTGCCTCCTCCTTCCACCACCTGCCTCCATCGCCGCGGTCCTGTGGAAGGACCCACGAGCCAGACCTCTGGTCTCCCGGAGTCCGGAGGCTGGCCCCCGCAGCCGACTGCGTCCTGAGCTGACCGGGCTGAGTGGGATCCGCTCCAAGGGGACGCAGAGGCATAAAAATATTCTTTACCATATGTATCAGTGTTCCTGCAACTTTCTTCTATTAAAAGCCACAACACCTAGTGCTGCATAAAAACATTGGTATCTTACACTATTATACTGGTTGAATGAATCCTATCTCAGTAACTTCAGTGGTAACTTCGACAATATCCTAACACAAAGACAATTTAAAATACCCCCAGTGAGTAGTGTGAATTCTACTGGTTTTCTCCATAATGCTGCTGCATGGTGTTTGTTGAAAATATTTACTCTAGCTTCCATCCTAAAAAAGGGAATCCAAACTTCTACTGTAAATAGAATGGAGATACAGTACAAAATCCACCTTATCTTTTAGATTTCAAATGAATCTGGCAGCTTGCAGTTTAGGTCAGCCACTTTTTTGAGCATGTGTCCTGTGCTTTGGTCTGTTTGGTATTGACATGGGTCAGCAAAGATGAGAGGCCAGTGGCTACACAGTCAAGTACTTCATAAGTTTGGCAGAATGGGAGGCAACATGGTTATTAAAACTCATAATTTTAAATAACCAGGTACAATGACTTTTCAAACTTGTCATTGCCAAGAAACATACTACTTACTTCATTAAAAAATGGCTACATTTTTCCATTTGCTTCCAAAGGACGGGTTCAGATTACATAGACATGTCAGTGTGTAGTTCTTTATATTAGAAAGTCACACAATGTTGAATTCATTCGGTCAAGTGCAGCTAAATACTGCTCTGTAAAAAAAGGTTACAGAATCCAGCCTGAAATTCTCCAGTTGGCGTGGCCAGGCTTGGATGCCATATTTCAGGACATATTAAAAATCATGTGAATAAAGTTGTTTAAGTCTGACCTCAAAAGTTTACAGCTGCCAGCTGTCTAGGATAGCTGTAAAATGCATATAGTCATTAACTGATAAAAATTGATGACTAAAACTATGTTCTCATTTTCATAGGAGTTCAAACAAAACACTTTTCCCCCAGAAACTCATAGCTGATGTTCTATAGAAGTTCCCAATATTTTTACATTGTACTAACCTGCTGTCATTTCTGGGACATTTTTTTCCATGATACAATATATAATATAGATGAACCAATAATGTTTTATCTAAGGCATCTTGGAGATTTCCTACTATAGAACTACAGTTCTATGAAGCTATTTATACAAAAGAACACAACACATTTGCTTGCACGTTGTGTCAGTACCTATCTCCTGAGGCAATGAATATGTCACCAGAGCTCCTCCTGAGAACAGTAGATGGCAAAATGCTAACTTTCTCGGCTGTTGTTTCACTTAGAGAGCAACCACATTTTCTCTATGCAGTTGGCATGCAGGCTGTTGATAAAGCTGCTTCACTGACAATTATAGAAGAAGGGGATATTTAACATGGATATGGGTTGGTCCTTAGCATCGAGGACAAATACCAAGAAATGTCTTTCCTGATAGTTACTATATTTCAAGAACACTCCTTTCTGTCTTTGCCCTTGCCTATATTTTAATGCTGGAGGAAAACTTGGCCACTTTTTAAAAAAAGGTTTCACTTGATACTGTTTAACAGAGTTATCTGATCTATCACTACATGTTACACAGTATTGTATACTTTCCATTTGTGTTACAGTCTCAGAGTAAACTTTTTGGTTTGTACATCCATTGTACTACCACATGCTCTCCAATTAAATAATATTATATCCTCAGTATTTCATCTGGGTCCCACTACATCACACCATAAACATGACAAGTACTAATCTCCTTTGACTGACAGTGGCACAGCAGTCCAGTTATTATTTGATTTGAACTAGAACAAAACTTGCTGTGATTTAAATTCTTTTTACCCACTGCTTAGATTTTATAAATTATTTCAAGGAGCTTGAGACACCTAAAGAGGAAACTGGAGAAGATAAATTATAAATAAACAACATAAACATCTCACTCATGTGCAATGTAATAAATACTCAGTTCATGGAGAAATTATGTCAGGATAGCCTCGTTTCATGCCTATTTCTCTCCAAGCAAGCAGTCCTTTCCGTTTCTAGGTATGTTCCCCAAGTATTGCATCTCAAATGAGCAAGAGGCTGAAAAAGTCTCTTTAATCCCTGAAAAATAGTCTAAAATGGTAACACAGATACCATATTAAACGACATAAACATGGATTCATTTTCACTAGAAATTTCAGCCAAAACAGCAAATGGTCATGCTGTAAACAGGATCAATCAATGTTCAATAACATCTGTATCTTTTACAGGATTTCTAATGACTTTATGATCAATTATTTTATAATTCAGGAGGGAAACTTACAGTGTTTTTCCTCCTTCCTTAGATCTGGTATTACACGGGCCAATGTAGTTATCTATGTGAAAGATTTGGAAAGTCTTCAGTAGGCCCACAATGAGTTGAAGAAACAAAGAACACTTCCAGAGCAAGCAAAAAATTTTCAATCAACTAGCTTTTTTCACAGCAAATGGCAGAATTTGAAAAAAATAATTTAAAAAAATCTAACTTTTCAGTGGGAAAATCAAGATGTCTGAAATTGCTCAGTTTTTCTCAGGAGAAGTAAAAATGAAATTTCAGCATTCTCTACTTTGTCATAAATTAAAATATATTTCCTAGATTGTTTCAACTCAAGTCTTGGCAATACTGCCTTTGCTTGTATAAAAGCTGTGCTTCAGAGACTGCGTTTAGCAGTTTACAATTCCTTCCTCTTTTAGGAGTAGATGACATGTATTTGCTCTGTTCTAACTGACCTGTGGTAGTCACAGGGCAACAACGTATCGTGGGGAATGTGGTTTGACCCTGGCCAAACACCAGGCACACACAAAAAGACATCCACTCATTTTCCTCTCCTATAGCTGAGCAGAGGAGGGGAAAAAAAACGAAGGGCTTATGAGTTAAGGATTAGGAAAAAACACTCTAAGGGCAAAACAGGCTTAATTTAAAGGTATAAAGTAAATTTATTATTAACAGAGTCCAAGGAGGATAATGAGGAATAAAATAAGCCTTTAAAACACTTTTTTCCACCCCAGTCACTCCCTCCTTCCCACCGACAGCGCAGGGAGACAGGGTGGGGGAGTTCTGGTCAATTCTTCACTCAAAATCTTTCTTCAGTTTGCTTAGGGAGAGGACTGTCTTCTGTTGTGCCGTGGGGTCTTTCTTATAGGAGACAGTTCTCCATTAATTTCTCCAACATGCTTTTAATTTCACACGTAACAATCCTGCCCAACCTGCTGTAACATGAGTCCGTCCCATGGGCAAAACAGTTTTCCCAAAACTGTTTTGTGTGGGTCATTAGTTCATGGGGTGTAATCTTTTAAGGATAAGCTGTTCTAGTTTGGAAGCAAGGACCCTCTCTCTCTGTTTGAGTTCCTCACCAGATTACAGCTTTTTAGCATTCACCCGCTCCGGCGTGAGCTCCTTTATTCACGGACTGCAAGTGGATCTCTGCATTCCCCCATGGACTTCATGGATTATAGGGAGACTGTTGTATTATAGTCCTCACCACAGTTTGCAGAGAGATCTTGACTCTGATGCTTGGAGCACTCCTCCTCTTCTTCCTTCCCACTGATCTTGGTGTCGCCATGTTGTCTTCTGTCAAATGTTCTCATTTCCTCCTCTTCCTCTGACTAAGAGGAAAAAATTGCTGCTCGTAAGTACCATTGCCAACAAATTCCCCCAGTTCAAAAATTTTGTAAGATCCCGCAGTGCTGAGGGGTTGATCTTGTCTAGATTCTGTGTCGGGGAATTGTTCGCCATGTTTTTGCCACCGGCCACGTGGCCCCTGCCACCACCACCACGGGCGGTGCTGTGTCAGCATCATTCAACACTTCTCTTCATGTGGGGCTCTGAAAAGGAGAAGTCGCTGCCACCACCCTTGCCTTTCTGCCCACAGTGTGGCTGGCTAGAAGCAGCCAGGCAGGCAAAGTTCGCTGCTGGCCGTGCCGAGATCACGGTGGCCACACAGCTGCAGTGGCTGCATGGCTGGGCCCGGTACTGGGCTGGTCCCAGCCGCAGTGCCTCGTCACCCCGGGGAAAACACCTGCGCGTGTGCTGTTTCAATTTCCTTCTTAAATATGTCATCACAGAGGTGTTACCAGCCTAATTGGGCTAGCAGCATGTCCATCTTCAGAGCCATCAGAGATTGGCTCTGCCAGACCTAGCAGAAGTTTCTAGCAGCTTCTCACAGAAGCCACCTCTGTGGCTTCCCCCTGCCCCCCCACCAAAAAACCAGGCTGCGTTAAACCAACACAATACCTAATATACTCATGTCACAGACAGTGGTGAGACTTGAACTACAGTTCCAGTGAGGGGCTTGCAGCAGCCAAAACAAACAGAAATGAGTGTGAAAAATCCACAGAAACAAGACACCACACCTCAAGTAAATTTATATACAGCATTATAGAAAGGTGATACTGAAATATGGTGGGTTGGGGGTTTTTTATTATTAAGCATCAGATTGAAACATTTCAACATTTCTGAACTGAGATGTTCAGAAACTTGATGTTTTCAAATAATTTGGGGATAAACATATTTAGAAATACAACTGCTTTTCACGTAAAATGTCTGATTGCTAAGTGACTATTTCTTCAATTAGGAAGTCACCAGTATCACTTCTAATGAGGTCAGTAAAATTTTCACCAATGTCAAATGATGGGGATAAACTTTTCTTTTGGATCTGGCTGAGAAATTAAAAGGGTGACTGATGTTTCTGAAAATACACCCTTTTTTTTTGTGAACCGAATCTCTTGAAAACTGACTATGCTGAGGAAACAGCACCAAGTGAGGCTAAAATTAATTAATAACTCTACAGCAATCCATGCTTCATTTTTTAAAACAGCTAATCAGACGTGAAGGAGGCCTAGAAAACTATATTCCTATATTCTGGCTCTGGAAGAGCCAGACAGAAACGGAAAAGGACTGCAATAGGAAATGAATTAAATATAAAAATGGAGAGGCATCACTTCACTATGGAAGTCCTTAGTCTCTCTCACCTCCTTCTCCCTTTTTCCTCCAGGTTTCTTGAATTCCATCTTTTACTTTTAACCTTTCTCTTCCCTTTTCAGAATAACACATATCATAATAAATCAACTAACTTTCTCTGCTGACTCAGAGAATATGAAGAAGTAAACTGACAATGAGAAAACCTCTCAAGCATTCACTAAATCAAATTAAGAAATTTCTTCTTTTTCTTCCTAGAGGCAAATGAGAAGGATTCAGAGTGCATTAGCATTGAAATAGTTCTGTGATAGTAAACCAAACAAGATGACAATAACTGAATTCATCCAACACCACCATCTCTGGAATCAGTGTTTCAATACAGTCTTAAATCTCCAGAAGTGGCACATGGTCTGCCTTATTCTGTTACTTTCTTTCCAATGCTCTGGTGAAGCATTTCTCCAACAGTAAGGAGTCTGGAATTCCCTAAATTGTTCATGGAGAGGTAAATGCTGTGGAACATCTCTGGACCTGAAACTTCTACTTAATTGACACAGAACAGTATTTTTCTGGAGACCTTCAAAAGCACCGATTCTTTTCATTGACATTGCAGGGACTGTAGAAGACTGTACAGAAGATTTACGATTGTAAAATTCCGTACATTGAGGATGACTACAGGACAAGTCACTAAATTACACCTTGGTAACTGAGTGTCTACCTACACTATGCAAACTCCTTCCCTCAAAGGCTTTTTCTCTGCTCTCATTCTCTTTAGTTCTCTACCTTCTAAGTCTCCATTCACCATCAGAGGATCATAGAATGCCTTGGGTTGGAAGAAGCCTTAAAGACTATCTAATTCCAACCCTCCTGCCCTGGGCAGGGATATCTTTCAGTGCAGCACAGCAGGTTTCTCAGAGCTCCATATAACCTGGCCTGGAACACTTCCAGGGATGGGGTGTAGGTTTCGGGGTTCTGGGGTCCAGTCGGGACGGCCGGACGTAGACGGTAACGGATGGAGACGAGAGATCTCTATAGGCAGGTCTCGGGACACAGCCGGTTTATTGTAAAGGGCGTGGGTATTGGGGCACTGCTCAGAGCTGCTAGACTCAGCTCTGAGCAGGCCCAAGAGAGCAAGAGAGTGAACGGGTGAGAGAGAGAGTGTAAGAGCAAGAGTAGAAGTGGAAAAGAGAAGTATGAGAAAGTCTGAAGTCCTGGTTACAATACAATAAATCATCTTCTGTACTGAATATTCTGATTATCACTAACCAATCTAATACAAGATACAAATCCTATAGCATTTACATACAGCCTATAAGAGTTCTTATATTACCATAGAGTGTTACATCTTAACTTCTAAAAACTACTCTTTGGACCCCTTCTGCTGAGCTAGTAGGGTCTGCTCTGACCCTTGGACCTGCCTGCTAGCAGAGGGTATTGTTCAATCAAGAGGGGATTACTTCAGTGGCCATACCATTGTTTTCCAGTTGTTCAGTAACTAAGACCTGGTATTTCAAAAGTGGCTTTCATTTCGATGTTGCCTGTAGTTTTCATATTCCCAAAATCTTTTGTCAGGCAATCATATTTCCAAGGCTTTCCTGTTTCATCTTCCCCAACAATGGGGCATCCACAAGTTCCCTAGGCAACCTGTTCCAGTGCCCCTCCAATGCCACAGTAAGGGGTTTCTTCCTAACATCTAATCTAAATCTGCTCTCTTTTAGTTTGAAGCAATTCTCCCTTATCTCGTCACTACATGCTCTTATAAAAAGTCCCTCTCCATCCTTTTTGTCACTACCTTGAGGTACTGAAGGGAAGACAGCAATTAGGTCATTCTGAAGCCTTCTCTTCTTCAGGCTGAACAATCCCAACTCTCTTAGCTTTTCATCATAGCATTTTCTCTTTTCTTCCTAAAAGCTCCATCCCTCTCATCATCTTGGTAGCCCTTCTCTGGGTTAACAGGTCCTTTCTGGCTTGGGGACCCCAGAGCTGGATGCAGCACTCCAGATGAGATCTCACTAGAGCAAAGCAGAGGAGCAGAATCACCTCCCTCACCCTGCTGGCCACACTTCATTTGATGTAGTCAAAGACACCTTTGGCTCTCTGGGCTGAATGCACACATTCCTGGGTCCTGTCCAGCCTCTCATCCATCAACACCCCCTATTCTTTCCTGGCAGGGCTCCTCTCGATCTGTTCATCCCCCAGCCTGACCCAGGGCCAGCATCTTGCACTTGGTTTTATTAAACTTCATGAGATTCCCATAGGACCACTTCTTGAATTTGTCCGGGTCCCCCTGGATGACATCCTGTTCTTCAGGTGTGTCAACTGCACCACCTAGCTTGGTGTCATCTGCAAATTTGCTGAAGGTGCACTGGATCCCAGAGTCTATCGGGACTGAGCCATTGGCTCCTACCCTCTGGAGGCATCCATCCAACCAATTTCTTATCTATTTAAGAGTCCTCTCATCAAATACATCTCCATCCACTTGTACCTGTTAGGTCTGATCCCTGTCTTCCCTCTCTCTAAGGAAAGAAATAAAGTGAGAGCTGAGAAACCTGTTTGACATATCAGTTTGCTATGAATATTGAAATGTGCACACGGGACTTGCTATAAAAAGAGAAGGGCTGGGTGGGGGAGCAGGGGGGAACACATTTTCCACAATGCTTTGAGATTTCCCTTTCAATTCTCATTCCATCCTTACTTCTTGCTTGGTGCATTTCTAAACAACAATACATGGGCTATGTGAGAGATCCTGCTTCACTCAGCATCTTCAGTAAACAGAAGATTTCAAGAGCCATCTGGCTATCCTGTGCCGCAGCTTGTGGGAATATGATGTCGAAAAGGGACTTTTTAGATGGATGATATACCAGTGGATTAACAATTCTATTTTAATACAGAAATATCTTTAGGGTGAAGACCTTGTATTCATTTCTCAAGAGCAAAATACATGAAGCAAGAACTAAACCATCTAAATGAATAAAATTCAAGACTGTGTGCTTTAAATGGTGCAATTTTTTGTACTTAAAATATGATCCTCATCTACCCTTAGTGCATATTTGAACCTCAAAACTGTTAGCGTCTAGTTAGGGTCTAATGCACAAGCTCTGGCACCTCTAGTCATGGGAAGTTAATATTGTGTTACCTGCTCTGCACATTGCCCTACGAGAGGGATCCACCAAGGGTAAAAAGGAATGTAGGCCCATGTCTGGCCTGGCTGAATTCCGTATCTTCTCTATTGACTTACATCACCAGTGGTGGTTGGTACATATTAATGTACTGCCAGTGAAGTGGCTGAGTCAATGGATGCGTTTAATTCTGCAGCCTCTGCAACACCAAGGACTATCTCTGGTTGTGGGGTAGGTCTTACAGAGGACGTGAAGCTTTGTTTTTAAATGCCACAAGTTGGTAGCTTCAGCATATAAATCAGAGTCCACAGCTGAGTAGAACTAAACAGTACTTCAGTCACATCAGGAAGTATCATTGCCACAAAGGGCTACGTAAGGTTCTACAATGTCTCCTAAATATATATCTTTTTCATGAATTTTCTTTTATAAGCCTCTTCTTCTCTACCATCTCAGTTCCCACACTATTTATGGCTAAAATTTCCCCTTTTGCCAAAATGTTTCTCCTTACCATATAGGTTTGGCTTCTCAATGTCCATCTGCTTCTTCTGAGCTTTCAAAAAGGCTTGGACATCAAATCCTTTTGCTATAGAAACACCACTGAGGAACCGAGGAGGGATTTTTGTGCAGACATCAGGTTCTTCTGTACCAAACCCCAAATTAAGCAGAATCTCCACTGGATCCTTTTCCCAGAACACCAGCCATTCAGTGATGCTGTGGTGGAAACATCAAAATTATTTACATCACTGTCTTGTTACCACTTTTATCTTGTAGTAGCTATCATATGATCTTGTTTTTAATAATTATCTTCCCTTCTTTTCCCCTCTTGTGGGGACTATTACTGAAGTGGAAGTAGTCACATTGCATTTTGGGTCACGTTGCTAAAAGATTAATATATGTTCCTCTCCTCAGAATAATCTGGTGGCATTACATCTAGATAGCTTAGCAGGTAGAACATTAATAAAAGGTGTAGGTTCACAGTTCTGCAGGCTCCCTTCGCTCTAGACACAACACAGACAAGGCATGCTGCAGCTGCCATAAGGACTCAGAGCATTTTACGTTCCAGGGGATCTAAAGCCCACTGCAGCTTCAGGTAAGTTTTGATTTTTTAGAAATTTGTTTGAGATCAGATAACTATTATTGAGAAGATTATTTTGATCTTGTTCAAATAATCAGTACATAGCTTTTACAAATTAAGAGCCTGACTGCTTATTTAAAATTGTACTCACATTTGTTGATCTCTTGACAGACTAATAACTTGTATTCCTTGCTGGTAATACATGGATGTAACTAACCTTTGGGGTGGACCGGTGAGCGTGAGCATGTGGGAAAAGCTGAGATTCTTGCAGCTTGACATTACTGGACTTTCTGAAAACTCTAGCAGAGACCTGGTTGGTAAAAAAGCAACCATGAAAGGTGTTTACTTAGGTTCTCCTCTGGGATGTCATTATCATTTTTTCCTAGAGTAAACATTTGTGTTTTGTCTTGGTTTATAAAGGTACATAATAGCAATGTCTTAGAAGAGGAGTTGATATGAGTGTGGCAATACACTTATTCTCAAGAACAGTATGTTACAGTAGGTGTGAGAATGTAGGTGTAAGGTACCAGCTAATTATAAAGGCGGCAAAGTGGATCACTTTGGACAGATGGCAAATCTTTGGGGAACCTTTAGGAAGTATGGTTTCTCTAGCCACCTACTTCAAAAGATATAATTGCTCATAACAAAGTTTTGGAGACACAAGGCACAATGAGTTGCAGCACCAGGAGTGGCACCTGAGAATGATTCTGTTCTTCACTTTATTGTGTCTGTATTTGCTAATCTGTAGAGAAATGACTGCTTTTCAGAGCCCTCACACTGTAAAAGGAATATCACACACCATGGTAGTCTTTGTCAACAGGTTTTGTTATGCCCAAAATGAACTTTACCTTACACACACACCTATCAAGATCAGTAGCAAATGTTTATATAGAGTGAAAGCATTGCATTGATAATTTTTTTTTATCATTGCAGGTTATCCATCCGCTCACATATTAAACAGGCCTATAGGGATATGCAGATTTTTGAACTAAACTGTTGATATCAGTTTTACAGACGGAAATTGCAAAGAAGAACTAAAAATAATTTATTTTTCTTACATTTTCTCCCCTCAAAAGAGAAATCTGTCAAACTAGAGAAAAGACCAAAAGATTGATTTCATTAAATAAGGAAAAACTTTAGCCTGAGTGACAAAGTTGCCAAACCATGTCACTGTGGGAAGCTCAAAGTGTAGTGTAGTCATAGAATAAGGCAATACATGTCAACAGGAAATGGAAAATAAGTGCCTTTACATTTCATAAATCAATAGCAGTACCCTCTAAGCCCCTGTATTAAAAAGTAGGCACTATGAATTGGGTTCCACCATCTGCTGCAGAACCACCGAAGATATAGATAGAGCAAATCTGATTAAAATAAATTTTAATCCCTGGTTTTTCAATTAAAAAAGCCACAATTTTAATATATTACTTTATATTCTCATTCCAACATATACAGGTATGAATTTTGGGTACATAATAGTTTTTCAAGCGTATTCAAAATTTTGTGAATATTTGTGAATATTGATTTCTCTGGGCTTGGCATCATACACTAAATGTGTTTGAGAGTAGTGACAGATGCTGAATACTTGCAAGAGTTTCTGCAGGAGGAAATATATGTCCAAGAACTTATGACACTGTTTACTGGACTCCAAGTGTGCTATACCTGTGAGCTGTAAGGTATCTATTTGATCATTTCATGAGAATGAGATAGGAATAAATCAGATGAAAATACAGAGCGCCTGTAGTTGTCACTTCCTCTTCTAACACTGAAATAACACATTTGCTGATCTTCTGAAAGCTAGGGCAACATATGCCTACAAGCAGCAGAAGATGCCTGAATTCCATAAGATAAATGCTAGGGGCTTTTTTATCTATGAAAATAAATAGAGAAGAAAAACTTTTACTGTTTTCTGTTCTACTTAAAATTGTGTCAGTAAAGAGGGAGAAAACATTCTTTCAGAAGATTATTCTTCTGCTCTTAAATGCTAACATGAGTTTCTTCTGGCTTATTCAGTAAAAGGATATCCATCCAAATTGAGAACATAGAGGTTACTGACATCCTGTAATTTGTGTAGTAACATAAAACAGACTTCCTAGTAGCAAACTGAGCATAATTTGAATTAGAATCAGCTACTAGTTGTATACTATTTCCTACTCATGAGCCAACAGAAGTTGTAGATTCTCTATAAAATCCTTAAAAATGTAAAAAATAAGATTAGAAAGTGAGAGTTAATACAGTATTTCCCCTAGCAGCACATACGTAATAGAACGTTATACCACAAACTGGCTGCTGATGTGATTTCCAGGACTCGGTGAATACAAATACTGCAAAACAAAAACTTAGCACTGTGAAGCAGTGGCTAGGGTGTTAAGTAAAGAACTTAACTATGAATTTAATGGTGCTGTGTTTATAGGCGATATAGGCAGGAGCAGGTCACCAAAAAATTGAATGGGCAGAACATGGTAGGTTATTGCAAGTTGGGTAAGAGGCAGTAGCTGGTGTGGCTGTACTCTAAAACCAGGCAAACACAGGCTGTGACACCTTAACTAGCTTTTGTTGTAGGCCAAAGAAAGTTGAATTGTCCTGTATTTCTGTGGGGCAAGAGCATGCCAATGAACTGCTACCAAGACTAAGCCATCTAACCTGTTAAGTGGTAATAAACTGCTCAGGACCCCATGTCCACCTCATGACTTGGACAAATTTTACATCTCTGGGTAGTGCAACACAGGTCATTTCACTCACAGTTACGGTCTCCACTTTTTTTTCTAATTATAAGACCCACATGACAAGTTTCTCATTAGAGAGGTTGACATTTATTTGAGTTTTTTTCCTCCATATTCAAGACCTCACAGAAATAGTAACAGGGGGGCATGGTATTTATGTTTCCTGATCTGTGCAATTATTTTGTTCCCAACATTAGAAACACTGAATCTCATTACCAAACAGTGGGGGAAATAATGTCCTTTAGAAATCTGTCAGAAAACCTAATGAATATAAACAAACAAATAAAAAATGCTTTGTAAACCAACTATGGTGCTAATTGGGACTCTTCACTAAACATCTAAGTGTACCTTTGCTAAGCAAAATGTGGCCTCATATACTTGAGGGAAGATAGGACATTTTAGCCTTAGCAATCTCTTACTAACAGGAGACAATATGAAATCACAAATTGTTGAACTGCATCTTCTGCTTGTGGACCCAATAAATAGAAAGTGTAGATATGGAAACACTGGTAAATAATATTTGGGCTTCCAAAATATTCTTCTGTGGACATGAAGAGCTGTGAGGTGACTTGGGCTTCTGGTTCCTTTCCTATTAAAATTTTTTTTTCTCTGGATTCCCTGCGTTCAACAGATCAGGAAAGTAGGTGAGAACAAGGGAGAAGTTTTGCATTTAGGTCAAGCAGAATTACAGTCACCTAATATAATAATCTTATACCATAACTTCCAGAGTACACTGCAAACCCATCCTAGAAACCTCTACTCCTTCAGCAAAAGAAAATTAAATCATGCCAGTGAAGAAGGTGAGCCTAGGACTTTTCAAATGAAGGCCTCATGAGAGAAAAAAATATACACCTTATATAATAAAATATACACCATGGATATCACATTCTCCCAATAGCTCCCCTCAGCCCAGACCAAGAGCTGTGGTTCTTGATATTTTATAGTTAAGCAGTCCTTATTAGACATGATGAATGATGTTACAATGTTCTTCTGTCTTACCTGCCTGCTTTTGGCGTTGCAGCTTATTCCTCCTTGTTGGCAGACTGTAAGATAAAAACCACTGGAGAAAGACAAAAAAATTAATTAAATTCCCCAAAAGAACATCTGCTCTGTCGTAAGAAGAGACAAGGTCAGGGAGGCAGTCCAATGGGCAGGCACAACACAGGTCATTCAGGACATGGATGGGGATAGCTTGTAGAAAAACAGAGCCGTAGGCTCATCTTTCCTGTATGTATCACCAACTTTCCCCTCAATATATATTGATCTCTGTTAAGTGTTGAGATTCAAATATTGAGTTTATACTTAAGGCAAAACTCATGAAATTTTATCATTCTGCATGAATAAAGTCTGTCATTTCTGAACTTAAATATTACAAAGAACCTAATTAAATCAGCTTATCTGGGCCAGAAGTGAATAGAAGGGAAGCAAAAGCCTTTTCAGTGTATCATGTAAGAGGAAGCTGTATGATAGCTCTCAACTGTTCCATGTGTGCATAGTGACATGGTAATTAGTAATGGCACCTGCAATAATAGCTAGCTCTCCTCTCTAGAATGTGGCTGACTTGGCTTTACCCTAATATTGAAAAATGTTGCTAGACTGTAGCATAAGGCTACTGCATTTTTTTTGCTCCTCATCTCACTTCCAAATATCATTCCTAAGTCTGCATATATTCTTTTTTTTACACTTTAAAAACAATGAATGCATGAAGTCCTACTGAAGAATTCATGGGAACTAAAGTCTTTCAGGCTTTGTTTTTACCCCGAAGTTGGACAAAAGTTTAAAAAAAATCTCAATTTTGGTGATCAAAATACAATTAATTTTAAGTAAGTTTAATATTAAACTGTATTTCTCTATAGTGGTACTTTGCCTATGGGGTTGTATGTGTAACCACAGTTTGTGCTATAAATCATCCTTGTACAGCATGCTACATCTACTCTGGGGCACACAGTCTTGTGAAATTCCCATGACAAAGCAGATTATTTGATCAGAAAGAGATCAAGACACGTGATGGGAAACTCTATCCTTCAAAGAATAGCCTGGAAATTAATAGAGCATTGAGATACATTTCTCATGACGCACTGTGTCATAAGCAAGACAGGTTGTTTCAGAACAAATAGTTGTGAAAAAAGCATTTTGATGTAGTTCAACAAAATAAAAACCTCAATCTTTGGTTCAAATCAACCGAAGTAGAACATTTTGTTCTGAATTTTCAGGGGTCACAACTTTCCTACCAGAATCTTCAGTACTGAAGATATTCTATTTCTTACTGGAGAAAACAGATAACAAATAATTACATAAAGAAGTAAAAAAACCTTATAGAACAAAAGAATGCAACCAGTGATGGATATTTTCTTCCATATAGTCTTCTAAAAATAAAAGTAG
Source organism: Corvus cornix cornix (assembly GCF_000738735.6). NCBI lineage: Eukaryota > Metazoa > Chordata > Aves > Passeriformes > Corvidae > Corvus > Corvus cornix. The sequence goes on from NC_046333.1 coordinate 22,450,991, forward strand.
AGCTCTCTGGAAGACCATTGCCAAATCAGCTTGTAACAATTAACCACCCTATTGTATGACTTCATTTTTGGTGAATCTTAGAATGGATAGGAAATACTAGGAGAAGTGTCTAGTAATTTCCTTTAGTGGTCTTAGGGCTTTTTATAACTAAATTTGGAAAGCAAAATAAAATTGCAAAGCATTCCTTTATTCTGAAAGTATCTAGCAGTCCTAATGAAAATTGAAAACCATCTTTTCTGATTTTGCATTAATGCATCCCAATACACGGTTCCTGCATACCTTGAACTGGGGAGACTGTCCACTCTTGTGTAAAGGGAGGATTATCTCCTTTTTACCAAGCACAAAGGAAGCCTCCAGCACAGCCAGAAATTGATCCCAGCTCTCCTACCTTTCTGTTTGTTTAACCCAAAGATAAACAAACACGGCTCACAGATATTTAAGTCATTGCTGAAAAATGCCAAAGGCAGGCTTCTTTCCCTGCAGGTTCAACCAAAGCCACTGAGACTATTAGTTTAAGGAGCTGCCTTGCTTTCCATTACAGAGGAGGGAGGGAAAGACTGATCTGCAACACGGCTGAGTTAGACATAAGATAAAGTGGGAGGTGGCTTCATTGCATTATTGCCTCCTGGATTCAATGCTGCAACTCTCATTAGCACGGGGAAGAGACATGGAAAGATTGCAACAATCAGAAGTCTTTACACTGAAGTCTCTAGACACCTAATTTTGACATGTGGAATATGAATTTACAAAGTTACTCCTTTCTTTTTGTTAAACTACAGAGCAACAGAGTTGCTTTAAGACTGTCAATGTCTGCCTAGCTGTAACCCTGAAAGCTCATTACTGGTTCACTGAAGATTAGAATCTTCCTGTAAGCCAGCATGTTTTCTCCCAACCAATGTTTTCAGTTGAGTTCACCCATGTTAAGAGGAAGACACAAAGAGGTTGTTTTCTCTATTGATCAAAGAGGCAGCCTAGCTTTGGGCTAAACACAGAACTGTGAGATGATATTCCCTGGCAAGTGGCACATTCACCCAGACAGAAATGAAAACAGTAGAACACTGGTGAAGTTTTGGTGAAATAAAGATTTGATTTTGCAACACTGGTGATGTTTTCCCTATCCAATGAAGAAAAAAGGAGGCAAACCACAATCACTACTGTGACACCAAGTATCAATGTAAGTTATCTGGTACTTAAAACTCACTTGGGAAACAAGAAAGTTGTGCTTTTTAAGCATTTCAATAGGAAATACAAACAGGTGCAAAGATTCCACCAGAACCTCTGTGACAAGGAAAAAACATTGATAACAGAAATGAAGATGGAGTTAGTGACTAAGAGCAAAGCACAAATGCTTGTCATCAGTACAATCCATTGGCCTTGATCTGATGCCATCTCAAAAAGCAAGTCTGGAAACTAAAGAAAAAATTCCCTGCACTTATTTATTGTGAAACATCAGCAGTGTTTTTAGAGCCTATCAGTCAACAGAGAGCTCTGTTGCTGATGATATTGTGGGAAGTTATTTTTTGAGGATGAATCTTTGGGATGGTACTCTGGAAACATATGCTCCAAACGGACAAATCTCCTCTTTCTGTTGCACATCAGTTTCCTGTGTGCGATGCAAATATAATGATACTTTTTCTTGCCAATAATATCCTTTTAAATTGTAAGGTTTCTGTTCTTGTACTCTAATCAGTGCTCTTTTTTTACTTTTTAATATCACTGTAACAGAAATTTTGAAGCCCTCTGAAACAGCAAGTGCTGGGGCACCTTGTTTTTTATCAGTTCTCACGTCTTTCAGAAATCAGCCCTTTCCCAAATGCTCAGATGCCTTTGCAACCAAATGTGAGTTTAGGGTGATGGCACTGACATAGCTCTCCAGCTGCTAGCCCGCAGACCACGCAAACTGCTCCATCAAACCACAAAAGCAGTGTTCCTTCAATGCAATTATTAATCACATCAAGGTTCCTGAGATGGTGAGAGGGGTAGGGAGAAAGGGTTCTATACAACAAGAGATAGAAACCAGCTTGTGTTAAAGACATTCAGAGAGAAAAATGGATTAAGCATTGCAAAAGCAGCTTTTAAATGGTTTGGTATCAGTGGACATAGTGTTGAAAGGGAAGACTTATAAAATGCTAGTTTATTCTATGAACTTGGGAGGCTTCTTGTCTGACTTTGGGGGTTTTGGTTCAAGGCACAGTTCAGCTGCCACAGGAGAAATGTCTCTTTGCTGAGACACTTGATCTGCGTCACCTGGGACAATGCCACCACTTCTTGAGGAAATCCCATCCATGACGTGAACTGCATCTAAGAGAAGTGATTTTATGACTTTTCCTGGTGTGAAACACAAAAAATCAGTGTTTAGGTCTGCCATAGTCATGTACAACAGCTCAGATGTAACACCAGAGACAAAATATGTTGCAAAGATGCTACCATTTTTTGAGGTGGAAAAAAATGCTTTCCTGTTACAGAATCACAGAATACCAAGGTTGGAAGAAACCTTCAACATCACCCAGTGCAACCAACAGTGTAGAACCACCATAATCACCCCTAAACCATACCCCCAAGAACACTTCCAGAGATGGTAATTATGCCACCCCCATGGGCAGCTTATTTCAATGCCTAATCACTCTTTCAGTAAATTTTTTTTCCTAATATCTAATAAGAACCTCCCCTAGTGCAACTTAGGGCCATTTCCTCTCATACTTTCACTTGAGCCATGGCAGAGGAGACTGACCCGTACCTCACTACAACTTATCTTTCAGGTAATTGTAGGGAGAAATGAAGTCCCCCCGAGCTGCTTCTTCTCCAGGATAAACAACCCCAGTTACCTCAGCTGCTTTTCGTAGGACATATTTTCTAGACTGTTCACCAGCTTTGTTGCCTGTCTTGGAGTGATTTATGATGATAGTCTATTCCATGATCCTCTGCTTTATGCCCAAAAAAGGTTGCTGTATCTTTAAGGCCTAGGACTGGATATGTGCAGGGTCAGGGAAGAGGGGAGCTTTGGGCTCTTTGGTGGGCATTTTTGAAGCCTCCCTGCCCGGGTGTTCTGTGGCACTGTGCAGTTAGGTTTTGCTTGGCTAGCTTGGGTTTCTCGGCCCAGGCAAAAAGTTTTTCCCTTCCGTCTCTTGGAGGACATGCAGGAGCAGTCTTTCAGTTGCCTTGGGGTGAATTGAACAGCTGCTGGTCCAAGAACGGGGAAGTGGGACCGGCCGGAGTGGGCCACCCCATTCCAACCCCAAGCCTTGGGGAGACAAGCCAGGGAGACAAAGCACACCAAGAGGCTCCAGCCCAGACGCTTCACTCGCTGTGACTGCTGTGGAGAGGAGGTTGATGCCAGAGAGACACCAGGTTTTCACCTACTGCTGGACCTCCCTTGTGGAAGTTCCACTTTTCTCAGAGTGAAACCTGGGGCCATCTTGCACCATTTCTCCAACATTTGCCCCATTTTCCAGGCATTTTTGGGTCTTTGTTCCTCTGTGTGTTTGGGGGGGTGTGCATTTGGTTAATTTGGTGTTTAGTAGTTATTTACTTTTCTTCCTTGCCTTGTGGGCATTCTGTTGTTAATCAACTGTTGGTTTGGGAGTTTTTCACTTTCCTCTGTTAGTATTCATTTTCGATTTGTGGAGGGGGATTGTTGAAGCCCTTTAGAGGAGACTACTCATTACAGAGCGTCCCCTCTTAAATATGTCTCAAAACTGAGACATTGCCCTTCTTTGAACATGCTCCAGTTTAGCGGTGGGGGTGGTTCCGAGTGCAGGGAAACCGGCCAGGGTCACGACACGGACACCAATATGATTTGAGCATCATGCTCCGCTTTATTGTTTCCTTACACCAACTTATATCTACTTTACAAAGATTCACGCCCTATTCCCATGGGACAACCTCTAAACAGCGGGGGAGCCGACCAGTGTGTAACTTTGTCAAGGATTTTCAAGGCTGCCTGCTGCCAGGTGTCTTTTCAAGCCTGTCTGCAGCCTGAGGCCCCTTCAGGGGCTCTTCCCTAGCAGGCCTGGGATGCCCAGACTGCCCAGACTGTCCTGGGGTATCTCATGCCCCTGTTCCACAAGGAATCCCTCTACACTCCAGCATCTCAATGTCCTCTTTGAACTGAGGAGCCCAAAGGTGAACACAGTACTCAAGGTGCAGCATCACCAATGCCAGGTACAGCAGAACAATCACTTTCCTAGTCCAGCTGGCCACACTTTTCTTTATATAGGCCAAGATGCCACTGGCCTTCTTGGCCACCTGGCCACATTGCTGGCTCATATCCAGACAGCTGTCAACCAGCACCTTCAAGTCCCTTTCCACTGAACAGCTCTCAAACCCCTCTTCCCCCAGCCTGTAGTGCTGCATCGGGCTGTTGTGACCCAAGTGCAGGACCCGGCATTTTGCCTTACTGAACCTCATGCAGTTGTCCTCAGCCCATCAATTTAGTCTGTCAAAATCCTTCTGTATAGACTTCCTATACTCATGCAGATCAAGATTCCCATCTCATGTGTTGTCTGTGAACTTACTGAGAGTGCTCTCAATACCCTCATCCTTATCAGTAATAAAGATATTAAACAGGACTGGCCCTAATACAGAGCTCTGGAGAACTCCACTGGTGACCAGTCACTGACTGGATTTAATTCCATTCACTACTACTCTCTGGGCCCGGCCATCCACCCGATTTTTCACCCAATGAAGAGTACACCTGTCCAAGCCATGAGCAGACAGTTTCTCCAGGAGAATGCTGTGGGAGATGGTGTCAAATGCTGTCCCTTCTGTGAATATTGTCAGGACCAAGAAACTCAACCTTCTTTGAAATCACTTAGATCCTTAATTGTAGTTAGTCATTTGTTAGTTGGTACATCTCCTGTTGGTTTTTTTTAATTATTTGCTTTTAGGACACCTTAAGACTAATAAAAAGCTATGAGTAAAAGTTGAAAGAATGGGCTAACAACCTCCTTTGTGCAGAGAATAGGATGTATAGCATAAGCTGACTTTTTCATGTCCTTTGATGGAAGGAGTCCAGAGTCTTGTTCATTTGCTGTGGCCTCTCAACATCCTTCCAGATAGCATATTGCAGTTACACAACAATGATGAGAAAATATCTGTGGCTGCATTTGGTTACAGAAAAAACTGCAAAAAATGGATTCTCCCATCTCTCAGAGAAGTTGTTAGAAGAAACACCCAAGCAACAGGAGGTCAAAGAAAGGACAGTAGTGATTTGGGGGAGTAAAGGAGAAGAGTGAAGCAAAAGAACATTTTTTCATGTTAGGATGACTCACAGAGGAGAAGATGCAGTGACACACCTTCTTCGGGCAAGAAGTCAATATTTAGAGAAAGTTTCCCAGCTGAGTAATCCAGTGGCCTGATTCTCAATTGCCCAACAACTTGCACAGCCATTTGCAACAGGGCACAATGAAGGTAAGATGCTACAATGGGACTTAACTGTAAGTGACGTAACATGAAGGACAATAAAGAGTTTGGCCCCGAATATGAGAAGTACAGGGGTTAACTTCCATTACGTTTAACTAGTGCTATCACCATTAATTTCCTGTACATAGACAGCTGAAGACATTCTTTTGATTTCAAGTTAATTAACATATAACTATTAATCTGATAGGTTACATCTTTGTCCTCTTGATCACAATTTGGGTGCCAGCACCAATCATCATCTGTGTGTTTTAATTTCTAGCTGCTCTCCGGAAACAAATTTAGCTTTGCAAACCTGTCAAATGAATGAATCGCTGGCTAGTTTCCCCGTTCTGTTTGTTTCATTCATTTGATAACACACTGAGAACATTTTGGAAATCTTTTTTCCCACTGCACTCTTTCCCCCTCCTCTCTAAGGGGGTTTCAAGGTAGAAGTCAAGGACTCTGCATCACTCATAAATTTATAGGAACTCTTTATTAGAGAACGTGAAAAATGAAAATTTCTAAAACTTTAAAAACTTATAAACATTTTGTGACAGTTTCCCGGACAGATTTGTCTCACTTTGGTTGCTGGCATTTAACAGAACAGAATTCTTGCCACCGACTACAGTAAAGTGTGTCTGTTTCACTGAAACAGGATCTTGAACTTCATCAGCTCCCCATGATACTCTTTACACTGAGTGATACCTACTGGATATCACTGTTAATACTGTTTTTCGTTTTACATTTGTCAAGTGATTACTTTATAACACTTGGCTTATACTTATCCATTTTCTTTAGATGTTTATGAATGCAAACACCTCTATATCCAGGTTCTCAAATACTCAAGTAGACAGCACACAGTTAACTTTATTATTGAGAAATATGCAACTAAATTTTCAACTAAATAGACAGGAATTAGGAGGTAACAGCAAATCTACTAATCAAATTAGGAAGGCCTTTAAATTCTCTAAACCTTCCATATCCATACATAAAAGTATTTGAGTATATTTTTGGTAACTGGGCTGCTTTGGCATGACAACAGAATACTAAGTATGCTCTTGCAACATGGAATGAATAGGAAAAATATACTCTTTTTTCAGATCCCATAGATAGGATGAAAATTCTTCTATTATCAACTCTGTGAACTATAGAGTTCATACTCTGTATCATTTATGAATCAATTGCTGCTTTTAGGTAACACTTAAAAAATAAAATGGGAGGAGAACAGCAGATAACCTTCATATTACTACTGTGGGGTCACTTAAGTGACAGAGTTGTGTTCTGCGTTCTGATTTAGCTACACTTCTTATGGCAGTTCCACCAGGGAAAAAGAGCACAGTATCTGTCTACCAATCTCCGCTCTAGTATACAAGCAGAAATATGCATCTAGCCAGGTGTGGATGCTAAAAAGCAGGAGCAGAGGAATTTTCCAGCTGCTGAAGCATTTGTGAAGTTTTCCTTTCTCATGCTTTAGCTGAGAAACAGTGATAGACGGTTTTGTAAACTAACTCTCTATCTTGCACCTGCATGGTCTTGTTTTGGTTTACTGAAGAAAATATTTTGAAATAGGTGTCGTAGCATTCAGCCAATCACTCTAGGAAGCGTATGGTCAAGCACCCAATAATGTCATTTCTCTATTGCAAACCAAGTTATATAAACGAGCTGATAATTAATTAAATAATTCCATTCTATCCTGGACCTGAATTCCGTGTTGTTCTTCACACCATCCCTGTGGACGACAGCGACATCTGGTGTCCGGCCAACATGTACTGCAACCGCAGCCTCTAAGAAGGTACGTGCCAGATCGTGACCGACCCCCTGCTCTGGGACCACGTGGAACTATAGACTGAGACATGGAGCATAAATCCTCCAAAGAAAGCAAGGTATTTTCCGCCTTCAAGTCTGTGATACAGATCGCAGGAGTTAATATAAGCAATGGGGAGCTCACTGTTTTATCTACTTGGTCCATCGGATATGGATATTTTGCAGACTTTGATAACGTTTTGAACCCAGACACCTGGAGGGGACTGGGGGATGCCCTAATCCAGGCACTTTCAGCTGGCGACGCGGAGGTAGTCAATTTGATATGTACCTGGGGGACTTTACACGAAGCAATGAAAAAATGGACAAAAAGCAGAGACAGAAAAGTGAAGCCAGGATCAGATGAATCTGAGTCTGGAGGCTTCCCTAGCTCAGATGGGGATGATGAGTTCTCTGAGGGTGGCGGGACCCCAAGTAGCTCGGGAAGTTTGGTCGTCCAGCTCCTGATACCCTCCCGGGGGAAGACGAAGGGTTCGTACCCCTGCCCCCAGAAATATATCCATCCCTCATTGGCAGGATGATCGGGGCATGCCCCATCTTTAGCGCCTACTTCGGTTACCGCAGTGGGATCTGCTTTTCCCATGGCTCTTGCGCTGCTGTCTGCAGGAGGGGCGGGGAGAATCATGGTGGCTGCTGCTGTGGCAGTGATGCCTGCAGCGATGCTGCCACCACAGGCGGTTCCCACGCCGTCAGCCCTGTACCCAGGTTCAGTGCAGTCCCCCTGGTCGCCCGCGCCAGCGTGTTCGGTGCCCTATTGTTCCGCTCTGGCCCCTGTGGCACTTAGGTACCACACACATGTCCCAACTGTTGGCAATTTTTTGGCTCAAGGGAGGAAGCAGCAGCGGCCATGCTTCCCGTTAACAGACTCTCTCAGGGAACAGATCTTGGCAGTTTAGCATGAGATACTGCAATGGCTCGATGTGCAGCAGGAAGTGTCACAACAACTTGTAGCGGCTGGGTCCCCGCCGGAAATGGCGACGGGGTCTGCGGAGCTACGGGTGGCGCTGGCCATTTTGGCTGTGTGGTTGACCGCGGGGCCAGCTGGTGCACCGCTGGAGCTGGGACCAGTCAAGCCGCTGGTGCTGGGCTCGTTTGTGGAGCCAGGTGTGGGGCTGGCGGCTTTGGTGCCCACGCAAAACTCCACGCCCACCCGAAAATTGGCGCTGATTCAACCCGCTATGTTTCAGGTGCTGGGTGCGGCTGCTGCCGCTCCGGCCTCAGCGGCTGCAGCAACCACCACCACCTCAGCCCCTGCAGTTTCACCCACCGCTGTCCTGGCCACCTCTTCAGCTCCTGCAGCCCCACCCCCAGAGCCTCTGGCTGTCTCTGTTCCAGCCTGTGTTGCTCCACCCCCGAGGCCCTGGCTGCCACTGTTCCAGCCCCTGCGGCCCCACCCTCTGCTGCCTTAGCTGTTGTTCCAGCCTCCACTGCTCCACCCTCCGCTGCCTTAGCCGCCATTCCAGTCTCCGCTGCTCCACCCTCTGCAGCCCTAGACGCTGACGTCACTACTCCGCCCACTGGCTCAGAGTCGGTACGCCAGCCTCCTAGGAGATCATCCAGCACACTGCTGGATGATGATGTAAGTAGCATGGCCATGGAAATGCCTTCTCTGCGGCAGGACTCTGGGGCAGCGCTCAGGTGCAAGCAGTGTTCAACGCGCCGAGTTCACAATTGTCCTTGGACCCTCCCAGACTGTAAAGTAACCGTCCATCCCAGAGATCCGAAACGGTTCTGGGAAGAGGTTAAAAGGTGTGCATTGCAGAGTGGGGACTGGGAGTTGCTAGAAAGAATTGGGATGCCTGGTGGGCAAATGGCATCTGAGTGACCTGCTACCTTGTCCCAGGTAGAGGGCAGGCAGGTCAAAGCGATGTTACAATGCAGCAAAGTAGTGATGATACAGATGGAAATGTCCAGGCTTTTCCTGTGCAGAAAACTTTGTCTAACTCTGGTCAGACTGACAAACATGAGTGTTTCATTGGAAAGTGATTCAGGACTTGCAAAATAAGATTGCTCAGTATGGATTAAGTTCCCTGAGGTCATGCAGAGTATTAGAGTGCTGAATACTGATGTGCTCTCTCCATATGATATTAAGCATTTAGGTCAGACATTATTTCAACCTGTACAATATTCAGTTTTTGAAGCCAATTGGAGAAGGATGGCTGAGAAGGCTGTGGCTGGGAATATGGAATTGCCTCAAACTGATCCCAGGCATCTAGTTCCTGTGGATGCTTTTATGGGACTTAATAACTATTGGGACCCTGATGTTCAGGCTACATGGCATCCTCAAATCCTGGAACAGATTCAGAAGGTTGGCATGGCAGCTCTCATAAAGAGCTTAGATACAGCTGCTCCTAAGACACGATATGTAAAAATATCTCAGGGGCAGAAAGAGAACTTCTTATCTTTTGTGGGAAAGATTGCTGCAGCCTTGGAAAAGCAGGTTGAAGATGAGACCGTGAGACAGCTGTTGTGCAGACAGCTAGCAAGAGATAATGTTAATGATGAGTGCAGAAGGATCATAGATGCGCTGCCTGGAGGACCCACAATAACACAAATGGTTGACGCCTGTGCTAAGGTGGGATCTGGAGAGCATAAATCTGCTTTAGCAGCAGTTCTAAGACCTCTTCAATTAAATTCTGGTGGATCAAAAAGGCAACCTAAGGCTGAGGAAAAACAGAAACAGATTAAGTGAAAGAAGAAAAATAAGGAAAACAGGGGAGTTGCTCAATGCAAAAGATGTGGTAGGCCAGGTCATTCTTCAGACTACTGTCAATCTACCTACCATGTCAATGGTCGATCCCTGATACATCCGGGAAAAAATTGGCTGAGGGGCACACAGGAGAATTGCACCCAGCTACAAATGTTTCCCCAGGCTCCTCTGACACAGGCCTACTCAGCCAGCTTGCAGCCAGCACCCGGGGATCAGTCGGGGTATATGTGCACACCACAGCAACAGTCATCTTAGAATCCTGTCATGTTTATAAGGTTCCCTTGGATGCTTATGGACCCTTAGGTCAGGGCTTCAGCGCATTGCTTGTGGGTAGGTCTAGCGTCACCCTTCAAGGGATCTTTGTACACCCAGGAGTTATTGATGCTGATTTTACAGGCCAGATTTGTGCTATGGTTTCCACACCCACCCCGCCATTACCATTCCTGAAAAGACTAGAATTGTTCAACTTGTGCCTTCTAAGTCATGTGTTCCTAGGGCAGAACAACGCAGTCACGGAGATGGTGGCTTTGGATCTAGGGGGCTTCTGCAGGTCTTCTGGACTGCTGATATCTCCAGCCAAAAGCCGCAGGTGATGTGTAACCTAATCCTGCCAAATGCCCAACCGCCCAAGATCCTACTCCAAGGTTTGATCGACACGGGCGCTGACATGACAGTTGTCTCCTTCTCTGCGTGGCCTCCCAGGTGGCCTCTGGCCCCTGCGGGGTCAGCCATCACAGGGTTGGGAAGAACGGCAGAGAGCTACTTAAGTGAGCAACGTGTGCTGGTGAAAAATGCAGAGGGGCAAACAGCTACAGTTCGGCCCTATGTCACTGCAGCTCCGCTTAACCTCTGGGGGTGGGATGTGTTGGCAGCTTGGGGGGTGCGGATTGGGACAAATTTTTAATTGGGGCCACCGTGTCGAAGGGCGCAGTATATCCTACGCTGCCTTTGCGGTGGCTAGTAAGCAAATCTATCTGGATTCATCAGTGGCCCCTCCCTGAAGAGAAGTTAGTTGCCCTTCATCAGTTAGTCCAGGAACAATTACAACAGGGACATCTTGAACCTTCTACTAGCCCCTGGAACACTCCTGTTTTTGTAATCAAGAAAAAATCAGGGAAATGGAGATTGTTACAGGATCTCCGACAAGTCAGTGCAGTGATGGAAAGCATGGAGGAATAGCAACCTGGTATGCCCTCACCCACCATGATCCCAACAGGGCGGGAAATCCTGATCATTGATTTGAAGGATTTTTTTTTCACTCTTCTTTTACATCCTGATGACAAACCGAAATTTGCTTTTACTGTGCCTGCAGTTAACAGTGCGGAACCTGCGCAGAGGTATCAATGGAAGGTTCTACCTCAGGGAATGAAGAACAGCCCGACTATCTGCCAATGGTATGTCGCTCAAGCTTTGTCTGGAGTCCGTGAGCAGTTTCCTGAGGCATACTGCTACCATGATATCCTGGTGGCAGCATCCACCCAGGATGACCTGCTAAGGATTCAGCCTCGGCTGCTCGCTGCTCTGCATTCTTATGGATTGCAGGTGGCTCCGGAGAAAGTTCAACAGCAACCTCCTTGGAAATACTTAGGAGTCAAAATTCTGGATCAGACCATACAACACCAAGAGGTGCAATTCTCGGATTCTATTAAGACCTTGAATGATGCTCAGAAATTGCTGGGTATCATTAATTGGTTATGTCCTTATTTAGGGCTAACCACGGCACAGCTTGCCCCACTTTTTAATATTTTAAAGGGGGACCCCGAGTTGGATTCACCTCGAAAATTGACTCCTGAAGCGCAGTGAGCGCTGGAGGAGGTGCAGCAGGCTGTTTCTGCTCGTCAGGTTCATTGAGTGGATCCCTCCATTGATATCACTGTTTTCATTACCACTCCAGATCTTCATCCTACAGATATCATTGGCCAATGGAATAAACAGTGGCCTGACTCTTTCCATATCCTGGAATGGATAGAATGGCCACATCAGCCAAAAAAGACAGCACCCACATTGTTTGAATTGATTGCTTGTCAATCAATGCCATCATTGGTGTTTGCAATTAATGGCAGCAGATTGTGCAACAATTGTTCTTCCGATATGGCAGGAACACTTTGAGTGGGGCCTTACTAAGAGCGCTCCTTTGCAAAGTGCACTGCAAAACTTTTCGGGACAGATTGCTTATCATCTGCCCAGCCATAAATTACTGCAAATGGCAAAATTGACCAGCTTCACCTTATGACCAAAAAATAGTCAGGTGCCAGTGCAAGGGCCCACCGTCTTCACTGATGGGTCCGGGAAAGCTGGTAAAGCCATTGTTACCTGGAAGGAGGAATCTGACTGGCAGGTGCTGGAAGGCTACGAGTCAGGCTCAGCCCAGCTGGTTGAACTGAGAGCTGCTGCCATGGCTTTTCAGCAGTTTTCTCAGGTTCCTTTGAATTTGGTCACTGATTCTGCCTACGTAGCCGACATAACTCAGCACTTAGATTGTTTGCTTTTGAAGGAAGTGAATAATGCGGATCTGTTTTCACTATTGAAGGCCTTATGGAGTGCAATTCAAGCTCGAGTGCATCCATATTACATTTTGCATATTCGAAGCCACACTAATTTGCCAGGTTTCGTAACAGAAGGCAACGCTAGGGCTGACAGGCTGGCTAACCCTGCCTGGGTAGCACCTCAGCCTGACAAAATTGCACAAGCTAAAGCATCGCACAATTTCTTTCATCAAAGCGTGCACACCCTGCAGAAGCAGTTTCATTTGATGCCACCTGAGGCTCGAGACATTGTCAGTGCTTGTGCTGACTGTCATGGATTCGCTGCACCTTTGCCATCAGGGGTAAACCCTAGAGGCATACAGGCCTTACAGCTTTGGCAGACAGATGTAACACACATTCCTGAATTTGGCAGATTTAAGTATGTGCATGTGTCTATTGACACGTTCTCCTCAGCTATGTGGGCATCTGCTCATACTGGAGAGAAAGGTCGCGATGTCATCACCCATTGGAAACTCGCTTTCGTGATTTTGGGCGTACCTTCTTCTGTGAAAACGGATAATGGTCCTGCCTATGTCTCTCAGAAGACGCGGCAGTTTCTGCACCTATGGGGTGTAAATCATACTTTGGGTATTCCACATTCTCCTACTGGCCAAGCCACTGTGGAATGCGCTCACGGTACTTTGAAGAGTGTTCTGGAGAAACAAAAAGGGGGGAATGCATGGAGAAACCCCACAGAGCCGACTAGAAAAGGATTTATATACAATTAATCATCTTACAGTGCCACCAAATTCAAACAAACCTGTTATTTTGAATAATTTTCTCTCATTGCAGTCTGCAGGCAAGACGCACCTGCCTCAAGCGAAAGTCTGGGTACGGGACCTGCTCACTAAGAAGTGGGAAGGCCCGCATGAGCTCATTGCTTGGGGTTGTGGGTATGCTTACGTTTCCACAGATACTGGGGTACAGTGGCTACCTGCAAGATGCGTTCACCCTGACCTGCAGCAGCAGAAGCAGAACAGGCAACCTCCAAGGCAACCTTCAAATGATGACCAGAATGCAGATCATTCATCGAATGATCCCTCTGATGATGACCAAGATGTTGACCATCAGCCTGGTCCTTCTACAAGCAGAGACTGAATTTCAAGTTTCTTATGTTACGGAGTCAGAATGTTATGCAGAATTTTAGAGCCCTTAAGGCTATTCAGAATTAATGACTGGACATATAGCTGGATTCACTAGATGTATCTCCCATGGCATTGCTGGAGAATCTCTCTGCCTACTCCAAATTAGTATCTGATTTGGATTTTGTTTGGTAACAAAACAGATCCTTTATGCTGTGTTTGTTCTACTTGCTGCAAGGGATTCCGCAGAGGATTACAAACGCTACCTTTTTGGTCTTTAAAACAAAAAGGGGGAATTGTGGATGCTAAAAAGCAGGAGCAGAGGAATTTTCCAGCTGCTGAAGCATTTGTGAAGTTTTCCTTTCTCATGCTTTAGCTGAGAAACAGTGAAAGATGGTTTTGTAAACTATCTTGCACCTGCATGGTCTTGTTTTGGTTTACTGAAGAAAATATTTTGAAATAGGCATCGTAGCATTCAGCCAATCACTCTGGGAGGTGTATGGCCAAGCACCCAATAATGTCATTTCTCTATTGCAAACCAAGTTATATAAACGAGCTGATAATTAATTAAATAATTCCATTCTATCCTGGACCTGAATTTCGTGTCGTTCTTTGCGCCATCCCTGTGGACAACAGCGACAGCCAGGTGCAAGATGGCTCTTGACTATCTCCAGTGAGGGAGATTCCATACCCTCTCTGGGCAATCTGTTCCAGTGCTTGATCACCTGCATAGTAAAGAAGTTCTTCCTTGTTCTTCCTCAAATAGCATGAGGCTGTGTTGAAGAGGGAAAGAGTTGCATTTTAAGCCTTCCAGATTGTCTTGGGGTGACTTTATGATGTGTGTCCCATATCGCTGCCCATGCCCAGAAATTAACTTTATGCCTTTCTATGCCTCTGAACTGAGCCTGAGAGGAGGAAGGAAAAACTAAGCAAAACTTTTTCAAAGCAGTTTGCAGCTTGTTCAAGGTCACACACAGATAGCAGGTTTTTTTCCCAGCTGTGGCAGGGGGAGCGAGGAAGCACCCAGCTTGCTGCTTTCCAGTCAGCTTTTGGCCAGTTGTTTCAGTTTCTTGTTCTCTGGAGAGAGACTGAGAGTTGAACTTTGTTTTTCCTTCCCTGGAATTTCAGATTTTCTCCCTTTTCTACTGGTCTGCTTTCAACCTCAGCGCACATCAGGAGGACTTTCCACCGGGCACAGAGGGCCTGGCCCTGGGCCAAGCCCCAGCTCCGAGGAGACCAAAGGGAGGACTCTAACGCTTTCCCAGGTTTTTCCTCCACAGCAAAAGATTTTATTACTTAGCATTATTTTCCTTTCCCGTGTGTTTGTTAAATAAATAGTTTTATCTCCTTCACTTTCCTTTGAGGAAAATTTATTTTTTCCCGAACCTGGTGGGGGGAGGGGTGGTTGTGCCTTCTCTCAGAGGATATATTTCTAAATTTGGCCAAACTGGAACACAGATACATACAGCAAAGTGCATAAATTCAGTGCAGAGGTTGTCAAAAGCAAAAAACCAAACCAACATTTTTCAGTACTGTTTTCACAGTATCAACAGCAATAATTTTGCAGTACATTCAGTTTGAGTCTGTTCCCTTTGCTAAAAAATGTATTTGTCCAGTCAAAAGAGAGTCTATGAAGTTATGAAAAAAATAAAACTCTTTAAATCTGGAATTAAGCTCTTTTAAGGGGAATTAAAACCAGAAATGAAGAGAAAAAAGTATTATTTTCTACATAGTTTCTTACAGATCAAAAAAAAAAAAGTCTTTCTAAAATATTTTACCATTACAAAGAAAATTATAACTCTAACCTGTATGGCTTGATCCGTTTATTAATATGGTGGAATAGTAGGAGGCTGGTGCACCTCTGCCTCTGCTCTACCAGAGACCCAAAGTCTGAAAAACTGGAATACAAGCACTGACATTCTTGGCTTGGCTTTCCACCACCATTGTTTATGTTTTTTTGAAGCTACCAAGAAGGTCAAAGAAAGGCTTTTGGCAAGAAGTGGTGTTTGACTTGGCAGTTTGACTTGATAATTGTTTGCTTAGCCTCTAGGCAAAGGCAAAGCAGAAATCAGAACTAGTCTTGCTTTTAACAGTGGGAATTATAGAAAAAGACAAGAGGAAGGAGAGGGTGAAGGAGTGAGTGCAGTGATAACTGACACAGGGGCAAAATAATTGAAAAAAAAAAAAGCAGAAGATGCTTTGGTTACTTTCCTTTCCATGAAATCTATTGCTGTCCCTTTACGTCTGTATGCCTTTTTGGCAGATATACCAGGAAAAGGATTGCACTTTACTAAGGAAGTAATGCAAACTTACCTTCATTTGGTTACCATGGATATGTCACTACATGAGACAAAGCTTAAAATTTGCATTGCAAACAACCAGGAAGAGTGGAGACATGATATTCTGGCAAAAGACTGCCCCAGGATCTTCCTTGTGACTGATCACAAGTAAAAGAACCACCAGCTTTGGGTCTGCATTTTCTATGAAGAGAAAAAAGGTAGGGGACATTGCATTTCAGATGAAGAAGGAAGAGGCAGAATCACATCTGCAGAACAATTGGCATTTCTTGTACTACCTAGTGTGAAATAGCTAATAGATAGGTATAACAACAATTCAGTTTTCTGTCTTCTTCCCTGTGGGATACTAAAGGTAAATGAATATACTGGTAACCTGGACTAAGTGATTTCCACAAGCACTACAATGGCTTAAGAAGAAGCCAGACCTTAGGATTGCTGGGCTTTTTTGCAACAGTTTTTATCTAGCTGAGTGTCCTCTTCATTCTGCAGAAGTATTGTATAAAATACCTTAACTTTGTTACAGAAAGTCCAGTTAAATGAGCAGTTCTCTAAGCAGACCTAGTTGGAACCAGTCCAGTACAGTTAACAGGGAGGAGGGAAATTGTCTTGTTTCCCTTAAAGAAATCATGGATGACTGTTTGGCTGTTAGATTGTTAGTATTTTTTATTATTACTTCTTTAAACTCTGCCAGATATATAGTCATACACCATTTTTATTTCAACTGACATAGAATACAAATGGTGTGCCCCTGCTTCTACGGAGAGACTTGGCCAAAGTGCCATTGGTTTGGCAAAATTAGAACTGGATCCCAAATAGTTCGTTCACATATGTGCATCAAGGGTTTCCTTTCCAAAGGATCTTTGGCACAGATTAACCAGAATAGTAGATCAGATGCAAAAATATTTTCCTCCCTGAGCACTGGACTAGGCACTTCTCTGATGGGGCTAGAGCAGCTATATCATTCCAAGATACTCTTCTTCTCTCCCCACTTCAGGAGAGTGGCCCACAACAGGTGACAGGGCACCAGCACCATCTAAATAGGTTTCCTTTGCAATCAGGTGCAATCAGAAGGGTGCAATCAGAAGGGTGCAATCAGACCTCTTTGTTCTCACACCATCACTCTCAGTGGGTATGGGGGACTAATTAGAACCACCCAACCTTCAGTTGCTCTCATAAGGGTCCATGAAATAATAGATTTGCACCAATGTAAACCCACTTACATCAGTGGATTTGTTTCCTATTGCTGTCCGCAAGTGAGAGAAGCATCAGCCCCAAACATCTTTGCCTTTTCCCCTTCTTCCAAACCAAGCAGCTGGCACCATGCCTATCCTTGAATGCATTTTCTATCACTGTTGTCTCAAGTGGCTCAAGCCCACTGTCATTGTGCCCCGAGCAAATACTGGAAGCAAAGAAGAGGGAGCTTGACAAATTGATTGAATTACCTCTTTGCTCCTCTGTCCCACCTCAGTATGCTCCTTAAACTCAGACCCCTTAACAGTCATATATACCCTTGAGGCCAGTTTTAGAAGCGGACAGCAACATCACCAGACCAAGACCTTCAGATACCCTGAGGATTATTTCAGGCATTTCCAGTAGCCCAAATACTAACTACTGATGGGAAAGATTTTGTCAGGCCTTTCAGCCATTGTGTTGCTGGTGAAAGAGACAGAGAAGGGGGCATGTACAAAACACAGAAATACTGCCCTAGCCTCATGTTGCCTATGTAAGCACAATTGGACACATGCTTCATTCTTTCTCTACCCTTTCAGAGCACCTGACAATTAAATAAAGCCCTCGGTCTACTCTTTCCTCTTCCCTTTCTGCACTAGCCCACGAAGCAAGTCAAGAAGGGAGAAGGATGACGGTGGGACTTGAAATGGGGGCAAACAGCTGAACCAGCAGCAATCCATGCATGCCTACAACAGCTGTCCAGGGCTTCAAGTCCTCGGCCTACCCTTGCAGCAGTGCAGAGTGGGGGTGTGTGGCCCATGGGCCACTCATAATGCTCTTCTATATGCACTCTGCAGCAGCAACAGGGAAGCATAGAAAATTCCAGTGCCAACCTGTCCTGTTAAGCCAAAGCAATCATAAATCTTTACTATGTGTAAGTCTCCTTGAAAACTGAACTTAGTATTTTGTTTACCGTTAGTCTCATCCTCCTGCCCTGTGGGATCCTTTCCTTCCTTTGCTACAAAATTTGTTTGGAAACAGGTTTCTTGGCAATTCTTTAAACAATAGTGCACCAGCCAGTAGCAATGAGTGAGGGTAGTCAGGATGGCAAGTCTCTTGAATGACGAAATGACATACGGTGAATTACTTATAAAAAGTACTGTCTTCTTTAATGTCTGAAAACATGTTTGGGCTTTGCCTTCCAATAAATGGGTCTATTCCCTCTGTGTGCTAAGTCTTCTGTTTATTTTATTAAAAACCGTATTGTTACTTCATTTCTATTAATCCTCCACAACCTCAAGGGGAATGGCAAAACCAGCATTCCCTGTCTCCTCATATCAGCATGACAATGACATCTATATAGTAATGCTGAATCTATAAGAGGAAGATATCCTGCTATTTCCATTCCCACCAGTTTCAGGGAAGTTACTGTCCTGGGTTGCAGTGTATTCTATTACCATCCTCATGAGCTGTTGAAATCAGGTGGGGCAGTGTTTCCTTGCCTCCTCCACCCAGACGATCTTTCTGTTATTGGCCCATCATTGTCCTGCTGCATGACTCAGAGATAATTCCCTCCAGACCATCTTCTGTTAATGAGTCTAATCAACACCTGGCCTCATGACTCATTACCCCACTGTGAGATGCTCCACCCAGAGGGAGGAACCAAGCATCCCATCGTGGATATAATCTGAGATGCTGAACACCAGAGACAACCTTTCCACTGGATTTCCAGAGGACAGGAGTTACACAGCCACCACTGGACCTGAAGAGGAGCAGACCCTTTTATCTACAGGATCACCACTTCAGAAGACTGCAGCCACCATTCTACCAGACTGCTACCACCACCCTGCCTAACAGGGACTCAGGTTGTATCTTGACTCTGTCAGTTTGAACCAGTGTTTTCTTTTAGATTTTTTTCCTTTTCTTTAATTTCCCCATTAAATTGTTATTCTGACTTGGTGCCTCCCACTGGTTTGTTTTCAAACTAGTACAGTTACAGACACATATTCTAGAAGAGGCAAATGGCCTGGTTGTTTTTATTTTTAGCATTTTCAGAGCCAGGAATAACTGCCCTCATTCTTATGGACAAAGCTAAATTTGCAGAACTGAAATTTAGAACAATTTTTTCTTCTTGATAAAATTAGTCTCCGTGAGTCATAAAGGTTACAGCAATAGTTAAGTGTACTGGCCCCTCGCAATGTAAAATGAGATCAGTGCAAGCTATTTTTACGTTTGTTGCTATTTCTAGCAATACAGTTCAAGTAGAATCTGGTTCTCCCCAAACTTTTTATCCCTAGCTCATCCTTTTTATCCCTAGCTCAGACTTCTTATTAGATGATAATGGTTCAAAAAGCCATTATAGGATGAATACGCATTTCAATAATATCTCAATAATGGTTTAATGCAGAGAAGCAAACACTGATTCAGCTTGCTAGCAGCTAGTACTACACAATTTTGTCATGGATTTGGAGCAGATTCAGATAACTTCAGGTTGGTTCACAGGCAGCCTGGCTTGGTGTGTGTCAGTTTATAAGGAAAGAAACCAGATTAAGTTGATCTTGTATTTCAGATTAGAAATACTACATGTTCACCAGAATTGGTCTGACAAGTGTTTAACCATAATTACTTCTTTCTTCTCTCTGCAGTACAAAGTTTCAACTGATTTTTCTTTTAGTAGATAGGTTTTGTCCAAAATTACTCCTGATTCAACTGACAGTCACTTCAGGTCTAATTCTGAGGCTACAAAAGTAAATTGAAAGTTACCCACTGAAAATTTGGTTCAGGCTTCATTCACATCAGACTCTGCTAGCCTTCATGAACATTAACTTTGCCCATCTGTGAACTGGCACAGGAAACCCTGAGGGCAAACATTCTACTCTTCTGTGTTGGTAAGAATGTATTTTGCATACTGGAGTGGGCAGGGCAGACACTGTAAGCGCATGTAATCTTTTGTGCCGTAGGCCAGATTTTTTGTCTCTTAGTTAAGCAGATATTTCATTTAAGCAATTACTAATCCTATCTCTACGTATGAGAAAACAAGGAGTATAGTTAATAAGTCAATAACCTAATCTGACTTTATACAAACCAATAAAGCTACACAGCTCACTATCTTAGTGTATATTTAATTACTCAGTGACTTAAGTATCAAGCATGGCACTGTCCTATGCACATGGAATAATATGGTATGAGAGACTGTCCTGCTGTGTTAGACACACCTCCCCTCTCTATTAAATGTATTTGAACACAATGGGACAGCAGAAAAGGAGTTTTGTCCTCCAAAGATACTTCCCTTGGCATCACCGTTCTGCCAGCAGTGCTTCTCTGGAGTAGGCTTACAAAACACATGCAGCTTCAATAAACAATAAGGGAAAGTCTTACCAGTGCCAGCACAGGTACTGCAGAGCATGCCCTAATGCTTCTTCGGAAGCCAGAGGAAGGACAAGTGAGAGTCTACAGCAGCTCTCTTATCTGAGCTTTACAGCTCTGAAAAACTCTCACAGCTTTCTGTTTCTAAAGGAGAGAGAACAAACATTTGCCTAACATGGACTGATATTTTCATAATCTCCACCCATTAATGCCCAACCTCCCTGTTTTTCAAATACACTTTGTCCACTCTGGGTCATGCAAGTGTTTTCAAGAACAGACATATCCAGGAAGTTTTGTATTGTTGAGTTTTTCTTAAAGTGATGTGAGAAATTGATGTGGCACAGATTTTAGGGCCTTTGACAACTATTTTGAGTCCTTAATGTACACAGACATACATGAATGTAAAACGCTCTAGGCAATCCTGGGGGGTGAGGCAGAGACAGACTGGGAAGAGGTCCTAATGACATCCAAAACTGGATTGCCTAAACACTGTTGGTTTTGCGATCTTCGACAGCTATGAAGGACCAGATATCTGCGAGAAGCCAGCCTATACAACTGTCAGTCAGGAGCTCAGGGATGGTAGCAATCACAGAGTTTATCAGAACAGAAAAAATTCCTTATGCCTTCATGCATATATTCATGGCAACAGCACAAAGTTCTCTCAAACATCAATCCCAATAAGAAACAAGACTTTAAAAAAAATGAGGTGAGCTAACAAAAAACAAATTCAGCCCTTGAAAAGCAATGAAAATTACATAGCCAAAGTCTACAAAACTGCTCTGGTCAGACTTGAAAAAAACTAACAGCCTGACAAACAAATAATCCAAGCTCATAAAGCTGCTCTCATCAGCACAATATTCCCAAATACATAACTGCTGTAGCGTTTGCCACTTCAGCTAAGGTCCAGACCACTTTCAGTAGTCCCAGTCTACCAGTGATATTGAGCAGACTAGTTAGCATGGGTATCACTCAGGGCAAATCTCATCTCATCAGCCTCTAAAACTAAGTGTTTCGAGCAAGTGATTTGATTTCTCTGTCACTACATAGCGCCCCTTGTAAGTTGAGGGTTCAGCAACTTGGCACATCTATATTGAGGTATGCATACCACTTTACACAGTAATACTACATATTCCATATAGCCATCTAAAGTCATTCCTCATGAGGGAAGGAGGGGTGAAATATCTTCTCTCAAGCACATGCTATGAAGTTGGAAAGCACCACTCATGAAGGAAAGGATGCCCTCAAGCAGTATTGATGAAATAGCCAGACCGCAAAACTGTGGTCAGGAAGGTTGACTAAACCAATACTGAGACTAGAAAAAAATTAGATCAAGGAAAACCTAGGAATCCAATTTAGATATCTGGAACTCCTGGAGGGGAGCTACTTATGTGTGAATACACATAAATAACACTGGATTGCATTAAATAATTTATACTTCCCCCTTGTAGCGTGTTCAGTTCATAAACCGGGCGGAAACACCAATTAAGTGTAGTGGTTTGGTTCAAAATATCTATTACTTACTTATTTACCTTCTGTGAGATAAGAATTAGGAGAAAAGCAAAGCAGTCACAAACCTTGAAAGAATATCAAGAAGTTTGTTAACAGACCTCAAAGAAAGGAAAAAAGTCAGACTAAACCTTCAGAACACTTCTCCTCCCCCCACCTTTCTCCCTTCTCCCACTGACAATGTAAAAAGACAACCCTTGAGATTTTCAGTCAGGTTACCACTTCTATAATAATCCTTTTCAGTTCACTTAGGGAGAGGAGTCTCTCTTGCTCATGCTATGGAGACATCTCCACAAGAAGTTCTCTCATGGCTTCAATGTCACAGCGAGACAGCCGCCCGGGTTGATTCTCTGCTCTGACGTGAAGGTCCCTTCCCTTGACTTACAGCTTTCCCCACAACTGTTTCCAAGGGTTCAATCTTGAGCTACTGGGGTACCATTTTAAGGATGAGCTGTTCAGAAACAAAGGTTCTCTTCACCTATCTATCTCTGGGAGCATCTCCATCTCCAGGAACAGCGGCCCTCCTCCTCCCCTGGGAGCAAAGGTCCTCCTCACTTTCATCTCTTTCTGTTCAAGCTTCTCATCAAATTACAGCTACTTCAACATTTGCTTATTTCAGCACAGGTACTTTTGCCCACAATTGTAGTTTGAACGCTCCACCCCCCACGCTTTATGAAATTACAACGGGTACTCTGATGTATCACAGTCCATCACGATAGCTTTACAACAGAATTTCAGCTTCTAAGCTTGAAGCATCTCCTCTTTCTCCTCCCTCAGGGTTTCAGCTCTTCCTTCTTTACTGACTTCGGTGTCTCTATGGCGTTTTCTTCATGTGCCTTCACCTTTCCCTTTCCTCTGATCTGGGAGAGGATTGATGTCTGCAGGCTTCATCTGTTCTGGAGGAAACTTACAGCTCTAAAAGGGTTCATCTCACCTGGCCCCGCAGCTGGAATTCGCTTATCACTCTTGGTCACATGATCTTTGCCAGATAGCGGCCTCAGATGAATCTTCAGCCACACTGGAGTGGTGGGGGAGGCAGGTTGCGCCGCAGGGCCACCTGCATGGAGCAGTGCTGGGGGTGGAACAGGGCTGCATGGCTCCAGGATAACTGCCTCCCGGTCAGCCTGGGCTGAGCAGGGCCTGGCCCGGCCCCGCTGGGCTGCATGGGCCCCCCAGTTACCTGTCCAAAGGCCGGAAGCAAGAGAGAGATTTCCCAGGGTTTGTTCATTCTTAAAGGTGGATCACAGAGGCATGTCAAGCTTCTTAAGTGGCTTAAAACGTTGCCAATATTCAAACCAGCCAATTGATTGGTTCTGTCAGGTCATAGAGGAAGCTGTAAGCACCTCTTTGCAAAAAATCACTTCTGTGGCTGATGAAGCCTTCTTTAACTGTGCTAAACCATGACACCCCTTTGTTTCTCCCAGTCTTCTCCTAGACTTTTTGGCTTCCTGCCTGAGCAGTGAGGAAGTTCAAAACACTAACCACTGGCTTCAGTCCATTTACTATCCCTCCTTGCTCATGCTTGGGGTTAGATATACAAACTGGAAACTGTTTAACAGTTTCTGAACAACAGAGCTCCATTGAGCTCCATCAAACTCCTGGTGTATAGCACTAACTAGTTTGCATTCTTACATGGGATTTTACCAGATAGAAACAAGTTTAGCAGCCCTAGTTGTTCTTGCAGCAAGATGCAGCAAAATGCTCAGCAAAGCCTGCAGGGATACAAAGTTGGGTTACATGATGTTCATATAGCAAAATCAACTTCATGATACTATCATATTTTCCCTAGCGAAATCCCAGCCTCTTCAAGAGGGAAAACTCAGGATGGATCTGCACTTGTCCTCCCTTTATTTTCAGAGCCTGCTGTGGACCACTGTACTAAAAGAGATGAAGTGAGAAAAATTAGAGAGATCATTAGAAATCAACCAAGGGCTTTTCCACAGTTTTTTAACAGTCAGACACTGCATCCCAGTGTCTTTGTGACAGCCTATATGATGCAATTTATTGTTTCCATGGTTCTGAGTCCTGATGAAAATGATCATGAAAGGATTTCTTTGTGTGTTTCAAAGGCAAAATCTCACACTCCAGTGACTGCTGGGTCAAATGACATTCTCACTTTTCACTCTAAACTTTTCCCATATAGGAAGTCATTTGATTTTTGTTTAGATTTCTGATCTTTCCACCATTTATACTTAATATTTTCCTTTTTCTTTTCCCCAAAATTCCCAACTGAAATTATGCAAACTCTTTCGAAGAGTTCCTATTTGAATCCTATTTCTATTAAAGTTTCCCATTGAATTCTATTTCAGTAATATCCAATGAACTAACTTTATTGTAAGAAATTAATTTGGAAACTTGTACCGTAATAAACTCCACTTCTATATAAAAAACTCTTTTGTACTGGAAAGAAATAAAATCTTGTGATGAAAAATCCTAGAGGTGTACATTCTGAACAAGTCCAGAAGAAAGGCTATCCAAATAATTTCAGGTCAAGAGCTGGTCAAGATGAACTATTTCTATAAAGTGTTCTCATTTTGTCTCTGTCCTGGGTTGCAGTGTATTCTATCACCATCCTCATGAGCTGTTGAAATCAGGTGGGGCAGTGTTTCCTTGCCTCCTCCCCCCAGACGATCTTTCTGTTAATGGCCCATCATTGTCCTGCTGCGTGACTCAGAGATAACTCCCTCTGGACTATCTTCTGTTAATGAGCCTAATCAACACTTGGCCTCATGACTCATTACCCCACTGTGAGATGCTCCACCCAGAGGGAGGAACCAAGCATCCCATCGTGGATATAATCT
This sequence comes from Corvus cornix cornix, assembly GCF_000738735.6. Taxonomy (NCBI): domain Eukaryota; kingdom Metazoa; phylum Chordata; class Aves; order Passeriformes; family Corvidae; genus Corvus; species Corvus cornix. The sequence continues at coordinate 22,475,669 of NC_046333.1, forward strand.
GAGATGCTGAACACCAGAGACAACCTTTCCACTGGATTTCCAGAGGACAGGAGTTACACAGCCACCACTGGACCTGAAGAGGAGCAGACCCTTTTTTCTACAGGATCACCACTTCAGAAGACTGCAGCCACCATTCTACCAGACTGCTACCACCACCCTGCCTAACAGGGTGTCAGGTTGTATCTTGACTCTGTCAGTTTGAACCAGTGTTTTCTTTTAGATTTTTTTCCTTTTCTTTAATTTCCCCATTAAATTGTTATTCTGACTTGGTGCCTCCCACTGGTTTGTTTTCAAACTAGTACAGTCACAGTTACATTTTTAATGTGGAAAATGTTAAAATATATTCTAACCAGTTCCTTTCCCTCTTCCTCCCTCAGTCTCAAATTATTTTGAGGAGAGTCATGTCCTCTAAAAGAAAGGTCTGTTTGTCACAAACAAATATTTTAAGTTTCTGAGGGATGCAACATGATATATATGAATATATTTGCCAAGCAATGGTAAGATGATCTTCAGGCTTGCCAGCAAATGTTCTGCATTTGGTGGGAAATCACAGCACATCCATCTCCTTCTCTCCTTCTCTTCCACTTTATAGAAAGAAAGCCTTGGCTGGGACCTCAGAGTGGATGTCCTTTGCTGTGGCCCTGAGGATGAAAAGCATAAACCTGTCAAATCTGAGGTTATATTTTGCAGTAGTGGATTTACACAAACGGCCAAACTTCCCTCCTTATCTCAGTGCAAACCTACTGAGTTCAGAGCACCAGACAGAGTTTAGAAGTCTAAGCAGTGTAGCATGTGCTTAGAAATAAGCACAGCTTCCACTCTTGCTGAAAAAGGAAGACTTACACTTGAAATTAAGCAAGCTGGACTCAGCCCTTCAGCAATAGATTTTCTGTCAACTTTTTTTGGATAATATTTTACATTTTTCTTCCCAGTCTCCTGTTAAAAAACCTTAAAACAACAACGCAACAACAACAACTCAGCTTCTTCCTCAGAGATTTAAAGTCACAAATGTCTTCAATACAAATAAAAAGTTTGGTTGGTGACCTGTGACACTGAAGGGAAACTATTCCTTTCAGAGCTACTTCTAAAATACTAGACACAAAAAGGAGAACATTTTTCAACAGAACAGCCATTAATAAGGAGCTATCTTCATGTGTGCATGTGTCTGCTCTTCTATGGGTGCATATGGGTGTACTAAATTAGAAGAAAGTGCTGAAAGTATATTTTTCCGGCATTCTCTGTGAACTTAGCCAGAAACATGGTAAAGAACAAATATGGATGTTATCTTGGGGTGACCTTATGATGTGTATCCCATATCGCTGCTTATGCCCAGCAATTAATTCCTGTGCCTTTCTATGCCTCTAAACTGAGCTTGAGAGGGGGAAGGAAAAAACTGAGCAATACTTTTTCAAAGCAGTTTGCAGCTTGTTCAAGGTCACACACAGATAGCAATTGGTTTTGTCCACTGCAGCAGGGGAGGGAGGAAGCACCCGGCTTGCTGCTCCCAGGACAGTTTTTTTTGGCCAGTGGTTCAGCTGCTTTGTTCTCCGGAGGGAGACTGAGAGTTGAATTTTTCCTTCCCTGGAATTTCAGATTTTCTCCCTTTTCTACTGGACTGCTTGATTGCTTTAACATCAGAACACATCAGGAGAACTTTCCACTGGGCACAGAGGGCCTGGCCCTGGGCCAAGCCCCAGCTCCGAGGAGACCAAAGGGAGGACTCTTAACGCTTTCCCAGGTTTTTCCTCCACAGCAAAAGATTTTACCATTTAACATTATTTTCCTTTCCCGTGTGTTTGTTAAATAAATAGTTTTATCTCCTTCACTTTCCTTTGAGGAAAATTTATTTTTTCCCGAACCTGGTGGGAGGAGGGGTGGTTGTGCCTTCTCTCAGAGGATATATTTCTAAATTTGGCCAAACCAGTACAGATGGTGAGAAACTAATACGAGTTCTCTTGCAACCCAGGGCACAAATACCTCGTTCTGTGCTCTTGGCATGTCTTTTCTGGTACTTTTTTTGTCACACAGGGGAAGTTGGAGTGCTAAAAACAATTTGTGAAAACAGCATATAAATGACAGGAATTTCCCTGTCCCGAGACAGCATGTTCCCTAGAGATATCTGGTTGGTTGGAAAGTTTCTGAAGAACTTTCTTTCTCCAGTGAAAAACAGGATTATGTTGAAATTGAGATTCTTCTGAGACTGAAGCTTTCACAAAGTGGGATTATTTTTAATGTGCTTTTTCTTTTTTTAATTGCCCTTGAACAAGCACATTTATAATTATTCAAGTATTTTCACATTGCATTTTACCACTTTGCTACTGTGTTACGACTGGCAAACATTGCTCAGCACCTACAGGAAGTGGGTAATCCCCCACATTTTTTCTTTATTACTTTCAGATCTTTATCAGTAACGAAAGTGTGTAGATATTTTCATAGAAAATAGTGAGCTAGAAAGTGGTACTATAACTAGGAATTTAGGTGATTCCAGAATTTAGATAACATTTTCAAAACAGACATAATCTAGGAACTCTAAAAGGCCATCATTTTCTATTTCTCCATGCCTGCCTCCAAATTAGTAACATGGTCCTTGCAAAGTTTGTTGGCTATTATCATTCCCTGAGTGCCATTCATAGGAGGAGATGGAAAATTACCTATTTGATAAACACAATTCAGATCATAAACCTTTTGGATCCTATAGAAAGATTGGAAACAATCTATTAGTAAGCGCAGAATGACCACTGTTTTCCAAATTGAATCTATCTTCTGTACAGACGATTCTAGTATCCCTTACATAATTTAATTTTATCCTTACAGGAGTCTGCTCATTATAAGGAGAGGGTGAAGCCAGAATGGATGCCACAGGCAAAATGCTTTATATAAGAACAAGTATTTTGGGGTCACTCTGTCTTTTCTTTAGTTTTTCACCATTTGTGGTATCCTCAGTAATATTTCTTGGGCATATATATTTCTGGTACTGAAGATAGGTGATAATCTTCTAACATAAAGAAACTCTGAAGTATTCCAGTTCCTCTTAGAAGGTTACTGAAAAAAAAAATTACTGAGGAAGTACTGCAACAGCTTTTTGGACACAAATGTTTATGAAAAGACCTGAATAACGATTATTTGAATAGATGTGCAAATTTTCACCAGCAGAGGTCATTTTCACTCTAAAACGAGTTAAGGAGCTCATAAAAAGATGTCTTTTTATCTAAGGGAATATCTTAGAAACAGTCCCACTCCTTGTAGTATTCATCATCAAAGCAATCTTGGGTGGAATATCAACAAAACCCCTGTTTTCACATTACTTGTATATATGGGATTGGTAAGTTTAAGTGACCCTGTTGGCTTAAATATTTCTTCCTGAACATTTATATTTGTTGGGAAAAAGCTTGCCTATGCAACACTAAAACTTCCTATAAGTCTCAGTAAAAATACAGTGGGCAAATGGGAGCCATCTGTTTTCTTCTTTTTTCTCATGTCTACCAGCAGCAGCTGTGACCCCCTTCCCAGCAAGACAAATCCCACCCTCATATAACTTCTCTGGTGGCATGGCTGTCATTGAGGGGCATCTCTGAAAACCAGGCTGTGTTCACAAGGATATACATGCATATGATTTGTCTGATGATCAAATTATGAACTAATACATACTGATACTTGTGTTTGAGGAAGGTAGTTCCTTTTAGGTTCTTAGCTTTAACAACAGTAAGTTATTTAGAAAGGGATCTGGAATTAAAAAAAAAAACCAGTTAAAATTTAAGAAATATCTCTTAGGCACAACCATGGCATGAACGTGAGAAAGCATTGAACTGTTGTACTGTAAAAAATTAAAAATACAAACAAAGGGAAATGGGTAACACAATCATTCAGGTAAGTGGACATGTATGGGAGGAGGGTTGATAGTAACTATTCCTCATATAATCATACTGGGAAACACATGTATGCTGGTTATCAGGGAGCTCTGATTTTTGGGTTGTCTTGTTAACTTACAGGTGAAAAGATGCTTAGAGAAACATTTCCCTCTATATTGTCAAACTGCCATTAAAATACAAGCACTCATTGGCCCAACTCTACTACTTAATTTTTCCCTTTACTGAAAATACAATTTCCAATACGGATATATTGTGGTATCTGCTGATGAAATGCAGTATAAAACCAGTACTGTTTAACATTATTGCAGTGCTTATCATCTGTAACATCACATGATTTTTTTCCACACCCCAGCAGACATGAGGATTCCACTGCACTAGACACTGTGTCTATAAGAACACACTGTCTTCCAAGTGTGTAGAAATAATTTCTATATGAATTTAAATAATTCCTAGCAATGTGAGGAGCATCATTTTATACTTCATTTGTAGTTCTAGCATATTTTTCTAGCAAGATACATCCTGAACAGAGAGATCAATTGTCCCTGTCTTTCACACTTAGCATTTTCGTGAACTTCCTGCCCCAAAACCTGCATGACACTAGATGATGCGTACGAAACTACAGATACAGAACTGTAGAATCATTTAGGTTGGAAAACCTTTAAGATCATTGAGTCTAACTGTATTTATGTAGCATGTAACATGTGACTTCATAGTAGTATAATGCAGTTAAGAACAACTTACAGGAAAAATGCTATCATATTTTTATTGTAGATCCAGTGTACATGTGGCTCTCTCACACTTGAAAGAGACCAGCTGGATATGCTACCTTGTCTGTCTGGTGTTTTGAGAAGGCCAATATATGTTGGCCAGCAAAGAAATTCCATTGCAAACTGGACTGTGGCCAGGTGGTGTCCTGCACAATAACACACTCAGCAAAGATAGGCTTGAGTTTGATCCAAAGCACCTGAAAGACAATGATAAAACTTTGATTGGACCCAGCAAAAAGGATAGCAAGGGACAGATTTTGTTTATAAGTGCCACAAAGACTGTTATTGGGGGCAACACGAAAGAGGGAGGAAAGGATGTGAAATATCCCTTCTAAATCTGAAAACAATATCCCTATTTCTCCTAGATTTACACCAAGGACTGAAAGGGGATTTGAAAGAGATTAATTACTTTGCCTGCTAATCAATGCGAAGACATATTTTCCTGTTCCTCCACGTCATAATTTTTATTTCATCTAGCTGGTGTTTTTTTAATATTGCCAGATGTCTCAGTTTCACTGGGACAATCCTGATTTTCGAGGTAGATCCCATCTGCTCTTGAAAATATTTCTGTTCATTGCTGTCTGGTTGATTGTGTACTTTTAGATCAGTCAACCAGCACAGGACTGCAGGAGAGAGGCTGATAATTACAATTATAAAAAGCTGTACTGAAAATAAATTATATAGGGAACTTTTTCACAAAACATAAGTGGTCACTGTGACACACAAGAAATTATGATTTCTCACCGTTAGTGCCGCTGCTGCTCGGAGATTGCCCCTTAATGTGCACACATTTCAAACTGGAGGCCATAGTTCTACCCTTTCTAGGGTACCTGGGCTCCAGTTGCAGAGACACCTCTGGACTTTTGGATGGTGCAGCCAAGAAAAGACATCCTCTAAACAGTGTGGAAAAAGGACATTGCAGGAAAACCTCAAACCAAGAGCCAGACTGGATGCAGCAGCAGTGGCACTGCTGCATCTTCCACCCAGGAAAGTCCCACAAGGGAAGGAGGTTACAGGTTGATTAGCCCAAAGTGTATCCAGAAAAATTGGAAGCTCACTCCTAGAGTTTGAGCTCTAGATCTATTATGCAGCTTCTAGATCCATTAATGTATTACATTAATAAGTATGTATCACAATAGCTCCAGCTGCTGAAGCAAGGGGAATCTTAAAGAATCAAAGCTGTTCATTAATGAGTTTGCAAAAGATTTGACAACATCTACACAGGTTGTGCTGAAACTAAATGCATAAAAGTTCTTAAAGTTAAGCAGCATCTTTGCTTGATTTTTCTTCTCTGCTGTGTGGGGAATTAGAGGGAGAAAAAAATATATAGTTTTCACTCATCCATCAATACAAACAAATATTTTAACACTTTAAGAATTAGAAGTATGTTAAATATATTTCAGCTAGTACATATAAAGTATTGTTTGTACATTTATAAACAAAATTCAAACCTTCTCTTGCGAATAACAGCATAGAGGAGTACAAAGTTTCTCATGGAAGAGAGGATTTACCTAGTGATAAGAGATCAAAACAAGGAAGAACAGAATACTAAAAAAGTAAAAACCACCAAGGCTGCTCTTGGCGCCCAGTGTGGGGCCTGAGGGCATTAAGAGAGAGAGGTGAAAAAGGAATAACAGTTCCTGGATAACTTAATTTTGTGTGCTGGATATAGGAACCTTGCTAGGCAGCACTATGTGGTCTACTTTACCCTGGTTCGGATGGCAGGTGGCTGTGGCTATATTCTTCCCCGTTGCAGCTCCTTACCTAAACATGGGTCCTCTGACTACGGCTACTGTTGCTGTTATTCAGCTTGCACTATGGGTCGAGAAGGTGAGGAATTCATGGGTTTTTAACTTCCTCTGGAATGTGGGTACATGGATAAAGGGCTATCACACACTAAGTGCATGTTTTTGGGGCTATGTTAAAAATGGTACCTTCTGTGAGGAAATGACACCAGGGGACATTTTCTCCCAACCCCTCAACCAGTTCTTCGGGCCCACCCCACCAATTTTCGAAGGGTTTCAATTCCCTCTGAGTACTAACCAACTGGTGCTGGTAGGCCTACTCTATTTAGCACTCAGGGATAAGCTGAGATTGGCTTGGATAACTACCCAGACACTGGCCCCAGAGACTAGAGATCCTACCCCAGAGCCTGATCCTGCCCCAGAACCTGACACGGCCCCAGAGAGTAGAGTTCCCACCCCAGAGCCTGATCCTGCCCCAGAACCTGACATGGCCCCAGACACTAGAGATCTAGCCCCAGAGCCTGACACAGCCCCACAGCCTGATACCGCCCAACAGCTCGCCTCAGAAATGGACTACTCAAACTGGGTGAGGGTACTGGTGAAGGGGATGTAGGAGATGTGCCAGGAGATATGCCAGATGCTAACGGAATACACCTCCTCAGCTAGTGAAAAACCCTCTCCCTGCCCCAAAGAGGGTGAGTCCGATGGTGCAGCAGTGGAACCCACGGATGTTACAACCGTCCAGGCTGCAGCCGAACCACAAGGACAATCACAGCCAGCAGCAGTTGCCCCTGTGCAAAGGAGGAAGTATAAAACCAAATCAGTACGACCAGTTAATGATGATGGGGAACCAGGGCCCTCACAACCAGCAGGAGAGCCAGAGCCAGAAATCATCACTGAGTCCCTGTCGTACGACAGTCTCTGTGGTATGCAAAAAGACATTGTGCGAAGGGGGTGTGAGCCTTATACAACCTGCATGCTTCAGGTTTGGGACCTTATGGGCACAGGTGTGCAATTGTATAGTGGGGAGGCAAGGTATCTGGGATCGTTGACCCAGGACCCAGGTGTGGACCAGATATTTGTGAGGGAGCCAGGCCCCCTTTTTCTCTGGGAGCAGCTCTTAATGAGTGTGAGAGAAAGGCTCATTCATAAAGAAGGAATGCAGGAGTACCATCATAGAATGCAGTGGAAGACACTCTAAGAAGGGATCCAGCAGCTAAGAGAGGTGGCAGTATTAGAGGTACTCTTTGGGAGGGATGGACGGCATGATAATGACCCCGATAAGGTCAGGTGCACAGGACAGATGATGTGGAACCTGGCAAAGCTAGGGCCACCGCAATACACCACCTTCATTGCGACGATTGATGCTGACAATACCCGAGAAACAGTGGGCTCTGTTGCCAACAAGCTCAGGAATTATGACAGTGTGGTCAATGGCCCGCTGAAAGCTCATGTCTGCTGTGGTCCAGGACCTCAAAGAGGAGATGAAGGAGATGAGGAAGGAAATGAGGGAGGAGATGAGGAGGGTCAGTGTGGCACCAGTGCAAGTCACAGGCCCCAAGTCAGAGCCTGTCGTCCCCCCGCTAGAGAGAGAGGGTACACCCCACGAGCTGAGCTGTGGTTTTCCTGTGTGAGCATGGGGAAGACATGAGAAGGTGGGATGGGAAACCCCACCTCTGTCCTGGCAGCGTGGGTGCGTGAACTCAAGGAGGGAGGCACTAACTGAGGGGGTTCCGCTAAGGTGAAGGTAGCCTCAGCCTCCCGTGGACCCGAGCTGCCAGGTATTACAGAAGGGAGGATGATATGTCAGACCCCTTGAAGGTACTCGAGCATGTACACCAGGGAAAGAATGATAACACGGGCTAGGGGGGCCCTGTCTCTAGCCAGGAAGAGGAAACGGGAGAAACCACGTTTTCTGGATGGTGTGGATTCGATGGCCTGGCACATCAGAGCCACAAAAATATGATGCATTGGTTGATACTGGGGCACGGTGTACTTTAATGCCATCGGGACATGTGAGGGCAGAACCTGTATCCATTGCTGGGGTGACCGGGGGATCACAGCAGTTGACCCTTTTTGAAGCTGAGGTGAGCCTGACTGGGAAGGAGGCCCTGTGTATTCTGGGCATAGACTTCCTCCGGAAGGCTATTACAAAGACCCGAAAGGACTCAGGTGGGCATTTGGGATTGCTGCTGTGGAGGCAGAGGGCATTAGGCAATTGAACACCCTGCCTGGACTATCAGAGAATCCTTCTGCAGTTGGACTCCTGAAAGTGGAAGAGCAATGAGTGCCAATTGCCACCTTGACAGTGCCACCGCCGGCAAGTATCGAAACAATCGAGATGCTGTGATCCCCATCCACAAGATGATCCGTGAGCTGGAGAGCCAAGGGGTGGTCAGCAAGACCACTCACCCTTCAACAGCCCATCTGGCCTGTGCGCAAGTCTGACAGGGAATGGAGATTGACTGTGGACTATCGTCCTTGAATGAAGTGACTCCACTGCTGAGCGCTGCTGTGCCGGACACGTTGGAGCTCCAGTACGAGCTGGAGTCCACAAAGCGCGAAGTGGTACGCACTTAATTGACATTGCCAATGCATTTCTTCTCCATTCCTGTGGCAGCAGACTTGCAGGCCTCAGTTTGCTTTCACCTGGAGGGGTGTGCAGTACACCTGGAACCGACTGCCCCAGGGTGGAAGCACAGTCCCACCATCTGCCATGGACTGAATCCAGGGCTGGAACTGGAAAAGGGGTGAGGCTCCAGAACATCTGCAGTACATTGATGACATCATTGTGTGGGGGAACATCGCAGCAGAAGTGTTGGAGAAAGGAGAGAGAATAATTCAAATTCTCCTGCAAGCTGGTTTCACCGTCAAGAAGAGCAAAGTCAAGGGACCTGCCCAAGAGATCCAGTTCCTGGGAGTAAAGTGGCAAGATGGACGGCGTCATATTCCCACTGAGGTCATCAATAAGATCACAGTAATGTCTACACCGACCAACAAGAAGGAAACACAAGCTTTCCTAGGCGCTATAGGTTTCTGGAGGATGCACATTCCCGAGTACAGCCAGATCGTGAGCCCTCTCCACCTGGTTACCCACAAGAAGAACAATTTCCACTGGGGCCCTGAACAGCAGCAAGCCTTCGCCCAGATCAAGCAGGAAATCACTCACGCCATAGCCCTTGGCCCAGTCAGGACAGGACCAGAGTGAAGAACGTGCTCTACTCTGCAGCCGGGAACAATGGTCTGTCCTGGAGCCTCTGGCAGAAGGTGCCTGGTGAGACTCGGGGTCGACCACTGGGATTCTGGAGCCAAAGCTACAGAGGATCTGAAGCCAACTACACTCCCACAGAGAAAGAGATCTTGGCAGCTTATGAAGGAGTCCAAGCTGCCTCAGAAGTAATTGGCACAGAGGCACAACTCCTCCTGGCACCCCGACTACCGGTGCTAGGGTGGATGTTCAAAGCAAAGGTTCCTTCCATGCATCACGCCACCGACGCTACTCGGAGCAAATGGATCGCCCTCATCATGCAGTGTGCCCAAATTGGAAACCCAAGTCGCCCTGGGATCTTGGAAATAATTACGAACTGGCCAGAAGGTGAGACTTTTGGGTTATCTTCTGAAGAAGAAGAGGAGCAGGTGAAGCCCCACCATATAACGAGCTACCAGAGGGTGAAAGACAATACGCCCTCTTCCACTGATGGTTTCCTGCCAATTGTAGGCGCTAGCTGGAAATGGAATAGCCGCTTTGTTATGGAGCCCCCACATGACAACGCTGCCACAGGTTACTAGAAGTGAGAATGTGGATCGAAGCCAGTTTGCTGAACTCTAAGCTGGTTCAATTAGCTCTGGACATAAGCTGAAAGAGAGAAGTGGCCAACGCTCTACCATCTACAATGATTTCACGGATCGGTAGCCAGCGCTCTGTGGAGTTGACTGGAAAGGTGGAATAAGGCAAACTGGCAGCGCAGAGGAAAACTAATCTGGGCTGCTGAGGAGTGGAAGGGCATTGCCACTCGGGTAGAGAAGCTATCCGTGAAGGTCTGTCATGTAGATGCTCACATCCCCAAGAGCTGGGCTAATGAAGAACATCGTAACAACAAACAGGTAGATCAGGCTGCGAAAATAGAGGTGTCCCAGATAGACTTGGATTGGCAACATAAAGGGAGAGCTGTTCCTAGCTCGATGGGCCCATGATGCCTCAGGCCATCAGGGCAGAGATACCACCTGTAAGTGGGCGTGAGATCGAGGGGTGGATCTAACCATGGACAGTATCTCCCAGGTTATCCATGATTGTGAGACATGCGCTGCGATCAAGCAGGCCAAGCGGGTGAAGCCCCTGTGGTATGGTGGGCAATGGTCCAAATACAAGTATGGGGAGGCCTGGCAGATTGATTACATCACACTGCCTCAAACCCACCAAGGCAAGCGCTATGTGCTCACAATGGTAGAAGCCACCACAGGATGGCTGGAGACCTACCCTGTGCCTCACGCTACTGCCCGGAACACCATCCTGGGCTTGAAAAACAAGTCCTTTGGAGGCATGGTACCCCTGAGAGAATTGAGTCTGACAATGGGACTCATTTCAAGAACAGCCTTATCAACACCTGGGCTAGAGAACATGGCATTGAGTGGGTGTACCACATCCTTTACCATGCACCAGCAGCTGAGAAAGTGGAGCGGATTGCTAAAAACCACCTTGAAGGCACTGGGTGGGGGAACTTTCAAAAACTGGGAGGTGCATTTAGCAAGAGCCACCTGGTTAGTTAACACCCGAGGCTCCACCCAGCCGAGCAGGCCCTGCCCAATCCGAACCCCTACAAAAAACAGACGGGGATAAGGTTCCAGTGGTGCACATGAGAGGTATGCTTGGAAAAACTGTTTGGGTTAAGTCTGCCTTGAGCAAAGACAAACCCATCCGTGGGGTTGTTTTTGCTCAGGGACCAGGTTGCACCTGGTGGGTGATGCAAAAGGATGGAGAGACCCAATGCATACCTCAAAGGGATCTTGTTTTAGGGTGAACTACCCATGGCTCGGTACTTGTATCAGTATCAGCATGTATATATGTATATAATTCGGTTGATGCATGTATTTATATGGTTAAAAAGGTTAAGTTTCATGTAACACGTTAGTATGGGAAAAATTCGGGGTGGATAATGTTGGGGTTTTAGTTTAGTCCTAGTTTTTTTTGTTAAAGGAATTTTTCCCCCCCTATACATGTTGCTAAGGGAACAAATCGCTGATCGTTGGATACTTAAGAAAACAAAGAGCTACCCACTGAGGGTGGGGTGTGCCTGGCTACTCTTTTGTTTCACCTGGGTGTGGGGTCAGTTTGCTCTCTGCATCCGAGAGAGAGAGAGAGGAGTCTGCTTGCTTTGGCTACTCTTCTTCCTGCTGTAAAACAGCGCCCTGCTGGAGGCCAGGCTGTGGCCGCCCTGCCTCGCTGTTACTTCGAGCCTTCGCTGCGTTGTAGCCGTGCTCACCCTGCCTGCCTGGACCTCCAGGGGGGTTCTCCATTTGGATACATCTCGTCTGTCCTGCGGGATTTGTGCTCATCCCTGCTGCTCCAGCCTGCTGCTCCAGCCTGCCGTTCCAGCCTGCTGTTCCTGAAGCTCCAGCTGAACACCAAGGCCAGCTGTCCGGGGGTTTGTGAAGCCCTTGTTCCATCCTTCCCTGGGATCCCAGGCCGCCATTACCGCGTGCTCCCCGAGCTCGCTCCGGAGCGCCCCCTGCAGGCCACGGGGAAACCATCGCACCTGCCCTGCTCACCGGGAGCCGCCAGCGCCCCTGCCGGCTGCGAGCGGAACTGCACCTGAGGGGAAAAGGGCCTGACAGCCAAGAAGGCTGGGACTGGGTTTGTGATTGTTTGCTGTTACTGCTATAGTTATTGTTGTTTTGTTTGACTGGTTTTATATATATATATATACATATATAATACTAAAGAACTGTTATTCCTATTTTCCACATCTTTGCCTAAAAGCCCCTTGATTTCAAAATTATAATAACTCGGAGGGGAAGGGGTTACATCTGCCATTCCAAGGGAGGCTTCTGCCTTCCTTAGCAGACACCTGTCTTTCAAAACCAAGACACCAGGTTATCCATGACTGTGAGACATGCGCTGCGATCAAGCAGGCCAAGCGGGTGAAGCCCCTGTGGTATGGTGGGCGGTGGTCCAAATACAAGTATGGGGAGGCCTGGCAGATTGATTACATCACACTGCCTCAAACCCGCCAAGGCAAGCGCTATGTGCTCACAATGGTAGAAGCCACCACAGGATGGCTGGAGACCTACCCTGTGCCTCACGCTACTGCCCGGAACACCATCCTGGGCCTTGAAAAACAGGTCCTTTGGAGGCATGGTACCCCTGAGAGAATTGAGTCTGACAATGGGACTCATTTCAAGAACAGCCTTATCAACACCTGGGCTAGGGAACATGGCATTGAGTGGGTGTACCACATCCCTTACCATGCACCAGCAGCTGAGAAAGTGGAGCGGATTGCTAAAAACCACCTTGAAGGCACTGGGTGGGGGAACTTTCAAAAACTGGGAGGTGCATTTAGCAAAGGCCACCTGGTTAGTTAACACCCGAGGCTCCACTAACCAAGAAGGCCCTGCCCAATCTGATCCCCTGCATACAGTAGACGGAGACAAGGTCCCAGTTGTGCATGTCAGAGATCTGTTAGGGAAGACTGTTTGGATTAATTCTGCCTTGAGTAAAGGAAAACCCACCTGTGGGGTTGTCTTTGCTCAGGGACCAGGTTGCAAGTGGTGGTTAATGCAGAGGGATGGCGAAACACGTTGTGTACTGCAGGGATATTTGATGCTGGGAGAGAACCATATGTTGGAATGTCTATGTACCACTGCTTGCTGAATGTCACTGCCACTATTTGTACATAGCTGTATATATGTATATACGTATAAATGTGTGTGTTTAGATTTGGATTATATTAGTTTGGGCATTAAGCCGACGATACGGCATAAGGGGTGGAATGTCTTGTGGTGATTTTATGACAATACTATATTTCCCCTATTGTCTCCTTATTGCCCAGAAATGGGTCCCGCAGCTTTAAGCTGGGTCCAGAAGAGCGGGGAGAGAAGCCAGGCGAATTCTTCAGCGCAGTTTGTGTTCAAGGACTCACACACACTCCCCTGTGTTCTCACCACTGCAGAGCCGAGGGAACACTCTCCTACTTTTAATTAGCCTCTTAGCTGAGGCAAGAAATTTTCCCAAACTGGCATACCAAAATCCTCTGGTAACTTCTTCCTCTTCTGGAGCTGTTCGGCCTGGCTGTGATCTGAGAACCAGATCATCAGACCCTGTGGACCAGCAGTGAGGCTGCAGGGACGCCGCATCCTGGCCTCAGACTTCAGGAGGGGCTGAACCAGCTACAGAATGAGCTCTAAATCCACCAGCTTTCTCTGCAGAGAGGAGGTTTAGTATCTAACATGACTCAATTGTTTCCTGTGCCCTGTGCTGGCACTCTGCTTGTTAAATAAATAGTTTTTTTCACTTTCCTCCAAGAAACTCCTTTCATATTGGTGGGGGGAGGGAGTGCTGAAACCTGTCTTCTGTGGAGAAGACATCCCTTCCAGGGCATTTCCCCCTAAACTTGTCTCAAACTGAGACAACACAGTACTTCCTTATATGGTATTTTTCACTAAGCGATCTATCATACATTGCCGCGTCAGCAGCACATTTTAATGTCCTTATATGGGGGTGATCACGCTCTGTTCACTCCTCTGGCAGGCTCCAGCAGGCTCCTCTCCACAGGGTTCTGCCGCATGGCATTTCTTCTCCCTAAGGTCCGGCAGAGACAAGCTTCTCTGTACTGCCATGGCATTTTGCAGGCTGTAGCTCAATTCTATTTTATCTCCCTCTACAGCTCCCCCTTTTTGTTTTCAAACTGTCCTACCGTAAGTTTTTCAATTCCTGATCAACCATATGAAAAAAATCACAAAACAAAACACTCCCAACATTAGAACATGTTTGACCCACCACCCGAACCAAACAAGCTCCATTCATCTTGTTCCCTCAGTTTCCCCATGAGCTGATGATGAAGCCAGAGTAACCAAGGCTGGTCAGACCACTCTTGCAGGTACCCATCATGAACTGGGATCTGTGGAAACACAAGCGTATCCTCACCTCCAGGTTATCAATGGAACGGGTCCTTCCCATTTTCCACTTTCAAGATTCTTAATAAGTACTTGAGGTTTTTCTAAGTGAGACTGTGATCCCCTGAAATGGCATTGGTTGGAGGTTAGGTCATTCTGAACGCGATTCAAAAAATTAAGAACATATAAGGCTTTTTGCAGTCTTTTGTGAGGGGACATATCCCATCCTTGCATTCCCCCTTTTTTGTTTTAACAACATGGACTTGAGGATGATATGGGCCCATTCAACAATCGTTTGACCTGTAGGGGGATGTGGAATACCCATGAAATGGTGCACCCCCCACAAATGAAAAAAATCGGCCATCCATTTGGATGGCCCATTATCAGTCCTTATGGAGATGGGTACTCCAAGGGCTGCAAAAGTGGACAAAAAATGACACTGAATGTCTTTTGCACATTCACCTCTATGGGTGGAAGCAAAAATACATGTAGAAAAGGTATCAATCATAACATGAACATATTTCAACCAACCAAATTCAGGAATATGTGAAACATAACATAACTTCTCTTACTATGAACAGTAAAACAATAAATCAAATAAAACAATAAGTGCACACTGAGCAAAAATAAGCAAGGTAATATCATCAACTGCCTAAATACTTTACCATCACCCAGAGTCTGCAATTGATGAGGAGCCCCATTTCACAGTGAGGACCTAGAAAATCTTTCCCAGGCAAGGTTTCCAAGTTTACCTCGAAAGGGGGGTCCAGCTTTTATAAGATCAAATCAGAAATCAAGGTGACTTGATTACATTTTTAGTACAGAAAGACCTGGGTTTGATGGTATGCTTCCTGACCAGCAAGGGCCAGGGCTTGGCCAGGCCCTAAGCCTTGACTGGGAGGGTTTCCCTAAAATACGTACAAGCTAACCTCTATTAATATCAGTTGGGAACATGACTTCACAAGAGCTTATCTTCCCCATGGACAGGGGGACAGATCAAAACACCCAATAACTGTAACAATAGAGATCTCCTTCCCACGAATGGAGACAGTGATTTAACAGACAGAACCTTGGGAAACAACTTACAATTGTAAGGGAATGTTTCTGCCTATGGACAGGAACTGAAAATATGCAAAATAGAAAAGAGTTAATGGTTTTGTATAATTTCAGCTTGAAAGGACAGTTTACAAATCAGGATTATTACAGGAGCATCCATAACATGCCATTACAGAGGCAATACTGAAGGCTCCTCAACAAAGTATGAGAAAGTAAATGAATATTTAATTGACCAGAAAACCCTTGTAGGGCAACATGAAAAGCCAGTGAGTGTTGCTGCAGCCAACCTAAATAATCTTGGGTCATGGGTAAGTAGATAACAGAGGGATCAGCACCATCAAGTTACAGCAGGAAACAATGTTTTTTCCAAATTGATGCAACAAAAAATCCATTCTAAAATAACAAGGGAGTCACAAGGTGGTATGGTAAGAAAACAATCCCTGAGATCAATGACAATGAGGGTCCAAGATTGTGGCAACATTGCAGGAGATGGGAGCCCTGGCTATAGTGATCCCCATAGGCACAATAACATCACTGATCCTCCCAAGATTGTGCAGCAATCTCCATCCTCCACTCGCTTTCCGAACAACAAAAACAGGAGAGTTCCATGGACCAGCCACAGGAACGACACATCTAGCCCTCGACTGCTCCCGCACAAGCTGGTGCAAATGCTGCAACCCCTCCTGAGGAAGGGGTCACCAGTCCACCCAACTCTCTTCTCCAGCACGGTATCGGCTCATGAGGGTCCACAGGAGGCTGCAATCCATGGTGGGCAGGTGGCTCAGAACCGCACCACCAGGTGCTCACCAGTGCTGCTGGGCTTCCTGGCTCGCCTCCTCACTTCACGCATGCAGAGAGCTGTGCTTGCCCCGCCAGACCCACTGTGATGCCAGCCCACCACTTGCCACTGTCGCCTGGCTATGCCATGTGCTCACTGCTGCTGCTGCAGCATGGCACCATGCGGCCCCACATGCTCCCCATAACTGCTGCCGCCGCCACTACACTCCCACAGAGGGCAGGCGGAGAGGGAATACTCTTCCGGGACGGGCTCCCCCAGCTCCCACCACTGACTGCAGCACCACTCCAGCTGATCTCGCATGGCGTGGGGTGGAGTGAGCTCTTTTAAATCCGCATCCCCCTCTGTGGCACTTGCTTTCTCCCCACTGCCCATCAGTCATGCGGATCGGGTGGGAAAAGATCAGGTTCCCCCCCAGGATCAAATGGATCAGGGGACCAGGGGCCATCCGCCGGTTCTCCTCCCACAGCCCCGACAAGCTTACGATTAGAGACTTGTGTTTCGCTCAATGGTGGCACAAGTGTCTTTCTTTTTCTGGTCTCCGGGTGCCACATGTGCCATGAGCGCCTTGCATACTGTCCACCACGGACACAAAAGTTCTTCCAGCACTCTGTTGCCCCATGTAGTTTGGTCCCACAAAGAGTCCCCTTAAACATCGCCCGTCCAAGGGTCAAAAATATTGGTACTATTTAAAGTTGGATCACAGTCTTTAGCCCATAACAAGAGTCTGTTCAAATCTGTAGATTCAACTTTCCTGAAGTGTTTTTTCAAAATCAGTTTCATTATATCTGGGATGCCCTTTTGTTCCTGGGATATACCAGTCCCCATAGTTCTTGGCTGCTTACCTTCTGTCCTGCGGAAAGGTCTTTTGGTGCACCACGGGCTTTGTTTCAGCCCCCCTAGAGCTCAGCTGAGCATTGTTACTGGTACAACTGCTAGGTGCCTATCAAGTCCCTGATTCAGGGCGCCATTTATAATGACTGATGCACAGACTCAGATTGGCAGGGATACTGAGATGTTTATTGTGAGAAACAAGCTAGTTTTATACACTTCTTCAAGACTCAGTATTTCCTTATCTGGTATTTTTCACTAAGTGACCTATCACGTATTGCCACGTCAGCAACACACTTTAATGTCCTTGTATGGGGGTGATCACGCTCTGCACTCTCCTCCAGCAGGCTCTGGCAGGCTCCTCTCCGTAGGGCGTCTGCTGTGTGGCATTTCTTCTCCCCAAAGTCAGACAGAGACAAGCTTCTCTGTGCTGCCATTGCGTTCTATTACAGTGCAGACACTGTAACACGTGTATCAAACAAGGAGGCCCGTGGAAAAGAAATATATATGGACTGATTCTTGATAGATGTTTCAGAGAGATGTTTATTTCTCCAGCCTCATTGCTGAGGATCTGCCGAAGACCTGTCACAATCACGGGACCTGAGGGTCCTTGCGCGCACAGGGGAACACAAAACAACCAATGGGTAATGAGGCTGACCAGGAGCTAGGGAAACCCCATGTCTCCCCCCCTGGGGCCCCTCTCCCAGGTCCCCACGGCAGGGGGAAGGGACCCCAAAATTTTACCCATTTGTTTTTAACAAAAAGAGATTTAGAACTTAACATTGAAAACAACTGGATAAACATAACAAGGACAGTTTCAAAACAAAACAAGCCACCCTCCTGAGTCTTTAAATGTCCAAACAGATTCTTTGGAACATCTTAAGGCTGACAGAAGGGAGACATGACTCTCTGGGCATGCTTTGTGGGGAAACTGAGGCAGGAGAGGGTTTAATTTCTTCCCTCCCCCTTTTCATCCTCCCCTCGGCATCAGAGAGAAGTTGTAGGGAAAGGGAATTGTATAGGGAAGCCATGGGGTGAAAAAATGGATTTGGAATACACTAGCAGTAATAGGATATAGGGTAAAAGGGAAAGGTGGGATTAGGAAAGGGAGACTGTAGGGGGGGCTTATAATGGAGATATTGTCTAACATGACTACGTTTTGCAGCATATATACTGCCTTTTACAGAAACACCATCAGGCCCAGTGATCTCTGCTGCTTGTAACCCTTTTCTACCTTGCACAATTTTGAATTCCACCACCTCTCTATATCCCAAGCTTGGGATGCATTTTTCAGGGTTATTCTTTTTAATAGCAGTTCTATGAACGAATATGTCTTTCTGGTTTTCACATCTCGTTATAAAACGATAATTTTGTTTAACATTATACCATTTTACCATTCCTAAAACCTTAGCTATGATGATTTTTTCCTTTTTCTGAGTGGCTGCTGTTTTCTGTCTCTCTGCGTTTTTGCTTTCTCTTATGCTTTCGCTCACTCCCATGTTGGAGCCGTCGGGGCTGCTCGTGCCTGCGCGCTCTTCCTGGGGTCGCATTCGGGGTCGTGCGGGCCAGGCCGGGCTGTGCCACTCAGCTCTCTGTGCTCTGCCGCTTCTGCTCTCAGCTGCGCTGCCACTGCCTGGTGCTGTACCCACATCTCGGCCGGGCCCCTGAGCAGCTGCCCCCCCACACCCTGCTCCAGTGCGCGTTTCGGCTAGGCGCGGCTCCGTTCCACCGCAACCGCCACTGCCGCCGCCTGCGTGCCGCCCCTCTCAGTTAGGCATTCACGGGGCTCGCTCCACCATGCGCTGTGCGGGGCCAGGCGGGCACCGCCGGGTCGCGCCGCTCCTGCCGCTCCTTGCTCCGCTGCTGACACTGCAGCTCGCGTCGCTCCGCCCACGCGTGGGGATTGCCTCGCTGCTGCTCACAGAGTGCTCGGTCCATGTGGCCTGGGTCACACGGACTCTGAGGCATGCTTACCTTCACAAGGACACAGCTGACATTGCTCAACAGTCTCAGTAATTAAATAATATTCACGAAAATATTCTTCCATCAGCATATATTTTGACTCAAAAATTAACTGTCTCCAAACGGTATTCCAAAAGTCTTAAATCCCAAGAAACATAGAAAAAGTTCTTAAACAACCATGCCAGGAAGTGTTTCAGTTATTTTTGAGCTTGAATTAAGCTAAAATTTACAAATCACTGTTCAAGAATCTTTTCAACTTTAAGATAAATGTCCATATGTGGCTCTGAGAGCCAAGAGTCTTTCCACAGTTCCTCCATAGTTTAGATATGGAATAGCAAAACAAGAAGAGAAATCCAGAGTTTCTAGAGTTTACTCACAAATCAGTCGCTGTAGGGATCAGGGATTGTTCTGCCTGCATTATCCACCATTTGTTACAGTGAAGATACTGTAACACGCGTATCAAACAAGGAGGCCCGTGGAAAAGAAATATATATGGACTGATTCTTGATAGGTGTTTCAGAGAGATGTTTATTTCTCCAGCCTCATTGCTGAGGATCTGCCGAAGAACTGAGGCAATCATGGGAGCTGAGGGTCCTTGTGCGCACAGGGGAACACAAAACAACCAATGGGTAATGAGGCTGACCAGGAGCTAGGGAAACCCCATGTCTCCCCCCCAGGGCCCCTCTCCCAGGACCGCACGGCAGGGGGAAGGGACCCCGACAGCATTCTGCAGGCGCATCCCACAGCCTGTAGCTCACTTCTATCTTATCTCCCTCTATACCCAGTATTTACTGAATGTAACAAAACATGATATTAAGTACTAACAACAAATTCACCTTAGTGCACAGCAGAATCATAAGGGACTAATACTGTCTGGAAACAGTAATCTCCCCTGCAATATTTATTTGGTACAGAAACCATTTTGAAGGGCTGGAGTACAGAAATGAGGGTATGATTCTCTGGCTTTCTTCTGGGATAAAAAAATCTAGCACAAGAACAATGTTATTTTTTCTTTCTGCATTTCTAACCTATGAGAGGAAACTAGAAGTGTTCATCCTGACTTTCCAGCTCTGTCTACAACAGTCAGTTGTCTCACCAATCAATACAGTCTGTCTGCTTCCTCTTCCTCACGATAAATATCTTGCCTCCAAACACAAGCTCATTGGAGCAGAAAAATTCTTTTTTTTCTTGCACTGCAAGGTGTAATTTACATGCAGGTTCTTTGACAGCTATCTCCCATTCTGCTGCAAGGCTCCTTGAAGCACAGCCCATGACACCTCCACATCTCTTCCGGCACTGTAGCAGCCTGGCCTGGCCTGGTCTGAGCTTGTTCACAGTTGGAGCAAGTATCTGAGTAAGTCATATAGTCGATTTCAGAAGTAGCACTGTTGTCCCTAAAAGCAGGAGTCATTACCCAGTGTGCAGGAAGCCAATCTCACACAGAGCTGAGGTATTTGTTTATTTATTGTTTGCTCAAAGATTGGTGCTAAGTGGTAAATCCACAAAGATAGCACATTGATTCTCAAAATTTAACTTTATGTATACAGTTAAGCAAACAAAGGAATCATGGTATACCAGCTGCAAGTTACCTAATTCCCTTGTTAATTAGTATTCTTCCTTCTATTGGTTAAATCATTGTTGCCGTTTTAGGAGTTCCCCTTTTGGTTTTGGTTTTGTTTTTTTTTTCTTTTAAGGAATTCTCCCCCATACGTGTTGCTAGGAGACAATAACAACTGGATACTTAAGAGAGACAAAAGACCTGGCCACAGCTCGGGAGACGGGTCCCTGGATACTGTCTTTTACCTAGGGTTTTCTAGTGTAAGGCAGAGATGCTGTGAGATTTGGACTGGGGAAAAGGGGTTGGGTGGAGCCCCTAGGTCTCTTGGTCTCCCAGCATTCAGAGGGGAGAGAAGCTGCAGTCGCTGTGGGGAAAATTCATCACCACTGGAGGGTTCTGCTTTCTCCTGTCTTCCTACTGCCATGGGTGGAGCTCTGTTTGCTGGAGTGGACGTTACATTGGGACCCTATTTAACACCCTCCCTCACTAAAAGAGGGACTTTTTCACCATCTACTCGGGTGCCTCAGAAGAAAACCCCGGGATCCTGAGCCCACCTTTCCTTGGCCTGCTGGGAGCTGGGCCGCCATTGCCCTGTCCCCCACTGTTCCTTTGCCGCTGCTCCGAGCCTTCACTACACTATAGCTCCACACCCCCTGCCTACTGAGACGTCCTGGGTTCCCACTACAGCTGTGGAGTTTGATATATCTCGTCTACAACCTGGGACTTCGCTCGTTCCTGCTGTTCCAGCCTGCTATTCCTGAGGGTCCTGCTGGGGCACCGGGATCAGCTGCCCCTGGGGGTTTGTGAAGCAAGCCTTTCCTCCATCCCTTCCCAGCTTGGCCAAGCCGCCATTACCGCGTGCTCCCCAAGCTCCCTCCGGAGCGCCCCCTGCAGCCGCAGGGGAACCATCGCACCTGCCCTGCTCACCGGGAGCCGCCAGCGCCCCTGCCGTCTGTGACCATCACTGCACCAAAGGGGAAAGGGCCTGACAGCCGAGAAGGCTGTTACTGGGTTTGTGTTTGCTGTTACTGCCACAGTTATTGTTGTTTGTTTGCCTGTTTTATGTATAATAGTAAAGAACTGTTATTCCTATTTCTCATATCTTTGCCTGACAGCCCCTTAATTTCAAAATTACAGTAATTTGGAGGGAAAGGGGTTACATTTTCCATTCCAAGGAAGGCTTCTGCCTTCCTTGGCAGACACCTGTCTTTCAAACCAAGACAATGGTTCTCTTGCTTCTCATTCTAATTACCCTGCATGATCAGTCTTACCCTAATTTTCTCTAACTGTGATCAGGACAGGAAGTACCTGCATTGAAATACAAAAGAAGAAAACATTATTAAAAGTGTTCTTGCGGTGGCAGACATTGTGAAACTCCTTATTAAATGCTCAAAACTATTTGAAAGATGTGTTTAAGTGCTTTGTTGTGTTTGATATTGTCTTTTATTTCTCTGACAAGATGAAACAGAATAAATAAAGAGAGAATGAAGAGTTGTCTAAAGTCTTACATTGCACATCTGGTACTACAGAAGCCTTACAAGCAAGGGTTTATTCAGACCCCAGTGCCAGGCCTGGATTGTAGTGGTCCATTGTGCTGCTGCAGAGAAAGGGGAGATAACTTGACCGTTACCCCAGCCTGGAGCTCCTCCTTTCAACATCCAAATTATTCAGTGAATCAGGATATGGGTAAAAAACACAAAGTAGACTACCCTTCCTTGCTTTCTAAGAAATGCTAATGATTACCATGTTCCTGGCCTCACAGACTTTTCACTCTCAGGGAAGCACAGGTGCCCACTAAAAGGGTTCTCTCAGGCTGCCTGCCTCAGGTCAGCCTTTCTGTTTGGCTCCTATGCTCTGGCATGGTCTCACATAGCTTTGAGACTTTCACTGCTCGACACCTGCTCTTTGCTCCTGCTATAGGGAAAAAAATCACTGGTTGATTACGTATTACTTTTTCTTCTTTTGCTAAATGCCATCAGCTGGGAGTATGAGCACAGAAGATACCTGAAAACTGCCCCCAAACATTTGCTGGGAAGATGTTAATCTAAATCTACTCAGTCAGTTTCCTGCTTGGTTATCCAGAATGCCTGTGCTCAGCAAGGGTAATGTCTTCATGCAAGGAAATTTTGTGTCTCAGCAGAATGGTACCCTATTGTCTTAGTTTGAAAGACAGGTGTCTGTCAAGGAAGGTGGGAATCTCCCTTGGAATGGAAAATATGACCCGCTTCCCTCCGGATTATTTTAACTTTGAAATTATGGGGCTTTTGGGCAAAGACATGTGTCGGGGTTTTAGGAGTTCTCCTTCCATTTTCTTTTTCTCTTAAAGAATTTTCCCCATACATGTTGCCATGGGGACAAATTACTGGGTATTTAAGGAAAACAAAAGACCTGGCCACAGGGGGAGGGTTCCATCTGGCTACTCCTTTTCACCTGGGCTTGTGGGCTGTTAGTTCCCAGCGTTTGGATGGAGAGAGAAGCTGGAAGGAATTTGTCAGCACTGGAGACTTACTTTTTGGCTGCTTTCCTTCTACTGGAGAAACCCTGGGATTCCCAAGCCTGCCTTTCCCTGCCCCGCTGGGAGCTGGGCTGCGGCCGCCCTACCCCCCGCCGTTGCTTTGAGCCTTCACTACTCTGTAGCCCTGCATGTCCTGCCTACTAAGACCTCTGGGGGTTCCGCTGCAGCTCCAGAGTTCAATACATTTAGTCTGCCACCCGGGATTTGTGCTTGTCCCTGCTGTTCCAGCCTGCTGTTCCCAAGGGTCCAGCCGGACACCGGGATCGGCTGCCCAGGGGGTTTGTGAAGCCTTTGCGCCATCTCTTCCCGGGATCCCAAGCCGCCATTGCTGTGTGCTCGCCGAGCTCGCTCTGGAGCACCCCTGCCAGCTGCGAGCAGAACTGCACCCATGGGGAAAGGGCCTGACAGCCGAGAAGGCTGGGACTGGGTTTGTGATTGTTTGCTGTTACTGCCATAGTTATTGCTGTTTGTTTGCCTTGTTATACACATATATATAAAATAGTAAAGAACTGTTATTCCTGTTCCTCATATCTTTGCCTGAAAGCCCTTTAATTTCAAAATTATAATAATTCAGAGGGAAGGGGGTTGCATTTTTTTTTTCCTTCCATTTCAAGGGAGACTCCTACCTTCCTTGGTAGACACCTGTCTTTCAAACCAAGACAACATGGGAAAAGAAATAACTGTTCTTTACTAGTATGTGTATGAATAACAAGGCAAACAAACAGCAACAATGGCAGCAACAACAAACAAAAAACCCAGAAAACCCAATAAACAGTCTCTTCCTGCTCTTTAAGCTCTTTCCCCTTTGCTGTAGTCACGGCCACAGCCAGCAGGGGCTCTGGTGGCTCCCGGCGGGGCAGGGCAGGTGTGATGATTCCCCGCGGCTGCAGGGGGCATTCTGGTGCAAGCTCAGAAAGCACGCAGTTAATGGTGGCTTGGCTGAGATGGGAAGTCACAAGCGGCAGCTGGTCACAATTGCCAGGCTACCGTGCAGAGGTGTCCCGTACAGCAACACCCCACACATTGGCTCCAGGATGCCCCCCCCCCACCCCAAATGCCAGGAAACAAACAAAAAAAAAGCAGACTTGCAGTGCAGGAAAATCGTAGCAGACCAGGATCTCGGAATCCAACACACTAGAGTGGCTGTGGCAACATGCTGCAGGCAGAGGGTCCGGTTGGAGCCAATCCCAGTGTTTTGGCACCACACGCACTGGTTCTGAGCTCTGAGCAGTCAGGCGGCAAGGAAAACAGCAAACAGTTCCTTCCTCCTCTGAACCTGGAAACCAGACTGACCAAAAACTCAGTCCCAAACCTCTGGGGTAGCCCCCTCACCTTTTCTATCGAGTTATCAGTTGCAACCCACCCCAGGCCAGGGCCATTTCAAGGCAGTGTTGTGACACCCAACTACATCTTTTGTTTTCTTAAGTATCAGTAGTTATTTTTTCCTAGCAACATATGTGACAAAATTCCATGAGGGAAAGAAACAAAAGGAAAAATCCCAACCCCTAAAACCTGTTTTAGCTCACAGATAAGATTACATATTGGATTTTTCAAAATCGTTATTTAAAGTGATTGCACAGCAGCTCCATGCCTGCTATGTGCGTCACTAGCAGACAGGATACTTCCTAGTCCTAAATGTAAACCAACTCTCCTGTGTAATTCAAAAAACCTAGAGAGGCATGCATAGATAGACTTGCATGCATAGATAGACTTGCTGGCACCTATTTGCTAGAGAAATGGATGAAAAATCTTATCCAAATTCAACCTATCTGCTTGAAGGCTCTGGAGATTATATATAAACCTTGGCCAGTTGTACTTTTTTCTGCATTAGTTTTAATACACATCACCTCCACGATAACATTTCTGAGTCTCCACAACCTCTAAAAGATTTATCTTTATTCACTGTATTTTTCTTAGACAGGTGGACAACAGAGTCCCAGAGGAGATAAATTACATGCTTCAGACCACCTGAGAAGTCTGGAGCAAGGCAAGACTTTGCACATCGTCCTTCTCAGGCCCCTCATCTGCCTATTTTCAGAGAATCAGAAATAAAACATATACAAGAGCAAATTGCCCAGAGCAATACTACCCCAAATACAAATATTTACATGAATAGTTTTGCATAACATATTCCTATTCTGGCAGGCTATTTCACCCTTTCAGCTCCTCTCTACTTCAGGTTAAGAATACTTGAAATTGCCAGAATTTTGGGGCCTTTCTGTCTACAAAGTAGATTGCGCATGTGAATATCTTCAGGTGCTGCTGACAGTACAGGAGCCCCATCATCACCTGCTGTGGCAGATGAGGCTGTGCATGCTGTGGTTTTACACATGTAAACCACTTGCTTAGTACGAAGTGGATATATTTTCTTGAATTCAAATAAAACCATTTCAATTTCTGCCTATGACTTCACAGATTTGAAAAATCAAACAGACCCATTAAGGAAACTAAATGATCTTTAAAAAGCTAATCTACTCAGCTCCATTTTCCTGGAATTTAAGGAAGGGAGGTAACAACAGAATTCTCTTTCTAACCATGACTTGAAAGTATATAAAATGAGAGAAACTAGAGTAGTTCCCAACTGTCACAAGAAGAAACATAAGAAGCATGTCAGATAAGTAATGTGTCGCTTCAGGGACAGAAGGATTATGTTTCTCTGCTTGATAAAATCGTCTCTACCTGGACAGATTTCCAATTGTGTCATCCACATTAAGGGGAGCATTACTAGATGAATTACTGAGGTCTACAAATGTCTTGGTTTGAAAGACAGGTGCTAAGGAAAGCAGGACCCTCCCTTGGAATGGCAGATGCACCCCCCCTTCCCTCTGAGTTACTATAATTTTGAAATGAAGGCGGTTTTAGGCAAAGATGTGGAAAATAGGAATAACAGTTCTTTACTATTATATATATATGTGTATAGCAAGGCAAACAAATAACAATAACTATGGCAGTAACAGCAAACAATCACAAACCCAGTCCCAGCCTTCTCGGCTGTCAGGCCCTTTCCCGTGGGTGCAGTTCCACTCGCAGCCGGCAGGGGCGCTGGCGGCTCCCGGTGAGCAGGGCAGGTGCGATGGTTCCCCCGTGGCTGCAGGGGGAGCTCCAGAGAAAGCTTCGGGGAGCACGTGGCACCGGTGGCCTGGGATCCCGGGAAGGGATGGAACAAAGGCTTCACAAACCCCCTGGGCAGCCAATCCCGGTGTCCGGCTGGACCCTCAGGAACAGCAGGCTGGAACGGCAGGCTGAAACGGCAGGGACGAGAACAAATCCCGGGTGGCAGACGAAATGTATCCAAACAGGGAACCCCCTGGAGGTCTGGGCAGGCAGGGTGAGCACGGCTACAACGTAGCGAAGGCTCGAAGGAACTGCGGGGCAGGGCGGCCACGGCCCAGCTCCCAGCAGGGCAGGGAAGGCAGGCTGGGGATCCTGGGGTTTCTCTGGCAGAAGGAAAAGCAGCCAACCAAAACCAGTCTCCCTCTCCGGCGTTCGGGGACTGGCTGTCCGCACGCCCAGGTGAAACAAGAGAGTAGCCAGATGCACCCCACCCCTTGTTTTTCTTAAGTACCCAGCAATTTGTCCCCCTAGCAACACATATGGGGAACATTCCTTCAAGAGAAAAAAAAAAAACCAACCCAGGAGAGCTCTTAAAACCCCAACAACAAAGTAGTCAGTGACACTACTGTCTAAACATATTCAGTGTGGAGTATGACATTTAGATCAGGGAAGAAAGAACCTGTAAGAGTTTGAGGGCTGCAAATCTTTCCAGCTATTTTGGAAATACTTGTTTTCCCCATATGTAATACTATCACATTCTTCCTAACAGAAAGTCTGGTTGCAGTCCAGTTACCTCTGTAACAGGAGTAACAAGGGACTCACTCATTGCAAGTATTTTTATCTAGTGCAAGCAATGGTCCAAAAAACTTTAGCAAAGTTCCTGAATGTGTGGTATCAAGGCATTTCAGAATGAAGATGCTTCAGTTGAATTTTAAAATTGAACCTGCAATATTTAATAGCTCTCTTGCTTTCCTAAATATTCCAAAATATTATTTGATTTCTATAATGCAAAAAAAAAAAAAAAAAAAAAGCTCTCAGTAAAATAATGCAGTTTGGCAGAATCAAGGCAGTTTTACTTTGACTTCCTTTATTTTTCTGTCTTGCTTTTGGAGTTCAAAAAAATCCAGCCAAACCTACCATTTTTGTTACAGTCAAAAAGAAACTGCTTATAAAAAGGCATTTTCAACAAGCCGCCTCTGTCAGCCTTCACACAGATATTAGATCACTGCATTGTACACAGCTCTGCCCCTTAAATTTTCAACATATAGAAATCTGCTGAAAACAGAGGTCAGAACCACTGATGAAGGGAGCAGCTTGTGTAACAGTAACAGGATGTGGGACTAGCAAAGTGCTTATTATTTTTTCAGGGTGACGGTATAATTTTTTAGTAGCTACTAATCCAACCTTTGCAGGTAAAGCAGAATATACTGTCAACTATTACAATTCTGTCAGCATAAAATACCATAATCTACCCCTTATGTGCCATACATAACTCCTTGCCATGCCTATCCATGGTGATTACTTCTCTCCTGATAAAATAACTGGCACTGACCAAGTCATTAATGTTCACTGACATTGCCAGCTAATTTTCTCTGTTGAGCGATAACTAGTTGGAGACAGCAGCACTTGGGAAGGAACAATGAGGATTATGCATTGCCTGTCCAACTGTAAGCAGCCTTCCCTCAAATAAGGGAGGGTGCAAACACATACTTCAGAGTTACCATCATGTAAAGAAGGTGCTGCTGCCAATTCAAGCTGCTACACAGTTTTGAAGATAAAGAAACACGTGGTCCCAGACAAGACCAATTGCTAGCTGAAGTAATCTAGCTGCAAACACCACACACCTGTTTGCTACCTTGACTCCTCCGAACAAAAACTACAAGTCAGGCTGCAGCCTGAGCTCAGTGACCTTGCTAGCTTAGCCCAACGTATGAACATGAGTGCAACATCAGCAGTCCAGGAAGTCCTTCAGGCTCAATTTAAATTTTATCGCAGCCACGAGTTAAAAACATCATTTGCTTTAATCAATATAATTGTCAGAGTGCAAGTGCACAGCCAGGGGTGAGTAATGCTGGTGTGAAACACATAGTGTAGAAGATAGAAAATCCCCCAAAACACTTTGCTGACACTAGCCAATGCCTAGGTGCTGCTAAACAAAATTTTTACAACCATTTCTCTTCCTGGTCTCTGCAACTGTTTTTTATGGTTTTCCAAGAAAGAAGAGGGCCCAAGTCAATGTTTTGAATCATGAAGCCCAGTTTCAGGACTTACATAAATGTGTACCGCTGATACTAACAGAATTGTTCCTGGTTTTCCCAGTTATGACTCTGACAAGCAATCTTAGGATCAAAAGCCATTTCCTCATTCTTCATATAAACACAAAGATATTTATATTCTGGAGCTGTTTTCTTTTCCTTTTTGCACAGCCATTAATAAATTTTTTCTTTTATTCTTTTTATTGGTTTTGGTTTGGTTTGGTTTTTGGGGTTTTTGTTTTGTTTTGTTTTTTGTTTCATAGCTGCCAAGTCTTGCACAGTTCTATGTGTGAATTTATGCAAATTTCAGAATGTGCTAATTCACATATTTGCAAATTGGCAAGTGATTGGCAAACATGTAAATGAGCTCGTTTAGTCACTTTCCTCTTTCCTTAAAATGTAGTTTAGGATCAGTACACTCTTCCTCAAGTTATAGCAGTAAGGAGAATGTAATGCAACCAGGTGGGTCTTGTAGTGGTTTGGCTTAGTGTAGCCATGTGCCCCGAGTATGGGAAGAATGCTAAAAAATAGCATAGGCTGCTAATGCACTAAGATCTCCAGATGTGGTAGGAAGACATCAGGGGAGTACTTAGAACAGCTGCAGATGTATCAGCAGTAAATGGGTGTGGATGTGATCATGTTTAGAGTGGTCAACAGCTGGGATGTCTGAGGGTGCAAGGCAGTTCTGGCTGTGAGGGGAGCTAAAGAGCTGCTTCCATTGCAAGTGGGCAGCAGTTTGGAATATAGTTGATGACCTCAGATGAGGGAAAGATGGTCTGATGGGGAAAGGGTATGGATCAGGAGGTATGGTGAAAAAAGTCACCTCTTGATTCTTCTGGTAGAGCCTAAGATTTTGCTCTAAGATGAGCAAGCAGGAAATGGAGTAGAAATGGATATGTCTTAACACCCAGGCTCCCACTTGGCTGGTGTTGCTCCAAACTAAGCATCTTCTTTGGCACCCATCTCTCAAGAGCTCCTGGCAGCAGCTCCTACTACCTGCAAATTGCAGGTCACAGTGAGGATATGACATAGCTGCTACATGGGGGCGAGCCATGCCAGATATTTGGTGGTAGGCAACTCCCTTAATTTTCCCTCTCACCAAGAGTAACCTACTGCTTTTACATGGAGGGTAGTAGCTCATAGAGCAAATGCTACTCTCCAGTTTTTCCACTGGTCACAGCACAGAAAAGCTGGGTACAAAATGTGTGCTGCTGAACTAAGTTGCACCAGCATTTCCCAGGTTTAGGGCAACCTCTGATCTTCTCCCTTTATTTGGCTGAGCCAGAAGACATTTGAAGCCCTTGAGCATTATCTGCTAAATCATACTTTATAAGTTAAGAAGTTCCCAATGACTGCTAATTCCAGCCGGCACCAGTTGTGTCACTTTATCTCAAAACCAGCATGTTTGTAGAAAACTGTATCACATCTAAAAGTGAGAGTGACAAAATCAGCAGAGAGTAGAAGTAAAAGTTTAAACAAACCAGGATCAAGAAACCAAACAGGAAGAAAAAAAAGCCAGAGAAAGTGTACCATTTATCTTCAAATTATCTAGAGCAGCTTGCCCTAGAATTAGCTAAATTAGCTCCATTACCTTCTTTCATATGGAAATATTGTATGAACAATAATCTTTCTGCGGCACTCAGGTAGTTAAATCCACACAATTTGCTTTTTGAAGCTTGGATTTTGCTGACTTTATTTCAAGCAATCAAAAGTATCTAATTTGCATTCACATTCACATTAGTGGTCCATATGTTAGCCCTGTTTAAAAGCTATATGCTGCATTCATTATGAAATACTTGGCTCCCTAGCTTTATCCTTTTACTTTGAAATTATTTTGATAATATTGCAACTCTTCTTTTTAGGCTATTTTCACATACAAAGGTTTTTGTGTCATTTGGTTATTTTTCAAAGTTTTCCAAGGGAAGGGCTTTTAAATTTTGTTTAGATGTGTTATATGGGAACTTGCAAATTGGCAATATAGCTCTACCATCATTTAATACAACCATGTATTATTCCTCCTACCTAAAATTTCATTAAAATATCAGGAGTTCAGCTGATCTCTGTATAAGATTTCAGACCACACACGACATCATTAATGCCCTTCACAGTTTATCATGCTACTTACTGGACTAAAACAGTTTTTCATAGTGATAAAATTTAGCTACATTACATTATTGTTCTTAAGTTCCTTTTTCATTGTAGAGCAGAGAGTAAGGCATTTGCTTTTTTAAGGGGTTCATAATCCAAATGAAATAAAAGTAAATCCACAGAACTAAAAACCTGAATCGTTATCAGATTAAATACCCTGCCTATGGTCACATAAAGATTGACAGACACAAGAATTAAATCAAGGTCTTCCAGGATGTCCTGCTCTGCCTAGGATAGAAGACCACCTACCATATACTCTTACCTATCTCATCAGATCATTACTTTTCAGTACTTGCTATCATGTGCGCATTAATACCATCACCAAAGTTTTGCTTCCAGAATAATGTTTTTATTCACTGGCTTAAACATTGAACGTTTAATGCTCATAGTTTGAGAAATGAATCCTATTTCTTCCCATAGAAACATTGATAGATGATTTCTCCTTGGAGACTGATCCTCATACCCCTGAAAGCTTGAAAGATAAACTCCTTTTTCTGCATGTTCACTGTGGCTTCTGACATTTGGAAAATCCTTTCCCACTTCCTCCAGAGAGCCTTTAGAAGCTCTTTTGATGTCCCAGAAGGTGAAAAATGTGGATACAAAAACGCTGTTAGCAAGAAATTTTCCTGCTTCTTTATAAACCCGTGAGATACTTTTCTCTCTCACTAAGACAGTAGCAGAGTTCTATAAGCTATGAACACCTGCAACCTTGCAAAGCCTTGTTTATGGTACAGTAGAAAAATATTTTGACAATGGATGTTTTAGGATTTTAGCCAATCACCCCAGGGGGTGGCTGATCCTTTGTCCAATTAGACTATGAAGAAAAAAGTCTATAAAAGAGTTTGTAAAATAATTAAATAAATCAATCTTGCGGCACAATTCCTGCCTGTTGGATCTCTCCTCTCCTCCCTACGGCTGTGGGATACAGTAATAGAAAAATAATGAGTTTTCTGCTATGAAATGAACATCACAAATGGGTATCTGTTGAGTATGAGACAACCTGAAGTAAACACCTCAAAAGAAAAACAAAGCAACAACAACAAACTTCTATTAAAAATCTAACAATTATAAAAATATTGTATCCTTCATTAGTCTTAAATCTTTACATGAAATCTGTTTAAGCAAGAGTTTATTGGATGGGTGAAAGAGAAGCAGAAGGTTGATTCAACTAATTGTTTCTGAGGTGAAGAGTTTAAAATTATTTATTAGGTTTCTCAAACTCTTCCTTGAGTCAGTCTCAACCTGACACCATTAACAAATTTACATGTGTCTTGGTTTGAAAGACAGGTGTCTGCCAAGGAAGGTTGGAGTCTCCCTTGAAATGAAAAATGCAACCCCCTTCCCTCCAAATTATTACAATTTTGAAATTAAGGGGCTTTCAGGCAAAGATATGAGGAACAGGAATAACAGTTCTTTACTACTATATATATATGTGTGTATAACAAGGCAAACAAACAACAATAACTATGGCAGTAACAGCAAACAGAATCACAAACCCAGTCCCAGCCTTCTCGGCTGTCAGGCCCTTTTCCCCTTGGGTGCAGTTCTGGTCACAGCCGGCAGGGGCGCTGGCGGCTCCCGGTGAGCAGGGCAGGTGTGGTGGTTCCCCCGCGGCTGCAGGGAGCGCTCCAGAGTGAGCGCGGGGAGCATGCGGTAATGGCGGCTTGGGATCCCGGGAAGAGATGGAACAAAGGCTTCACAAACCCCCTGAGCAGCCGATCCTGGTGTCCAGCCGGACCCTTGGGAACAGCAGGGATGAGCACAAATCCCAGGTGGCAGATGAGATGTATCAAACTACGGAGCTGAGGTGGGAACCCCGGTATGTCTCAGCAGGCAGGGTGTGCGGAGCTACAGAGTAGTGAAGGCTCGAAGCAACGGCGGGGGATAGGGGCGGCCGCGGCCCGGCTCCCAGCGGGGCATGGAAAGGCAGGCTTGGGATCCTGGGGTTTTCCCTGAGGCACCCAAGCAGATGGTGAAAAGGTCCCTCTTTTAGTAAGGTGGGGTGTTAGGGTCCCAGTGCAACAGCTGCTCCAGTGAGCAAGCTCCACTCACAGTAGAGGTAAGGCAGTCGAAAGCAGAAGCCTTCAGTGCTGACGAATTCCCTCCACCATGATGGCAGACTCTCTCTCCATCCGAACGCCAAGAACAACAGCCCACAAACCCAGGTGAAAGAGAGTAGCCAGTTGGACCCCTCCCTCTATGGCCAGGTTTTTTGTTTCTCCCAAGCACCCAGCAATTTGTCGCCCTGGCAACATATATGGGAAAAACTCCTCAAGAGAAAAAATAAAACAGAAGGGGAACTCCCCAAACCCCAATAACATGGTACTCCTGAGAATGAATTGTTGTTAATTTTTACATTTACAATTTTTACATTTACAATTAGTTCCTGAGTGCAAGGACTACATCTTTCATAACAGCAATTGCATATGGGAGGAGGATGAATAGAAGCCATTGGATTAAGATGGCACCCGTCATGAAATCAGAAATTCAGGGAATAAGCTTCAAATCCCCCCTGGTTATGGAGAAATTTGAGAAGAGACCTTGAGTATCCTATTACGATCATGGGAAGGGAAGGGAAGGGAAGGGAAGGGAAGGAAGGGAAGGGAAGGGAAGGGAAGGGAAGGGAAGGGAAGGGAAGGGAAGGGAAGGGAAGGGAAGGGAAGGGAAGGGAAGGGAAGGGAAGGGAAGGGAAGGGAAGGGAAGGGAAGGGAAGGGAAGGGAACTAATATATGAAATAGAAAATATCCAATTATGAAACCTGTGGTACATAAAGGATTAAAAAACCACCACAGCGCATTTCTGTTCATTGTGGGCACATCTCTGGCATATAACTATTTGAAATAAAGAGGAAATACTGCTTTTTTATCAGTAGACTACTTCGCTGCCTTTTTTGAGAAATGGAGGTCTTTACAATGCCTGAATAGTATAATAATATGGAATAAATTATAGCTCACTTTCTAGAGGTCTCTGAACTAATCACAAATAATGATCCACAACTTGTGAGTTTTTCATCAGTTCTTTTTATGGTATTAGGCTTAAGCACATCATTCCAGGCTTTAAGTCAAGTCAAAAAAGTCTTGGCTGAACTCAATGTGCATAATAAATTGACTGACCTTTTCATAAGTGCAAGAAAATTTAGGTCAGTACTTAGTACTGACAATACATTGAGTCCTCCCCTCCTCCAAAAGCCTAACAGTTTAGAGAGTATAGGCAGAAAGCCAAACCAACGCTGATTCAGTACAATCCATTTGCAGTTGCGGGTCTATTGGTCCAGTTTTCTGGACTGGTGTAAGTGAAACCTGGTGAAAAATCAATTGGGCTGAATATTTGCTATGGTTGAAGTCATGCTTTTCTCCCAGCGTGTGCTTGCAACTCTCATGTGAAATACAAAGTGAAATAAAAAATGAAACATTGATGTTTGGGTGTGGGGGAGTAGAACAGAAAGCCAAAGACTTCTTCCTTCTACCCTATGCATTCATTGGCTCTATGCAATTGTATTAGTCAGAGGTAATGTCAGTGTACAGGTAGAAAAAGAAAAGAATATTTAAGTTAGGGGGAGTACTCAAGTTAAAAAGAGTAATTCAGACATAGGTGCATTGGAGGAGGGGGGAGAAAGATAAGTATATGGAAATGAGCCTGTAAATTAATCTTCACTAACATTGAAGTCATGTCCAGATACAAACTTTCAGTTTCATTTGTTTGGCAACTGAGTTATCCCAGCTACAGACGTCAAACCAGCTCTGGTCATAAAAACCTGACAATAACTTCCAACAAAATTCATATTTAGCCTTCCACGAGCCTTGAAAAAGTTCATACAATTCTTCTAATTCTCTATGCCCCTGTGTGCACATACTGCTTTTCTCCTTTGAT
Organism: Corvus cornix cornix; assembly: GCF_000738735.6. Classification (NCBI taxonomy): domain Eukaryota; kingdom Metazoa; phylum Chordata; class Aves; order Passeriformes; family Corvidae; genus Corvus; species Corvus cornix. Next base: position 22,510,204 of record NC_046333.1, read on the forward strand.
GTGTAAATACTAATACTTCTCTTTTTTTTTCCCTCTGGGGTATTTCCAGTTTAGAAGAAATCAAAAAGAACAGTTTACTGGCTAAAATGGTGTTAGCATGAAAGTAGGGTGAATGCTCCAAGTTTGGACTGTCTCAAAGAAATTCCCACATTGCTGTTTTCTTGCCATTTTAAGCCACTAAATTGGGATCACAGCGATTAGGACCTGAATGCATGTTGGTAAACTGCTTTGGATAGTCCAGAGTTTTCTGTGACTGACTGAGTATCCTCTTGACATCAAAAAGTCTGATTTTTTATTGTGCAATTTCTATATCACATATGCTATCCTCTGCTGCCTTGAAATACATTTCATCAAAACAACACAAACATCTACATTGGCCTTGGGAATAATGTAAAAGGTATACATAAAGTAGAACCTTCTCCATTCGCAGCCCTTAAGCTAGGATTTTGCTGCTTTCTTCCATACTTCCCTCGTGAAATTTCAGAAGATAACAGCACTATCAGCACCTATCCCCCATTCTGTTCTACTGTCTTATGAGTCCGGCTACATGATTCTCCACTGTTCAATGAACACATCAGATGAATCACTTTGTTGACAGGTAATAAAATATGTAGTTTAGGAGTGTTAATGATTTTAAAGGTTCAGTCCTGCTCCTGTTGCTAGCAATCTCTTCACAATGAGGCAGAGCTAAAACTGACTGTGAAAAAATAGATCGTGTGGCAGATCCTGCATTTTATACTAGGAATTCCATGTAGTTTCATACTTTCAGTTTCAGGTCTCAAATGTTCTCCCCATTTCTCTTCTAGTCAGTGTGGAGAGTGTGAAGCATGCTGTGATCTCATTGAAAGTACATAGCCATAAATATATAGACAAATCTGGCCCATAGGTTTTAAATGCTATCCTTATAGTATGGGAGAGCTAGTTCCACATTTAAATGGTTCCTTTCTCAGTAAAGCAATGAGACAAAAAGTAATGGCATATATATATATATGTGTACTACTACATTACATCAGAATTTAACTGAAGTAGCGCTTACTGGAGAACTAAACCACACTCCAGCATGGTACTCAGCAGCATCAGAGTGTATGGAGCTCATGTAGAAATTAAATGGAGTCCCATAAGCTCTGATCTACCATAACTCTTTCATATAAGCACAGAGCACACCAAATATAGGTCTGTAGTTAAACTCTTTTTCCAGGAGTGGCTAAGTGCTATGGCATGTATACACATTTTCCACTGGAACTGTGTACCTTGCATAGCTTCCTCAGAAGATGATTCTTCTGTTGCTGTTGACAAATTTTGAACCAGTTTAAGCCACCAAATCAAACAGTCATTGTTACAAAGCTGTACTGTGGAACCTGTGATCCTGTCAGCCACTGTAACAGGTATCAGGAGAAGAGGACATGTATCTACTGGTGGTTAGCTAGGTCAAATGAAGCCAAGCAACTTAAAATAGGTTTCAATGTGCACCAATTCTAGTACTAAGGAGGTTCAAATTTAGCATAAAATCAGCTTCACATCCTCATCTTTCTTGAGGCTGAACTCTTTTAGACAAAGTGCAGGGTCTGGATTCTGATGCCAACAGAGGACTAATGTAAAAGTCAAAAGTAAATTCATGACAGTACTGGGTGCTTTGGATGAGACAATTGATTTCCTGCAGTTGTGGTAAACTGTGTCAGATGAAAAATGTCCCTTAGGAATTCCCCACTAGTTGCAATGTGTCCCAGGCCGTCTCTTCCCAAGTACTTTCCATCTACATCACCTTTCTTAGAGAAGGGCCTAGGAGACCTCTGAGGGAATTCTGTGACCAGAGTCACTGTTTAAGCAGCTGGGACTAGATGTTTCATATGGGACAGGAAAGGTGTAGAGTGGGGTGGAGAATGTAAAATCTTGACTCTTAATTTTGCAGATCCTTACTTGGTATTTTAATTGCATATATAGATTTGGATCCTTTAGGTATTTACAGTATACAACTATTCTGTCATCACATCAACTTGTATAATACATATGTATTATAATAGACAATCCTCAGCCCACATTCAAATAAATAAACATTGACTTAATATAAATTTTTCTCTTACCATATCAGAACATTGTGTAATTAAATCATCTCACTGGTAGTGTGTACAGATGGCTTAATTTCCTGTAATACCCACTAAAGCTCAATTGATTTAGAGGGTACTACTAATCTATTTAAAGTTAAACCCACAATGGATAAATTTTTATCTCAAAAAGGATTTGTCTCTTTAGTAGACTACCATTTCTTAAATGTTTGGGGAGATTAAAATAATTTGTCATTTAGTATTGCTAGTCACTTAAAAAAAACCCCAAACAACAATAAAAAATAACCTCAACCCTGTGGCCATCAAGAAATAAGACTAACATATGATCTCTCTACCTCTTGATAATCTTTCACTGTGAAATATTTCTGTCAGATGGAACCCAGCACTGAGAGTGAAAGCAAAGCTTAGTCTTCTTTCAAACACTGCTGTATGTTTCTACACTTCCATATTACAATAGAAGAAAAAAAAGAAGGAAAAATAATATATAACCAACTGTAGTGAATTATAAGACAACACATTGCATGAAAGTTTACAGCTTTTTCATGAAGTGAAATTTAATATCTCCAGAACCTGTGCACTGAGTTAATTTTCTTTTTTTATTGTTTTGCAGCTTTAAAGTAAATGCCAGTTAAGTCAAATTAAGCTGTTGTGCAGTTGGCTTCTATAATCACTAGCAATACTTTATGGTAAGTTCAAGCAAATAGAGGGTGTTTGGGGGTTTGGCTGTTGTTTTGTCTCTTCCTTTTCTTTTTTCTTTTTCTTTTTCGTTTTGTTTTTTTTTTTCCCCCAGAGTAGTAGTTTCTTTTTGTAGAAACAATTTTCATGGTAGTGCTTCCCAGCAAAGAAAAACAGCCTGCAGCCATCCTATATTTCATTTTCAGTCCAGCAGTTTTAGAGAGGCTTTTTCTTTTCTAGCAAATGTACAATAAGTTGAAAACACTCCAAGGTGGGGTATCATAAAGCAGGCAGAGACAAACAAGGCAAAATGAAGAGGAAGCTCTCTTGGTCTGGATGACTCATTCCTCTCATGCTCAGACTTGCAGAAGCAGTGTTTGTTCTATCACTCCAAGTCAGGACTATAATATAACCCCAGCTACTGTAACAACATTATTGCCACACCTGAAATAATTGCAATGCAAGTCCATGAATGACAGACTTGTCATAAAGAACAAACCAGAGATACATGGACAGCATTTGATATATCCAGAATGTGCTGGTTATTTGCAACTTGAGTATCCCTCTCTTTTAAAAGAGCATGGTGGAACTGAAAGGGTAAAGGGAATTGTGGCAAGGATGGTCAAGAATAGGATTCAGCTTTTGTATGACACTTATTTTTGTAAGAGAAATTACTAAATGACTGAGACTGTTTCACCTTGTCATGGGGTGATCGTGTGGGTATCTAAATAAATCTATGAAACCATGAGTGCCACTGAGATAAAGCAAACTATCTTCTGTCTTCTGGAGTAAGAAGCTGGGCATATGAAACAACACTAGCAACAGCCAGTTCAAATTTAACTGAAAGAAACACTTCTTCACAGAGGATGTGGTTATATTGCAGATTTCTGTGTCAAAGGTGTTAGTGATGCTAAAAATATGCATGAGTCAGAATGAGACTGGAAAAATTCAAAGAACAAAAAAAAAAAAACCACCAACCAAAAAACCAACCAACCAACCAGCCAACCAAACCCAAACAAACAAACAAAAAAACCCCACCCCAAACAAAAAAAAACCAGCCCAAACACAACTGTATCAGTAATCTATACAACATTAATGGAGCTGAGACAAGGGAATGACTGACCTAGTCTTCTTTTTACAGCCCTGGCATCTCCAATCTCATGCCAGGTGATAAATAAACTTTTCTATCTGACCATACAGGAGCCATTCTGGCAACCACATTTCCACCACCTCAGACTGTCACTTATGGGACCAAAGCCCTTTCGAAGCTGGCAGCTCCAGTGAGTCAGTGGGTGTACCACTTGACTCGCTACACACACTATAGGCGCATTAGACAGGATTTTCTTGCCGGCTCTGCCACAGATGTGTTCTCATCTGTCTGGATCCTTGTCTTAGTCTGAAAAACAAGTATCTGCCAAGGAAGGTGGGAACCTCTCTTGGAATGAAAAATATGACCCTCTTCCCTCCAAATTATTATAACTTTGGAATTACGGGGCTTTCGGGCAAAGATTTGGGAAAAGGAATAACTGTTCTTTACTAGTATGTATATATGTATAACAAGGCAAACAAACAATGATGGCAGCAACAACAAACGAAAGCAGAAATCCAGTACCAGCCTTCTCTCGGCTGTCAGGCCCTTTCCCCTTTGCTGCAGTCACGGCCACAGCCGGCAGGGGCGCTGGTGGCTCCCGGCCGGGCAGGGCAGGTGCGATGATTCCCCCGCGGCTGCAGGGGGCGCTGTGGCGCGAGCTCAGCCACCTCTCCACACGGGTAATGGCGGCGCAGCCGGCACCAGAGATTGAAAAGGGGCTTCTTCCTTTGCAGACTCACGGGGGGCAGCCGGTCCAGTGCCCCTCCGGATGGTGAAATGGGCTGTAGCAGGAACCTCGGAGCAGCAGGCTGGAACGGCAGACGTGAGCCCACCCCCTGGGGTGGCAAACAAAGTGTAGCAGAAACTCCGCAGCCGTAGCAGGAGCCACAGTGTGTCCTGGCAGGCATGGGTTGCTGGGTTAAAGTGTAGTGAAAAAGCCCGAGGCAGTGGCAGAAAACAGTGGGGCTGGGCAGCGGCAGCCAGGTTCCAGCAAGCAGCTGCTGCATGCAGCAGGGACGTGTGCCCTCCAGGAAGGGGTGAGTTGGGGAAACAAGGGTTAAGTGAATTACTAAAGGGGTTGCTTGCTAAAACAATGGATATAGCTTGCCTAACATTTATTACATTTGTCAAGTAGAAAAAGGGAGGATACAAGACTTGATAAGGGGAAGCAGCCATGATCCTGCTTTGGACCCAGGAACTAGTTCAAACCAGCCTTGGGGTTTGAACTTGGGCCAGGGACTCAGGGAGCATGTGCAAGGAAGCAAAATGAAAAGTTCAAATTGAGGAAGACTCCCTACTTCATCCAGAGACCCCTGCACGAGGCACTGCACAAGCACAAGCCATATGGAAATGACTTTGGGCTCACTATAATATGAAGTGGGGCTAGGCGGGGCCAGGAAATGAATATGTATCAGTGCATTTGGAAACTTAATGAATATGTAGCTTATAACTCAATATATACCCAGCCAAATGGTATTGTTGGTGCGCATACATTTGGTGGAGCAATCCACATGCCCCCCAGCACTGGAATGAACATACCTACTTTACTACTTATCTCAGTAGTGGAGTCTTTTCCGCGTATCAGGGGGAGGGAGGGGGCGTCCCAGGTTTTTCCCCCGAGACACCTGAGTAGATGGTGGGGGTCCTTTCCTATGTGATCAGGTGTTAATAAGGTCCCGCTCTTATGAGCAAAGGTTCACCCATGGTAAGGAAGAAGCCATAAAGGGCTGGACTCTGTAGTGGCAGTGAATTCTCCCCACGGTAGCAGCAACTGGACCATTCCCCTCCGATCTGAGAGGGAGAAAGAGCAAGGAACTGAGCCCAGCCCCTCACCCTCAGCCAAAATCTCATGGTATCTCTGCCCTTCCCAAGAGTAAAATCCCCGGGCTAAGAGAGTTGCCAACTGCACCCTTTTCCCCACCTTGGCCACGTCTTTTGACTCTTAAATACTGGTCATTATCATCTCTTGGGCAAAAAATGGGACAAAATTCCCTGAGACAAAGAAAAAACAACGAAAAATCCTAACCTCCAACAATCCTTAAAGCAATTTTTAATCATGGCACAGTCACAGAAAAACAGTTTGAGATCAAGCAGGGTGCTTCTGAGGAGGGACCTGGAACCAAGCAATCCCTGGGCTTTTGTATCCTCACAGTCTATGCACACAATAGTCTGGGGTTTTCCTGTTGAGCCATCAGCTCCCTCCTGCCATATCTCTGAGTGGCCAGTCACCTGGCTGGGGCCAAGGTCCCCATGCCCTTTGTTATGCAAAGGGTCTGTGTCACTTGACAGCTTGTTGCTGGGGGTTCCACCATTTCCTCCCACACAAAGCACAATATGCAGCTTGCACTGCACTACAGCTACCTGCACTGGGCATATTCTTGAAGTGTCCCATGTGCTTTTTACTCCAGAATGGGACACCCTTGCCTAGTCTTCAATGTCAAGGTGAAATAATTTCTATGTTAGGGAGAAAATTACAAGACCCTCAGTATTGTTCAGCGGAGCAGAGAGTAGTAGTATAGAAGTATATTTTATGTTAGGCGTGTCAGGAAAATCCACAAACGCCAGAGGTTTATATCCAAAAGGGAGACAGAGAAGTCCTTCAACTTTATTTGAATTAAGGGAGAGAGTCGACTGTGGCACACACCTGTGGGTTTTCTCTCTCAAGGTTTCGGAGAGCACAGCCTCTCTTTTATCCTTACTCTCGGCCGCATGTTGCCCTCTTCCTTTCTCCATTGGCTGAGGTACTAGGAAGGTACAGCCTTCATGAACTGTCTACCCCATATCCCCCGTTGAAACTACTGTTTTACCCCAAAGTTAAGAAGTTCAGGCTTGTGCAGACCCGTGTCTATTTCAGGAGCCAAACTGTCTGGGCTCTACAACAACCTGCTGCCCAAAGTCAGTGGAGACATTAACATGTTGAAGATGTTAACACCCATACCTTCACTCATCAAATTATTTGTAAAGACATTAGCACACATCTTTTCTCTCAGGTGCAAGTCAAATGTAAACATTCTTGTAGCAAAGCACTGGTAACATGTAACCCAACACAAATTCATGGTGCTTTATAAATCTTCACAGTCTCCCAATACCTTCCCTGTTGGTATTAAGATATTATTACAAGGCCAGAGAAAATTCCAACATCCACAGGAAGAGAGATTAGCCCTCTTTTAGAGAACAAAGAACCAGAATACACAGATGTTAAGTACCTAGCCCAAAGTCATCTATCAGCATAGCCAAAACAGCAACCATCCCAGCTACCTCCGTGTCCTATGCTTAAACTTGTTGATTGATCTGCTCTTCTGCTGACTGTATTGATTTTGCACGGCCTGGGTTTTGGTAGCAGGGGGGCTACAGGGGTGTCTCCTGTGAGAAGCTGCTGGAAACTTCTTCCATGTCTGGTGGAGCCAATCCCTGGTGGCTCCAAAGACAGATGTGCCCCTGGCCAAGGCTGGGCCAATTAGAAATGGTGGTAACATCTCTGTGATAACAGATTTAAGAAGAAATCAAAACCAAAAGTGGTGGTGCAGTTTTAATTCTGACCAGACAAGAACGGAGTGAGAACATGTGAGAAGAAAAACTATGCAGACACCAAGGTCAGTGAAGAAGGAGGGGGAGGAGGTGGTCCAGGCACTGAGGCCCAGACTCCTCTGCAGGCTGTGGTGGTAAAGACCACGGTGAAGCAGCTATGTCCCTGGAGCACATGGAGGTCCACTGGGATGCATAGATCCACCTGCATACTGTGGAGGAGCCCCACAGTGTAGCAGGTGGATGCCTAGAGGAGGCTGTGAGCCCATAGGAGATCCATGGAGTGAGGGGCCCTGCTCCCATGGTGGAGAAGCCTGTCCTTGAAAGACCACCTCATGGAAGAGTGACCCACGCTGCAGCAGTTTGAGGGGTACTGTTGCCCATGGGATTGCAGCTGTTGCTCATGAGATGGATTCACGCTGGAGTCGTTCATGGAGAATTGTCTTCTATGGGAGGGACCCTACAGTGCAGCAGGGGAACAACTCCTCTCCCTGAGCAGCAGGGGAAGCCTCAGGTGATGAAATGACCATAACCCGCATTCCCTGTTTCCTTGTCCCTCTGGGGTAGGAGGTAGAGCTGGAAGGAGGGAGGGGTGGAAGGAAGGCTCTTATTTTTACTTCTCATTATCCTGCTTTGATTTTGTTCATAATAAATTCATTTTATATCTCCAAGTTGAGCCTGTTTTGCCCATGATGGTATTTGATGAGTGATCTCTCCTGGTCATTATCTCAAGACCTGTGAACCCTTCAATAAATTTTCTCCACTCTGTCCAGCTGCAGAGGGGAGTGAGTGATTTGCTTTTGTGGGTGCTTGGCATACAGCCAGTGTAAATCCACAACACTGACAAACTCTTTGTGGATGTCTGCACCACACTTCCAAGCAGTGCCTGCTAAGTTGCATATCTGTCACCATGAAAGAGGTCTGGAGAGGGAATGCATCATCAGAGTCCGGAAGTGCCTCAATTCCAACTCTGAGCAGTCCATTTATTGTGCACCTTACAAATTTTCCCCACTAAAAAGAATGAATAATTTATTCAAGCACTGAATGCAGAAGCTGGTGCCAAATCAGTCAGTGTCAACTCAGGGGCTTTAGGTAGCCTGAGTCCTCCCTAAAGCATGGGCTGCTGTGAGGACTTGTAGAATAATTATTCTCTGTTTCACTGGGAGGTGAGCTAAAGAGGTGAGCTTCTACTCCACAGTCCTACCACTGGCCGGGAGTATGCTTTGTCTTGGACCTGTATGCAATGTTTGCCACAATTTGACCTCTATGCACCGAGAGGTTTACTAAAGGATTATGAGGATTTTTTCCTTCCCAGGATTTTTAAAAATTTCTCCTAAGAAATGCTTAACTCCAGATTAATTGCAATGGGGAAGAAAGAGAAACAAGAAGAAGTCCATTTTTATTCTCCTTGAATTACAAACATGAATTTTCTTCCCCTCCTACTGATTCACCACTCAGCATTCAGCTAAGATGATCACCGAAAAAGGAAAAGCAAATGAACATTGATGTTTCTTAGGGTATGAAATACTTTACGATTAAATAAGTTGCTGAAGACTATTGTAACAATCACCAGTGATTGGTAGCTTTCTGCTAAGCTGCAAATGAATTCAGCACAGGACAGCATTCCAAATTGCTCTTACAAGGTTTCCTTTATTATTTTTATTTGGTTATGCTCTGACTCTCATCCAGAATTGTACTTAATGCCCTCATCTGAAGTTGTTGAAATGGCACCCCATGGCATAGTGTGACAGTGAAAGGATATTGCCTTTGGAAGCTGCTAATGGTCCATGAAAAGAAAACAGCAGAAAACAGGAGAGCAGTTGTTCCAAAATCATAAGAACAAAGATCTTTACATTTTTAGCAAATCACCTTCCCATTGTCAGAGGATTGAGAATGGGGAGAACATAGTTTGCAGCTAGTGAGGATTTGCAGATCCAGATGGGTTACAAGACAAAGATACAAGTAATGAAAAAATAGTGCATTATATGAAACAAAATTATTCAATATTTTCCATCTTTTACTTGCCTCTCAAACTTAATATTTGCCATATAACATTATCCACAAGGTATCATTACTCCCTCAGATGGGAGAGATGGATGAATAAAGTGTACAAATGAGTAGAAAGGGTTTTAAAGGTCAGGCCAATCAACAAAAGCCTCAGTCCTGGTTACTCTGACTTAGACAAAGATACTTCAGTAACCCCCAAGGACAAAGTCACACAGAATTCAAAAGGAGCTTTGTACCTCATTTTTTATAAGCTTAGGAATACAAAACAAAGTCGGGAAGGTCTAAATCCTCAGTGACTTTATCCTAGACTTACCTGCAAAATACTATATCAGGAGTACTGCAAAGGCAAAGCAATAATCACTTGTCCAGAGCCAACAGGCAAAGCTATGAGTGTTGGGGTGTGCCCCCCCCCCGCCCCGTCCCCACCACGTGGTCCTGGGAGAGAGGCCCTGGGGGGGAGACGCAGGGTTTCCCTAGCCCCTGGTCAACCTCATTCCCCATTGGTTGTTTTGTGTTCCCCTGAGCAGGCAAGGACCCTCGGGTCCCGTGATTGCCTCAGTTCCTTGGCAGAGCTCCGGCCATGCGGCTGGTGAAATAAACATCTCTCTGAAACATCTATCAAGAATCAGTCCATATATATATTTCTTTTCTACGGGCCTTGTTGTCTGATACACGTGTTGCAGTATCCGCACTGTGACAAATGGTAGATAATGCGGACAGAACAATCCCCGATCCCTAAGGACAGCGACTGATTTGTGAGTAAACTCTGGATTTCTCTTCTTGTTTTCGTTTTGCTGTTCCATCTCTAAACAATGGAGGAACGTGGAAAGACTCTTGGCTCTCAGAGCTGCATATGGACATTTATCTTAAAGTTGAAAAGATTCTTGAACAGTGATTTGTAAATTATAGCTTAATTCAAGCTCAAAAAGAATTGAAACACTTCCTGGCATGGTTGTTTAAGAACTTTTTCTATGTTTCTTGGGATTTAATTCTTACCAAAGACTTTTAGAATACCATTTGGAGACAGTTAATTTTTGAGTCAAAATATATGCTGATAGAAGAATATTTTCATGAATATTATTTAATTACCGAGACTGTTGAGCAATGTCAGCTGTGTCCTTGCGAAGTTAAAACTGCTTCAGGGACCGTGTGACCCAGGCCACGTGGACAAGCAGCCCCGACAGCCCCAGCAGCCCTGGCAGTTCCAACACGGGAGTGAGTGAAAGCGAAAGAGAAGGCAAAAACGCAGTGAGACAGAAAACAGCAGCCACTGGGAAAAAGGAAAAAATCATCATAGCTAAGGTTTTAGGAAGGGTAAAATGGTATAATGTTAAACAAAATTATGGGTTTATAACGAGATGTGACAACCAGCAAGATATATGCGTTCATAGAATTGCTATTAAAAAAAAAACCCTGAAAAATACATCCCAAGTTTAGGACATGGAGAAGTAGTGGAGTTCAAAATTGTGCAAAGTAGAAAAGCGTTACAAGCAGCAGAGGTCACTGGGCCTGATGGTATTTCTGTGAAAGGCAGTATATATGCTAAAAATCATAGTCATGTTAGACAATATCCACATTATAAACAGTCCCTACAGTCTCCCTTTCCTAATCCCACCTTTCCCTTTTACCCTATATCCTATTACTGCCAGTGTATTCCCAATCTGTTTTTTCACCCATGGTTTCCCTCACAAAACCATGCCTTTGCCAATTGTTTCCCCAAAAACCCCTTTCCAATGCCGAGTGGGGGATGAAAAGGGGGAGGGAAGAAATTAACTATTGTTGTTTAGAGTTCCAACAGGTACAAATGGAAGAAACCCTCTCCTGCCTCAGTTTCCCCACAAAGCATGCCCGGAGAGTCCTGTCTCCCTTCTGTCAGCCTTAAGATGTTCCAGAGAATCTGTTTGGACATTTAAAGACTCAGGAGGGTGGCTTGTATTGTTTTAAAACTGTCCTTGTTACGTTTATCCAGTTGTTTTCAATGTTAAGTTTTACATCTCTTTTTGTTAAAAATAAATGGGTGAAATGTTGGGGTCTCCCCCCCATCCCCACCACGTGGTCCTGGGAGAGGGGCCCTGGGGGGGAGACGCAGGGTTTCCCTAGCCCCTGGTCAACCTTGTTCTCCACTGGTTGTTTTGTGTTCCCCTGCACGGGCAAGGACCCTCGGGTTCCATGATTGCCTCAGTTCCTTGGCAGAGCTCCGGCCATGCGGCTGGAGAAATAAACATCTCTCTGAAACATCTATCAAGAGTCGGTCCATATATATATTTCTTTTCTACGGGCCTTGTTGTCTGATACACGTGTTGCAGTATCCCCACTGTAACATATGAGCATATCTACATTTTAAGAAACCTGTTTGTCCTAATTCCCCCAAAGTGGTATGTTTCCCCCACTGTGGAACACATCTGTACAGGTGAAGACAAAGGAAAAACAGAAGTGGCAATAATAGTGGGTCTTTCATTTAAGAACCCCCTCCCTACTCACAAGAGATTTGCCTCCATTTTTAGATTATTCCTGTTGCTGGAAATGATATAACTCTTTAAATTTTGAGTAACTTTATTAATGGGTATGTTTGTCTTTGCCAGGGGTGGGAACTGGGGGGGAGGAAATGGATGTTTCTCTTCAAAAGACTGTTTACTGAGGGTTTGAGTTTCACTGGGTGAGGCCTGATAAGGCTCAATTGACAAAAACAAGATTCCTAGACTCTGAGAGTTTAACACCTACATGTTGGGAGTAGCCAGAAGACACAGGGGAGATAACCGGACATCAACAGACATTAACCCCTGGTGTGTTTGGAGTCACCTGATCTGAGGAAAGACTGATAAGAGAACCAAAGAATGAGGACCAAATTAGCGTTGAAGGCTGAGGAATCAACGACCAGTAGGAGACCAAATACTAAATTGTGTAATGTAGAACCAATGAACGAGAATTTCTTTGTGTTTTTTAACATATAAATATGTGAAAAGTCTGGTAAGAAAGCATGTGTGGATGAAATTGTTTCCATTGCACTTCCTGACCAGAATAAAATAATGCCTGATCCTCTAACACTTAAAGGAATAGCATTGGAGGGTTTTTTTCTTCTTTCCAAATTGCAGTGATATTATGGCCATCATAAGCTTTGGCACCTGCTCCTGCATCCCACAGACCACAATAATAATAAGGCACTAGTCAAACTCTTTCATGTTCCCAATCAGTCTACCAATTTACTCTCTGTAGGAAAAACAAGGAGATATTGACTTCTTGGTCCCAGAATAGTAATACCAAATTTGTGTGGAAGATCATGCCGTGAAAAGTCAGGTGTCCACAAAGGAGACAGAGTCACCCTGCAACTTTATTCAGAGTCTGTTAAGCCTTCATACTGTTCTCTATAGTTCAAAAGTTCAGACTGTGCTCAGCTCTGCAACAAACTAGTGTGTTTTGATACTCATAAAGACCCCTACACCCATTCTTCCAGAACCTGATTGATCCTTTCAGATCAAGTCATTTTTGAAGACATTAACACCCTTTTCTCCTAACAAAGTAGAGTCTTTCTGTCTGAAGTTATTTTAACAGCTGTCTACCTTGCAGTATACTTCACTACAAAGAAAAGCACTACATTTTTTCCATATAACCATTACCTAAATGACTTATTACCATAAAATTTGCCGGTTTTGCTTTCCCTCTCCAAACAGCAAAATGATAAAATAGTAATAATTGCCACAGGAGACAGTTACGTTTGCTGATTTCCCAGTAAAAATTAATTCAAAACACATTTACATTTTACACTTAAAGAAGATATAAATAATTCATGTTCTCATATCATGAGTACTCTGCATGTCATACATGGGGGTACCTGCAATTGTTCAGTTTATTGGTTTTAAAGTCTTATTCAGGAAGTCATTATCATGTTATTTTGTGCTTCTATTCTACTCTGGTAATGTAATAGTCTTCAATTGATTATGTTCAATTAAAATGTATTCAGTTTTACCATTCCTAATTTTCTAGCTTTTAATTTAATTGCTGTAGGCTTCAATTTTACTTACGTACTATTAACTCACCTTATTCACTGATTCTGCTCTCAGAAATAAAAAAAAGACTACTCCATAAAGACTGCAAAACAGAGTTTCACTCCTCTTAAACTACTTCTGCATAAACATCACTCCATCTGTTTCAGGTTTCAGACCAGTGATTTCCATAATCACTGGTCTGAGTGGAGCCAGGCCCCATTGTTTCATTCTTCTTTCATGCGAACGTTGAACACCCTTGCCCACTAGTGCACCCCATTATCCTTTGACAGGTCCTTCCCAAAACAGACTGGGGTCCCAGAAGTATCTACTTGCTCTATACCTACTGAGCAGTGCTACCATGCAAGTTCTTGCAGAACCCCCCAAGTCACTGATGTGTTCAGAGCTGGGTTTGCTGCAGAGGAGAGGAAAATGCTTCACTTCTTGTAGGATCAGTGACATGACACAGAAAGGGACCTTATTCCAGTCACTGGAGGTTTGATGTCTCAAGACAGACAGCACAAGAGAATAAGTTTGATGCCTCAAGAAAGACAGCACAAGGGAATAAGTGACCCATGGAAAGGTAGAAGATGGTAATTCAGGCTTTCTTCTGGATTTTTATAACTTTGTATAAACACAAGCTTGGGGATGGTTTACCAGATGGATTCACAACAGTTTCTGCTGCCAAAAGCAGGTTTCCTAAACTGTGCAACATATAAGCACTGGTCTCTTACAAATGTAATAAAAGTCTTGTCTGAAAAAAACCCAAGCAAACCAACAAAAGAGAAGAAAAGAGAAAAATAGCTCTGTATATGCCCATCTGACCCTATGTTGCAGGGGACAATGTACCACTGATGCATACAGTGACATTATCAGGTTTTCATTGATCTGTAACTGGTTGACATAGTTTATAGTTCAACCTTTACAGGCACTAAGGTTTTGCCTATATTTTTAAGCTTTTACAGACTGACAAGTTCTGACTGACCTGTGTTCAGTGGTATTTTTCGTAAGCAGGAAAAATTTAGCTTGTAACCTCCAAAATGAATGGGCCATTTCAAATCCCCCTTTCATTATTCCAAGTTAAATGACTTGCATTTATCAACCCAAAGTATCCTATGCCACAGTGTTAGGTCTCTTTCTGAATTTCCTTATGACTCTTGACTGGCGTAAGCAACTATAAATTCTTCCACCTGAGAGTTTACTTTCCTGTTTTCAAGTGCAGTCAGTACTTCCCCAATTTTTCTCCTATGCTGAAAAATACCTAAAATTTTTGCTTATTTCTAAAGAGGAACCCTTTTCATAGGTATCTTATACACAGAGAAATTTCCGTCTATTAAACACTGCCTTTAATTTTTTATGTGCAAAGACATTGCAAAGACTGAATATAAATAAAATCAGGAGAAAAAATTGCTAGAAAACAATTTCCAGTCATCTGAAACTACTAAATTTATGGTAAATATCTTGGGAAAGCATGTTGCAAAAATTGCTTGATATCAATCAGGCACAAAACTCAGTAAAAAAAAAAGAAAACATAGGTACATATGTATGCCCAAATTTGTAATTCTGGTGCACAAGTTCCCCTTGGTCCCAGGTGTTCAAGTTGTGCTAGACACAGCCTTTATGCATCTTTAGATTGCAATAAACTTGACTTTCCTTTTCCATTTATATGCATGCACTGTTATTAAAAGATCAAAGATCTACCCAAATCTAACTGTTCAATCAGATTATTATGACCAACGTTCTGTAGTCAGGGACATGGGGACAGGCAATGTGCTCAGTAACACACTTGATTTGCTTCAGAAAACATTTATATGTAAATAACCATAGGTGAGGTATTTGTTAAGAAGAGTTTAGATTCACTGTTCACTGGGCTTTGTAGAAGCAACAACAGCTCGTGCTTGGATCAGGTCAAATGTCTCCAACAAGGGTCAGTGATGTGAGAGCCTGTGTCATGGCACTTCCACAAATGGTAAGAATCTTCCATCTAGGATGGCCGACACAAGCCAAATCTTCCAGAAAAAGAGTAACTTTTTTCTTATTGTGCAGTGATACATCTATGTCCATCTTGAACCCTGCTGGCCTATGATAGAGAGGGGTTTCTTTCTGTAGTCATCAGTAATGATATTTGTATTAAAAAATTAATGCCAGCAACACTTCATTTTTAGTCTTGGAGTGATATTGAAGTCTTTAATCATTCTATAAAGAAACAATACAAGGAATGTCAAGGTGTAGTGTCCCAAAGCTTGGACACAGGAAAGCAAAGCTTTTTGTTTTAAGTTTCAAGCCACACTGAAGTTGAGCTGAGATTTTGTGTGCCAAGTTTCAGCCTAAAGGGATGGTGGTTTTGGCTATAGTATAAGCCCTAGAGAATAGGAAGCATTCTAGAGGAAGCATCAAATAGCATTTTACTACTGTGTGGCAGACAAAGTGGCTATGTAACAAGAAAATCACTCAATAGGATAATTTCTTATGTTAGCATTTTAATTAAAATAAATACTTGGCTCCATCTTACACTCTACAATTCTCTCTTTAATTTACACAGACATACATAATGTACAAAGCAAACAGAAAATAGGATCACAAATCCTAGCAGGCTTGAAATCATTATTCAGAAGCTTTGTGAGAAATATGTGAGATATAACCAGAGTTAATGATTCCATAAACATTTATTTGGAGGCAATATTAACATTAACAAGTCCAGAAAGTATTTCTAGGCATTAAAGAATAAATAACACCTATTATTAATGCAATGGTAAAAAAATGTCGTTTACCACACATTTGCAATACCCTAGTTTAATACATTATTAAACAGCATCCCACAATGGATTAACACTGAACAGAAACTCCAGATGTAGAGATGTTTCCCTGTGGTTTTATCAGCAGCAACATGCTTGATGCTAGCCCAATCCTGATCCCAGTGTAGACAGGGCCTTTGGTTTGCTCTGTTTGGTTTTTGGATGAATAATAACACTTATGCAGGCTTCACGCTGGGCTTGGTGCTTTGATCAAAGCACTTTCCAGTGGGCACAAAAACTGCCTCTTATGTTTGCACCTTAGCTTTCATTTTAAAGTAATTCATTGAGGTGAGACCCTGCCAATTTAGCCTTGCATACCACTTTCTCCAGCCAAACAGTTGTACAGATTGTCCCCTGCAGGGTCTTCCACCAAGACAAAAATAGGTCTTCTCCCACCCGTGCCAACAAATGGTCCAGGAGCCTGCTCTGCACATCCTCATTGGTTTCCCCCAAGCAGCATCTCTGTTCAGCCCAAATGCAACTGTGGGGGAATTGATGGTTACCGGCAGCATATGTTAGGAGCTAATAAGGTGTGCCAGCCCACTTCTGACAGTAGAAAAGCTCCCAAGGAGACACGGGGCTTTCTTCATTGCCCTTCCTCTTCTCCACCCAGTCATGTTACTCTGGGTGAGAAATTAGGTCATACCCTGCAGGTTTCTTGAGAAAGACGAGCAACATAGCACAGACCAGCACTGGCTGAAAATGAGGTAAAACCCTTTTCTGCTTGCTTAAGTTGAATGTGATCTTCTTACTGGAGTCCAGGTCAGATGTGTTAATGAAAAGGAATTGCTGATGCAATCCCAGAGGATCAGGCAGATCCATGAAGGGTTCTTGCACTGTCTCCAATCCCCATGGCCCCCAGATGCTTACCAAATCAGCATCCTTTCACTTGGGTAGTAGCACTCCAGCCTGATTGAAATCTGCCTCCCCAGTGTGAAAATTTTTGTTATACATGATCGTGTCTCCCTCTAGTGACTAAATGTCTGTATTTTTGAAAGTCATTCCCCAACATAATTTTTGAAGAGTCTGTAAAGTATATATCTACCTATGATGTGTAGATTCAACTCTCTTATCTTTCATTCCTAATTATGCACTAAGGTATGGATTGGATTTTGCTTAAAATTATCCAAATTTTAAGAGAGTTATAGTACCCAGCAGGCATTGTGTCTCTATTTAAACAAAAAAGGCAGTATCTGACCAGTAGAAATTATAGATATTGATTAAACAATCGCGCTATTTATTTTGTACTGGCAGCTAATCTTTGTCCAAATATTTAAATCCAGACAGTGATATTAAACAGCAACTCTACTAAATCTATCGCTTGTGCTTACTACAGATCACTCTTTCTTATCTGGCAAGCTAGAAGACATCTACTTATCCTCACCAACAAAACAGTAGCCCAAATTTAGTTAAAAAGGCATAGCAAAAAAAAGGAAAAACATGTCCAAAGTTTCATCATCTGAAGATAAGAGTGGAGATGAAATTAACAGAGAAGAGACTGAAAGCTTGAAGCTTCACAAAAGGACTACCATTCTGGTTTCTTCTCAGCTTATCCCACCGGCAATAATACATTTTACACTGATAATAAAAAGCAACAAGTGAAAGAAAGTGTCAGATAGGGAGGATATTCTTTAGAAAAGTAAAATCTTTTTATCTTTAACCCTAGTATTAGGAGGCATATATGTATGTACACATCAACAAATGGAATTGGAGCATAGAGTTTAAGAGTGACCAAGGGTTAGCACCATGGCACATACCAAGGATAAGCACTAGGGAGCAAGGCAAGACAAGACAAAATCTCACGGGTGGCATATCGCATTCCTCTCACAGAGACAGAAGGAAACAGTAAAGAAAAATGACAACACACTGGAGGTATACTGAAAAAAAATATTACAAAACAATTTTTGAAACTCTGTTGGAAGCTGCTAACAGCAGCAACATAGGACAAAGTAAACTTCAGACTCACATTTCCATTCAAAAATGTTAAGGAAATATTATTACAATAAATATAATTGAAAAAATATAGTTGAAATCAACATCTTTCTTTTTTTATAGTGAATTAATTTACACATAAAATCAATTTAATTTTACAACAGGCATCAATTTTGTTCTCATCTTAGGTGCACTGAGCTTGCCTAAGTCCACATGTAACAGTCCTTTGGGAACACTCAGAATTCAGCAATTTCAGTACTTCTCCTGACCAGGAAAACAGGGGCTGGTTATGCAGGTGCCAAAATGTTTGGCCTCAAATCTTCATAGGGTTCCATGAAGTAGAAGCAAGAAACCTCTCTGACAAGTTTTATAATGATCTGAGTTTCTTGTTATCCTGCTTGATTCTCTAGGTCTTTCACAGAAAAGAGGAAAAGACAACGTGATTTAAAATCTACAGGAACTTATAAAGTTTGTAAGTAGGAATAATGCCTGGGGCTAGAAGTTAAGCCTGTAAGGATCCTTGCATTCTTCTTACCTAGTTGCAAAGAAGTGTCATACCAGTATTTTATTTGGCGTAAAATATTTTTAGTTTTTAATACCAATAAAAAGCCTAATATGGCTGCAAAAGGTAGAGAAGACCCCTTAAAATTTTCCTTAAAGCTCACTATGTCCCTAGTCTGGTTTCAAGTTTTGTTTTTCCTTCTTGGTCAGGTGCAGTTCATCTTCTTAGCCCTATTTTGGTCCTGTTACAAAGGAATATCTAAACTTAAGTACATGACCCTCATCTCAGGATGTTTGTAACTTCCTTTATCATAGAATATGATACCTTAGAATATGCTGAGTTGGAAGGGACCCATCAGATCATTGAGTCCACCTCCTGCCTGTAGTGTAAATATGTGAAACAATAGGTGTTTGGAGTTTTTTGCCCTGAAGGAAGCCATTATTTTATAATATTTCCTTTTCAATCGTCTACATTCCCCAATTTAACTTTGCATAGAGCAATAGCATGTCCATACTAGAAAAAAACAGGGAAGGATAAAGAAATACCACCCATTTATAGACTATGCAAATACTACAGCCAATCACCCCTGCTGCCAGAGTCCAGCAAATGTTGCGGGGCTCCCATCTACAGTAAAGTACACACCAGCTCTGCCTGCTACTGTTCTTCTACCTGCCCATAGGTGGCACCAGTCATGTTCATAACACCTGAGTCCCTGTCTGCCAATATGACCTCGGCTGTAGATTCCACCCTGACTTCTTCCTTGCTGTCAGTGGAGGTGTTAACCACCAACTTTAAATATATGCAGAAGGAACTTCATGCAGAAGCATGAAACACTCTTCTTCTATCTGCCACTTCATACACCAATACCTGAGCATACAAATGTGTCCTCAAATGTTAAGGCCAAATAGTAGCAAATACCACTCTGAAGCATACTTCTCCGGAAATGTGGCTTTAAAAATGTTACTTAACAGCGTTCTTCTGGACCAGCCTCTGTCGAAAAGAAGCAGCAAGCTCAGAGTCCTGAGGAAAGCAGCATCAACCCAGTTCAACGAAGTATACCCAAAATCTGACAAAGTGCAGCATTGACTATCATTTGTGCCACAGACGATTTTAGATTTTAAGCGTTAAACTAAGCCACAAATGTTTGTCCCTGTCACACAAGTTTCAGAATTTTGGGAAAAAGCCAGAAACCTGGAAAATAATGCTGTTCAAGGAGACACATTAGTAGAAATCCCTAAGATTAAATTGTTAAAATATTTCATGCAAATAATATTATCTCTTTCTTTTGCTATTGTTGTTAATTTTTCACACTTTAAACGATAAATTAACTAAAATAATGTGGTTAAATAATTGTCTTGAATTATGAAATAGTAAAATAGTTTTCTCAAAAATATCAAAAGGGAACATTTCAAGAAAACATTTTTTCCCCCAGAATTGTTTCAGGTTAGATCAGAATAATAAGAACTGATCTTTCTTATAAGCAGGTTTTATTGTTTTTTTTAATTTACCTACATTTTCCAGAAGAGAATGCGAAGAATTAAAACTATAATATAGGACTTATTTTGTGTCCTACTTCCTTTTATTGTGATCTGCCTATTTTTGCCTTTCATTTTCTATTTAATTTTTTTTAATTTTACTTTAATTCTGAGAGCCAAAATGTTGAAGAGCAGATGTTTAATTAGATACCTCCTTCCATTCCCCTCCTGTCCAAACACTGGTGTTTGTCCAGGCCTTACTACATCCAGAGAGAACTACAAAGAAGCCTTTGCCCCAGACACATGCAAAACTGCTCCAAACAGCCCAGTAACTGCCTCAAACAGCCCAGTAACTGCCTCAACTTGCTCTGTCCACCTCTAAGCCCAGCACATGAGAAAAAGTAGAGAAGAAATTAATCGGTTTTATTATATCTATCAAGGGAAGGACTCATTTACCTAACTTTAGACATCTAAAATGAAGATGTGCAGTAGAAAGCACCCATATAGAGTGTCTCAATGCTCAGTGGAGAGTGATGATCCATCTCAGCCTGAAGTAGTTTTTGTGGGTTAAATTGCCCTCCAGATATGTGAGTACCTACTGAACAGCCCACAGAACTAGCTTATACTCGGCACGTCAAATTTATCTGAGGGTAAAAAACCTTGCACATGTACCCTGAATTAAAAGGCTGCTTTTGGGAAACAGTGCACACAAAGGTAGCTGTGTTTCTCCTTTCCCTCTATCCTCATCAGCCAGTTGCCATCTGCATTGCTAGGGTTTTAAACCTTGGTCCATCTTCACATCATTGTTTGGGTGGTTTGTTGCATCCTGCGGTGCCCAGCCCTTTACCCTTCTTCTTAGCCCCCGGGGCAAAGATAAATATGTACTGCAATTGTCAGGCTTTTCTTTATAGGCCAAGAAATATTCTAACTATATAACACCGTATGTACTATATCCTAACACATTCACAAATTATAAAGAATTATAATTCACAAAGGCTAAAGAATTACTATAATTCATTCCTGTTGCAACATTACTTTAATTCACTTTTCAGTTGGTTTATTTAAATGATTAGTTATTGTGCAACTTACTTTTCTCATTAAAAAAAAAGGTGTTTCAACATATTTCAGCTCTGTTAAACTACCTTTTACACATGAATTAATTTTATTGCTGTATTTTCCCAACTTATTAAAAGGGCAGTACTTCGCAAATAAAACTGCAGGATGGATTTATTATTTACAGTCCTAGTCCAAGCTTTCATATCTACTTAATATGGGTATGTTTAGTTTTCCAGTGTAGTCCAGCCGCATGACTGGAATCAAACTTGCAATTGCCTCTTGGGGATTTAAAACTATTAGAGTTGTGCTTTTATGTTCTCTTTTGTTTTGCTTGAATCACTTTTTCAGGTCTATGAAGTACAGCTGGCACAAAAAAATTTTGATCAGTGCATAACCAATGCAGTGTATATTTCTTACAGATATATAAAACACAGGTGAAAAATATGAATCTATGAAAATTGTCTTTGTTAGCTACTTATTCTTGGAATTAAAATCAGTTTCAGTCTTGAGGTATATGATTTAGCCTGGGACTTTCCAGTCTGGGTTTTTCAACAGTTTCTTGTAATGTATACATTTGACATATTAGAATGAATGATATCCTGATGTAAAGTTTCAATTGCTAGGGCAGATTTTTTTTTTTCTCATGTGATACTTGAATAAAATTATCCTGGTAATACAGGAATTATCATTAGAAAAAGCCTATACAAGCAGTCTTTGTTTCCTTACCAATTTAGTCTCCTTTCATGTATCATTGACATAGATGCTATTAGATTATATTCTCAAATCATTTAGGCCTCAGAGTCATGCTTTGGGCATACATTAAATCACCAAATGCCTGCAAAGAAATTGAAAAATTAAACCTTTCAGTTTTGACAACATGAATTGGTCTTCATGTTCTGGAGTACATTAACCTAGTAGATAATTAATTCTTGTTCCCTCAGACTGATTTAGTAGCCTTCTCCAGCTAAAGCCTGACTCTTCTGGAACTGGTGGTGGTTCTGAAGGTGTTCTTCAATATGAACCAAGAACTCAGACTCTGGCCTTCAGGTAACATTTATGACACTCTACCTTTTAAAATCAAAAGAACGTAGAAAACGGAACATGTCAGCACATACATTTTTGATGAAAGATTTTCTAAAAAATGATATATAAAAATATTGCAGGTATACCAATATAAAACTGCAGAGCCAGATTAAATATGGTGATGCCAGAGGTAATTTTTTTCAGGAATTTTCACAATATTTGGTGCTTGCCTCTGAAAGTTCAGTTTCAGGATTTAAATTACTACGTTAGCCTCAGGAGCAAGACCCCAAATAAAATGGACGATAGTTGTGAATACATGTCTTGGGGTGACTGTATGATACTGTATTCCCTTTCGCCTGCTCTATGCCCAGACATGAATGCTGTACCTTTCTGTGTCTTTAAGGGAGAGGGGCGATAGCCAGTGGAATTCTTTCAGCACTGTGTCCAAAACACAGATAAGCTCGCTGACTTCTCCTGCCCAGCTACTCCACTTCTGCAGCAGGGAAGAGAGTTACATTCCTTTTGGTTTTTTTAGTCAGTTTCTTGTTCATTAGGGCCCTGGGACTTTGGTGTCTTCTCTTCTGGAACTGTTCAGAACACCAGAACATCAGAACTTCACTGGGAGACCTTACACCTTGGCCAGGAGGGGCCCATGCCAAACCCGAGCTCTGGAGAGGAAAAAGCCACACCCACAAAGGACTCTGAAATCTATCCAGATTCTCTCCACAGTGAGAGGTTTTATTATTTAGCATTATTCTTTTCCCCTGCATGCGTGCATTGTGTTTGTTTAATAAATATTTTTTTTCCTTTCACTTTCCTCCAAGGAAAAATTCTTTCTGAACCTGGTGGGGGAGGTATATGATGAACCTGCCTACTATTAGAGGACATTCATTTCGGACGTTCCTCCGAATTTGTCTCAAACCAGGACAATACACTTTGAAGTCACCATTAGCAATTCAGATCCTGGATTTCTACACTCTCTTCATATTATATGTAGTATATCGCATAGCCCTGTGTTGTTCCAGAATACGATTGACTTTGTCAGGCATGTAAGCTGTCCATACCCTATAGCAGAAAGCCTCTCACAGCCACACTAATGCATTAAGGAATGAGCCCATCTTCAAAGGAGTGAGTGGACTTCTTACAATGCCTCCCCAGCAGGTTTGCTCCAACTTCATGTACAAGACAAATTTTGTTTGTGGAAGTATGCATAAAGATGGAGTCTCTAGTTGTTATAAGATGGCTCTCCTAGACACTCTTAATATATGTATTATAAATATGTTTATTGGAGCAGAACTTGCATCAAAACAAATGTGATTTGACTGAAAGCTACTGCTATAGTAGATTTGCCTTGTCTGAGTAGAGTGGAGGCTGTCATGCCATCCAGAACCAGACAATACTTAAATTTCTTCCTTCTGTGTTAATTAACTTAATTACGACATTCTGAATTCTGGAGCTTATATGTATATTTATAAATCCAAGACTCACATCCTGTTAATGCCTTGAAATAAATAGTTAATATCCATGGAAATGTCAAGCCTTACTCATTGTGCCTTTAGCAACACAATGAAGATATTTTGCATATTCAAACATAGTCATGTAAGTAGTTAATACTCACTAGAATGATTTTGCATCTATCTTGTACATTGTCATCAAAAACAGGTGTAGCAGGAACATATTCACAAGTCCAATGTGTCCCATCTTTTTTCTAGAACAAAGGATATACACAAGGTAAGAACAATGATCATTCAAGGGAAGACGCCATTAACCAAAGACACTAAACTAAGAGAAAGTTCTCAGAATGTTCTGAGATATTCACTTTCTCTATATATATTGAACAGACAACTTTTTATTTGTCAGTCCAATAGACATTTCTGACAATTCTTCCACATTATACCCTGCATGGAACTCTTCTTCTAGATTGTTCCTTTAATTAAGGGTCTCAATGTGTTCATATAACTCTGGAAGACCTGACTCTACTTTCACTAGTAGTAACCTTCCTGAAATACCTCAATGATTGAAGAATTGACTCTGGCATTATTTGGCAGATCTCAAGGAGTTTACCAAAACCCCCTCATTTTTAAACTTTTACTGCTAATTGCAGGACATCATGTTCAGATGGCTTTAGGCATGGTGTCTTCTGTTCTCAACTGATTGCTCAGATCTGGCAACTTCAAACAGTAAATACCCTGAATTGCTTATCCATTTCTAGTACTTAGGCCATGTTCCAGTTTGGCCAAATTTAGAGATATATCTATCCTCTAAGAGAAGGCACAACCACCCCTCCCCCCACCAGGCTTGGGAAAAATAAATTTTCCTCGAAGGAAAGTGAAAGAGATAAAAACTATTTATTTAACAAACACATGGGAAAAGGAAAATAATGCCAAATAATAAAATCTTTTGCTGTGAAGAAAAAAACCTGGGAAAGTGTCAGAGTCCTCCCTTTGGTCTCTTTGGAGCTGGGGCTTGGCCCAGGGCCAGGCCCTCTGTGCCCGGTGGAAAGTCCTCCTGGTGTGTTCTGATATTGAAGCAGTACACAGACAAAGGGAAAATATCCAAAATTCCAGAGAAGGAAAAAAGTTCAACTCTCAGTCTCTCTCTGGAGAAAAAGAAACTGAAACTGGCTGAAACCTGACTGGAAAAAAAAAGTCGCTATCTCTGTGTGACCTTGAACAAGCTGCAAACTGCTTTGAAAAGGTTTTGCTCAGTTTTTCCTTCCTCCTCTCAGGCTCAGTTTAAAGGCATAGAAAGGCACAAGAATTAATTTCTGGGCATAGGGCAGCGATATGGGATACACATCATAAAGTCACCCCAAGACAGGCCATAACAGTCCTCAGCCATTTTTGAAAATCTGTGATGGGTCTTCTTGCAACATTTACTACCTAGAGAGAGAAAAAAACCACCATGACTTATTAGTAAAACCTCTCCTTGAAAATCAATCGGCATTCAGCTCCTATACTCCTGCCAGTCCTGAGAGTGTTAAGAAAACATCCCAGTCTGACCACTGGCAGACACTTTAGCAGTCACATTCC
Organism: Corvus cornix cornix; assembly: GCF_000738735.6. Lineage (NCBI taxonomy): Eukaryota > Metazoa > Chordata > Aves > Passeriformes > Corvidae > Corvus > Corvus cornix. Next base: position 22,535,359 of record NC_046333.1, read on the forward strand.
CAATGCCAGAGACTTTCACTGCTGGGACTGAAACACCTTCACAGTAGGTGGCTGCAGTGAGCCAATGGGTGCCTTCCTTGACACACCCCAATCATGCAGTCAGGCCAGGTTTCCTTACTTGTTTGACCGCAGGTTTCCCGTAGCAGAGTCTCAGATGTCCGTAAAGCAATTTATTTACAGCACAGTAATAGAAGAAATAGCTCGAGCTGGGGAGAGCCCCCAAAAAAGGAACTCCCTCACAACCTACATGTGGGCAAGTCACGCTCTTCTCGAGTCTTCGGCTCCAGCTGTGTCTCTCAGTATCCATTCACCTGCCTGGCCACTAGTCTTCGCACCCCTTGTTATGCAAAGAGACAGTTCACGGTCTCTTGTCTCTCTGGGCTCTCACCCAGAGCTCAATCTGCATCTTGAACTGAAGCTTACAAACCGAGCCACCTGCACCAGGTGTATTCCTCAACAGAAAGTTGGACTTGGGATTGAAAGTGGAGGTCCATGCCATGAATTCTTCTCTATCAGACCTGCCTCAAGAAGAGGTTTTCTGCACCCTCCCAGTAACCTCCCATTCCCACTGCTTCCCTGTCAAAGGCTAGTCTCTCCATTATGACAATACTTGTGTGTTTATATTCAAGACTACTTTTTAAAATTTCCTTTTAAAAAAAAATATTTCACATAAATTAAAGGATAGTTCTACTACAGTGAAGAGCTGGAGCCAGGATAGAAAGAAAATTTCCTAAAATGATTTTTCAAACAAATATTTTATAAAGCCTTGTAGTGTTCAATAACCAGAAATGTGGGCTTCTGTCACCCTCAGCCCTCTCAACCACCATCACATCCCAGCATGGGAGGATGTGAGCTATAGAATGAAATGCTTTTGTCACTCTGACATATCTCATCCTCTTTATGAAAATACGTTTATCCCATCTAGCTCTTGCTATCAGTCTGAGACTTGGTTTGTCAAGGTTTAGACCAGCTGAAACACTTGCAAAATAGTCCCCTAGTTTTGACTGTAGAGATTATGATGTGAAAAACTTCAGCAATAGAACTTCAGGCACAGCTGCAAGTTGGATGGTATGAGGTGTCTGTGAAGCTTCTAACACAACATTTATGTAGGATAGCTGCACGACATTTCAAATTGTGCTATTTCAAAGTAAATTACTTTCCTTTCACAGCACAATAATTGTTTTTTCTCTCCCTCCTCTTGGGCTCAGTTTAAAGGCACAGAAAGGCACAAAATTAATTTCTGGGCATAGAGCAGCGATATACACATCATAAAGTCACCCCAGGACAACTGCGAATATTTGCAGGTACTCCAAGGGTACACACAGAAGACAGACTAATGGAAGGATTGTTACTTTATTTTACCAGTCGTGTATAATGGTTCTTTAGCACTTCTCTCTTTGAAGAAAGAGACTTGAGGGAAAGATGTACTGTATGTCTTTCTATCATTATTGAAATTAGATATTTGTATAAAGACCTACAGCATCATTTGTAATGCTCCACTCTCTGAAACTGCTGCTTTAATCAAGTGTAATACAGGAAAAAAGATGTACAAAGCTAGAAGGAAGATAACATGTTCAACCATACTTGGACTGGTATGTCTTGACTCTCACAAGAAGGCCAGAGTGGCAGGTTCTGGAGGCTGAAAGTCAAATACATAGCCATCAGAAATGCTGTATGGTGGTTCATGCTCCATATGCCTTTCCACCTAAACCACTGCAAAGCTTTTCTCATTTCACAGCCATCATCAAAAAGTAGAGGACAGATTAACTTGCATTCTTCTACTGATCTAAATATCTGCCCTGAAGCAACCACCAAAGATCTTTAAAGTTCATGGTAAACATAATTATCTTGGGTTTTGGCCAGATCTTCCACTAACTAGAAACTCAGCTCCCACAGAATGCCAAAAGACCACCAGAAAACCTCTTGTCAACTCACACGGTTGTATGATTTGGGTGAAGCTGCAAAATTTGTGTTACTAAGCCTCCTTCTGCCACTACCAGTATTTCTGGACCCCTCAAGCTTTTTATCCCCTGCACATGATACACATACATAAGAGATGTGACTCTGGCATGCTCAGCCATGACAGGCATGTTCATGACCCAGAGGGAAAGCATACTTCAGCCTGAACTCCTTAAAATGACAACTCCTTCCCTCTATTTTGTCATGGGCTTTCCTTCCCTCAGAGAGTCTGTATACCACATCTCATCAGTAGATGATGGATGAGAAGGGAAACCAAAATGTCCTACTGCATATGCATGAGAACAAGACCTAATTAACAGAGGATGAGAGGTGGAAATTGGTTGTGCAAGACCTGCATGAAACACGTGAGCCTTGATCTGTCTGTTCTTCTCTGTGAGCTGTCTTCACATTCAAGTATCTTCTGGTGCTGTGGTTGAAAGAAAATTTCTTGGGGTTGAAAGAAAATTTCACCTTTGTTGGAAGTCCCCATATTAAATATGCTGTTGCTGGGAAACTCTGTGCAGCCTTTCCTCAAGGCTGAATCCTGTAGTCTTTAATTAGCTTTCCCTTGACCCCTCCATAAGGCTTGCCACTGGAAGACTTCTCCACAGGGTGAGGAAGACATTTGCTTGTGTGAGTAAGACTTTTCAATAAATCTCTTTAGAAGTGCTCAGGCTAAGAGAGCTGCCAGGACCTACAGAGCACTCTGTCTTGGCTTCACAGTAACAGGGTTTTCTGCAGAATACTCCAGAGTGGCTTCCAATTGATATCATTTCAACTTTGCCTCTTTTGTCTTTCTGACATTGCCTGGGTTCAGGCCATTACCAGTCATGAAAAAAAAGAAGGAAAAAAAGTGCTGGTTTAATAAGTCTTTTCAGAAAGAGACCCCTTGCTCTCTGCAACTCAGCTAGGCACCCACATGCAATGAGCTTGTCCCTCAGCTAAAGGGGCATAATGTATTGGGCACAGACATGAAGCATTCCCTGTCAAGACGTCAAGGAAGTTTTGTGGCACTGTTACTTCAGATCAGTTTCAGCCAGAAACAGTCATGTTTTTGCAAAACCTTATCACAATACCAGCCTCAAATCATCTTCCTACAGAGCACCACCACAAAGCTGAAGTCCCAGATATCTCCATGGTCAGCAATGGGAAATAGGCACTGTCAGAGAAAGTCATAGTTCAAGACCCTGCTGCTAGTGCCCAGAACTGCCCTCTAGAAAGTTTCTCTCTCTCTTCATTGATTATAGGTGGTACCTTGGAAGGTGAAACTATATTTTGGTAGTTGCAGAAAGTCAGGGGGATGCTTCACTGCAGCTTCACTTTGATAACTACTTTTCCTAAGAATGTTTTGCGTTTCTCCTGGGTGACCACACTATTAGCCAAACAGTGTGCAGTAGGGTTTTCATCTATTAGAGAGGAGGCTTTCTTCCGCTGTACTGCTTTTAGTCATAGGAGGATTTCCTCCTGCTTCCTTCAGTCAGGAAGTCATATAATGTCCTGAGCTTTCCAGCACTGGGCCACAAAATGAGCAGCACCTTTATAGCTGGAGTCAACGGGAAAACCTCATCAGGCATGTAGAAATCACTCAACTGTGTGAGGAAATGATGTTTCTCATCTTCAGTCCCTCAGGGTTAGCTGCCCCCAGGATGCCATGGCCTGCAAACCATTAGTTTTTGGTGAGTCAGCCACCAATTCCTTAAAATCCCCAAGGGTCTTCAGGCAAAAATTCTCTGCTTTCTGGGATTATTTTGGTGGTAATGTGGTATGAACAGCCTTCCTTTCTTTGAAGTGGCCTCAAAAAATTTCTGTTGTCATCACTCAACATCAGAGAATTTTTCCTCCATGTCAGAGAAGACCAGGTACTGCCTTAGTTTTCTAGGTCCAACTTGCATACTCAAAGGTTTCCTGCAACAACAGCCCTGCCATGTGGACCAAATCTAGGAATTTGTGTGTTATGATGCTGCTCTCAGTGGAGAAATATTTAACTGGAAGGATGTGTCTCCAAATCATACAGTACTATATGAAGGTGTTTGCTGGGAGTACTTTTTCTGACTCTGGCCACAGATTCTTTGGACTTAACCTGCTACACTTTCCACAATTCACTTCATTTTCTCTCCAAAGCAAAAGAAACTCACTCTTGTACAGACGCTCTTGACATGATTCCATCTTTCAAATGACTGATTATATCATCAGTTTCTATTTCCTTCCTCATAAGTACTGCTACAACACTTACTCTTTTAATTCTTCCTTCCCCTTTGCAACATGCTGCCCAAAACAACTGCAGTCAAAAAAATCTCCTAAAGGAATTGTTCTTCCAGGCTTGTATTCTGCTTTTCAAGAAGCACCTTCACAGTTTAAAAGTAAAGTAAAGAAGTCTCGGGCATGTGGATAGTAGGGGTTTGTCATGAATGTACCCTGGAGGCCTGTGATCTGCTTCGGCGGTAATAGCGCAGCTACATGTGGTGACTAAGCTCCTGACACCCAGGGAAAACAACAATAATAATTGTTTTGTCCATCTGAATATAATTTTCCTGTGTTGACATATATACTTTGAGTCCTTTCACTCTGAGTATCTTCTTGCACTAGAGCTGTTTCAAGTGCTGCTTAACACTTCCTTGTGGTAGGACTTCCCTTGTTTTCATAAAGTGTTTTGTTTCTTTCCCAACAGTATCCTTCATGTTTCAGATTGCTCCCTCATCCCAGTTGTTTATGGACACCCTGGGACTTCTGCTATCCTTGGTACCCAATACTAATTGGTAGGTAGTCACCCAGCCCATGGCTTTCTATTTCTTAGGGGAGATTGTTTTACAGCATTCACTTCATTTGTGGTTCCTGAAGTCCTTAATTTGCTACGCAGTGATTTACATTCTGCTGTGTTCCAGCTTTAGTTTATTCTTCCTGAATTTTGACTGAGCAGTGGTATTCCCTCTTGTCTCAGTCACATATGTCTACACTGTCTTGTATGTTTTCACCTCCTGTCAACAGTCATGCATCATGCACCCTTTTCCCAGGAAATCATGTGTGCTGATAACAGGCCAGCAGGTGTTTCCTACCAAATGTTGTGGCTGCTCATCTCTTCTTTCAGTTCCACCTACCCTGCCCAGGATGGGCAGTTTATATTCAGAATATGCTGCAAGGTCCTGATAAATTATAGCCTATAGCACAGGGAGCCAATTTTTTTGCAGTGATCAGTAAGTATCCAGACTGTCATTTTTTTCCTCTTTGTACCCACTTTGGAGGTTTGACCACTTTAAATCATACCCTTTTCTTAGACACTGAGGTTCCTTTGCATCTCAGTCATGGATGTAGCTGCTGAAATATCTGAGTTTTTGGTACCAGAACCTTGGGAGGGGACTTATTTTTGCAGTTTCCAGTTTTGCCCATGTTTCTGGACACAAAAGTTAGAAAAATACCATTTTACTTGCCTCTGCTATGGAATGGATTCCACATGTAATAAGTTTTTTAAGAAGTGAGACCATTTTTCTGTGTTAGGGCTGATTTGACAGCATGCCAAAGACATAGAGAGATTCTGACCTTTCCCTTTGCATCTACAGTCAATCTGTAGTTTTCTAACAACTGGGGTTGAAGGAATCTGTATTTCATTAGTCCTACTAAGGCCAGGCAGTGTTAAAATCCAAATGGAAGCTCTCTTTTGCCCTTCTTGTGTCTCATGAATACAGAATACTTTTTCCCCAGCTGTTTATTCAAAACTGAGTATCACAGGTTCTCCTTTGGCCCTATGCAGCTAATTAGGCCTAGGAAGCTAGCTACGTTGTTATCCTTCTCTTTGGCACATACTGTAGCCAAGAAGAGTGCTTCTCTCTGCTGCTGCTGGAGTCTCTTTGGGGGTGCTCTCCAACTGCAGGCACCAACTGCACTGTACACCCTGTACTTTTCTGTTTGCTTATGCATCATGCTTCTGCAAAATTATTTATTTTGTGGTTGGATTCAAACAGCCTTATCAAAATACAACTCTTCAGTAAAGGTGTAATGAAATATTTGGACCTCATGAAAACAGAATGTTTCACTATTTTGCACAGGGAAGTTTAGGAAGAGGGTGAACAACTTATCAGCTCTTGAGTCAGCATTTGGAGGGAGAGGGAAGTAAGGGTGAAAATGGCCTAAATGGCCAAAGCATTATTTTCTTTTAGCACAGTTTTGATGGTCAGAACTGGAAACAGTGTCAGAACACAAAGCTGCAAATAAAGAAAAATGATGCTTCAATCTAGATTGGAAAGCAAATTCACAGCTGCCTGTAAATTAAAACTAAGACCAGCTCAGTAGAGCCCACATCTGCCTGCACTTCAGGCTGATGGGGTACCAAGCAATTCTTACCTGCCGGGAGGATAGCTGTGTGCACGTGGTGCTGAGTCCCCATAATATGCTGTCTCAACAGGCAGTGTGTTCTACATGATGGTGAGCACCTACTTAAAAATACTATAGTTCCAGACCAGGGCTGCCTCATATACATATATGCATCCATGTCCAAAATGACTCTCACTTGGGCTAGATTTTTAAAGATTGCCAAAGGGTGCAGATAGAGAACTCGATGGGAATGGGGCATGGAAAACAATTTGCCTCTATTGGTCCTGAATGTGTTTGAAAATCTGGTTATGTTTCAAATATAATAATGATCTTGGTGAAAGTAAGCTTGAGTATTTGAGCCTACAAATTGTTTGATTTTTGCCTGCGACAACATTCCTATGGGACAAATTTTATTTATGTGAATATTTTCTCCTAATTTTTTATGATGCAATTGAGCGTGATAGAATTTTAAAAAAATATTCTTATTAAAGAATGACTGTAAAACTTACCTCTTCATCTGTAGTGGTAAAAAGATCCTTTTAAGTAGCATTCTTTACCCATATTAGTTCTTTCTTCATCAAGTATTTCTTCACAAATTCCTTCTTACCAGTATTGGATTTCATAACTGAAAATAAGAATATTTTAGAAATAATATTAATAGAAAATAATATTTTCTCACTTTATAATTGTTTTCAAATATTGATGGTATATATTGGAATTTTTGTAGTAAACAGAGAATTGAAACTTACTGATTGGTAGGGGAAAAGAATAATTTTTCTTGCAATCCCACACAGACTTCATAATAACAAATTATCATACATCCATGTAGGTATACAAAGAAAAAATAGGGGTTTCCTCATTTCATAGGGATGATTACATATATATATATATGATACATATTATCTTATATACATCTAATAGGACAGGGGCACCTTGAGACGTAACCAACATCTTCAAATCTAAAAAAAATATTGGATTCAAGTTTATAAGATATTCCTCTTTACTTGGGCCCAGTTTGCACTTAGATTTTAAAACCTAATGATGGTATACCAGAGGGAACAGAATTTGTATCTGTAAAGTGTACATTAGCTTAAGCTCATTCCTGGAACAATATAGAATTATACTTTATTGGAAGTATAAGTGCAGTGGTACCATAGTTTTAACAGCGGTAGTTAAAATTTTAAGCTTAGTATAAAATGAAAAAAAAAATAAATGAAAAGAAGCAGCAAAGTGACTTGCTATGATACTGCAGAGGAGCTAGAGAGAACTTGCACTTCACTGTGCTGTAAGTGCATGCTGATGGCAAGTGACCAACAGTATAGATTTCAATCTTCACAACGCTCACACAAGTGTCCAAGTGGCACCAAATAGCTGAAATCTGATCAAGGCTTTTGGACAAGGACCCAGTTAACTTACATAGGACTGTTTTAAGGCCAGTCATTTACAGTCTCAGTAATCTTGAAGGGGAGACAATCAGTCTCACTGGGGGAGGACTGAAGATTTCCTCCAGCTGTAGGGGAGAGAGTAAAGTAAAGTGCCCCAAAGAGGTACCAGGACTTCTTCCACAGACCCCCATGAAAACTAGCTCTGCTCTGACACCCTGAGAAAAGCATTGGTAATCAGCCTACAGATATTTTGGCATCTGGGTATCTTACCTGACAGACATATACATCGTCTTCAATGCCTTCTCAAACCTCATTAAAACCTGGGACAATAGCTGTCCGGTCATACCAAGTTCAGGTATGAAGAGCAGAAGGACTGTTTAGATGTATACAAAGAGGCATACCTATAAGTGTGTCCAAGGAGGAAAAGACAACAGCACAGCAACCTAGAAAGGTAATTACTTATCCTGGGCATTTCTGAGCACCATTGAGTTTGATGTCTCAGCATTAGGAATTGATTAGACAATGTAACTTGTAAGATGGGAAATAGCCCTGTCCCATCAATCATGCAGAAAGAAGGCTTATTACAGGTTCCCTTCAGCACCAAAATCAGGAGATCTGCAGCAGATGCCCTGCCTTAAAGATCTGACTGTTCAGAACCATCAATGAGTTTCATGGTTGCAATGACTCACTGCAGGAAATAAATGAATGGGAAAACCAGGAAGAAAAAGTGATTAAAAATGAAAAGAAAAAAAATGTATTAAACCCTCCCAGCAATCTTAGTATCTTAGACCACATATTTGCGCTCCATTCTTCTAACAAAAGACAATTATGAGCTTGCGCGTGTGCACACATGCACTCTTGCTTATTCTATGCTTTTTCACCTCATCTGGCAGCCGCTTTCCGGTCCAGCAGACACTAACATCTAATGAGACAAACTTCCCATTTTCAGACTAATCAGTCGGCTGCACTAATTGCAAATGCAAATATGCAAATTTATATTAATTAATTACTCTGCTAATTAGTTCTGCAGTCTTTTTGGGGTAATAAATCATTGTGCAGTGAAAGGGAAACACGTCCTGTCCCATTTCACTCCACATAAAAATTTAATGTACTAATTGAAGAAAATATATTAAAAAATCCCTGATTCTGACTGATAGGTTCCCTACAGAAAGGTATGATTGTAAGAAGTCTTGCACATCCCCAGCAAATGCCATCACTAAGGTGCCTGTTAGCGATTTAATTATCACATTATGAGCTCCAGGAAAAGCCAGTTTGCTGTGCTGCAGGCTGTGACTCTGAGCTCCATAGTTGACACATTTTGCAGCAAATGCTGTTCATACATCCATGAAAGATAATCTGGAGGAAAACACTCACTTTGCTCTACCTGAATGTTCTGTTAAGACTTGCATTTAAATCCCAGGAATCTGGGTCTGCTATATATACACTTTAATTCTGCAGCTTCATTAGATCACATTTGAAGGGGTTTTTCAGGGAAAATGAAGAGTAGCAGAAAGAGAAACTGCTTGCAGAGCCCTTCCCTCGTCTTGAATTTTGCTTTGTCTCTGATCCATTTCAACAGGGAACCTTCAATTCCCCATCTGGCACCACCTCTCCCTTGCAATCCTTACCTTGCCATTATACTGTGGGACTAGGGAGGGTCATTCCACTGCCCCTCCACTGGTGTTTTGCCCAGCCTCAGGTGATCTGTAGTCTTCTTTCCCCACACCAATATCTGGAAGGTGCAGCAAGTTCCCCATACTGATTTAATGCCCCAACAATGGCACTCAGGAAATCATGCTCATAGAACCTTAGGTACTAAAGCCTGCCAAGGTGTGAAGGTCAATATGCAAGGTGGGGCTTATTCTACGTTTTCCTTTTTTTAGGACAGGGAAAAAGCCCATCTTTGTAGCATAACAAACCCAACAGCACCTGGCTGTGAAAAAAGAATCCCCTCATCAAATGAAGCTATGCCAACCAGTTCATTACAGGCATTTTGGGAGCCAAAGACCCTCCTAAGAGGTTTGGAAAGGCACTGAGCAAAGTGAAGCCTCTTCTGTCACACAAGTTCAAGCTAACTAGAAATCTTCCACACCTCCCAGGTTTTTCTATCCTCCACTTGCTTACTTTTTTTCAAGTTGTGTACCATTAATGTGAAACATCTACAGAGAATTTTCTTGAGAGTTTGAATGTATTTCAAGTTAACTTGCCTTATAGACGTAGGTTGGAAACCAGTCAAAGATGTTATAAAAACCAACAGAGGACTTCTGTTATCAGAAACTCAGACAACTCATGTATCATAGTCTTCCATTATTAAGAAAAATTAATTTAAACATTAGCAAATGTTTTGCTTTATGCTTTAAATTACTTGTTTTAAATTGAAACAATAAATGTGATTTACAGGTAATTAAATTCCAAGGGCCTTTATCATTCTAGATTCAACCAGAAGTTGAGCTGTATACTTTTCTCATAGTTTGAAACCCTAAGATAGCTTTTTTCTTATTTATTTTGCTTTCCTATCCAAACACCGGAATAAAATACTGTTAAACTGATAACCTGAAGTCCTGTGATTTAGGCTCTAGGAAATAAAGGAAAATTTAAAAAACCCTGAAATAGCTTAAATTGAAAGAGCAGTTTATGGAACAGCCAAAGATAAAATTTATTTTTCAAACAGTTGTAATTTTTGTTTGAAATACTAATATACGATAATGGCTATGCCATTCAACAGCATGCGAATGAAAATATTTATTTAAAGGCAGACCACCTTTAATCTTTCTAGGTTTGCAGGGATCACATGGGATCCAAATTATTTGTTGTAGAGTGCAGGCCTCCCCACCTGCTGAGAGTTTTGCAGCTGCTTTTTTTTAAGGTCTACAAGATTTCAGAGATTAATATGTAAAGATTTTATCAAAACTCAACAGGTGCCTCTTAAATAATGAATAGATATGAGATGGTAATGTGCTGATTGTCTGTAGTGTGCTTTAAAGAGTTACATTTAAATTGTAATTGTACTAGGACATAAGATGTAACTTAAGACATTTGATAAAACCCATCCTTTGATGGGTTTGCTTCTATTAGAAAGCTTCCACAGAGCATGCATATTTTGCAAATTGTAGTAGATATGAACAAAAGTATCTTCTTTTTCTTTTTCTTTTTCTTTTTCTTTTTCTTTTTCTTTTTCTTTTTCTTTTTTTCTTTTTCTTTTTCTTTTTCTTTTTTCTCTTTTTCTTTTTCTTTTTCTTTTTCTTTTTTCTTTTTCTTTTTCTTTTTCTTTTTCTTTTTCTTTTTCTTTTTCTTTTTCTTTTTCTTTTTCTTTTTCTTTTTCTTTTTCTTTTTCTTTTTCTTTTTCTTTTTCTTTTTTTCTTTTTCTTTTTCTTTTTCTTTTTCTTTTTCTTTTTCTTTTTCTTTTTCTTTTTCTTATTGTGTTCGGATTACTTACATATAGTCAAAAAAACCACAATGTTAATAAAAATTCCTTCATGATAATCTATGTTTATGCCCTTTCACTTTCTTCTGGCTGATATTCATTCTCTTGTCAGGACTGTAAAATCAAGACTTTTCTTAACATATAGAACAGTAAGACCCATTTGGTATCCAAGATGAAACCCAGATGAGTGTTAAGATTGACAGTGTTTTCACCCTTGTAATTAGCTATTCACACAAATGGGGGTTTAGTTTGCACTTATGCTTGGAACATGGCACCTCTTCATACAGAGAGCATCATTCACGTGTTAACATTTTCACTTTTGTTTTTTGTTGGCAAGTAAACCAGCATACTTACTATTGAGTTCTGTTAGATGTATATTTTGCTTATACTTTTCACTGTTTATTAGTATTCAAAAATAATTTAATGTGAGCAAAGCATGAACAAGAACTGTGTGATGCTCCTCTCCTTTGCCCTGCTCTGGAGGGAGGACCTCACCTGCCTAAAGCCACTCTGCTGCTTCCAAGTGAATAATTTCCATAGACACAGTGCTGGGGCACTGCTTTCCAATATCTTTTTCTTTAAGGGTAAAAGACCCCCCTCCTTCCCTTGCTGAGGGAAGGATGGGTGGCCTCAGTACAACAGAATATGTACCACGCTGCTGAGCTTATTTGCCGTCTTTTTCTTGGTTGTGTACTGACTCAGTAATGTCTGGAGGAAGGGCACAGAACTAGGAAGCCTTATGGCATTACAGCAACGGTTGCCAGAAATTCATCAAGGATTTTGATGGGTTCTGAACAAGTCTGTTCATTCTAAATTGAGGAATAAAAGACTCAGCGATAGAAGAAAAGGCAAAGGGATGGCTAAAACATCTCTGTTTTGCTAGAACTGAGATGTGACTGATTTGCTCATACACACTAAGGGTTTAAACAGAAAAAAACCCCAAAATTAACCATCCTAAATGGACTCAGTATGGCTCAATATGTACTCAGGCTAGACAACACACCACCACAAGAAGTGGATTTCCAAAATGTATGTTTGGAAAAAGGAATTGATATGCATATCAGAGTTACCATATTTAATTATAGTAATGCTTTTGGGTCATGCTTCAGGGCTCTCAAAATTCATCAACTGTTAGAGAACAGGCTGAGATTTCATAAGAGTAATCTCTTTTTAGCCTTCATGTACAGACTTTAGGGGTCTCTCTTCATCAAAGGCTAATTCTAGAAAATATATATGAGATAAGAATGATCTTAGGTTTAAACAAACACCAAAAATTACTATGTTTTCAGTTGTGGACTATAGGTCTACATGGTCCTTCATCTTATGGGAATGAATGGCTCTTGGAAGTTCATTTAGTCTCTTTTCTAATTCCTTATAAGGCTAGAATGCAAATGGAATGAAAAAGAGGTTAAGGAAAATTTTATCACTCAAGTGATCAAGCAATAGAGGTAGCATAATACCTCTATTGTCTTTTGTACCCTACAAATTAATTAATATTGTTTCTCTTTAGAAACAATTGGATCCACAATGGTCAAGAGGACAACTATCAGGCTAAATTAACATAAAGATCACATATAAAATCATTGGGGGAAAAAGGGAGAATAGACTAATGGTGGAGAAAAGAGAAGCCCTAAAGGCAAACAGTAGAATTAATAAGTATGGTAAATGCAAACCACCTAAGCAAAAAATAAAAATAATGATTGGGGAAATAACAGTGAAATAGGAAAATCATTTTTCTCTACTGAAGCTCCATGTCCTCAGCTCTTTGCCTCCAGGAACTCCAAGCACAAGGATGGCTTTTCACCCAAGTAATAGGCTATCCAAATTGAGACTACTGTTCATCTCTCTTACAGGAGTAGAGTGCTGCTTTCCTCTCTCTCCCACATTGATGCAATGCCATCACCACAGCTCAGAGAGGGCATCTGTATGAGGAACCACACTTGGGACCAGGCCAGGGTGATGCCTTAGGTTTTAACTTTCATATTTTTCAAATCCTGTACTGCCTAGTGTGCAACTCTGAAGTTTCTTGTAGCTTGCTAATTTCTGCTCTCTCGTGCTAGGTAGACATAACAAAGCCTGTCCGGGCCTGCTCTTCAAGAACACTCAGACCATCCTAGGCCCAAAAATATAAACCAAAAGCCTCTAAACAGGGGGCAAGCTTGGGGAAATTACATCATTAACTGAAGCTTTAATTCGAGAATTAACCCTGATATGCAAATGAACCAAACCTATAAAGGTGTGAAGAACTCATGACTTGCTGTCCATCTTGAGGTCCATCTTGGCAGTAGCTTCTGGCTCCCCAGGGTGTACCTTTGAAGGCTCTTCAAATAAATACCTACCTTTATTCCCTTATTCCTGTCTAGTTTCTGTTTTTTTAGGTGGCCACTTCAGGCATCAGTGGAATATTAAGATATATAGCTATGGGGCAGTCCAGGACTGGGACACTGTGGGGCAGCAGCAAGAAGCCTCTCTAGCACAAATCAAGTTGTGAAGAAATTCAGTGCTTCAGGGACAGGTGTGCAGGTCACTAGTGCAGGTCAGAAAAGTGAAACTAAACCACCACATCCCTATTGGAGAGAAAAAGGTCTGGGTTCCTCTTTTTTATTGCATTTCAAAGTTCTTTCTCACCTTGTTGGGGGATACCTCACTGTACCACACTGAGGCAGAAACAATAAACCTGTGATGTAACAGGTTAAAATGAAGTTGTGGCTGCAAAGTATCTTGAAACAGTTAGGAAAAATGAAATTAGAGAATACTTCCAGTGGGTTATCACAAAAAATTCCATGTTTGTTTTCAATCCCAGCCATGATGAAGTGGTGAGATACTTGGTTGGTATACTCCCTCACAGTATTTTCAACAGAAAAACTGCATTTAAATTTCAGAAGCTGACCATTTCCTGCTTTGATGTACAGAGTAGGGAGGAACAGATCATTGCCAGACATTTAAAAAAGAGAAATGCCTATTTAGTGAAAAGCTGAAAGAAAATACTGTCTTTCAGTTAATTTTTTTTTATCAGTTAATTTCTTTTAAAATATCTTAATTATTTCTCTTTTTCGGCACTTTACTTACCCAGAATCAAATTTATCTTTGTGCAGTAACACAATAGGAACTATGAAGGTTAGTTTGTAGCTGATCCTTAAATCACTTTTCCTATATAAAGCATGTAGATTCACACTTTTTCTTCTGTAAGAGCAAAGACACATTTGTCATATTTGACACTAGCTTTGCATAAATAAAGGTTAAATAAAGCATTAGCACACAAGATTTGATCAAGGCAAAGGTTTTTTGACCATACATCTACAATTTAAACATCTGACTTACATGAAAACGAATTATTCAGTTTCTCTGGAATAGAGGAGGAAGTGCAGTTAGGTGTAGATTGATTTTATCAGACTGTGAACTGGCTGTGGTGTAAATTGAGAAATACTTGAGCTATATTGGGCTGGAGAGGAACAGAAAAATATTTATGCTGTGCTGCATTACCTTCATGTGTTCCACAGACAGCAGTATTACTGACCTTTTATTTTTCTTCCCTGCCCTCTATCTATCCTCTTCTAGCTCACACCACCATTGCCCCAGATAAATAGTCAGCAGTACCATCACTCTTGCCTCAATCTATCACTGGTAAGATATTTGAGAAGGTAATCAGCCCAGCTGGAGAAAACAGAAGTGGAAAATATATTTGTGCTTAGAAAATGGAAACATAACATTTATACTTGGGACTTGAACATGCCGGGCTCTCAAGTGCTTCTCTAACTGCCTGAGCGTCTTTTTTCTAATCACTTGTAAATATAATAATTTGCAGATATAAATTTCGTTATGTGCATGTAGTAGCAGTGTGCATGGAATTCGCAGTAATATTCACAGCATTCACCTCTGGGAAGTGGTCCCTTATGGTTTCAGTCAGCAACATATGTTTTAAGTACATAGTCAGAATAGAGATTTTGTTATTTTCCTTTAAGGTTGAAAAAGAAAATTGTTTCCTTCCATGATCATCTCAGAATTTAGAATTAGGTCAATGGGACGGGCACATGTGCAGACACTGAAAGTTGCTGAGCTCTCAGTGTATTTCTCATCGTACATCTGACTCACCATGGGAACTTGAGTGATAGCCCCTCTGTCTATAAAACACTCCCTGAGCCAGCAGGCACTGAAGATACATTTCAGTTCATACAATGCTGTAATATCTTTGTTTGCCATGTGCTGTAAGAAGCGCAAGGTAACTTTCATAAGTACGGAAAGTAAAATAAAGTAGATTTCTCTTGCACAACTCAAATGCAAATCCATGGTGCTTTGAGTATTTTTTCCAGCTGCAGATGGAATTTCACCATTTTAATAGTTTTTATTCCGTAATGCTACTTTTGTGCATAAACAGTCATTAACTTTTCATCAGTGTCTTCATGGATTAAATAGTCCCTAAGTACACAATGACAGCACGGATCATTATGGACCCTTATCATTTAAAATGGAAGAGAACAGAGGTTGTGTGTGTGTGAATACATCTCCTAACTCCCTCTCTTTCACAAACTATAAGGTTTAATAGCAGTTAACACTAGACCACAGCACTTCTAAATAATGATAGCCCTGCCAATTCTAACTGGTATTCCAATTAGTCTGACAATTTTACTAATTAAGAACATTAAACTTTTAAAGAAAGTCTATCTTTTTTGTGTTGTGTTTGGCAAAATGGAATTGAGGGTATAAGGAAGCCTGAATCTCTACTTCCAAGAATTGCTGATGATTAAAGGAAAAAAAATATTTGGGGAGCATGTAGAAACATTTAGATATGGTAGTTAAATAAGAAGCATAGGCTATCTGAATTGTAGAATTCAGAATATTGTAAATGATAGAGAAATTGTTTAAAAAAGTGAGAACTGCAAATCCACAATACATGGCTGAAAGAGGTTTGCCTTTTGGAAATAATGATTTAAGCCAGGTGCTATAGGGATTTCAGTAAATTAGGCAAACTGAGACATTCCTTTGTTTGAAGAAAGATCACTTTTCTAAATTTTCTTTCCTTCAGATATGAAACAAAAGCAAAGAAAAAAAGTATGTTCCCCAATGTAAATTTTTTCAGTGAATATTTATTTCAAATCAATATTTTTTTTAAAAAATTGCTCTGCTTATTATTTTACATATTATATGCAATTTTCAAAAGAAGCATCCTTTCAAATCTCTTTGAAGTGACTTAAAGATCTTACTTTTCCTAAGTACCTTATTCTCAGAATGAAATTTCATTACAGTGCACTTAAAACACAAAGTTTTTTGCCAAAAAATAAACACATTCTTCTGAAAGAAAATAAATTTTTTTTGCCACTTTATGTTACAAGGTCAAACTGCAAATATTTCTTCATAATCAAGATTTTTGTTTCTGTGGGAGTAAGAGCATTTGCACAGAGTCTCTGCAAAAAAATCTTATTGTTAACTTGTGCCACAAGAACCAAATGAATTACAGACTGCATGCAAAGCAATATTTACTCCAAAGCCCACCAACCTGAGCATCACAGATTTCATTCTTCCAGCACCCAGTCTTCAAGACATAGTGCAGAAACCATGAATCTCTCAGGATTTGGTCTCATGCCATAATGCCAAGTATATTTCCTATGTTGCCTCACCAAATCATTACTGCATTGCCTGTATTCACACTGTTTAAGGATTTTGAGATACTGGGAGAGATGGCTATTCTAGTCACCATCTGTTGACATCAGCTGTCTTCAAAATTCATAGCAAAGTACCCTTTTGAGAGAAATTTTACCTAGATGGCTTTACATAGCAAGATGTCTTATAGGTCCAAATGCAGAATCCAGACACCAGCATGCCTCTCTAGGCAGAAAGCACGCTTCAACCCAAGTCACACATAAAATTCCTGAACACAAGAACGAAACCCTGAATATACCATAGCACAGTCTTCAGAATGCATGCCTTTGAACAATTTGTTAAGTGCAATTTTTTTTCTCTTGTGGACACACTGCAGTAATAAGACTTGAACTCCTATACATATTTCTCAAAAAATAGCAACTGAATTAAAGATGATCAGAAAGAAACTAAAATAAAGCCAGATACATGAGATACATTTTGTCTTACACTGTGAAAAATACCATGGGAAGAAAAAAGGATTTCTAACTTGCAAAAATATATGCAAATTCAGTACTCTTTCTGCCGACTGTTTCAGCATTTTGCAAATTATGCCCTGCATGAACTTTTGCTAGCACTTCAAGAGCTTAAAGAGACAGGGTCACAATAAGGCCACAAGAGCCAGGTAGAAAGCTAACATGGCAACTAGCACAACAGAGGGGAAACACAAGCAGGATTCAGGCTCAGCAAGCCACACTGCCTTCTTAGGAAAGGGATTTTGCCCTGAAAAGAAGGCTTTTTGCCAAACTTCTAGGTGCTTTCTGGCCATGGTTGTTTTAAACTATTTGGAGATTCAAACTAGTCCTCAGCCAGCCAAAGGACTGAAATGAAAACTTCAGGCTGCCAAAAGACATGCAATTTCCTTTGCACATTCTGTTAGATGAGACCAATTGACAGAGTGGTTACCTTCAAAACCAACACTGTGCTCAAACTGTGGCATTGATTTTCCTGATGACTGGTGGACAAGGAAGGTGGCAAGCTGTAGGGTTTACACAACTCCTTAGAGATTGCTCAGACATAAGGGATGTTAATTACAAAAAGTACTGTTTACTTCATCTTGCACTTAAGTGCACGATAACCTCACCTCTCTTTACAGCAGATCACAACTTCATGTTGATTTTGGAAAACTTGATTGACTATTTAGACAATGCTGTTTTTGAGAGGGAGTCCACATATTTTATAAAAAACCTCTATTCAGGTGTAAGCAAAATCCCCTCTTGACTCTACTTCTTTAATTGTATACTTGAATAGAAGGGAATCAAATTTGTTAGGTTAAGAATCTAAGAAAATTACATCTTACAACAGCAGCGTATCTGCTTGTTCAGCAAATTTGGTGAAAAACACATTAAAATGGATTTTTATAAAGATGAAAAACATCAGCTACTCTGAAAGTAGATCTACAGCTAGAAGTAATAGAATTGTTCACTCATCACTGAAATACTTTCTCTTTAAACATCCGTTTTTCCAAAATTATTTTGGAAAAATGTAATTACAGCCCTATCTGAATTCAGCACCATTTTACAGCTGAGATGAAATTAGCTGTGCTTTTCACTTTCTCAGAAGCTTGGGGATAGAATCCAGAAAACAGTTTTATAAATTCCTGTTCTATTTGCAGTCAAATTCCACCACCAAATCTCCTGGACTGTCAGGGGAAAATTGATCCTGTGGTTAAAAGACCTCAAATGTTTGAGCTTGTCTCGAGGTAAAATTAGATGATCAAGATCCTTCAAACTATATAACTGTCCACCTTTCACTGCTTTCAAATCAGTGAAAGATGCATATGGTTTTGTGTAACAAGAAAAAGCAGAAAGGCTATGATTCAGTAACTGTATACATCATCTAATCTCCCTGAAAAATAATTTCTGGTGTGGTTATCAAATAGACATTGGACTTCTCATTACTCCAAACACTTGCATTGAGCATTTTAAAACAGTGGAAAAAGTTCAGGATTAATGCTGTAAGAGCCTTATGCCTCCCTTTTCCTCCTAGAAAGTAGTATTTCCCTGCTTCATTCCTATAAACATTTCATTCTGGCACTAGCTTTGGTTTTCTTATTTTGCTTTTTGGGTTTTTAATCCAAAATTACCTTTTTTTTCAATAAGAAAAGATCCATAGTAAGGTTTTTAAGTACATGCATTATCACATGTTGCAGATGCTGTTTGGCAATCATGGATGCTAGGAGTAGTCAAAAGTGTAACACAGATTTGAGAAACGTAAGGGAAGCCATACTTCATTAACAGCTTGGGATGCCTGATTGCACAGCTTTTCTGCTTTTTGAATGAAAATTAACTTATCTTAGTCAGATGAGTATCTCAGGAAAAGTCCTGTCCAAAAAGGGTTATAAATTCAGATAATAAAAGGCAAACCAAAAGGAGCATATATTTCCATTACAGTAAGCCTGAGTCATCCTGCTCAACATTTCATATTCTTTCCTAAAAACAAGCACCTCTGCTGAGCTGTTATGAAACTACCTGCATACTTGTGTGTAGAGAGAATGGCAGTTGTAGCTTTGGCATTTAGTTCTGTCAGCTACTTGCCTTCTCACCTTTAATAACGTGCATTCAAAATAGGCTTAAGTTTGGGGGTTTTTTACTTTTGTTTATTTATTTTCCTAAGGCGTTCATGCATATAAGAAGAAGGAAATTATCATTCCTACATAGGACCTTACAGCCCACCCGGACTTCCTACATAGGACCTTACAGCCCACCCTTAGTGAAGTTTCATGGGGCTAAAGAAGTCACTTCTCTAGCCTGAGGGCTTTCTCCCTGCTGAGTTTCAAAGGTCTGCTGCAAATAATAAAAGTGTCAGACTTTCTTATAAAGTTTGCAAGGAACATTGACAAAGTTGCCCTTACAAAGCATCCTATAATTTCCTGGGAGGGAACTGTCCAACAGAAGCTAATGTTTCTCTTAGGTTTTATTTTACACTTCTGTCAAGTCATCATTCATTTAACGTCTTGGTTTTCTTGCATTTTAAGATCCAATTACTAGAGAGATGCCTCTACCCAAATTAAGGTGCAAATGAGACCATATGTCAAAGTCAATACTACAGATTTTATTTAACAGTAAATGTGAGAGAGAGAGAAAGAAATAGGAAAGGGGGAGAGCGGTTGGAGAGGAGAAAGAGAGTGAGAGAGAAGGATAGTCACCACCTCGTGGATCCAGACCCTGTTGCCCTTCTTCCGGTCTTCTTGGTGAAGGGGCTCCCATGAAAGAAAGTTCAATGCGTTAATATACATTCAGGTATACGTGGGAATGCCCAAGCACCTCCCCTGAGCTGGAGGGGAGAGTTTTACACTGTCTTTTGCAGCACTGAGGATCTGTTGCCACACTGTGTATCATGTGCAGTCGCCTGGCGGAAGGCCTCAGGAGTGTGTCTGTGGGCTATGGCCTCCCCCATTGGAGCTGATTTTCGGGACAGCTGCTGGGTTTGGCTTTCTTTGTGGATACATTCTTCTCCCAAAGCCTTGTTTACTTCTCCTTAGACCTGAGATAATTGGACAATAGTAACACCTTTAACTTATTTGAAATTCCATTCAGGGGACTTAACTCACAGTCCAAATTCCAGGAATGCAGGAGGCATATTGGGCATAGGTGGGACAGGTAGAGGGGACAGGTAGTGGGGATGGGTAGGGAGGACAAGTGGGGGTAGGCTTGGGTAGTTGCAGATGAGCAGTTGCTTCTTTATACTGTTTGCTATAGTGAGTGGGCAAAGTCCTTTGGTGATCTTAACAGTATTTAAAGCAATTGTGATCTTTAAGTCTCTTACACTGCATATCGCATTTAATTTATAGAATGCCTATATCAAATGTATATATATATACACACGTATACATATATATGACTTTAAGTCCTAAGCAAACTGCTCATCTTGTGGCATATGCTTTCTGTAAGGCTGCTCTGCTCTTCTGTGTCAGTGTTGTAGCCATGTTCTCAGAGTTCCCACCACTTCCTGGAGAGGCTTTGCCTCAGATTGACCACACCATGTGGAGTGCAGCATGTCATCACTCTGTGTGGGATGGATAACCCTGTCACAGGGAGAAGATTGCAGAAAGGGAGAAAAAAATATTTGGAACATCTGCGCAAGTGGTCTACAGTGGCTATCTCATCAGGCATGTCTTGCTGAGGGAGATTTGCACTGGGGAGAGGAAAGCAGCCCATTAGCTGTAGAGACATTGCAAGCAAGTCTTTGGAAAAAAAAGCATACATCATAGCTCTGGGGTCTCCTTTGGGAAGGGGAAGAAGTGCAGGTCTCTCCTCGGGTCACACACACACACAGTATTGATGCCTAAAGATTTTAGCTTGTTATATATTTTTCACATATTTGCAACTTTGTAGACTGTTAATACACAGTTATATAGTTTCTGGTATTTTTCCTACCCTTTCTCTTAGATATTAGAATAATAAGCTAACCCTTCTAATGCATACTTGGAATTCTGTTTAGTCGTATCCTTAAGAAGAAGAAGCCTGACAAGGACATTTTCTTTTCCACTAGAATTTAGAAGACACAACAAGAAATGGGACAAAGAAGCCCCTGGAACAACTCTAGTGGGGCAGAACCCAGGGGAAATTACCTAACCAACTGCTCTTCTAATTGGACAATATTTATTAAATATGCAATTTGTTAAACGTATAAAAATTGTAGAAATCTGATGCCGGATGTGTCCGTGACAACGGGGGCACCTGGAAGCTTTCAATAAAGATCTGCTATTTATCTCACTATTTTAACACTGTTGCAAGTTTTGTTTTATTTGATTTTAGGCAACACTTTGTCTCCTAAAAGAGACTGGATGCAAGGTCCATGAAAAAACATGCTTTGGTGGGAGCAGAGATTCTCAAAATGGAATAACAGAGGAAGCACACCTATGAATCACTATGGGCATCAGCAGAAGAAAAGGAAGAAAATCATCATCACTGACTAATTGTTTGACAGAGATTGCCATTAAAGAATGAATGGTGATGAGCAGTGTCCTAGAGCCAAGTGTCCCTGCAGCAACTTCTAAATGTTTACAAACTTGCTGACCATCCTCAACGTAGGGTAGAAGATAGTGTGACAACTCCAGTCACCAAGTATGAATGAAAAAAAACATTTTTCAGATGTACCATAGGGGTGCTTCACACCACAAAGCAATAGCAATGATCTTAATGCCCTGCAGTTTTAAGAAGTGACACAGCTACATGACTAGAATATTTTACGCCAGGGAGAGAAGTACCTTAAATCCCATATTCCTGCAAGGTACAAATCACCTCTTGATCTGATACTAAAACTTTCAGGCTATATTGTGCCTTTATTTTCTATGTGAAAGGTATTTTACTGATTAAAAAGAAATAAAAGTATTTTTCATTTTAAGATTATTTGGTTTCACCATCTCTCAACTCCTTTATATTAGTGTGAACCAGGAGTAACTCAAAATTAATAACATTATCCCAAATGTATGTTGTATCTACATGAGACCTATTCTAGTCATGTGTTTCAGAAATCTTAGAGTAATTTCTGGTCACAAACTATTTTTTGGTTAACCATAAGCAATTACAGTTAGTGACCATTTTCAGATTCTACATTCATGTTTTACTCAAATAATTCCCATTAAAATAGAGTAACTAACCCCTTTACAACTCTTTCCTATTTGTGTTTAACAGCCTATTCAAAGCATGAAACTAAGGATGTCTGATAAGAGCAAGAAGTACATCCTTATTAAAGGGGTCTTAATGCAAAACACTTATATTTTGCCACATTAGCAGATGGGTTAAAAATTATATTTTCAGACTGAACCAAATCCTCTTGAGCTAATGTAGCTTATTTTTCTGAAGGCAGGGGTCCTTATTGGTGTCTTCTGATCTGTCCTGGCAGAAGGACATATATTGTCTTATCACTGGTGGAAGAGTGCTTAGGCAACTTGATGGGAATAGCAAGTTACCCTCATAAAGAAGTCCACAGTCCACAGCAGCATACTGGGGACGTGGATAGGCAGAAGAGGGACAGGTCTTCACAGATGGAGTGACACATCACTTTGGTCCCATGGTGTGCTAGCTGTACACAGGATAGGCAGCTGGCATGCAACATGGGTACAACACATTGCTCTGGTTCTTTCCCCAGCAGCTCCTTTTGTGGAGAAACAGTCTAGCCTTCACCAGAAAGCCCCAATTCTGACCAGCCTGAAACTCACTGAGGCTGGCAGACCAAGGTCCCTGCCCAAGATACTATCCTCTTTCGACTATTTTTGTAAAACTATATAATTTAAATAAATAAATAAACCACAAACCCCAAAACAAACAAACCCCAAATCAACCAACCAACCAAAACCCCAAAAGCACACACAGAACTCCTGCCAAACAGGTGTTCCCAGCTCCTCCTTAGCATTAAACTCAGCAGGAGACTGAAGTCACTGTTTTCTACACTCTTACCCATGTATTTGTCCCTTGTGGTCTGACTTTGCAATTTAGGATGCATCAGAAGTACATTTTCCCCCAGTCTCACTCCCAAGGCAGCAATTGCTCTGGTGTTTGGGCTGTGCATGTGGGTGCTATGGCAGGAAGGCAAACTCATGTCAGGTCATGAGTGTGGAAGAGGGAGTTTGGCATTGCGTGATTGTCGCTGTGTCTACATTGCAGTAACGTCTAGTGTGTAAGTTAGAAAGATGAGGAAACAAATAAAAGAAAAAGATTTAGCTGTCTTCCCCTTCTCAACAATTCTGCTGCCCATGAGGTCCCATTGCTCCCAGTAAATGAGTAAGATTACAACACTTTGAAATGTTCCTGAGTTCTTTAATTTGATGTAGTTTTCCTATTTCAGCAAGACGGGGAGGTATGGGCATGTTAGGAGATGGTTGGAGAGGGTGATAAAAAAAATTTTAAAAAATCAAAAGAAAAGGGAGAGAGAGAAAAAGAAAGAGTAAGACATTCGCCGGGACTCCGATGATAGCATATTGAACTTACTTGAAGGACTCCCACTGAATGCAGTGCAGTTTGGGTCAGTCCCCCTCATGCACCATGGAGGTTCTGCAGTCCTTGGAACTCGGTATTATTTCAGTAAATCTATTAATGACTCATTATTATTTAAATGAATCTGTAAATGTTTGGTTGTGCTATTATTTATATATATTAATATTAATGTGTTATTATAACATTGCATTTGAAATAAACTCATTTTTAATTCAAGTCTGGGTAAAGGGAAAAAATTTGTGATACGTGTTCAGTAACATATTTGGTGCTGTGAAACCGTTCTATAGAGCGCACTTGACTGTATTTTGTGTATTATTCGTAACATGCATTCACAGTAGACACCAAAGCAGCAGTTATCGGGTATGCTGTGAATGCATATTAACAGCAGCACCTATTTGCATATCATGGATCCATAATACAAAATGCATAGTAAAATCCTTATGAAAAGTTATTATGCATGCACAGTAGAGGCTTTTTAAACCTTGATATCTCAGCTATTCTGTTTCTCCACTATTTATTTGAAAATATTAAAAAGGTCAAATGATGGACTAGGAATGTGCAAAGCTGTAATATTACTCCTATGGAGGGAATCCTTCAATGCAAACTAATTCATTTTTGGTTTTAGTAGCAGTATAAAAGCTGTTCAAAAATGCACTTGAGTTATTTAAAAAAAATAACCACCTACTTCAACAATAAAAAGGATGGAGAAATTATTTTCATGTATTTTGGATGCTGTGTGATATAACTGAAAATTTTGTTGGTCCTTCCTTAAACATAGAACTATTACAATGTCAACCTTTCCTTCAGTATCTCATAGTATTTTTAGTATGTATTGAAACAGCATTTGGTTATTCAGGACTTTTCATTTTAAGATTATCAGACATTTTATAACACTTTGAATATGCAAAATCCTTGAAAAGGTTGACAACCCTTAGAACCTTTAACAATATAAATCTTTATATATAAATTCCTATTGAGGATAATGGGATTCTAACCTCTCCTTTGTTACGTAGGTTGCAATATTTGCAGTAAAAATGTAGCAAATGCTATGAATAGTACAGCACTTGCTGGTTTTGAACAGTTTCCCCTTAAGTTTTAACATCTTTGTCACTTCAAATACATTTTCCTTAAAAACTAAAAACTAAAAAAAAAAAGGCTGAGTTTTGTAAAGAATGAGTGACTTGAATGTCTTACTTCTTTAAAATAAAACAAAAACCAAAAAAACCCACCAAGTTTGGGGTGAGGTTATTTTTTTAATGAAAGGCTCTAAAATCATTGAGCACATACATATAGATGTATAAAACACGGTCTTCCCATACACATGTTGTTCTGCACTGCAGTCCTATTTTTTGTTCCTGTCTCTAATCAAAAAAATGCCCAAACATATTTAAATGAAACTTTGTGGAAAAAAAAAATGGATCGGGGCTGAGAACATTAATGCCAAGGTTTGGACCAATGTGAATTAAAGCAGATGTATTATAAACCCTTCAAAACCAGGATTTATAATGGAAACGCTGACACGGACCCGTAACAATAGCAGCTCTGCCAGGGATTATTTTAATACTAAAAGCACACTCAGTTGCTCATTATTTTAATATAGAGATTATTTAGTTACCAAAAAAAGCAGTGATACACAATAACAATGAAACCAAATTAAAAAAAATGTTTCTAAGATGACACATCATTTCCCCTGTAACTCTCTTGATATTGCTTATATGTGACATGCCGCTCCTTAAATTAAAAAAAAAAACCACAAACCCCTAACACGTGAAGGTGGAGTTTGCCATAAGCTCCATGGCAAGGCTGAGCTAAGAGTCTTTGTCAGCTTCATTTAACAGTGTTTTGCCTGTGGAAAGAGACAAAAGGGTTAAAGGAGGAAGAGCAGGGAGCACAGGAGAGGCAGCTGACAGGAGAAACAAGGGCATGAAGAAAGGAGAAGATAGGTATGAAAACAAAAGAGCAGGGGGAGATTTTTTGGAGGTTTCCAAAGGGAATAACTCAGTTTTTAAAGAGATACTGGGGAAACATTCACGAAAAGGCCAGGCAGACCAAGAAAATATGGCAGGGGCCAAACCCTTCGAGCATCCTAAGTTACACTTGTGAGCAGGTGCACCCCAGTCACATTGCAACATGCCAGAGAAGGTCAGGGACCAGTGAGCCCTGGCACATGCTTTGGAAAAAAAGGCATGATTTGTTAAATCTTCATGCTGTATGTCCAGTTTTCTACAAACACCTCTTTTATTTTGCAATATCAAAAAACACTAAGGGATGTGAGGGAAGGATTTCCTACAGATGGCAGGAGGTTTGCTCCTATTATTCTGTGCTGTGGGGCAACAAGCTGCACTCAAAAACACCCCACACCCCAGCAGCATCACACAAATACTACTTTTTGTGACCATGCTATGCGTTATAGCACCAGCATTACTTCCCCATTACTGCTTTCCTTTCCTTGCCTTTTCTTTTTTGTCCCTGGGTACCAGGTGCACTGGAAGGACTTGGATCAATACAAGACAGCATTTCTCATATAAACAATACCATATTAACAACCACAGGGCATCTGTACCTGTAGGCAGGGATAGCACCAAATGCTGGCATGTCTATCCATGCAGCTAGACTGCTAAAAAGAAGCAACTACAGTGGAAATGCACCTACTGTATGTGAAATGCTGGTGCAGAATTTTTTTCTTTCCTTTTTTTTTTCTATCAGTCTAACCTTCTGTGTTGATACATGAATGCTGGTACCCACTTAGAGGGATGCCAGATGATCAGTGCAGAATGAAGGTCCCAGGAGAAAGGCTCACGTGGTTTTCTCTGCCCCATGACGTCACTAGCAGATGGCATGGGTACCAGCTCTGGCAGTTGGCATCAATGTCACTTTTTAGAGATCAATGAGATAGAGCAGATATACACAGATCTAGACTCCAGGAGACGATGCGGCATTCAGACTGAAAAGATTTGGAAGGCAAAAAATGAAAAACTGATTGTTGAATGAAATAAAAAGCTAAGGTAATACAAATAAAGATATATTTCAGTTGGTGTTGGGTGTGCATGCAAGTGTTTAAAGATACAGTAACATTGTCTTGTATTTTATGTATGCTATTTACTGTCTAATAACTCCTAACATTTTATTCTTCTGATGCAATTACAAACTTTCATTGCTTTTATGTAATACTGCAAGTGTGTAGACAATACTGATAGAGTTAGTCTTTGACTGGGGTTTTTGTTTAATTTTGTTCTGTTTAAAAGTCCCTGCATTTGCTTTGCTTGTCTCTTTGAAGTCCATGGGATACAAGCTTTTGCTGCTCCCAAACTGCAAACAAAAGCAAAGTGATTGGGAAAAGGAAATTATTTTTCCATTCCAGGCTGGATTCTGAGCACACGTGCAGGATTACAGTCAGAATCTACAGACCGCTCCTGTCAGCTAAGAGCTGGAGGAAGACATCTGAGCCTCGCAGAACATAAACACTGCTATAGCGTGCAGGGAATTTTTCACCTCCCCCCCTCCCCCCCATTGATGGGAAAGAAAAAAAAAAGGAGAAAAGAACAAGAAAAAATCAAATAAATTGATTCTAACTAAAGAGATAATATCAATTAGAATTTTTGCCTGAAAAAGGGAAAAAAAAGGTAGGGAGATTTTATTTCCTAACTCTAATCTGAATACACTTAGGGTTAAATAGTCCTGATTTTTGTCTTAAAATGAAATAAGTATTATGTGATTTTAATACAAATAATTAGGAAAAATGTTTTGGCTTGAATTATATTACTAGCTGAGTGATTTGGGGGGGGTATATTCCATTTTTTTTTTCTTCTCAGCCACTGTAACTTACTAAAGTTTAATATCTTGATACATAAAGGAAGAAATGTGGAGGGGAAAAAACCCACAATTTTGAAGTATAAGTCAAAAAGTCAAAAATATTTACCATCAGGTAATAGCGATATGGCACTTTTTCAATTTTAAAACTGCACTCGGTCTCCTCATTTTTTCACCCAGGGGAATTTGGATTAATGAAATTTCTGTATTGCTTTATCACGTTTTGCATTTCTTTGAATTCCATGATGGTGAGAGTTTGTAGGATTTGTTTAAAAATAAAATAAATGAGCAGGGAGCTAATTGTACATTTAAAATATCGATTTACTCTACATTTATCTGTGAGAAATGTGGCTTTTTAGTTTCAGGGTCATATGTTTCAAGTGATTTTGGAATTCTCAACAGCCATTATCTTTTAAAAAAGTGGGCATTTTCAACTGCCATTTTATTCAAAAAATATAGATTGATCATTTGTACACACACACACACACACACACATACACTCATATACAGAGAGCTTACGCACAGACACAAGTAAGGTGCATGAGGCTGTCTGTGTGAGTCGGGAAACTTTGAAAATGGAAATATTTAAACATTGTGCTGGCATTCTTTCAGGTAACTTAAGATTATAGAACCATGTTAACACTACCATTTGATGAGTCTGTTGTAATGCCAGAATCCCAGATGTGTAGAAAGTTTCCCAGAGAAAGTGATGACCAAAAGCAAATGAAGAACCCAGAAAGCTTTTCAAAGCAGATCATCCTCCGAGGAAAGAATATTAAAAGATCTCCTGGAGAAGACACAGAAAAAGAAGAGGAGGAGGAAGAGAGAGAAGAGGAGGATGAGAATGGCTTGCCGAGGCGAAGGGGTCTTAGGAAAAAAAAGACGAGCAAGATAAGGATGGAAAGGATTAAATTCAGGCGTCAAGAAGCCAATGCTAGAGAGAGGAACCGTATGCACGGCCTTAACGACGCTCTGGACAATTTAAGGAAAGTGGTCCCTTGTTATTCTAAAACACAAAAACTGTCCAAAATAGAAACTTTAAGACTAGCCAAGAACTATATTTGGGCTCTTTCTGAAATACTGCGAATTGGCAAGAGACCTGACCTGCTCACCTTTGTCCAAAACTTGTGCAAGGGTCTGTCCCAGCCAACTACAAACTTGGTGGCGGGATGCCTGCAGCTGAATGCCAGAAGCTTCCTAATGGGCCAGGCAGGTGAAGGTGCCCATCATACCCGCACACCCTACTCCACCTTCTATCCTCCCTACCACAGCCCGGAGCTTGGCACCCCCCCAGGGCATGGGACACTTGACAACTCTAAGTCCATGAAACCATACAATTACTGCAGCGCTTACGAGTCCTTCTATGAAAGCACTTCCCCTGAGTGTGCCAGCCCACAGTTTGAAGGTCCCTTAAGTCCTCCCCCAATTAACTATAATGGGATATTTTCCCTGAAGCAAGAGGAAAGCTTGGACTATGGCAAAAATTACAATTATGGCATGCATTACTGTGCAGTGCCACCCAGGGGTCCCCTTGGGCAGAGCTCGATGTTCAGGTTGCCTACAGAGAGCCACTTCCCTTATGACTTACATCTGCGCAGCCAGTCTCTCACCATGCAAGATGAATTGAATGCAGTTTTTCATAATTAATGAGGAAAATGAAAATAAACAGTGGTCATTCACCTCCCCATCTAATTAAGAGCAAGCAGATGCTTGGGCACTGCATAATTGGCACAATTTTATTTAAAATGTTTACTAGTTCCTAAACTGTGTTTCAGCTATTGTGAGGATTTTCTGTGTATTAATAAACCCTTTTTCTGATAAGTATTTTTTTTTGGTCTGTAATCACTGTGAGAATGTTTCCTCCCAGAGGTTTTCTCCCTCCTTTTTAACTTTTTATTTCTCTATTTGTTTGATTTGTTGAGCAGTGTGTCTGAACAATATTACTGAAATAAAAGCATACACACTGTGTAAAGTCAATGTCTATTTTGATTGTATAATAATTATACAAATGCATGTTATTGAAATCAGATTAATAAAAATTATGTATTTATAATTGGTAGAAAATATATATTATGTATTCAAGGAGAACTGGATTAAAAATTTTAAGAACTTTAAAGTAATTATACAGAATAGAGATGGGCTTGCAATATGCAGAGGTGAGGGGGCAGCAATACTGAAAGCTATGCAAATTAAAAAAGGCAAATGAACAAAAAAAAAATTGTTTTTGGTTTGTTGGTTTTTGGTAAGCTAAGGAAAAACAGTGATTGTCATTGACATCATTCAGCCTGACTTTAGAGTGTTGCTGACAGAGGCCACATGATCATATTTAGAAGATGTTGTCGAAAATTTGCCTGAGTTATTTTGACCATATATAATCAGCACTTTTTATTTGTATTATTATGACTTCAGATGTAAAGGTTTGTTAAAAAAATGTATGACTGTGGTTTCTCACTACGTACTTAAAATGCAATTAAAGATAGATGTCTCCACTTTTAAAATACATCTATTAGATGTGATACTGTATTTTGTCTGATACTTATTATTTCACAGTATACAGCTGCCTTTGGTCTTGCCTACACACCTTTCTTCCCAGGAAACCCATAATGCTCAAGTCTGGGGTTGGAAATCGAGAATTACCAGGGTGAACCTCATGCTATTTTCAGAAGGATGTATCAGCAATGCAGTAGATGCAAAATACCACAAAAATAGCTGTGTGCTAAATGAAACACAGGTTATGGGGAGAAGGTAACTTTATATCTCAATGAAATGCCAAATTTCATATAGGAAAGGGTCCTGAGCTGACACATAGGACACTAGCTGCTCTTCCAGCTCTGGCTCATGGGGGAGTGGTAGGAGCATGAGAACAATAGGAACTTCAGAGAAAAGGATTTCCTGGACATTGCTAAACTTAGTGTTGACTAAAAAACAGCACCAGTAAACTACAGATGCATCTGCAACCCACACTAGTTCAGCAGCTGCAGAGTCAGAGGTAGTTCAGCAGCTGCAGAGTCAGAGGTCTGCACAGTCCTGCACACCTTAAAAGACTTGAGCTTAGCTGAGCCTCAGTTGTTTTCTAACCAGCTAGAGCTATTTATCTATAAGCTCATGAGTGATAAAATGAATGAACCGTTGATCTAAAAGCCAACAGTCTTTAAACCTCTGAATGAGCAAAACCTCTTTATTATGATGGATAAATAGCAGCTATCTGACAAGCAAAAGTACTCTTCTCTGAATGAGGAGGGAATACTTTTTTAAAAGCTGTATAAAACGTGCAAATTCTACATGCAAGTTGGAAGCCCCTGGCTGAATCACAGTCTGGGCCACAGTTTGTTAATGACACATCAGTCTCAGAGCTTCACTTGAGTACACAGCTGGACGAAGACGGGATGGGCCAATTTCTTCTGATAATTTGACTAATGTCACAAGCAAGGCTTGTTGTAAACAGTCTGCCCTGTCAAGCATTGTAGCTCCCTCAGGACAACCACAGCCTGACATTCATCTCTTCTAAGTAAGACCAGGCCTCCCCCAGCAGAGAAGGGGAACATGTTCCCAAGTTTGTATCAGGGTCTAAGTGCTTTCAGGTTTGCAGAGGTAGAGGAACAGCCATGGGATTATGTTCAACCAATATCCTCTCTAGGCATAAATATGAGACCAAAATTAAGTCTTTTGGAGCAGAGTCTTGGGCCAAATTTCTGGGGTTTGGCTCAGGATCATCCCCTGTTTCCTCAGGGTCAGGAACCATGGAAGGTACAGTCAGCCGTTTTCTGCCTTGGATGAAAGGTGATGATGATGACTGTCAACTCAAAAGCATCCCCAGGTGTTCTGCACTGAATATAGGAGGGATTTGAGAAAAAAGAAGACTCTAAAGTAGATTGTGTTTGCTGTTACTCAGAATTAGCTGATATTCAGCAAGGCATGGAAAGGTGATGGGAGAGAGAAGGGGGAAGAAACCAGTCAATGAGGCAAAAGCACGCAATCTTGGGCACAGATTCATGCACACTGAGAAATAATAATATATAAAAAGGAGCTGTAGGCAAGAGGGCCCAGAAACAGGGGATCATTTGCGGGGGGGGGGGGGCAAATAACCCCCCCCCACTGAGCAGGGGCAGCAAACTTATCTAACCAATTTTACTAAGAGAAGCCTCTTCTAGGAGGCTGAACGTTCACCTTGCTGCACTGTGGGAGGGTCTTTGCATAAGTTGAGAATGGTGTGAGGAGGTAGCCGTAAAGTCCTGCACCACGGGAAGGAAATGTCTACCACAACACATCCAGCAGGAACCCAAGGGGTGTTCAGTCTTCAGGCTCTGAGACCTGGGGGTCTCCGACTCTGTGGCCCTATATTAACTCAATAACTCATGGGCCAGTTCCTGTTTCCCCTTCTGGCAGCAGAGACAAAGGGAAAGGGGAAAAAAAATTCCTGCCAGTTCAGATCTTTCTCGCTCACTCCACGACAGATGGGGAGGCAGTTTGCAGCCAGATTCCCCCTCTGGTAGCTCAAGGCGAGAACCACGCTTGCTCAGGGCATTGCAAGTTGGAAAGTCACTCCACAATAAATAATGGAACAAGTAATACAAAAATATTGAGATGGCACAAAAAACCTCCCACATTCTCTTTCTGGGAGGGTATGGATTATTTAGATATCTGAAGGTAGGAAATTCCCTTGAGAGCAGACTCCCTTGCATACCTTCTTTCATGCACACAACAAACATTTCTCTGCTCCTTTGCTGGCCAGTCACAGAATAAAAAGGTGCTCCAAACTCTGACATGATTTATAAAAGCCTTTGAAGATGCCCTATTTCAGGGAACAAATCTGAGTTCTAATAAAGACCTGGTCCTTTAAAATCACAGGAATAAAAGCCAACGGGTTTCTTACTCATTATCTCCACTTTTTGAGTTTTGTCTCCTTTCAACCCCTTCCATACAGCAAAACGAAACTGCTCATTTCTGTATGTCTTGTTCTCCTCTTAACTGCCTTCAATTTCTTGAGAATAGAATTACGTAAAAGACCAACTGCTTCAGAAAAATTAGGTGAGAAATTTCTATTGTTCCATGTCCTTTAGCACAAAAATATCAAATTCTTCTGTCAGTTTTAGAGATGGGAACCCCAAAGCTAGCAGAAGAGGAGCTATTTCATATGGCTTTGTTACACAGTGGAACTCTTTGCCATTTATTATTTCCCAGAGTAACATTTTTGTGTGATTTTTAAAAAAAGAACTGCGTGTTTTTATGGTATTGGAAACACACTAATTATTTGAGAATGGCTGTACTGGTTCAGAGTAATCATCCATCTGACCTAATACACATTTTTTAACATGAGAGCATGAAAAAGTTGTCAAAATGTATCAGAAGAGGGCAAGGAAAATAAATATTTTTTTTTACTAACAAAAGTGCTGGAAAATAAACTAATGTTCCAGTCTTGTTGGAGACAGGGATGTGCCTGAAGTGGAAAAAGGGCCAGGAGGTATAACTGTACTGTAATGTTAACCCCCTTTCCTCTGCAACACTGGACTCATCAGTAATCACTGAGTAGGATACACTGAGCAGCACTAGGCTGTACCTCTGAACGCCATGCCAAGAAAAACCTCATCCAGAGTACCATTTAAAACCAGTGGCCCAAGCCCCAGTCCTACAAATCCCAGTGAGACCACAAAGCAAGACGGAGAGGCAGCCTCTGTTTTGTTAGACCTCAGTGGAGATCTCAAACCTTCTCTGAATTACAGTAGGGATACACTTGTTTTAGGACACATCCTGACTATGCTCCCTTTGGGACTGTCTGCATATTTTCATTTCATAGCTATTTCTACAAAGATTTTTAAAATGTATGGAGATTGCACAAGCACAAACATGACGGGAATTTTTTTCTATACTACCAATTCCCTCTCCCAGCTTTACCCCTACTTTATTCTTCTTTCTCTGCCTTGCCTATAGGGCTCTCAAATGGCAGCAATTAAGTGAAATACCATCAGTAAAGATGAATGAAATCCCGGTGTAAGACACGGTATAATTTTTCCTTGCAAAAGCAAAACTAAAAAGTCTTGGCATGTTTTTGTTTATCAAATTGTGAATCTAGCTTAACTGTCGTTACATTTTACAGTCACAAGGTCAAAGCAGGTTTAATCCTGGTACCAAAATCCTGCAGCCTTTAATGTATAAGTAGCAGATACAGTGCTGCTTTAGGCTGAATTGTCAGGAAAGCAGCTTCCCTAACAAAATTTTAGCAATTTTCGAATTTAAAAGAAACAGACAAAAAAACCAACCCTCAGTAATCTGGCTGTGGGTCTGACCCAGAGTTGAACCATGGCAGCAGGTTTTGATTTTGCTCTGGAGAGACACAGATCAGTGTGGTGAACAGCTGGCACTGTGCCAATGCAGAATCTCAAGGGCAGACTTGTCGTATCTCACTGATACAAATCTAACTACCGTACACAGGGCTGCCATGCAGAATCACACTCCCAAGCCTTCTCCACCACACAATTAGACCAGAGCAAGCCACCTCACAAAATTCTTCTATGCTGTGCCAAAAGAATGGCATATTTTCCTGCAGAGCTTTCTCCCTCATCTCAGAGGATGTGCAAGAATGAGCTAGGAAAAGGGAAAGACAAATTTGCAAGCAAAAGAGCTCTGGGGGGAAAAGTTTCAATTATTTTATCTTTTCTTTTTTTTGTAATGCCTACAATGTGGAGTCCCTATGACTCACAACTGGGTTTGACTTGGCAACAGCCGCAAAGGTTGTTACAGAGCGGTAAAGAGATTTCCTCCCCCTACTTTCCCAAAACACCATTTTCTTTTGACTGTTTCCTTGTCACTTGCTCCTTAGACTTACACATTTATCCCTGTAACTGCATTACTTGCATTATTTAATTCTATTCTTGCATGATTTAATTCTACACCATGTATGTAGAAATATCTCGTTGTAGCTGAAAATCTGCACTACTTCAGGAGGTTAAAAAAAAAAAATTGCTGGAAAAAAGTCATGCTTATGATTGTTCATTTTTATAGGATATTCAGTATATTCTCATCCACACCCCAGTCTTGTGAGCATTGTACTTTCTGATACTCGGGGTTTTTTTGCATTGCTGTAGAACATTGTTAAGCAGGTCTGAGGGTTTCCTCCCTTTTAGTATTTTTTTTTTTAATCGGAATTGATTAGTACATGAAATAGTATTTTTGAAACTGATGACATTTCCTGATCTATAAGTATGCCCACATGTAAAATGTTATTAATTCTGAAGTGCTTGGAAATTCTGTTTGCAAATGCAAATTCTAATAATTAGTTGTATTGGAGGTCCTTGTACAGATAGAGAATACAGTCTAAACCACAGCTTACATGATAAATTTTGTACTCCTGAAAGCAGGAATATTGGGACGTGGGTCCACTCTTGTTCTGTTGGAATTCAGCAGATACCAGATTGGAGTCTAAATCACATGGGAAGATAAGCATAGCCTTATCCATGATGTTATTTATTTACAGACACATGAGCAGATGCATAATGCTTAGATGCAACTGAAATGACATTTCTGTTGGGCAGACAGCTTGCAAACAAAGAGACTCTGACAGGATCTTCCTCAGAATCCAGGGAGAGACCCACATGAATGCTAGTCGAGAGAAGCGCCTGTAGGAAAGAAAAGCATTGTCAAGACATTGAGAACACCATTAATTTCAATAATTAAGCAACTGAGGTTGAATTCCCAAATTCTAAAGGAGAGTTCATATCAGCCACGATGAAAAGCCCTTTCCTTCTGGATTTACAAGGAGAGCTGTTCTTGCACTTAACATCTTTGTCTTGGTAACAGGCATTACTTTAGAAAAGTTAATATTTTCCCCACAATAGATATAATAACCATTTTAGTTCACACCCATCAGTTTACATACAGAGGCACACCTACATCCATTGGGACAGATTTTGCAGGTTTCCATCAAAAAGTGGGGAAAATCATTTGAATGCATGTAGTTATAATTATTTTGATGCCAAAACGTCTGAAAATTTATGAATTTGGTAAGACAGTGAGTAAATAGCCACTCAATAGGTACAGCCACAAGTTCTCAGGTGTTTGGATACACAAATTTTCAGCCCATGGATTCAAATTAGCAATAATCACCATGTTCCCACAACCCCTACATTTCATATATTAATATTCTTACTACACTCTCAGTTTTTCCCTTATTCAATTAAATAATAGAAGTTCAGCTAAAAGGATAAACTTGTCCCTGTGCCTCATCTCACACTCTCACTGTAGGAGAATCCTAAAATAACTAAGCCCAGAAATCAGAATGACAAATATTGCAGCCACAGAAACACAGCCCTAACATAACAAGTGATGTAGGATGTGAATAGACACCACCAGAAGTATGCCAACAGCTTTCCTAGTAGATAGAGTAATTCAGTGCAAGATGCACTGCAGCACCCAGCAGAAACACAGGTGAGGTACTTGTCTTCTGCAAGGAAAAAGCAACTTTGTGGTCACAACAAATTCAGCTAATTACCTCCTCAGAGACAGGCACATTATACGTGAGCTGGAGTGCCAGTCTGCGTTGCCTGGACAATAAGTATGTCCCAAATACAACTCTGTCTATCCCCATTTCGAATGGGTTGGTTGCTTCACACAGCAGGTCATCTACCCCATAACAGTTACGTGGGCCTTCATGCTGGATTAACAGCCACTTCAAACAGCTGAGCCTGCAAAAGATGCCCTAGAGGAGATTATGATGCTGTACCATACATCCACATCTTACTTAATCACGGGTTCCCTGTACCCTCAGGTACTCGCACAGATGTCAGCATGTTCTGTGAAATGGTGACTCTGCCATGAGTAATGGTCTCTACCACAGGCACAGCCTTATGGAAAAGCTCTTCAGTGGTTCATTTAATATATGCCTAGTGGCCTCCATGAGAGACTAATGGTACATACTGCTTGAGTGCAGTATCTCACTGATAGTGTGGTCATATTCCCTTAATTCTTTTTGCTCTCCATGTGTTGGGATGTGCTCTCCCTTCAAATTTAGCATTCTTCCAGGCAAAAATAACACTACAGGATTCGTTTTAATATATTAAATATGTTATTAATGAACCAAGGCATAAGAGAAGGTATTTTATATGGGACCAGATACATTTCTAGCAGTCACAGACTACAAGCATACATTCCCATCCTCTGCCTTCTTAAAGGTGCCAACAAGTTGTCTGAGAAGAAACTTCCCCTCCAAAAAAGGATAAGTTATTGGCAAGGAAGGACTGCACACAAGGAGGGATATCTCTGCTCAGATATCCTAGATCAGTGTTATACCTGCCCCTTCTCTTCTGCAGGCCAGTATATGTGAAGGTAGTAGTAGACAAAAAAAAGTCTTTTCTTGGTTTATCCATTTCACCTGTGATTTACCCCAGTTCCTGCATCACACAGAGGTAATCTGGTCTTCAGTTCACTCCATTGCTCTGTGACAATTTAATTTTAAATATCTAGAGAATTACAAAATACACTCAGTCTCAAATTATAATCTAGCATTTATTTTTTTAAAGAAAAAGTCTTCAGACTTTTTTCTAAATGTATTTAAATCTTACCAGTGAACATGATGCTGGTTATTAAAAAGTAATTCTGGATGAATTAGCTTGCAGCTACAAA
The DNA here is from genome assembly GCF_000738735.6 of Corvus cornix cornix. Taxonomy (NCBI): domain Eukaryota; kingdom Metazoa; phylum Chordata; class Aves; order Passeriformes; family Corvidae; genus Corvus; species Corvus cornix. The sequence continues at coordinate 22,572,432 of NC_046333.1, forward strand.
ATTAATGTAATTCATTTATTACTTGCAGCCACAAATCAAAATGTTGTTAACACTGCTGCATGCAATTTAATATGCACTGTAAGTTTCCATATGGCTTCAATTTTAGGTTTCCTGGTCACTACAGAGGCTCATTTGCAGAATGGTCTGTATGCATACGAAATCAGCTTGTGCTTACTTGGAGAAAAGCTGTTCAAGATGGTTCCTACACAGGCGCAACAGTCCAAAAAGGTCCCAGACCAGTAACACCACTTGGGATTATTATATCCTGCCTAAGACTGAGGAATATCTACATGCATTCACAGAACTACAGATATAACCAGTGCTTATAATAAAAAGGCATCTGTAGTCAAACTGCTATTACCAGTTCATCCTCCTAACCATGAAGGCACATTTTTTAAAAGCACTGAGCATCCGATATCTCTTTTAGAGACCACAGGACCAAAATATAATAAGATGTTAGATCTACTTTACAAAGTTTAAAAAAAAATCTACAAAACTTATAAACACCTGAAGAACCTAAATTTTGACAAGGGTAATAGATCACCTGTGAGCTGCTGAGTTTTGCATAATGTACCCAGGGTTGTGCGTGCACTGTGATTAGCTTGAACACATCAACTAGATAAAGGCAATGTGCTGCACATACATTTCATTTTCAGTAATCTTGTTGCAGAACATTGTCATGTCTGAATGAGCAACAGTGCCTGTTTTCAAAGTCATCTCTTTTACCCTCTTCAACCACACCAAATTCCAGCAACACCTAGCTCATTGTTACTTAAGAAAGCTTGCTGAAGAGTGATTACAGTGGATATATGCACCTAGATTCAAGTCTGATTGGTGGATTACCTAACAGCAAGAGCAATAACCCAGGTCCTTTCCAAATAAGAGCAGGCCATGAACACCAGCATCCCATGCCACAGTTCTATTCACTGGATTGCAAGCTTGCACAGGTTGCAATATTATTTATTCCTTCCCTCTTTCTCCTTCTTGAAAAAACCCATTCAACAAAGCATAACCAAAGCAAGATATTTCAAAGAATTTTTGCTTTGTTGGAAGTTTTCTGATCAGCTTTGTTAATAAAATTATCAGATTCCCAGCATGCTTTCTCTTTTTCTTTAAACTGCCACCAGTTGTGGCACAGTGATCAACACCAGCAGTAAATAAGGCCAAAACCATAGGCACAGAATTACCATTTTTTCATTAACAGTACTTGCAACTGACACTTGTTTCATAAGTCAGCATTAGTTTTGTTTTGGCACTGTTCATCTGTGCCTGGATTTCACTTATAGCTGGGAAACCACATCCAGCACAACCCCAGTTATATTAAAATTGAGAATAAAAAGGCATGGGGACAGGACAGAAGAAAAGCCTTTCACATCCTGAGACCATAGTATATCAAGTAACAGCCTGGAAATACCTATCAGAGGCATGAACACAACCAGCATTAGGAGGTCAGGCTTATCAAATGTCCACGGAGCTACTCAAGAAGAATGAGAAAGAGGTTCTTGATGACTGTTTATCAGAGACACGTTTGAGGCATCATTAGCTGTTGGTGGTTCAGAGTGGTTGTTGTCAGCACAGCCCCTCTCCTGGAAAGTATCCTTGCCAGACCTCTCCTGCACAGCAAAGGCATCAGCATACCATTGCAGCCAGCCTAGTCACAGACAAGGAAAAACATTAGAGAAAAAAGCACTAACAATGCTGAAGCCCAGATTGTGAAAGGGTTCAATAAAACAAGTTTCTGATCTAGGCTATTCTAGGATTTCAGGTTATTTTGACTAATTTCTAACCTACACTTTTGGGACAACCCCAGACTAAATTACTGTGAAAGAAGTGAGACAGATGGAGGGAAGAAAACAGAAGCAGGCAGCCCATTACAACTTAATTCTTACTCCAGCACTCCTGACATCAATAAGGCCTGTCCACCAGAAGGGCATAACAGTGAAGAGAGGGCTCACAGACATATTTCACTGCATTTACACAATGATTTCCTGAAATGGGAGGGAGCGGGGGAGCTGCCTTCTTTATTTTAGTACTGTCAACTGTTGGTACAGAGTGTCTCTCTCTGGTGTGTTATGTTCTCGTGAGCTGGCAGATCTGTCGGGAATATAATGAGGTCTGTTCATGTACCTCCATTTCTAACAACTTACTCCTCAGATGTTCTCCTAATTTTCTTGAGGCGTAAGGACCAGTTGACTATGCAAATGAAATAAGAGAATGTAGAAAATGAGTTTGACACAAAGGGAGTTGCTGGCAAATGCCACCGCTTCCTCCAGGCATAATGGTAAGAGACAGCTGCTTCTGCCAGCCCAGAAGCCGTAGCTGAGGGGGCTAGCATAGCTCTTTCAAAAATCTTTAGTCTGATGAATAACTAGGCAAAGGCTGTGTATACTTAAAAGGGAGGACCCCCAAACCCAGGGCTTCAAATCTTGCTCTGCTGTTCCACATTATCATCCACCGTAAATGTTCACAGGAGTGATACCAGATGACTTTTGTTGAAGTTGTGAGTTTATTGTCTTCAAGTCCTTTGTGGCAGGAGGAGCAAGACAAGAAACAGACTGTGAGAATGTGAGAAGCATTGTCCTTTGCAATTTCCGTAAGTGCTATTTTAAGAATACAGTTATCATTTTTGCAACAGGATGTTACTTTTTGGATCAAACATTTTGATATATGAACAACCCCAATGACTTTAGAATAAATAATCACAAAAAATATTTAATCACTGTACACAATACCATGGTTTTATTTTGAATTTTCATTACAGAGTGATTCCCTCGTGTAGTTATCATGGCAATTGTAACTCTGATACATGTATTTTGTCAATCTGTCTAATACATAGTAGTAGAGTACTGTAACTGACATGCATACATAAATATTTTAGGATTTAGTGATTCCTAAATTGTTTGGAAATAGTTATAGTAACCAGTAAATACTGATACTTTTACCTCTAAGAGCATCTGTCACTTGGAGAACTGGCACAATGCTTAGAGTATCACTTTGTGGGAAAAAATAACACAAATGTTTATTGGTAGTATTAAAGGAACGGCTTGATTTTCAGCTCTGAGCAGAATAGCTGTCTGGAGTGCCACATGTTATGATCAGCACACAAATACAAAATAAAATCCTTCCATGGGGGAGACCTTCATTTCAAACAATGGAGAAAACAAAATTCACAATTATTAAAAGCATACTGTGTTGGGAAAAAAATAAAAATGGACATTTGTTCACTCACCACTCCTAAGAGGAGAGGGACACCTGATACTTTCAAAAATCCCAGAGTTGGCAAGTGGTAAATAAAATGCACATTTCCTGATTTTTCTACCCTTTCCTTAGCACTTCCCAGGAAATGTGATAAATCTCAATTGAGGTTATGTGTGCTCACCAATAGAAGGCTAGATCACTTTGGCAAGATTCTGCCCTCATTCCTACCAGCAAAACTCCTTTAAACGCATTGGATTTACTCAAGTATTAATGGGAATAAGCATAAAAACTTGCCTTTAATTCTGCCAGAGTTCAACATCCTCTACACTTCTACCCAATAACAAATCCAAATATCCTATTCTTATAATGCTCCCTCCTTTTTTTTATTTCCCTCAGAACACTTTACAGTTGTGAGCTGGCATCATTACTACAGTTTAAATGCATGAGAAAATCCAAGACAAAATGGCTGTCCCAAGAAGTTACAAACAGAGCAGAAACCTAATAATCCACCTCCTGAAGCAAGCTGAACCCGATTCCTTAAATCAGATTTCAAACATGTGACTGAGCTACTTTGGCTTAATGGCTGCCATGCATCAGCTGAGCCCCAGTGAAAATAGTTTAAATTAGCATGTGCTACCCTACATTTGCAACAGCTCAGCTGCTACACACAAACTCATTAAGCTATGGTAACTTGCTCAAGAGTCTGAAACCTCAATCTGATGCTCTACCCAGTGGCCCACATAACTGCCCAAATAATGCTCTCTGCCTCCCTGCCAATAAACCTCCTGAGCCCATCTTTCACAAAGTAAGGATGTGCCCAAGAAAATAAGCTCAGTACAATTTTCCAGTGAGATGCTTCAGAAGAAGATTTATTCAGATAAGCAGCGAGATCTGGATCTCTCTGCAATTCAAATAAACTTCATGGATGGTACTAGGATTTCTTCATGTCCTGTCTTTGTCTTCTGTTCAATATACCATGTTTTCTTCTTCAGCCCACTAAGTATTACACTATAGATTCCTCTTTCCTTAACTATCGTAATTTCTCCTTGTGATCTCCTCAGATGTACTTCTCCAGAAGACTTCAAGCAACTGCTTTTTCCTAGGGAAGAAAAGAAAACTAAAAAAAATATATATACTGACTCCTCGTTCATTCAGAAATCCAGTTTCAAGCTTTCTCTATCATTCTCTCTTCCTCTCTAAACTGTCTATTCATATTCTATCAGAAATGTAGTGCAGCAAACTTTACTTCACCTGGTGCCATGTGAAATGCACATCCTGATCCTTGAGCCCTCTTATGGGAAAGAGGGCACATATTCATTCTAGCTTACTTCCTTAATCTCCCTTTTGGAGTATGGTATAATTTATTAAATATAGGATACAAATCACATTAAAGTGTTACGCAAAATTAATTTATGTTTCATTTCTTGTTATTTTGCAACCTGTAATATCTACCAAGAGAAATATCTGTGAAGATAACTGAATTATATTAAATGCAGAGCAAAAGTGAATATCCCAATATACCTGACCCTCAGTATAGCTCAGTATCTCAACTTTTGTAGGGCACTAGTTTAAACCTTGGGGGAAGTGTTATCTCAAAAATTATGTCTACGTGTAACAAAAATTGGAGCGAGCTGAAAAGTTTTTGGACATATATAAAATTACCAGGATAAGAGTTGCAATTTTTCAAGTCAACTAATAAAACAACAAAATTGTGTTTTGGAGTGGGTAAATGCAGGAAGACCAGTTACTGTCTGATGCCTCAAATTTATGCAGCTCAAGAAAAAGCAGGCTGGTCTTGTTCCATCTGGCAGTATTATCATAACAACTTCAACAGGTAAATATAATTTCAGCTTTGTGCTGTGGCACAAAAGCACTGATTATCTGTGAGTTATCCCTTAACATACTGTAATACTTCTCCTATGCCTCATTATGCCTCATGAGCTCAGAAGAAACTGAAGACCTGCTTAGCTGTAGGAGTACCTCCTAGGGCTGATGGCTGGGCTGTGCTAGCACAAGTTCCGCTAAGAATTGCAATTTCCTGACTGAGGGAAGAAATAGGAAAGGGAGGATTGCTGTAGTTTTTTCATCTGGTTGGACTGAGATCTTGCTTCTTGCTCAGTCCAGTCCCACCAGCTGTGATATAATGTGACGCTAAAGGAGCCATGGCCATCACCATTCTTCACTTGTTCTCTCAGCTCTCCAAGTGAGATGCCTCTTACTGCTTCTGTATATAAAGCAGTGTCATGGATTAAGGGGTCACCTTGTTCATTAGGGCATTCTACAATCTCTCCATTGTCCTACAGAGGAGCCAGGAGGCAGCTGTCAAAAGTCTCTAATCACACAACAATGGCCAGGGAAGGGACTGGTCCCAGGTTTGCTTGATACAGACACCAAATAGCCTTCCCTGGTGGCAATTTGTTCACATCATTGACAGGTTTTGAAACTGTGTATTCATAGCAAAACCTCTGGGAAAAGACAATAAAAATTTTGTCCTTTGGCATCTCCATGAGGGAATCCATATTTTAGTTCAGTCAGTAGCTACTAGAGTGATGGAGGAAATGAGATGTGAATCCCTTTCAACAAAGGGGAAAGGGTATCTGTCACTGAGTGTCTAGATTCTATGCCAGGAGCAGAAAAGTGTACAAATGAAAATGGACATGTTTTATAATAAAAAAAGGCAAATAGGGAATATTCCCCAAACAAAAATTATTAGAATAGAATAGAATAGCTCCCTGCACTAAAACTATTGCTGGAGACAAAATCAAATGCATCTTATTGCATTTTGCCAGAGCTAGGAAGAGAGTAACTAGTTCATAAATTCATCAGGAGCTTGGGGATTTTTGATATAATGAGTTTTACAGTTTCAGAGGAGACTGCTTTGCTAATAATTATGTAACAGTAATTAAATCTGAAAAAGGTTGTACTCTAACTATGTTGATTTATTGCAGCTCCAACAAAATACTTCTAGAGTGTGCTTTGGAGCGTGCACCTCCTCCCTCCAGTTTTCTTTAAATTCTCATAGAGCACTGGGTCACAGATGGTCTGAGATGCGATATTTTCCCTATTAAATTCCTAATAATCTTTTTCTGAGGCTGAGTCATGGAAGCCTGGGGATTTCTCATTTTAATTAGAAGGTTTAAGGGGCTAACTCTGTTTGAAATTTCCTCTTAGGAGATGTGGGTGCAGGTGATCCCATTCAGAAGAATGACACAATATCAAGGCCAACATCTCATTTCCATATTAGATTGCATCTAGTTTGGCATAACTCCTGATCTGGATGCTGATGATGTGCCGCCTGAGTTGAAGGCACAACAATTTGCCATTTGAAAACAGAATTATTTTAGGATTACGTATGAAGACATTTTAGGCTCTAGTTGGATGTTTCCTGCACTATCACCATGCTCCATCACCCTGTGTAGAAACTATTTATAAATGTGAATTATTTATTAGTCTGATTGAAACAATTAGTCTATATCATTTGGAAACAGCACTGTTAAGGATGCTCATACAAAGAGACATACTACATTGTCCAAAGGGTTGATCCTCACAGTATTTAAGATATTAGTGTTTCAGATTAATTTTATATGCAAATATTATAAACTATAAAGATAGAACACTCACCTAGCAAAATGTTTTATGTACAATTTTGGCATTCACAGTATGTGAAGAACAATATCCCACCTCTGCCATCCAGAGGAGGTTATTCTTAGGCCCTCATAGCTGAGTTTCATCATTTCATAAAATGCCTATTGTTTAAGAGTTAGTCTGGTATACTATTCACATGTCCCTTGATAGCCTATTGTGAAAAAACCCTGCTTCTTAGAAGACGGCTGTTGAAGTTTCATCAGCTTACACTCTACAGCCAATTCCTGTGCTTTAGAAAAATGAAGAGCATCTCTTATTCTTCCAGCATGGTATGCAGTTGTCAAGAAGTCAGATGAGACATTATTTGTCTTTTATAGCACTAGGTATCTTTTCAGTTTTCGACAGACAGAAGTGACAGTATTTTGGGAAAGTAAAAAATTTCACCCACTCTCAACTGCACCACTTACACATGCTAAAAATAAAATTTTATTGGAAGTAGTACTGCGGCATATAGACTTGGCTGTGAATAAAAGAAATAACCTTTTCTACATTAAATCCTGCCAGTTGTGCCATCTCCATGAATGAGTTTTTATGTCTGAAGTTTTAATTTTGTTATGCATTTTAAAAATACTCTGCATGTAACTGTTCAAAAGCTTAAATTGTCATAAATTATTTAGAAGTTTAAATTTCTATATGTAATCTATTCATTTGTATATGCAATTTTTATGCTCTAGTTGCTGAAATGTTCTAGAGATCTGGGATTTAATGTAATGGCAAGTATTTCTCTTATGTGTCACAGAATCTATAAACAAAGACAGAGAATAGTGCTTTATACTCTTTTCCAAAGATCAAATCCATCCTTATTGTCTTCAAATCACAGCCTGCAAATGCCTCACAAATAGGGTTACTCTCAGTAGAGTGCTACACCACTTATGAAGGAGGAAGAAGCCATACTAGTTTATGAGCAAGAAAAGCCAACCCTTGCCTGGAACATGGTGAGAATGAAGAATTTGGCCCTACCCTAGATTGCACATAGTATTTTGTGTATGAAACATCAATGTGTGAACTTCAAAACCAGCCATTCTACTGAATGCTCACAAACCCAGCTGATGCTGTAAGAATTTGCTGGATTTGTCCACTCGCTTCATAATGCCTTTTGTGAAGCCCAGGAAGGAGGCAGCTGCTGATAGCTGCCTTCTCAAGTCACTCCCATGGAAGCAGCTTGGCCTCTGTGCTCTATTGTTATAACATCATCTCGTCATCAGAAGGAATGTACATCCTGTGCTATAATTGTGTGGAAAATACAATTGTGTTAATTTCTCTCAAAACCAATAGAGAGAACAAGAAGTCCTGCTCTTTAGGCCACATTCACATAACAGTTGAGACCCAAAATGAATTTCTCAGCAGAGGGCCAGCAGAAAATACAAGCAACAACAGGTTTTTTCCAAAGCAATTAGGCTCCCAATTATTTTCTCCCCATTGAAGGTCCTAACTGTGAAAACAACAAAGAAAAGTAGATTTAAAATACTCAGTAAGGCAAAGAGTTAAAGTGGCAGATGAAATCAGATTCTGTAATGAGTTATAGGGAAAATGTCTCTGAGTTCTGATTAATGACTAGGGACACCTAGAGCTGCTTTGGCTGTCTCAGAAGTACATGACTGGTGCATCAGGGTAATGTCTAATAACTAATCTTTGACACCAGAATTAAGTCATTTTGCAAGAAAGCAGGTCATTAGAAGCTAAATTGAAATACAAGTAATACGATCTCTGTGGAGGATTGTAAATTAATTGGTTTTTAACAATAACATTTCTGTATTTTATTAAAGCAGTGTAAGAATTCAGAGAAGAAAAGAATGTAGCAGATAAACAGGGCAGGTGTTGATGATGCAAATGAAATAGATGACAGATGGTTAGTAGCACGATCACTCACTGTGTGTGTATAACGGATAGAGGTAATCAAATTCCTTTGTGAATTGGTGACTTTCTTTACATCAAGAACTATAACTTTGCCATGCTTATACAGCTTATTCTTAAAAATTACCGCCACTCCTTGTCATTATCCTGGGGTGCAGGACACTCATGTTTGAATACTGTCATACACACACAAAAAAAAGTGTCAGGCATGCAAATAAAACCCCACCTGGGCAACCAGCTACCTTTGCAAATTGGTAATAGGACACTAAAGAAGTGTCTGACATCAAAGAGCAGCTCACCCCCAGAGCAGCCCAGGTGACCCCTGGTGTAAGGCTTTTCTCCAGCCCTGTGGATGAAGTGCTGGGCTGAAAATGATCCCATGATATGGTTGCTGCCCCCCAAATGCCAGGTCATGGTACTGTCTTGGAGGGAAGGGACAAGTTAATGCTTTAGCAGAATGACGTAACTTGTTGCTCGCTAATGGGTGCTACACTCAGCTCATTACACAAGAGATACACTGATTTTTGAGGGAGATCTATTTCATGGCCCCAGAGAGCTGTTCTTGGTGATTTGACATAGACTATAAGAGAAAATCACCAGGCTCTAGATGCAGAGATAGCACATCATTATATATCTATCACACACATATATATACAAACGTACCCAGAGAAAAAGCAGAGAATGTTTGAGCCAGCACACACTTTGCAGAAAGTAGCCTCTGTATTGAGCCAAGCAAATGAGCAATAATAATTGATCAAGGACTTCAGACATTATATCAGGGGCCAATCTATTAGCAGAGCAGCTTCCAGGATGGGTACAGAATGGACTGCTGATGCAGTAGATGGGAAATAGTATCTAAACACATCACTTACTTAGCACTCTGCCTTTCATCAAAACAAAGTACTCTGGACACACCAATGTTGAAGAATGTCTGCAAGGTATTTCTAGGATTGCTGGTGAAGCCAGGTTGACTTCACTGCAGTCCTTGCTCTTTACAATTACAAGCATAACTTCGCTGCAGCACGGGAGTGGTGTTGTCAAAGTGTCTTTAGGGCAGCATAGAAGGGCGATGGCTTTCATGGTCTAGCACATTATTTCTGTAAGAATATGTACTGTTGAAGCACTTGCTTTGCACACCCCTTCCTCAACCTCAAGAAGCAGAAATCATGCCTGCAAGGGGAAGAAGGGTGGCAGGATCCTCTGAAGCATCCCTCTGTCACAGCTAATTCTACTAAACTGCCAAAACCTCTCCAAAACTCTATAACTGTTCAGCAGAAGGCTTTGTTTGCTCTAAGGCTAGAGCAATTTCAGGGTCACAGTGTCAGCTGCTTGTACCCTTCTCTGTCACCAGAAGCTGCAGCCTGGATAAATGCAGATCACTCACCATGTTTATGAAGATAAGCATGGTGCAGAGTAAATATTGTGCTTGAAGCTAAATGTCAAGAATTCTAGCAAGTTTCTGTGGGGCGACTACAGATATACACAGATGCTAAAGAAAGTTTACTACATTTTATATTACAGAATCAAAAACTTCTCTCTATTAGACGACAGAGCACATTATTTAATACCTTTTGTAATATATCAAGAACAGAGTTTTGACACTGTTTTGGAGCAGAATGCTTTTTCCCCAAAAAGCTACATCTACTCTCTACTGAAAAAAAAAATGTAGCAGGTTGCTGCATCATTAGAACAGGGGAGATAATGCATAACCCAGAGGTTACCATATGAAATAAAAGAATGGAACTACATTCAAGACCCTTTGATGTTTCAGTTTATTCACGCTGTATTTTTGTATTATGGTTCTTTAATATTACACAACTATTATTTTGCTTTACTCATGTCTATATCTATGACTGACATGCAAACAGTTTAACAAAATTATTAGGGAATTTTATTATTTTTCCCATGGCAAAACTGTATATTACTTATTTTGGGGACAAAACCAGAGAAAACACAGAATCTTTAAGTTGTTAAAGAAATTATGCATAAACCCAAAAATATAAGTATTTGGAATAAAGAGAATGAATCTCACTGAATAATAATAAAAAAGCCATTTAGAAAACATTTTGTCACTGCCTTTAAATAATATCTGCTTAGGCATCAAATTTTTGTTGTTGCTATTGTTGCTTCTGTTCTTTATCTGGCCTGCGGAGACAAAACAATGAAGAATGAGCTTGGTTATTTCCTTTTAGAAGCAGCATTGACAATGGACTGCAAAATATACGGGCCAGTGTGTTAACCCTAATTTTGTGTTACATCTAACCTTGAATGAAAAGTTATGGCAGGGGAAAATATGGACTGTTGCATTTTCACCACTAATGATGATTAACAACTAAAAAAGAAGGTATTTGGACTCCTGAATGGTAGGCTGAGTTTATAAGAGAATTTGTTGTAAGAAAGATTTTAGCATAATGTAGACAATACAGAAACTAGCAAGGAACAAAACTGAATGTGGGAAATATGCACACAGTATTTTTATGATCATGTTTCTGAGCAAAAAGATATTTTCAAATGAATGAGATCCCATATATAGGTTTTCAACTGTCAGTTGTTCACAGGCAACTATGAAGAAAGGTACCAGAACAGGTAAAAACTGTGTGTGACCATGGCTTTCTAAATGGCTGTTAAAAAACAGTTTTAAAATCAGAGCCAGATGACAAGACTGGGTCCAGTGTACATTCCAATCTAGGACCCCAGCTCAAGCTTATCAAGCATTTGACTACTGCCTATGTTAAAACAGCATTTTGTCAACACTGTTATGACAAACTGCTGTGTGGCCATTTTATACAGATAAGAGATCTTAGTTCCCGGTAGGTAAGAGTCCTCTCCTGTGGGGACTGGAACTATTACATCTCCTTATTGATCAGAAGGTCCTTTAGTAGGCCACACTGCTAGCTCTGTGTCATCTGGGGTTCACATTTCTGCCCTGGTACCTAAACTCACTGAAATTTGTGAATAATTACCCACTTAACAGGAATGAGCATTTCAATATTCATTGATTTTAGCTGTTGCCTGCCACTTTGGGCCATTCTGACAAAGAGTTACAAATTTCCCAAAGCCAGCAATGTACTGCCGGAGACCTCAATGCATTCCATACGTATTTTAGCAACTATACCACAATCTCTCAACTATGTTCCCATACTTCTTTCGGATCTTTACAGAAAACTTGCATTGATTAATATGTTATATCTTGCTCACCATGCCGGGGCAGGTGTGTTGGGGAAGGGAGGAACTAAATTACATTAAGATAGACTTCGGGTGAGTAACACTTTCTAGCCCTGCACACGTTGTGATAAGTGGGTCTTTGGAAAAATAGCAGAAAGACCAGATTAAATTTTGCTTTTGGGAATGCAAGTCTCTTCCGGAATTACTAGTGTTGGAAAGCTGAAATATAGAAGATGGTTAACAAGGAAAAGGTACACCCTTACAACAATTTGTTTCTTAGCTTTTCAAAACTCCTGCTACCAAAGAGGATCTAGAGAAATAGTCTGATCATCACTTCTTTGTTCTTCAAAAACCTTATTGTTTGGGGAGCTTGGAAAAGGAGCAAACACGGAAGATACAATAACAAAGATACCTTTAATTTTGCTGATTTGGGGTGTTCAAATATCAAAAGAATCCCCATAAATTACGTGGGTCTTTTCTTTGAGCTATTTTTGAAGGCGCAAGAGCTCACTGAGGTGAAAATAATGGTCTGCATTCAAAGACTTGAATGTGTTCCTATTCCAGTAAAAAATTAACTTGCATGTACACTATGCAGCAGTTGCTAGGATGAGTAGCTCTGCATCACTCCTCTGGTCTATGCTCTCTTAAATGACAAGTAAGCATCAATTCTTCACCTTGACCCCTGCCATGCCCATATGACTGGTTCTTACACTGAAGCATTACCATCAAATTGGTCTCACAAGTGGTAGGCAGAAGCTAGGGTTTTGATGAGGTTTCTTGTGGTTTGGGGTTTTGTTTTGTTCTTGGTTTTACTTGTTTGTTTGTTGCTTGGTTTTTTGAGATGGGAACAGCAAAAAAACCCATTTGCATCAAAGGCTTCAGAGAATTTTTGGCTGCTGTGGGCTGTGAGAGTGATAGAGCAAGGGTTGAACACCAGGAGGCAAAATGAGACACAACTCTGTAACCTGATACCGGCCAGTGGAGGAAACTGGACAGAACAAGCCTTTAGACCAGGCTTTTGGGATCTCCAAAAACTGCTCTAGCATACACTTAGAAAGAATTTTAAAGTTTCTAAGTAGGATCTACTTTTTAAAGCTGTTACCGAGAAGTAAATGGCTTTTCTTTTTTAGATGTCTTTTTAACTTGGAAAGGACATAATTTCTGCTACATTAACCTAATTTTGTGGCTGATATTTTACATATGTTTGACAATGAACTTTCCATGTTTGTCTTTAGCTAGATTTTTTGAATTGGAATCTAAAATTGAAAAGCTATTTTGTAAGGATTGAGCATTGCTTCTTCTGCTAGGGTCTAAAGACTCAACAGGCCCTTAAAACTGCAGAGGGACTTCAGAGAGAAAGTGATATTGGCTGCAGGCCACACAGCTTCTCAGGATTTCACTGCATGAGGATAGAAAGGAATGGCTTCCACAGCCTTAGGGGAAAGCAAATCACCAAGAAAGGGAAGTGTTACAGTAAAGACTCCTTCCTTCCCGTGGAAAGGCAAAAAAAGCCCCCTATCCTTGAACATGTGAGAGGATGTAATAAGAAAAGTTAAAGATATGGATAAATGGACACAAAATATTTGTCACGAGCTAGATGTAAACCCTTTCCAGAAAAAAACCCGGCCAAAATAGCCAGCTGAAAGACTGTATCTGCTTCCCAGCAACCACATCACACCACTGGTGAAGTTAGAGCTACACAAGCCATAGAAGAAGTTCCTATGTTTCTGAGAAAATCTATAACCTAAAATTAGCAGTAGACAACACAATCCAATGATATGACATGCATATGTGATCCATGAGATCCAAAATGAAGTCACTCAAATATGTCATGGAAGGATTTTTAGTTGCTTTCACAAAAGCTTGACTGCTGCAGAGGGGGCAGCTGAAATGTTTCGGCATAGGTATTACATAGGTATTACAATAGGAAACGGCACAGGAGATGAGATGGAGAAGATGCTGTGGGAAACACCCAGACAGCAGCTGGGCAAGAGACACTTGATAAGCCCAAGCAGAAAAGAGAACACCTGCACTGAAGTACAGTGATAAGCATTTCATCCTCTGCACTTATTGAAAATTAATAAGGGGAAGTTGCACTATACTTGCACTGTTCAGAAATTACTTAAAGCTAAGCAGCTCCTTACAGGCTGTACCAGAATGGCAGCCAGCCAGCAGGAGGAAATGTGAGCCTCTGTGTAACACAGGCACTATGTCCAACACTGTCATGGCAGAGACGCACAAGTCACAGTTCCCCACAACCATCTTCTTGTCAAGCTTAAACTAACATTCACTTATCAATATGGACATAATGCACATCAGCAGTTGCTTATAAACAACCTATTGACTCAAACAGAAACAATCAGTTGCAGTGGAACTGGACCTGCACATCCACATGACTTTCAGGAGGTAGCAACAAGAGGTACTTAATCTACCTCTCTGCCTAGGGAATCAGCTCTCACAGGCATTTCTGCTTAAGTTTAGTTTCAGGGTCTCAATATTAACAATTGATATAGTGCCCTCATTGCTCTGGTGTTTTGATGAACCACCACATCTTTCCACAGGAGACCCACAGTTGGTGAGATTGGAAGCTTCATGCAACTGAAGAGCTGCCTCCTATGTCCGTAATTTGCGGCTACAGCCTCTTGGTGTAGACACACAAAATATCACTCATTGGAGAACTGACAATACCCAAATGGGTCAAATCATACCAAGTAATCTGTTTTCTGATCTTTATCCTTTCTGACACCAACATCAGTGTCTAACCATGCAGACACTGTGCTCTGCAGCCATCAGTTGAAGAAAATGTCAGCAGGTGATGATTCACACCTCATTGGTGCTGCTCTATAACTTAACACCAGTATATACAAATTAGATCTGCCTCCACTGTCTTTTTCTTAAGAGAGGTGATATTATTTTAATACTGTTTTTCAGCAACCTTCTTGGTTGTGGTTAAGGGAGAGTAGCAGTTACTAGTAAAAATCTTTCCTTGAAATGAAAAAATAGGTTACACTTGTGATAGTTCATTTATGGAAGCTACCATGCCAGATATAAAATGTATAAAGAATAGAGTCAATAGGAACCAATATCTAGCTGTGAAATCTTCTAGTAAAAAGAAAAGCAAGAGAAAAGCATCAGATTAGGAGAAACAGTTTTCCCCTTCTAATTTACATAAATGTATGACTGTTTTGTTCCGCGCAAAGGTACACCTAATTTGCTTTTTTTTCATCCCTAGGTTCCGTAAATTTTCTTGAAAGAAACGCTTTTTATGGCTTCATCAACAACTTCTAACATTTACTTTTTTGTAAGGTCAGTACAAAAGAACTCTGTTATATCACTTATATTTTTCAATTTTTAAGTGACCTTCATTATACCATTTAATAAAGGTAAGAGTCCCCTTCACAGTGCCTTTAAGCAAAGCTCTTTTTTTTACTGGAACATTTTTGAAAATAGGAATAGGAACAGGGAACTTATTATTATGCCCAGCAAGTTGTAATAGTGTTACTTGGATTTGCTGGGTCTCCTCCCAGTTGCTGGTCAACTGTAACCCACGTGGCAACCAGGACCAGAGTTTTACAGAAAAGTTCTTAATTAGTTTCTCTTGGGACTCTGCATCATCATATTTTTTTCAGCTGCTGAATATGATATATCCACAGCCACTATATATCTCCCAGATTTTAATCTCGTTCACAATTATAGCTGAGGGAAAAAAAAAGTCTTGTACCATTACAGGAAGATAGGGACAAAAGAGGAGGAAGACAAAATGCCAAGCCAGGAATGGGTGAATTTTTTAGAGTGAGTTTCAGTAAAAGCTGATCCCTCATAAATAGCAGGATGAAATTTTTTGCACCTTGTTACCTCTTGGAGATCAACATTTATTGACACCAACTCCAGTTTTCACATTCACCTAGTAAGACCTAAACCTCTTCTGCTTCAGCAGTCTGGTAGTCCACCTTGCTAGCCCTGACAGCAAGCTAAAAATCTCCCATTCATTACTGTAGGGGAACAGTAACTATAGCCTGAAAAGTGACAGTGAGCAATTCAGCCTCTGGAAATACTTTAATAATAAGCAAAAACTTCTTTTGTTAACTGCTTCAGCAACTGAAGGACTTGACTTACAATTACTCACCATACCTGATATAAATACCTTATTCAAGGTTGTTGGATCAGGTGGCTAAGGAAGATTCTTAATTCCTCCATCACATGGTGTGTATATTAAGTCCCCATATTTGTCATTATTTACATAACAGTTCATGTAAATTTGGAAAAAATTAATAACCCTAGCCTTTTAGGACTACTCTCCAGACAGAAGACAGCATTTTTTAATTAAAAACAAACCAAAACAAAAACAAACAAACAAAAAACCCTCCCAAAACCCCGAAACAAAACCAAAAAAATACCAAAAAACCAAAACGAAAAACCAAAACAAAGCCAAAATAACTTATTCCTAAGGACTAAGAAAACCTGTCTCTCTTTCAGCTTATTACCAAAGCAGAGAAGATTTTGAATGATTATCCCCAGTGAGTGAATTGCCTGCTGGGGTATATAACACTAAAACACATTTCATTTATAAATGAAATGGTTTTGTTCAGCTTGCTGTCTTAAAGCAATCCTCATTCTCTGCTGTCTTATGAAATACTAAACTTTAACATGTTGGTGATGCTTTATACATACTGACACTCCTGTTTATTAAATACACATATTGCCAATTGTGTTATCCCTGACCACATTATAATCTCTGTTTACACCAATTTAATTGGTACTGCTGCTCAGCACTATGGGCACTAATAAAAACAACTAAAGCACTGAGAATACAGCAAATGTTTTCTCAGCTGAAGGTCACACTCTCCATTGATCTGCTCCCCCCTTTCTGTCTCTGAATTTAGGGCATCATGAATGGAAAAGTACAAGACAAGACTTAATTTACAGCTAATTTGGTACTAGGCCACTTCTCAAAGTCCTGTCCTACTTTAATCACAGGAAGCTTCATGCACAAAGGATTTATGTGTAACTCTATTGCAAGCAAGGGCCTAATCTGGTTTAACCCCAATCCCATTGCAGTCAGACCAGGTCCACCCTGAAAATATGTACCAAGACCTTACTGTCTATAGCACATGCATAATTATTAACCAACAACAGTATCAGCTAAAGCTGTTTCAGTAGACGACCTCTAGGATTTCATAGGTAATAAAAGCTCTTTTTAGAAAAAAAAATTAACTCAGAGAAGTGTTTCTTCATTATACTTTGTACAATATTTAAAGAAAACTACAGAAATTGTACAATTCTTTATTAAACATTAAGAGGTTCTGAAAGAGCAGTTTCTAGGGGGCCCATTTAATTTCTAAACAGTCCCACTGGGTTTTATCTCTTCTGAATTCCATGGGGAAAAAGAGATTAATTTGCATTTAACAATAATAAAATTCTGATAACAGGAGGGGAAAACATCTTGCAAGCACTGCAATCACCCCAGAAAAAAAAAAAGTAAGAAGGATTATTTAAACAAAAATTAAGGACAGCTCACATTTGAATATTATATCTTAAGGCACAGAGCCAAATGCAGATGCATCTAGCCATGTTTTGGACCAAAGCCAAATTCTCTCCATCCCAGTTTTTCAATTTTATAGTGAGAGAAAAAAAGGGGGGGTTGATATATCATTTGGTAACCAATGTTTGGGGGCTTATTAAGGTGCAAGTGAGGGCATTTATGTGAAAGTAGAACATAAAATTAAAAGTGTTCTTCAAACCAAAGGATGACGTGTGTCATGTAGCATCGTATTTTGTGATTATTTCTGATAGCAGCTCAGCGTAACAATTTAAAGCAAAGACATTGTGTCAATCCTCTGGGTTTCACTTCACAACCATCTTGAGAAAAATCAAATCTAGACATGATATGCAGTGACAATCCCAAATTTACTATGGCAATTGTGTTTCTATCTGCTGGCAAACAAACATCTACAACAAGGTTTTTATTCTTCTCTCATAGCATTGATAAAACAAATTTAGCAAATGTCAGTGTCTGGAAATATTAACATGCTAATGTTAGGGTTTTGCTCCAAATTGCAATGCATTCACTGGGCCCTTCATACCAGATAGAGGAGAAGGGAAGCTGACAGCACTGGATTGGGACAGAGCAGAACAGGTGATTATCAGCAATGCCAGAGACCCATGCCCTCCTTCTCCCCTCCAGTCATGCTAATGTATTTCATGGTGTGGAGGATCACTGAGAAGTAACAGCTGAAGAGGCAGTACCAGCCTCCACAAACCTATGGAATATTAGCAGGTACATTAAGGCTGGTCCTGTTGTCATTGATTTTCTTGCTGTCCTCTCCACAATGTGAAACTCTCCCTGGAAGGGTTTTTGGGCAGCAGAGTAGAAGTTCTAGTGGGTACCCAAAGTGACTGGGGCCAACTGAAGTGACAAAGAGCCTCTCTGCCCCCAGCCTGGAGCTCCATCACAGTGACAGTTTGGGGTGGCTGCTCTTCCAAGGACACAAAAGAAGCCTTCCTTCTCAATGCCTACTGTAAAACTAGTGAAAAGCTCAGTTAAGAAAGTAATGATAATCGTAGAGATTTTTATCTGCAGCAAGTTAGACTGGCTGGTTGGAGGGAGAATAAAGAGCCTTTCTCATATATGGGATATTTACAGTGACCAAAGAAACCGTCTATAAGGGAAACACAGAATCCCAACTTCCAAGCTCCAACTGGGGAAGCAATGTGATAGCCAGAGTATAAGGACTGGCACTGGAGCATGCATGGAACCACTACCCGGGGCTGGCTCTGACTCCAAATTAACACTCCTAAAGAGAAAGGTGAGACCAGGCCATCCATTACTGTCATGGTTGTCCATGATGGCTCAGGAACACCTGTGACACATCCTCCCACACAGTCAGAGACAGCCATAGGTCTTAGAGGACCATTTTGAGTGCTCTCCATGCTGTTCTTGGGCACACTGCTCTAAGCCTAAATTCAGCTTGAGTACAGGCGGCTGCCTCAGAGTTGAAGTCAATGAAGTTGCACCCACCTACACCAGATCTGAATTGACTCTATGAATAGCTATGTACAGGGTAGGATATTCAAATTCTGTAGTTGCCAAAACCAGACATCTGTGTCAAAGCATTTGACAAGTGCACTGATATATGTCAGCAAATTGCCTGAGGTACTTGCTAAAAAACTACAGTAACTTTTTCATCCTGAAATACTTAATCTGCACAATGATTAGAAAATGTCTACAAAGGCAAAATGCTAATAAATGTCTGCCTGAGAATTTAACTGTATGCTTGTATTCAAGAAATGAGACTGCAACTTAAATTCTGTTACATTCTAAAGAAAAAAAAAAACAAAGAAACCCCACAACATTCAAATACTGTACCTTCAAAAGCATTGATACATGACAAGGTGCTTGTGGATTGGGACAAAACAGTTATGAGATTACGAACTCAGCTTGTAACCATTGCAGGAAATTCAAGATGATCATGATCATCAGTTCCAGAGAGCAATCTCTGTGCAATGTAACATTGATGGGTCAAGTGCCCTGTACTGTTTCCTAGCTTAATAATAGAGTCACACACCAGATTGCTTGAGGAATCCATATGCCGACATACTGACTCGGTTGCCTCAGTCTGGGCTGCACTGCTCATTACTGGTGTATCTGGATACCACATTCAAGCGAGAAAAAAAGCCAGATTGAAATAGAAAAAAAATCCATTCTGTCTCCTTTTATTGTCAAAGGAACTCAGAGCTTCTAAGGTGTGGAAAGAACCATGAGAAAATTCTGTGGAAAGGAATACCCAAGACTGAAAGACATCACCTCTGTTTTTCAGGGAAGAAGGAGGCTCTCTCCTGAGAGACAAAATAGGTATGTTCTGTTTTGAAATGAAGGTGGCTTCATAAGTAACTTCAACAAAGAATACCAAAGCAGCCTATCCAGATCTTTGATCATTAGGATTTGTATTATAAAGATAAATATTTATTTTTCCTCTGGCATAAAAAATCCCCAAACTCAGAATTGCTGTAAAACCACAGTTCTGGGCTCTTATGAATTCACTAGTTCAACATTCAGGAAAAAAAACCCACAAACCAAAGCAATGACAACAACATTAAAAAAAGAAATAATTTTAAAAAAAATTTTAACCCAGCCTGAATAATTAAAAAAATTATGTAAATATAAAAAAGATAGTCACAGGGACTAATTAAGCACAGGATCATATTTTATAAAATAACTGAGATAAGGTAGTTGTCCGAAACCAAGCACAAAAAGCAGTTTTCCTAAGGATATGAACCCATCTGAAAGCAATTAGTTAGTAAATCTTTAACAACCCTGAGAAGCAGAGCAAATTACTCTGGTGCACTGCAGTTGTGACATGGCTGTATCCATTCTACATAACATGTAGTAGTATCTCTTCACAGCACGACAGTATTTGACATAAGTTTATGTAAAGCTGCATTGCACAGAATAGCTATATTTTAGAATTTACTGTAGCTTAAGCTATGTTACTCTGCAAAATTTAGTTCAATAATTTTATGCAATTGGCAAACAGGCAGAAACAGTAGAATTTAACATTTATGAATTGCCAATTTGCTCATATAAATACTGTAAAGAATTCTGCCATTATCCAGTTATCTAAAGATAGTAAATTGCAATTTGGAATGCTTCTTTTTATTAAAGTGATTTATAAATTAACATAAGCACATTGACTTAAAGAGTCTAATCCAGTGACTCAACAAAATGTTACTCTGCCTAGCCCAGGTGGTTTTTGTAATGTAATTGTGATACATTAGGGAATTTCACTGCCTTTAATGGACCACAAACTCACCCTTCCTCTTGAAAATTAACTGTTGAGTTCTTTAATGGAGAAGTGCCCAGGAGGCCTTTCTGGAGTCAGAGGTAAAAGGTAAAAAAGTTTAGCACAACTGAATTCAGCATCCTAATATTATTTGGCCTATCAAAACCATTCTTCTAAAATAAGTTATGTTTACTACAAGGTATTTAATTACTTTCCTTTCTCTTGCCTACAGGCAAGAACAACTCCTCTTTCCCCATCCCATTGCCAGGGCTGCTCAGAAAGCACTTGATCAAGCAGCAAATCTAGAACACAAGAGCAGAGGAACAGGAAAAGTTAGCCATAATTCACTTGGAGGAAGGGAAGTTTCCATGTATGAAAGTAATTGTGTGAAGGGAAACCACTTGTTCCCTGAAATTTGACATTCATTGCTTAAGTATTGGATCAAGCCCACAACTTGGAATGAATCAACAAGCAGAAAAGTTCCAAAGCTCTTTGAGCCATAGACACACAGAAATATATGTACTAAAGAAATGCATATAGAATGCATACAATAAGGTGGAATGTGTTTATGTAATAAAGAATGTATATAAAAATACATAAATAATTGCTTTTTGTATGTTAGCAGTAATATTTTATCTCCAAGAACGAGCTAAGAATTTCAGTGGTATGCACTTACACATTGTCATCTCTTAGTTTCATAAAGGTTTTTCTCGGAAAATTATATTCAGGGGTCCATATATCTCTTTTTGCCATGATCCCAGAAAAAGAGCAGTAAAAACTTGACAATTTAGTGAAAGAACTTCTATTCAATCTCTGGTATTGTGTTCATCATTACAGTGTCAGAGGGCTTCCATTAGAGCAAGAATTGATGTGTGTCACACGTTTGTTCTTTCTTCTCCTCAAAAGGACAATTGTGTGTGGTGTTTTCCTTTTGCTCCATTTCTTGCACACATAGTCTGCTGGGAAAAATTTATGCTGGGGAAGCGAGGATGAAAGACTTGTGTTAGTGTCAAAGATGTTAAATTCTATGGTGATACTTCATCTTTGTGCAAAAGCATTACAAGGCCATGCAGAGAATAATGTCCTTTGAGTAAAACTGTCTTTTAGCCTTGTATATACAAAGTTATTCTCTCATTGACCTAAATATTTACTGCACAGAGCATGTGCTGAGGGCTGAGTCATCAGTATCGTAAAAAATTCAGAGGATTGGTGAAAACTCGGTCACAACCATCCACTAGAACTTTTAAAGATTTAAGCTTAACTGTCTTCCATTAGCAGACATGCAAATTTATGTAATGAAATGTTGAAACCACTAAATCACCAAGAAGAGCCTGTTATTTTCCCAACAAAACACTTCCAACAGAAAACTGGTGTTCTGACTAAAATTTTTTTTACAAAAAGTATCTGATTTCTATGGAAATTTTGCCTGCTTGTTGAAAATATAAAAACATGAAAAGTTTTTGAAACCCATTCTCTGAAAAGTTCTAGTCACAGACATAAACTTAGCTTCTTTTCACACATCTTGACAATGTTTAGATCTGTTGACAGTGTTGTTATCAAGAAATGCCGAGGGGACACGGACAGAAATCTGTTTCATGTAGCTCATTTAAGATAATACCTTCTCCTACCGTTTGCTATCCCAGCACAGCCAGTATGTCCAGAAATAGATGGAAACAACTGTGTGCAAAGGGTGGTTGGTGATAAATCCATCAAAATTAAAATTCAAGGTTCGAAAACCTTGACAACAGAAGGGATCCAGATTTGAATTTGACAGGAAAATGAAAAGAGCAAAATTCTCTTTATACATTCTTCCATGGTGTTTTGGGGGATTTAATCCTAGAAAGTTGCATCACAACCAGGTGCAGGTTCCCACTGCTCTCCTAGAGGACTGACAGGCTCACAATCACTTTCAGGGACCCATTTTGGTTAGGCTCATGACACTGGTACTGCAATTGGAGGCCAAGAGAGTATTAGAATAATATCTGCATAGAGAGCAGAGCACGGGACCTAGAACCGGTACTGAAGACTGAAAATTGATGTTAGCCTTATCTGTTCCGGGTCTGAACAATCTCTAAATTTCTTTGTTAAGTTCTCAAATTCATAATTTAATCAGCATCTGCCGGCCAAATTTATTCTAGAATAATATGCCCCAAATAGCTCATTCATTCTTAAATTTGCTATTAACTAGTATCATAATAGTCTATTTTCAATTAAGGAGAAGGGAGAGAAGAGGAGAAGGAGAGGAGAGGAGAGGAGAGGAGAGGAGAGGAGAGGAGAGGAGAGGAGAGGAGAGGAGAGGCCCACAAAAAACCTCTTTCCTTTGTTCTAAGTCTTTCATGCTAGATGACCTTCCTGAAACTCACTCTTCCTGAAATTTTAGGCAAATGCAACGTAAAATTCCAAAGCCCAGGTGCCTGGGGTGGAGACAGAACTTCTTATACCAAGGAGATGAGCACAATGCAGGATTGAGGGTACTCAACACAAAACAAAAAGAGATAAGGTCAGGCCCTGGCGTCTTAGCCCCTTCTTTTCAACCTCCTATCAGCTCTCCTCCCAGCTCTTGTTTTATCAGGTGTGTCAATAATTGTATCAGGTTGCATAGTTTTGGGGTTAATCTAGTTCTCAGGCTCTCAAATGTTTTCACCACCACCACCACCATGCTGTTAGCTCTGTACCGATGAGGTTTCTACTTAAGTGAGCTCCAAAGGGGTCCAAACACAAAGCTGTTACTACAATTTCCCTTCTGGAAATGTGAAAGGTTTTGCTAAAAATAAAGACAACTGAACACCTTCAATAGAAGGGGTCAAGAACTGAGAATAGATTTGCTCCTCACCAAGCCACCTGGCGTGGAGTGTCTAGAATCCACACAACGCCTCTATTGTCCATGTATGTTCCAATGTTGTGTCTTGCTGGTGGTTTCCTGTATACAGGACCACGTTGTATATTTACCCTGTGCTCAGTCAAAAAGGGCAGAAGTATGGCTAAGGACTGGCCAACATGCACAGACGTCAAGCAGAAATAGTAAAAGTCAATACTGAAAAATGAAGTAATGTAAAACTGTCCAAGAAAGTTCTACAAATATTGATAAGACATCAATATTTGCAGCTTCTCTAATGTCACTTCCATCAACACTGTCCTAAGGTAGAGGGTACTGCAGGAGAAAATGCAAGGCCACTTGTACTGAGGGTTTTGCTTGTTACCTGTATATGTCTGTTGGTTGAGGTTTTTTGCCTTATATTTTGTTAGTATGTATGTATGGAGATTCTGCAGGAAGAAAAATAATGTCCTCATGGGACAAAGGTACACCCTCCACTGTTTCTGCAAGGCACCCTGTGGGGAAAACCTGGAGCTGGGGTTGACATGCTGAAAATGAGTTTCTTCATTGCATTATCCCACACTTCAAAGGAGGATGGGACACACCATTTCCTGATAAAGACATTTTGTGTTTTGGCTGTGGGCAGCAACAGTTCTTCAAAATCTTCCTTCTCATCAGCCAGGGAAGAGCACATTCATATATTTGATGTTTCAGTGCAATCTCTCTAAGCAAGCCTTGAAACTTCATGTGAATGAATGTCTTAAGTGCCAGGAATGCAAATAGTAAAGACAGTTCTGTGATTTTTTAATCTATACTCCTGTCACCATGAACACTGAAATCTCTGGAGGTAAAAGTCTGGAGTATTTCACTATCTTTGCCAACAAGGTATTAGTAAACTCCATTACGAGCCCTCTGGGTGTATGGTAAATGAACAAAATCGTATGTTGGCCTTGGCTTTGTTTTCTATTGTTAGATGAATGAATTAAATTAAATCTGTCTGAACTGAGGGACCACTTGGGCTATAAGTTTGAAGGGATGATAAATTAAGTATAACCTTTCCTTCTCTCTTCTCTTAGTTTGTGATAAGCCCAGTGGGCTGCTGAGAGAAAGGAGGCAAAGGAAGAGACAAGGAACAGACTAACACTGGGTTTGCAGAGTTTTGTGCCCAGGCGTCCATGATAAAACTGTATCATACACATCATCTCTGAAGAGTCTGTGTATTGTTTGGTGGCAGGTAATCTCACAATCATAATAGTGTTTTTAGTGGGAATAAGTAATAAAATGTTTTTCAATCAACTCTTGAAATAATTTCCAAGCCTCAATATCCACTTATAAATATATATACCTGTAAGAGTGGCCTGACTCAGGCATCTTAGCTATGTTCTTTCACTGAAAATCACCATGAAAGAGCCTCTCTCTCTGCTCAGTCATGGATGGAGCCTATGTTCCTAAATGAGTCAGTAGGCTAAGGTCCCTAACTGCAATTTCTCATGCATTTTCTTCTATTGCCTTCTCTTCTCAAATGAAGTTGGTTTTATCGGTGGCATGTTTGGAAAGACAAACTCCTGCAGCAACTTCTGAAGAGGAGTCTGCCCCATATGCCAATATGTGAGGACAGCTGCCAGGCTCCTCATCTCTCCAGGGAGATGAGTAACAGTGGTAGCTGAAGACAGCAAGATCTAGTAAGTCTGAAACTGGAATGCAGGAAGTCTGGATTTTATTACAAATCTGTCGCTGTGTGTTGTGTGATTAGGTAAATCTTCTTTATCACTCATTAGCTTCTTTTCTCTACCAATAATTTTCTTCATTATCTCTTCATGGTATAAACTCTTTGAGATAAGAGCTGCTAGTCTTTACATATAGAAAAACAGAAGAAAAAAGCTGGCCATTTCACAATTAAATCATAAATAGAGCACTTCAGTTCTTTTGTATGTGCATGCAATTTTTAAACACTTCAGAAACAATCAGTTAAATCTGCTTTTTCAGTGTAGTAAATTGACAACAGAACACTCAAGTGAAAAGCTTTTAACTTCTGAAAATCAGTAGCAAACTACGGACTACTGACTTGAAACCCTGGCTGATACCACCTGATCCAGTCCTTGTTCTCTTTCTATGGAATCTGCTACGTTTGAGGTAACGTTATCCCTTTCAGTGATAACACATCAAAAGAGCTTGATAAAAAAGTCCTCTAAACTTATATAACAAATGCACAAGCGTATTTTAGCTCAGAAGTATTGCGGATCCAGAGTTGTCTTTACATGTCACAATTACATTTTCTTACCCATGCTTTTACCATGTGTTATAAGCATATGGCATGTTGGCAATGCATGACAAAAATGCACAAAGTATGGTGTTAAAAAAATATCCTACCAAGAAGTTTGAGAAGCTGCCTATTACTCTATTTTCCGTTAAGTAAGTCAGGCATCTTCTAAAGCACTGATTTTCTTGTAAACTGAAGATTCTCTCTACTCTTGCCAGAGGCTTTTATTTTCATACTAAATAGAAACATGCAGCTCTGGAAGACTTGATACTCTGGTCTCTTGCTGACAATAGATACAGGTTAAATTGTCAGCTTATTTATTCCAAGAGAGAGTGTAGACCATCTGGTATGGTAGGATGGGTTGACAAGGAGAAAGCAGTGGATGTTGTCTACCTTGATTTCAGCAAGGGTTTTTAAACTGTTTCCCATCCTTATAGGTAAGCTTGTAAAATGCAGGTTGAAGGAATGGACCGTGAGGTGGATCAAGAACTGGATGAATGGCACAGATCAGAGTGTCATGGTCAGTGGAACAGAATCCAGTTGGAGGCTTGTAGTCTTGGCATTCCCCAAGGACCAACATTGGGTTCAGTCTTATTCAATTTGTTTATCAATGACCTGGATGAAGGGATAGAATGCATCCTTTGCAAGTTTGCCGATCATATGAAACTAAGAGGAGTGGCTGATAGACCTGAAGCTTGTGCTATTCAGTGGGACCTTGATAGGCTGCAGAGTTGGGTGGGGAGAAACTTAATGAAGTTCAACAAAGGCAAATGTAGGGTCCTGTACCTGGGGACAAATAACCTCAAGTACCAGCACAGGTTGGAGGCTGACCTGCTGGAGAGCAGCTCTGTGGAGAAGGATCTCAGGATAGTGGTGAATGACAAGCTGACCGTGAGCCAGCAAGGCCCTTGCAGCCAGGGGTGCCAGTGGTATCCTAGTGTGCATCAGAAAGAGTGTGGTCAAGGGAGTTGATCCTGCCCCTCTACTGGGCTCTAGTGAGGAGTATCGTGTTCAGTTCTGGTCTCCACAATTCAAGAAAAACAACCCATAATCTCTGCCTTTTCTCTCTCTCTCACTGGAGGGGGTGGGGAAAGGGAGGAACTGTGGGGAGTTTAAATTACATCTGGGCTTAAACCATGACAGTTTTTAACTGTCGCCCAATGTGAGGCACGAAGTGTTCAGATAACAGCAGATCTGTTCAGAATGGGTTGGAAACAATTTTGATCTAAGCATTTGTGTATTAGCTGTGGAGCTCTCTGGTTACAATGTTGCTCAATCTTTTCATGTGGTTGTGGTATCTAACCTTGTATTGTTTCACTATATGCAATACGTGCCCACCATGATGCTCTTTTTCAGAGCAGAGAGAGGGATCAGGATTGCTTTGTTGATGTACTTTATGATCTCAATTTATGGCATGATAACATCAAGGGCAAACAGGGTAATTTGGGATTTGTATTCAGAGTTGCTCTCCTGCCCTGGAGAGCTTCTACCACTGGGAATTCATTAACTACTGTACCCAGCCTGTAGGGGGAACATGATTTTCCCCAGCTTTTTACCCCCTTTTCCTTCTTCAGGCCTGTTACAACAGCTTTGGAGAATTTTGAATTCCCTTTGGGTGTAAAGGAAAGTGTGTTGTTGTTGCTAACTCTGCCAGGTCTCCTCAGTGCAGTCCACACCATGGTAGGAACTAAATAAAAGAGATTTTTAATGTGATCTTTCAGCGATCTGCCCCTGATGGTGGATAGTCATGAGTGGCATGGAATGTGGGAGAAAAAGGCCCAGTTGTTGGAGAAATTATCTGCTCCAAAGGCTTGGAAGTTCATCCCTGAACAACTACAGGATCCTGATAAAGTGACAGAATATTGCAAAGAGAATGCTGTGGCAATTCCAGAGAGGAGCAATTCATTGCTAGCCCCTACTATTTATCGGACACTTCTCTGTACTAGACAGCACCCTCAGAGGGAGGAGAAGGAAAAAAGACCAGCAGGCACTGTGGCCACTCAAACTGCAGCTGAACCAGATGAACAACTCATGCCAGTAGCAGGTGCCCCTCAAGAGAAGAAGAAATCCAAGGCAAAATTAGTTCATATAGTGAAGGACGAAGAAGAAACAGGGCCCTCAGAACAGGAGGAAGAGGCAAGGCCAGAGAGAATCACCTGATCCCTAACCCAGGTGAGCTGGAAGATATGAAAAAAGATTTCACCTGCCACTCAGGAGAGTCCCGTGTGACCTGTCTGCTCCAATGCTGGGATATCATGGCACACAACATGAAACTAGATGGTAGTGAAGCCAGGCAATTGGGATCCCTGTCCCAGGATGTGGGTATTGGCGAGGGGATTTAGAAGAGGACAGAAGCTCTCAGCCTCTGGAGGCAACATCTGTCAAGCATGAGGGAAAGGTATTCTCTCATGGATGACCTAATAGTGCACTGAGATGAGTGGAATGCCATGGAGAAAGGTATCCAGAACCTGAAAGAATTAGCTGTGCTGGAGGTAATCTATAGGGATTCAAACAACGAGCAGTCACCTGTAGATCCAGATCAGGTCCAATGTACACAATCCATGTGGCAGAAATTCTTATGGAGTGTGCCATTGTTGCCCACCAACCCCTTTGGCATTGATGTCAATGAAAGAAGAGGAAAGGACATGCTGGAACTTCAGTAAAAACTGGAGTTCAAGGTCCCACTATTTGCCATGGACTCATCCAGACTCAACTGGAAAAGGGTGAGGCTGCAGAATAGTTGCAATACATTGATGACATCATTGTGTGTGGCAACACAGCAGACGAAGTTTTTGAGAAAAGGGAGAAGATAATCCAAATCCTCTTGACAGCTGGTTCTGTCATAAAGCAAAGTAAGGTCAAGGCACCTGCCCAGGAAATTCATTTTTTAGGATTAAAATGGCAAGATAGACATCATCAAAATTCCAATGGATGTGGTCAACAAAAGAGAAGTTATGTTCCCACCAACCAGCAAGAAGGAAACATATGCTTTCCTTGGCACTGAGGATTTTTGAAGGATGTGTATTCCAGATTACAGTCAGATTGTAAACCCTCTCCATCAAGTGACCCAGAAGAAGAATGATTTCAAGTGGGGTCATAAACAACAAGAAGCTTTTGAGCAAATTAAACAGGAGATTGTTCACTGTAGTCCTTGGGCCAGTCAGGACAGGACCAAATTTGAAAAATGTCCCCTACACTGCAGCTGGGGAGAATGATCCTTCCGGCAGTTGCTGGCAAAAAGGTACCCAGAGAGATTTGAAGACGAGCTCTGGGGTTCTGGAGTCAGGAATAGAAAGGATCTGAGGCCTGTAACAATCCAACTGAAAAAGAGGTAGTGGCAGCTTATGAAGGGGTTCAAGCTGCTTCAGAAGTGATTGTCACCCTAGCACAGCTCCTCCTGGCACCCTGACAGCCAGTGCCGGGCTGGCGGTTCAAAGGCAAAGTCCCTTCCACACATCATGCCCACTCATGCTACATAGATTAACTGGATCACGCTGATCACACAGCGAGCTTGGACAGGAAACTCCAGTTGCCCAGGGATCTTGGAAGTCATCATAAACTGGCCCAAAGGTAAAATGTCAGACT
Source organism: Corvus cornix cornix (assembly GCF_000738735.6). Taxonomy (NCBI): domain Eukaryota; kingdom Metazoa; phylum Chordata; class Aves; order Passeriformes; family Corvidae; genus Corvus; species Corvus cornix. The sequence continues at coordinate 22,601,734 of NC_046333.1, forward strand.
ATTATCAGAAGAGGAGGAGGAGGAGAATGTGTCATGTGCTGAGGAGGTCCCATCATATAATCAACTACCAGAAAATGAAAAGCAATACATTCTCTTTAATTATGGTTCCTGCCTATTGTAGGGATACACTGGAAATGGAAAGCTTCTGTATGGAGTCCTACATGGTGAGTCATAGAAGCTGTTGAGGGATAAGGTAGATCAAGTAAGGTTGCAGGCCTGAAAACCGTCCAGCTGTCTTTAGATATCACTGAATGAGAGAAATGGCCAACACTACACTGACTCATGGATTGTAGGGGTGGAAAAGTCTTGGGTTTGTAGCGAGGTGGGTGGGATAAGAAGTGGAGAAATCCTGAGCTCCAGCCCCATCCCCAGGCTTCCTCCCTCTCTCACGTTGTACAAGTCTGTCAGCCTCAGTTTCAGAGGAAATTTTGTCTCTCAGAATAGAAAATACATCAAAATTGCAACTTGAGAACCAGTATAAAACCCCACAGAGTCTATTCAGTCATGTTGAAGCCTGTCAACAATCTCAGCTGACAAAAGTTGGGGCTTTATTCTGAGAAGTTGAATTCTTGCTTTAAAACGTCAGTGTAAAATGTTTTGATTGTTCTTTTCATTGGGATTTAAATTTTAAAGTAAAAACTTTTTAAAAAACTGTATATTTTGAGAAGCATTACAGAGTCACAAAACAAATTCGGTAAATTTTGTATAAAAACAAATATTTGGCTGCTGTTTTTATTTCAGTTTAGTCATTGAAACTTCAAACTAATACAACAATATAAAATTGCTAAAAAATAAAATATTTTAAATGGTTTCATTTCTCTTAAACTACACAGTGTCACAAGTACAAGTGATTAATTAAGCAAAATAAGAATTCAAGTGAGAGCATTCTCCATGCCCCAATATGATGCCTTAAAAACCTTCTTGCTGTGATTCAGATGAGGTTATTCCTTCAAGGAAAAAAAAATTCATTTTTCTGTTTGTGACCACAGGACTGATTTCTTCCTCACTTCTCTCTAGTATTACTGACTCAATTTGCAGGAATGCAAAAGCCGCCATGTTCTGACAGCCTTGAAATTGCCCTTCTCCATGTAGCAGTGTAATTGTCAAGTGCAGTGAAAAACAGACCAAGCAACTCTCTCTTGAGATGTGCAGTTTCCTCAGAGCCACTGGAATTAGTGGAATTGTTGCAAGCATATTAACATTGCGTGAAAATACAGTTCTTGGCAGAATTAGTTGTATTATATAGGCTCTATTTAAGAGTTATAAAATCTGTTCATTTCAGCACATCATTCTAGCCTGTAATAGTAACTACAACTGGAAAAAATAAATATTAATAACATTGCTTAATTACAGCCAATGTTCTTCCAACACAGCCTAAACATGAGATCTGAATTAGCTTTATATGAAAAGTCTTAAATGACTGTTATTATGCTGCTAGGGCCATTTGGTACTTTTGAACTGACACAGGTGCTAAAGCCTGTAAATGACCCAGTTTTAAACTACTTTTAACTGGCAAACTAATTAATGTCTGTTGTGGTTTAGGAATAGTATTCTCCAATTTCTTACCACAAAAGGACTCCTACCTGAAAGAGACTGCCTTCCCACTTGCCCCCCTCTTCTGCCCCCCTCCCACCCCTCACACCTACCCCTTTCAGCCCTCCACTCCCAGACCTGCCCTGATATGGAATAACCTCCAGGTCCTAGCCATGCTCCCTCATGGCTACTGCAAAAATTAACCCTATCCTGGCTGAAACCAGGAAAATCGCATTGTGTGAAGTCTTTGAAATTCATCCAATACTTGTAAAGGAAGAACTCAAAGTTTGTTGAGGACATGCTGCACAGTTAAAAGGTAAAAAAAATCTCTTTTCTACAAGCTAAACAATACCAAGTTACAATTTTTGGATAGTGTCTCTGTGGTGTTAAGCATTATCCATTTTACAGATTTGAATGGACCATAAATATCCTAGCAAATTAAGAAATTTTAATTTTAAATGTTTTCTAACTTTTTTTTGTTATACTTTGATGAAAAAATTCCCCTCCATCAACCAAATCAGTGCAGCTTACATTCTTGAAAGAGGTCTTACTGTAACAACGTCATTGCTTTTATATAGATATACTTTTGGTATTTAACTACAGAACCACTCCAACAAAAGGGGTGCAGAAATGCTCTCCTCTCCTGCCAAAATACACTACAACTAGTTGATTAGAGTACCTGCTTGGCTAATGATAGATTTGAATTCCATCAGACTGAGAAGGAAATTATATTTAGTTGCTTCAGGTTGGGCCGCAGTTTGCTGCATAAATCCCAGAAGCAGCAATATTTCAGAAGAAAATGGCCACAACAACATTTCCTGAAAGGTCCTATTCTGTGATATTCATGAGGAACACCCATAACATACTTACTGGCTGAAGCTACTGAAGGGACAGAAATAATGGAATATGGAGGTTTCTGGATCCTCATTGCATTTAAACAAGCTGGAAATCAGTATTGTCTTGCTCAATGTGATGCAGGGTGAGAGCATAGTTCTAGACACACGGGCATCTCTGGAGTGATGGAGAGGGAAACAGAAACTAATAGGCTTAGGAATTCTATATCGCAACCCTGGATCGCTATTTTATTACCTTCCATATCCATCATGGTTTAGGTCCTGCATTTCTTTTACTAGTGAACCTTTTAACTAGAAGTCAGGGAACATAATTTTATTATGATTGCATGTTCTGAGGAAAACAGCTTGTACAGTGTTGTTATGCAGCCTGAAAAGTAACACAGTGAGAGTTACATTTGGAACAAATGTACATTTGGTACAAAACATTCAGTCTTACAAGTCAACTCAGTTATAGCACAGTTTGCATACCTAATATTAGTTGTAAACATTGCAGGGACTCTATCCTGCATGGTTGAAGGGTTTGATTTAAAAGAAGGTAACAAAAATGCTGGTAAATGGCCCAATTGCATTTAAAAATACTCATTCACATTTAAAAAGAAAATCATGCTAAAATAATCATGGTAGTCTGAAATCAGGGGATTGGATTCTATGTGCAAATGATTGGGGCAAAAATGTAAATGGATCTGAAATGCAACACTATGAACCAACTATGTTCTAGAGGCCTCGTTTAATTCACTTTATTATAATCTAAGGAGAAAAAAAATTATGGTACTGCTGTTGGTACATTATTTCTGCTTAACAGACAATATCAGTAATTGAATATATTTCTGCTGGTCTTGTGACCATATGCCTGCAATATGTAAAAAAAATTTTTTTTAAATTTCTTTTGTTCCCAGTACTGACTGCCTGTCAGAGTGAACCCTCCAGATTCCTGTGTGTTGGTATCCATGGGCTCTTTCTTGCCAAGCTGCCAGTCTGGAGCGTCACACCTTACTGCCTTTAAAGATTGCCCTGCAGAGATAGAGGAAAATGGCAATTTTTACATGATGCAGTCTGGCAGCCCAGGAGATTTGAAGTCAGAACTGGTGCCAAGATTTACCCAGGAGAGCAAGCAGAGGCAAAAAAGTGAACCTGGGCCAAAGCAAGAAAAATAAAGCAAACGAAGAGGGAAGTGAGAGGCAGGAAAGCGTGGCAGAGTGGAAGCAGGTTTTTTGATCAAACGTGGAACACAGGGCTAAGCATTGGACACTACATGTTGTTTGCATGTGTTTATTGAGAGGGTCAGGGTCCTAAAGAAAGTCAAAAGGAAGAGGTCGGCTTTTTTTGCATGCCCCAAATTGTAGTAGATTGCAGAATGCAAATGAGACAATTATTACACCAATGCTCATCAAGCTGTGCTGGAAAGACTTCAATAGCCTGATGAATATGCATGCAAATTTGTTAATTAAGTTAATTATTCTGCTGAAAATTCATTTGTCTTCCAAGGACATTTTCCCAATGATTTTAACATGCTTGTGCCATTAGTCATGCTCCATGCTATTTAACATTACTTTTTGTCCACTTTTTCTTTTCCTCTCTTTCTTCTTGCTTTTCCGTTCTATTCAGTTTCTGTTGTTGTTGCTTTTTCTGTTTTGATTTGCTTTTCTTATTAAAGCTTTAAAACCAGAAAATTGTTTCTCTTAATTGACCCCTGCAATGCTGCAAGATGCTAGCAGCCAGCTCCATAGGAATCCCCTAAAACTAGGTTTCATTCAAATACTTGCTTCATATATAAAAAATCCCTAAAATGTCACCTAGGAAAGAGGGGGTGCCAGGGGAATGGGAGCAGGGGGAGCAAGCCTATCTGGCATCATTAAAGCTGAAGTCTGAATGAGTCCACACAGGAATCAGGAGGGATAAATCTGTCCTTGCTACAGGCGATTTCCTCAGCACAGCCTTGGTTTGGCACAAGGTGTTACCTTGCTCCAAAAGGTGCGATCTTGTCACACCTCCCTCCCTCTGCCTGTTCAGCTATACATAGAAACATATGTGTTCAAAGAGGAACAAGAACTGAGATACTTTTCTGTCACCATGAGGGCCAAAACCTGTTACCATGGCAACAAAAGGGAATCGTGAGTTTAAAAATCATGTCTAAATGGCAAAATGAGATAATTTAAAGAAACAGAAGGATTTTTTTCCTCCTGTGCAAGGGAACCTCAGTATTGTTGCAACTTTGTGTGATTACATTCTCAAAAAATGGGATCTTTTTCTATCCATTCTCAAATCCCCATCATTTTAAAATGTATCAGAATGCACAATGACTATTTTAAATTTCTAATATGGGTTATTTCTCTTAAGTTCACTCATTTTTATTCTATTATACTCTTGTTCTATTCCATTGCAGATGAAAACAAAATTGTTTGGATTTTTTTAGCAAACAGAAAAAGCCCCAGTATGGCAATGGGATGCTTTCTTTCTTCCCACAGCAACAAGAACACCAGGAAAAAGCTTAACAGAAAGGAATTAAAAGGAAGCAAAAATTGCAGATAATGGAGTTTAAGAAAATTAATTGGCGAGGGTTCTCTTTTGTGCAGTCCTTATACATTACACAGTCTGAATGGCACTGTAGTGTCACATAGATCGTAAACCAATTAGGATGGTATTCTAAACCCTGTAATTTCTGTAATTCCATCTGCTTTAGATGGTTTAATTAGTGAAAGTTACAAAAGCCAAATATATTACAATATTTTGAAATCAAGCCCAAAGGCAAGAAATAAAAGTTACCAAAACCACTTTATGTGCAAGTGGGCATATTGCATGAGTATATGAAAAAGAGGAGAGTACAGCTTTTTCTTTTATTTGTTTGTTTTTTTTTTTTTAATGAATGATGAGTCAAACTATATTAGTAGTGTAATCCCAATCATAAAAAAAAGACAGTGAAAATTGCCATGGATTCCAAAAGGATAAGAATTCAACCCAAAAGATAATGACCTTTAGTCCTCAGCTACTTTCCTAGCAGGGATATAACTGCTTTCTTTATTGCTTAGACCCCCATTCCACTCCCTCTGAAATCCAATACAAATTCCTCACCAGGAACTCTGAACAAGCTTTTCACTTGCAGTGTGTGGTTGATGAACTCTATAATTTTTCTGACTTTAAGGTGGTGAAAGAAAGACTGGTCAATTGGTACAGCCCTTTTATTTCCAGACACTCTATCTTGAAGCAATTGCCCCAACTGTTTTATATTCCTAAACTTTGCCCAATAAACTGATGAATACTTTAATGAAAAACTATGTCTCAACTGGGTGATTATATACAACATATTCTTGTTCTTATCTTTCTAAAGTTTACCATGCCCCAGTGTGTTTCCAAATGCTAACCGTAACAGCATAACATGGAAAGCCACTGTACTGGTATCTTCTCTCCTGCCAACAGCCCCACAAAAGTCCATAAAAAGGAAGATTTGCATGAAAGAGGGTTACACAAACAACCCATAAAATCACTTTAACAAACTGGAAAGAATAATGTCTTTTTTTAAAAAAGGGAATATTTCAGAACATTAAAAATGTCTACAACCAATTAAATAACTAGCAATGCACTGTATTTATCTAGTGATGGTATTTCTCCTGAAAAGCAACTGTGCATTATTATGGAGCACAAATAGCTTCAGTCACTGCTGACTGACAGCAGCATACTGAAGACAGGGTGTATGCTATTGCACTGTCTGTCACCCTCTGATTGAGACACCGTAGGTGTCCAGGGCTGTCTTTGCTTGCTGTGAAATATTACAAGGTAAAACTGTTACTCATAAAAAAGATGACTTGTCTTACCCCTTAATGAGAACACAATATAGAATTGAGCTATTAATTCATGGTACCTCCTACAGTTCAAACAAATCACTTTTGTTCTAGCTGTTGTGAGAAATGTCAAATCAATGAAAATATCATACATAAAAACAATTATCAAACAGTGATGATAGAATGGAAAAATTAAGGGGAGACAACAATTATATAGCACAGTTAAAAAGAAAGGGGGGGCTAATAAAATGCCTGTGCCTTTATAGGGCAACAGCTGTTCTCTGTAACTGTTAGGAAAGGTCTTACGAATAAAATCAGGCACATACTCTTGCATATCTGATTCTATAGCCATTTGCAATGTGGTAGGTCTAGTTAAGAGGAGAAATGAAGAAGCTTTTCCCTATCCAAAATCTACCCTGTTGGCTTCAAATGAAGTCATATCAGAAGCGTCTCTAGAGATGGACACCTTCTGCTCCTGAGATTATCTAGAGGTTTGACTCTTTCTCTGTATATTGCAGGCAGCCAATTTGCTTTCTTTTCCATAGCCAAAAGGTTGCATCCAAATGTCCTTGTATCAGCCAGTAATCATCACCGTAGGTGTGAACATACACCTTTCCTGCCAGTTCACAACCCACTGGTAAAGAGTAGTCTGAACCTGTGCTCAAAGTTGCTGAGAACAACTGAGTCTCTGGCTAGTGACTCCATTACAGATTAAGTGTAAAACTGTCAGACCATGGAATACAATTTTGGAAAACACCACTGAAGTCCTGAAGTACCAACAGGGCAAAATATTTGTGGTTGTATGTCTTATTAAATGAGCAAATTTGGGTGAACCATACATCTTTGCTGGTAAATTTTTAAAAAAGAAGGCACTTTTGTTTAGCATCTGAGAGCCTCCTTCCTTTATGCAGCTCTGGTTCCTGTGCCCTTGCTTCATATTTCTTTCTTTGGACTTTATCAGCACATTTTGGGATTAATTTCCATTCTTTGCCACTGTATGACTCCAGTGTAAGAGCACCAAAGATTTAGCCATATGGACAATATTAAACAATCTAGGAACAACCAAAAGTCAAGATAAACATTCATACCACAACAAAGCAGAAGTAAATTAAAGAAGATTTAAAAATTCAGAGCTAGGGACAAAAAGGAAGGAAATAAAGATAGCTATTTATTCGGAGATGTTGCAGCAGAACACTAGTGTTCCATAAGGGTTAAATTTCCCTCCACAAGTATAGAAGTTCTCCAAGTATGTGGAAAAAATCCATCCCATATTTCCCCATAGGCACAGTCAGTGGGATTAGAAGTCAATGAGATGCCTGTTGTTCAGTGCTGGGAAGCCACACTGTCATCTTCTGTGGAGAAATCATGGGATACTTTGTACCTCTCTGCTATTTGGTGTCCTCAAAGCTCAGCCGCCTATCAGCTCCCACTGGCAAAGGGGAAGAGCATAGCTCACTTTTCTCAAAGTGAAAAGAGGCAAAAAAGCATCTTGCTACCCACTACAAGGAGCAGCTCCTGTGCTCCTGCCCTTCATGTTGCTATAAATCAAATTGTTTCAACCAAAACCTGTTGTTTGCTATTCTGGCAGCAGCAGTATCCCTTGTGTCATGTTAGGGCCCACAGACTCATCATGGGGAGACTATCAGAAATTCCTCCCTCCTCTGCAAGTTATAGCCACCCTCTTGCCAGGTCTGAGAGGTCTAGCCCACCTCACAGGACACACCCACTCCACAGAGCTGCAGCAGCTCTTTGGGCCTGCTCCTGAAGGTCTGTGCCTCCTGAGCATGGACAGCAGAAGTAGATTCACCATGAGATACAGCTGACATTGAGCCCTGGTGTTTTTTACAAGCCACCAGGGCAGCAAGAATGCTTCCACTTGTTTCTTACAGGATCTAAAATCGTGAATGGAGAGCGGTTTACTCCCCTGGCTGAATGTCAATGACCATTGACAACAGTACTATTGGAATGTACTATTATTCCAATGGTAATTTTGCGCAAAAATTAGGTCAGTGCATCTCAGTGCATCCTTGTCCTGCTGCTTTCCAAAAAGCACCACTCAAGCTTCAGTCTACTTTTATAGACTTACAGCTGCACAGCAATGTTCCTCATTCCATTGATCCTCAGGGAAGGACTTAATGTGTCCTGAGGGACCATTCTCCTCAGGGTATTTCCCCTGAAGGACTGAGACAACCCTTGTGCTCCTGCCTCCTCTGCTGCACTTTTTGTTGATGTCTCCACTGTTAATTGTGGCTGTGATATGCAGGCAGCAACAGTGGTGATAAAACCTTAAAAAGTAAAATAATGATACGTCTGAGCCTTCAATTGCAAAATAAACTTATAAGGGGAGTTGACTCAGCACATGGTTGAACCAATTCACTTTCTTCATATAAAAATCCAACTCAACCTATTTTTAAAAAAATGGTGCAGGAAAAGAAATGGCGATAGGCTTACCAGTGAATTAGTCATGGCAGATTTGGGGTCTTCTGGGACTGGCAGAGCTACAGAACTACATCTAATCCTGTCACAGTCTTAAATTTAATATCATAGCCCACTCTCATTCTGTTCACTAGAGCATTCATTGTGATTTTCCCTCCCCAGGAAAGACTGTACGAAACTCTCAAACTGCACAAGAACTTGTTGGGATTGTGGCTGGAAATACCCAAGAAGTCCAGAGGATGATAGGCTGTTGTTACAGACCTTCCAAAAGAGGGGAAGAACTTGGGTAGGGACACATGGGTTGTCAACCCTGCAGCCACAACTGGGCAAGAGCTTTCACCATGTCTGATGGTGCTTCCTTCTATTTTCATCTGCACCCCTATGAAGGCCAACTCCATCCTGCTCTGACAGCACAGCTGTGTTGGCCAGATGTGTGACAAGATACGTACTCTGACAGCGTAAGATGACACCACACTGGCATGCTATTTTTCTCCAGTTATCATTAACACTAACGGTGAATAAACCTCTTAATGGAGATTATCGCAAATCCCCATTTGTCTTCTGTCCTTTTAGGTGAAGAAACACAATATGTGTCTGCATTGCAGTCACAACAAAGAGAGTGAGTTCTGCCCACCATCCAATCTAGTTTTAAACCAGCAGATGTGTGAAGGCAGAGTCACACTAAAGATGACAAGAGCCAGATCAGCTCCTGCTGAGCATCACCAGTTAGCAAGAATAAGGCCAGCCCAGGTACACCACACACACTCAAATGTGTAAAAGGCTAACCATGAAAATCCCTAAAGTCTTCAGCTGAAGATGCCACTGTGAATTACTTGCCAATGAAGAGATATTTGTGATTTCTCTCAAAATCCAAGTAATTTGAATCATGAAATCATGTCAGCAATTTCAGCCTCTGGTTTATAAAAAGAAAACCAAAAAGTAAACATTTAAGCCAGGAAAAAAGTCAGCAAGTGAGACCTCCCTTCTCAAAAAAATGATGAAACGGCAAGTGTCTCTAGAGATTTTTTGAGGGCTGGACACATAAGCTGCTGCTTAGCATGTTTTGATTTATTCTTCACTTCTTAAAACATTTTATCTGTTTATCTCTGCAGCAAATGCTACTGAAAGTTTTGTCATGCTTTGTGCTTGCAATAGACTAATGAATGCTGATCTATACACTCAAAATTCTAGGAAAGACATGTTTCTGAGAGTCAAAAACCCAGCTACATCAACAATTTACACAGCAGGGTTTTTCAGCAACAGAGGATTTAAAAGCTATGTTGAGCAAACATCAGGTTCTTATCCCACAACTCCTCATTGTGATATTATTCCAGTCCAAAGGAACAGACACACAGTATATTTGATTTATGTGATAAAGAAATAAGACACATACTTGGATGGAAGACATCCTGCCCTGCTCACAAAGAGCCTTGCGCTGGCAGGAGGCAACTCGTGAAGGTAGAGAAAGACAAAAACAGGAAACAAGAAAAATAAAAAAGAGAGAAAATCAACAAACCAATTCATACTTGCACTCCACTGGTTGCTAAAAATGATAATGGGAAGGGTTGTTACAACATTTGCAAATTAGCACATTGCTAGAATTACTTAGAGGCTATAGTTTACCACATGGGGATTACTGTAAACTGAATTTAAACATTCCTTTACACATGTCGATCTAAATCTTCTTGCCCAGAATAGACTAGGGTTAACTTCCAGAAGACTTTGTGACTTTGCTTTTAATGAGAAAAAAGTAAAAAGACAGATGCTGAACATATATACAGTTAATATGAACAGACAGTGTAATGCCAGTTAGAAACCAATTCAATGGCAGAGATTTTTTTCCCTCTGTATTTTGTGTTGTGTCATGTGAATTATCCCTTCTGAGCTTTTTTGAAATGACAAAGAAATAAGGACTTCTTTGCAGAAGTAAATAGGGCACCTTTTCCAGCTTTTCCTTTCCTGCTTCCTCTCTTCTTTCCCTCCTGCTCTCTCCTGCCACCCCCCATCCCCTCCATACAATTTCAACTATATTTACTGATAATCAGCAAAAGTTTAAATGATGTAGTGGGGGTGGTTAACACTCTATTAAACCACGATCTTCAACTTCGAGCTTGCAAATGTCACTGGGAGCACTGGTGGCTAAAGAGAGAGGTTTTCAATCAAAGCTGAGCAAGTGCCTAATGTCTACATCTGTTCTGCAGAAAGGCTAAATATCTTTAAAATTCTAACACAAGTGCATTGACATTGCAAAAGGAAAACCAAATGTCATTGAGAAGTGAATGGTTAAAAGGGTTGCTGAGGATTCTATTGGCATTTTTTGGATGGCAAATTAGGTCACACAGGTTAATATGTTAAAGAATGGCCTGTCTATTGTTACGTTGGCTGTCAGAGCCTATCTCAATCAAGCATAACTACTGACTAAGGGGCTGTCCTTTATCAAAGTCCTTGTTTAGTCCTGAGTCCTTGTTTAGTCTCATTCAACATGAAAAGCCTCGTAGTTAATATTTTAAAATATTTTGCAGCCTATGTGCCATTGCAGTAAAAGTCATGCTAAGGAAAAAAACTGATGCCAATACTACTACTACTTATTCTGGTACAAAGCATCAAACTGATAGTTTAAATTCGTGAGAATTTCCCTGTTTCTTTCATAAGAAAGACTTTGTTTTCCTCAGCACCAGCCCAGTACCACCCTGTTTCACGAACTTTCTCAATCTGAGCAACATTGGTCAAGGACTTGTGTCCCAGCAACACTGAACTGGAATAAAAACACTATTTCTATGGGCATATTCCCCCATTATAATTAATAACTTCTCAGCAGTCTAGGTTACTTTAATGGACATGCCATTTTAAGCTTTTGCATCAGCTCTGCCCTCTAACTATGAATGCAAAAAGAATTCACAATTGCATCTTAAGAAAGGAAACTGTGATTTAAATGCATGTCTATGTACTGTAATAGATGCAGCATGCAATCTGCTATGTTTTTCCCATGTATTGGAAACAAATCAGATAGAAAACCTGACGTACTGACCAGAGATCTCACTTCATCTCTCCCTATATTCCCCCAGTAGAAGAAAGATTTTACTCGCTGAATGACTCTGTCAAAGCAGTAACCTGGTAGAAGAATTAAGTATTCTCCTGCTCCTTACACAGTAGAAGACTGAATAAAGCGGAGCAAGTACTTCACAGTTCTTAAGATATTTAGCAAGTTTAGATGTCTTCTGTATGAAATCTGTCCCTGAGAGACTTCTTTATTTCTGTCGTTCTTCTTAAAGTATTAGGAAAAAGTGACACACAAGGGGTTCCCCCTGCCCCCTCCCCCTTTTTTTTCATTAATGTTGCATTTTTAAAAAATAATTTTATACCCACTTTTGCTATTTTTCTCTGTTGTCAGTTACTGCAAAAAACAGAGAAATTTCGCCACCATTTTTATTCCCAACCCAACATGGGCAATTTTGAACTGCCATCTGATATGTCAGCTTGGGCACATTCAACTAGAACACAAGTTACTTGCTTTATGTCACCCTAGCACAGTGGTTCTCAGAAGCAGGATAACAGTAAATCATTGCATTTAAAGGTTTCATTTTTCCTCTTAATATTCACTTCAAATTCACAGTTTCTATAAATATGCATATTAATAAACTCTTGTGTGAAATCCAAGTATGAGTATGTAAATATTCAGTAAAATAATTTTGATGTCTACTCATTTCTCCCTATAACACTATATATGGAGCAACAAAGGTACAGTTGAGAAGTCATTTTCTCTGCCCTATCAGTCTTACTGCTTGTTTTTCTAGGTGCTAGCTCCAGGCTAGGAGGATTACACACTTGCTGCAATTTCCTTGCATGCTTCTATAGACCTTCACTTCCTTCATGCATTTCTATGTATGCTTCTGAAGAGTAGGCTGTAGGACTCCCATCCACAAACTCAATACTCCTATATAGCAATACGTTTTTCAGAAAGCTAAAGTGTTGTGGGTTTTGTAGTTTCCCCCCCCCAACTATACAGACTGTCAATCACAGCACAGGAGAAGACATTAGGAGAAATGCTGATGTGCCTGAAACTTTTTACCATATTTTCTCCAGCTATGCCTGATATAAGCCATTCTCACACCTAAAAAATTTCTTTCCTCTCATTTAGTTTCCCCATAATTTTATGGAAGGAATGGTATAACTGAGAATTGAGCTTTTAGGCTGAATCCTTAGATCTCTGATGTGATGAGATCTCCAAAGGTATTTGAAAGGAAACCATCACCTACTAGTGAGCTTCCATGATTATAGGGTACTATCCTCATACTTAAGAGCTTCAGCTGGTCACCTAACAGACAAGAATAAACTCCATTTTCATAATTATATCACCATCTTTGGACATGTACTATGGCGTATATGACTTTTGTTTCACCTGATTCCATTGAAACAACAGAGACTGTTGTCCACTCTTCTTAGGCCCTTGAGAATCCTACATAGTAATACCTGTTAAAAGGACCAAATATTCAAATCTTTAATTTTCCCTTATTTTCATGGTTATTAGTCTTATACTACTCATTTTAAGTTTGTAACAGTATCTCAGGAATGTCTGGTGGTGAGGATAATGCATAGAGTTGTCTATTGATCCTCCACCCTTTAAATACCTAACTATTGCGGTTAACAGCTGAAGAACAGCTCAAACACTTCTGTCACTGTTAGACATTAGAAACAGATCTAATTAGCAAATGCTGAGCAAGACTTAAGGTCTAATGATGTAAAGCTTTGGGGAAAAGCTTAAATCTCCAGATTTCATGGAGGTCTGTTTAAAGCAGTTGTATGGCAGCTTGGCAAGCCCTGGCTGAGAAGTGTGTGTCTGGGTTTGAGACAAGTTTAAGAGGAGATGTCCTGAAATTAACATCACCTCTAGAGAAGGCAGGTTTCAGCACTCCCTCCCCCACTGATACAAAAGGAATTTCTTGGAGGAAAGTGAAAAAAACTATTTATTTAACAAGCAGAGTGCCCGCAGGGCACATGGATAAAATGAATAACTGTTAAAATATTAAACCTCCTAGATGCAGAGAAAGCTGGTGGATTTAGAGTTCCCTCTGTAGCTGGCTCGGCCCCTCCTGAGGTCTGACGCTGGGATGCAGCATCCCTGCAGCCTCCCTGCCGGTTCACAGGGTCTGATGATGTGGTTCTCAGATCACAGCCAGGCAGAACAGCTCCAGAAGAGGAAGAAGAAGTTACTGGAGGATTTCGGTATGTCTGTATGCTGGGAAAAACCTGCTTCAGCTCACAAGCTGGCTAGAAGCAAGAATGAACTCCCTCAGCTCTGCAGCAGCGAGGATGAGGGGGAGTGTGTGTGAGTCCTTGAACACAAACTGCACTGAAGAATTCACCTGGCTTCCACCCCCCTGCCCTTTCCTTGGACCCAGCTTAAAGCTGCGGGACCCATTTCTGGGCATAAAGCAGACGGTAGGGGAATACAGTATTATCATAAAATCACCCCAAGACAGAGTGTTCTGCCATACACTCTCCCCTGGACTTGACATCATTCTCCAGAAGAGACTCCTGTGCCACACAACCTGTGGCACTAACATACCAAAATGAAACACATGGAATTGCTTTGACATATCTGAGGGCTCCACTTAGAGAGACAGAAACTGAGGATTCATTCAGCATCATACACAAAGCCCATTGTGGAGGCAAGGGCAGGCAGGCCACAGCCCTACCAGCTGCTCACACAGGCCCTCTCTGAGTGTCGCTGAGCTGTGATCAAGCCAGAGTTATGGGATAGGAAATTTCTGACAAGCCCATATCAACTCCCTCCAAGCACAGAAAGTCCATAGCAGCGTAAAATTTGGCAGAAAATCAGATTTCATGCAACATCATTCATTGTTTTCCTTTCTTTATTTCTCTTCCCAAGTCCTAACTGCTGAAAGGCAGCAGGGGCAGCACACCAAGACACAGTGGGGCTGGAGTCTGGGCAGTAATGATTCAGCAGCTTAGCCCAAGCAAGCTCTCCTGTCCCTTTCCTCCACCATCCCTGGCTGCAGCAGGCACAGGAAATGGCCACTTTCTCAGTGCAGCAGTTGGCTTCTGTTGTTTCTCCTGGGCATCAATAGGCTTCCTCCACTCTCTTTTATCCTGGGAACAGCAAGCACCCCAGCAAGCTGCTGCACTGTTTGTCTCTATGGTCTCCAGAGATAACAGAGACTCAAGAAATGACAGGTGTCTGCTCTTTGGCAAGGGAAGTTTAAGTCTAGCACAGCAGACATACTGAGAAGAAAACAATCTTCACCTGGATTGTGCCTCCAGCATAAAAGGCAGTTTCACTTGGTAGGTTCTGTCTGTTCTGGCAGTTTGATGCCCACATATTGGATGGGGGGGGGGGAGGGTAAAATATTAGAGGGACTCAATGCCAAGCCTGTAAGCACTATGGGCAGGACCAGTCCCTCCAGCCGCTCATTCTCCCCACCTTTGAGCTCCTCATGGCTGTTTGCCCTCTGTGAGAAGTCAAGCCAGGCCAGACTGCATGCCTTTGCCTGGTTTTTTTCCTATATGCTCTCTACCCTTCCTGATGATATCTTCTCCTCCTCCCTGCCCCCCAACTGTAAAATCCCCAATTTAAACAGATCCACCTCTGTCCTCTCTGCTACTCACTGCACTGGCTGCCAAAAACACCTGTATTCCAGTCTCTGAGATTATCCCCTGCTCCTGGTTCTTGCAGATCACAACCCATGGAAGAGATGCCCATCTTCCCCTACAGCTCCTGAGGACTGCCCTAGTGCTCTCAGCAGGACCACCTTTCTTGCATCCATAATTGCAGCAGAAACCCTAAAGGTCCCAAATAAGACGAAAGGAAGCACAGTTTGGGGCACAGGAGTCAGTGTTGCTGGTCTTCCTGATGGGAGTTGAAGACTGTTGAAACCATCCTATTTCATGATTTTTTGTCCCCTTAATCGTCCTACTTCTTCTGGAGTGCTGCAAGCCTGCCAGGAAGTAGGCTGACCTAGAGAGAGAAACAGATACATTTTTGGTGATGAGAAGGGAGCAAGAAATGGGAGGGTTTCTCACTGGTAAGAAATATCCTTTACAGAACAGCATTAAATTTGGCAGTTCTGAGAAATCTCTCTGGATCTCCTAACCCCATCATATGTCATGACTAAATGATAAAGCATGTTGTTATCTCATTAAACAACAGTGACAAAATCCAGAAAGTAGGACACTGCTTTCTCCTGAGTAGTGCTGCCTCTCAGCCAAAGCCCAGGTGGGCTGCAGGAGGACTTTTGCCACTGATATTAAAAAATTATATGGTCTCACCCTCCATCATAACCACTGTGAGTAAAAACAGTTGCAAAGTAAAGCAGGTAGATGATCAATCAACACTACAGGGAAGAGCAGGGGTCTGTTATGTGAGTCAAAAACTATCTCACAAATGGCAAAACTTTCCATACTGAAGGAAAGACTGAATGGTTGAAGCTGAGTAGATTTTCACATAATTTCCAGAAATTTCATATTTCAATAAGATCATGATGATCTTTTGTAGGGCCACAACTGCCAAGCATTTAAGCAGACACAACTAAAAAAGATCTTTTTAAACTGAAATCAAAAAAGAAATGCAAAAAAATAAGGATTAAATTAATCTTCTGCTTAGAACTTTCGTTCTTTGATATTTCACGTTAGCAAACTACATGCATATGTTCACACATACTTTGTATTAATTGACACATTTTTAGCTTTTTTAGTTGCCCTTCTGCTGTGGCCTCGTGTAACAGAAGGGTGTCGTGGCTCTGCTTTGGATGGACACTGAAGTGCTTGCAGACCTCAAGTACTTCCACTGCAGCTGAGACCATTAAGTTCCCTGTGCTAGAGGTGCCCATAAAGCCTTTAGCAGAGGAGGCCTATTCTATTTCTCCCAACTAACCTCTAAAATTCAACTTTTTTCCCATCATTCCCTTTCTTGCAAGAAATAGAATGTAATCAAAGCCAACATTACCACTCCTCCCCACTCCAGTCCAACTAACTTCTTCCACCCCATTAAGTGTTATGCCCACTCCTTCCCACCCCAATACATGCTGTTGATTTTAGGAACCTACATAAGGTCAATTTCTGTATTTATGCTTTTATTTATTCAATTATGACAGTGGTATTTCCTCTGTTTTTCCATATAACTATGTAATATTTCACAATATGTCTTCTTTACACCACTGTGGTATTTTATCATAACTATTTGGTCAGATAGCAGTTATTTCAGTAATAGAATGCCTGCAATTTTCTGTAATTTCTGTACTATCTAAATAGGATTATACAACCTGTGTTAATAATTGATCATTCCCACACAATGTTTACTAATGTAGCTATGTTGAATCTTGTGTAAATGAGGAAAACAAAAGGTAGAGAGTTTAAATGGCTTGCCACAGGGCTTGCCAAGAGTCAGTACTGAAGCTAGACACAAAAAAAAAAACTGCACCAGACTGTTTCTGGATTTGTGATTTCTCCTCCGAGTGCTAGGCCAGTCCAAAACAAATGAGCACAGGATTATCACCAGAATGTATAGTATTAGATAGCTGATGCTGTTTTAAAAGTAATTCCAGATAATGAAAAATATAGCTGCAAGGTTCTGCAAATATGGCAAGTTCCCGAGAGAAGGCTGGGGCTGCTGATGCCACCATGGTTCATCAACAGGATAAGCATACATCTCTGTCTTTGCTAACAAGTCATAGAGCAGAATCAAGGCTGACATGTTTAACTACTTTTAATCTCTTTTCTAATAGGATTAAATCTACTCTTCAGAGAAATTTACATATTTTACATTGTGATGCAAAGCTGAGCTTCTGCTTTATTCAATTACAGAGCATGTCATATAGGAGGGACCATAGTGCACCCAGCTCAACCAATACACTTATTTCTAGCCATGAGTATTTTTCCAGGTTTAAACTTTTCTGTGTAGAATGTTTTGGCCAACAATTCTTTCAATTCTTCTGGCTACATATACTTGAGTTACTGCAGAACTTACTCAGAAAAATTTCTGTAGGCAAAATATGATCACAACATTGCGAAAAATCAGGTTTTTTTTTTTAGACTTTTTTCCCACATTTTAGTATGTACCTATTTTTCTAGGTTTGAGACAAAGAAGCTTATGTTTCAAAGGTGTTTCAAAATTTTTAGCAGATTCCAAAAAAGACTGAAAAGATTTCTTTAAAGTGAGACGCTTTGGTATCTCTCCCCACACCCAATTAAAACGCTGGGCTGTGGTTCATTAGAATGCTACCAACAGCATAGCACCAACTAATCTTCAGTTGTTCCAAAAGACTCCAGTAAAAGTGAAAGTGTGAAGAAGTCATTACACAAAATCCTTGCAAAAGTAGCATGATGCTTTTGAACTGCATAACACTGAGCCTCAGAGCTACTGGCAATCTACACTGAAAATGCATAGTCAACTCAGAAATACCTAAAATCATACGCTTAAAAAATGGGAGATACTGGTAAATCATGCCAGAAAGCAAAATCAGATGCAGCCTAAATTACATAGCACAGTAAAATCCACTTCTATAAAGAATTAACACCAAAGAATCCAGAAGTCAAGTTCTTCACCTGCTGAAAGAGAATTTTCTCCTGAATTTAAAATAATTACCATAATTGGCCTCTTTTTTTTTTTTCTGAGTGCAAAGGAAGATGCCAAAAGAAAAAAAAAAAAAAAACCCACAAGAAAAAAAAAACCACCGAAGTCGGTGTCATCTGAAAAAAAGATGACTACTGGCTGGTTTCTAGTGGTAAGCCTTAAATGTCATAAAGAGAAAAGGAATGGGAGATAGCCTAAAGGAAGGGAAGGCGGGAACAGCCCTCATGAGGGTTCCGCTCCGGCTGCAGATGCCCCGCCAACCCTGCCGGCAGGACCCCACCGCTGCAGCCTCTGGGCACCCGCCACGCTGGGTGCTCGCTGGAGCTTACTGAAATCCCTGGACCGCAGTGACCTCTAGGGGTGAATTGTACATCTGCAGGATTCCCCCAGTTTTGAAGGAAAAGTTTTTCTTCTACACAAAAAGAGTCTTAGGATTTATATTGAGGGTCACCCAAAAATTCCTCCATGAGTACCTCGACAGTATCCAGATATTTGAAACAGTGATAAGTATTTCCAAATATGAACATGATACAAAAAGGTTGCTTTACAGAAAACAGGTTAATGCAATGATCTGAGAACGTGATCTCAGAGTGGAAGAAAATAAAAATAAAAAGTAAAGTCAGACCTTCTGTCTGTTGAATATAGTGGCAAAATTCACAGCTGCCTTAGTGAGTGAAGGATGCAATGGACTTTCATCCATTTTTTACTACCCAAACAAAATGCAGACATAGTCCTGCAAGAATAATGCTCTAAAAACACCCCAGCAAACCTTCGCACCTAAAAGCAGGTAATTTGTAAGTGTTGTTCTGTGATAACCCATTCTTCACTAAAAACACTGAGAATCCAATTACCATTTACTCAGGGACTCCTTTTTCTTGCTGGATCATCTTAAAAAGTCTGTAAGGCAGAGAAATGTATGCTGCCAGGTTATGTTTTAGTACATTGCATGAGGAATTAAAAGCTCAGTTCCTGCTATTTGTAGAAATTGTGTAATCATTTTTTAGCATGCATTAAAAATTACAGGGAACTGGAATAGGTTAAATTAATGATTGTATTACTGTTCAATTAAGATACAGTTGAATTCTAAGGGAAAAGACAGGACTATAAACTGGAGGTTGTAATTTACAAATCCCACTTCCAGTCCTATGACAGCTGTAAAGGAAACCTTCCCATCTGACCATCCAGGACCCACTCTGGCAGTCACACTTCTACCACCCAAGAGTTTCACCCCAGCTAGTGCCAAACACCCTTTGCAGTGGATGTCTCCAGTGAGTCAATGGGTGGCCTCACTAGACTCCCTAAATACACCACTCTCACAAAGTCAGACCAGTTTTCCTTACAGGCTCAGCCACAGGTTTCCTGTAACAGAGCCTCAGACATCTGATTTCTCTAAGTACTTCAATCATGGCACAGTCACACATAAGCAACTCGAGATCAAGCTGGGTGCTGCCAAGGAGGGACCCTGAACCAAACGGTCCCTGGACTTTCGTATCCGCAGTCCATGCACACAGTAGTCTGGGGTCTTCCTGCTGAGCTGTTGGCTCCTGCTGTATCTCTGAGTGGCCGGTCACCTGGCTGGTGCCACAGGTTCCCATGCCCTTTGTTGTGCAAAGGGGTCAGTGCCAGATCACTGCTCTTGCTGGGAACTCCAGCCATTTCCCCATACACAAAGTACAAGCTGCAACTAGCACTGCAGCAGCACACAAACTACTCGCATTAAGTGTATTCCTCAACACCAAATGCCACTAAGCTTGAAGCTCTGACTTTCTGGCTATTCAAAGGCTTTTTTCCAGAGGTAGCCTGGCCTGTACTGGTATTTCAGAGGTAAGCATTCATACAGAAAGGGGTTACACAGAGAAACAGTTTTATGGTCTTTTTACTGAACATGGAGGATTTCCTCATGTTAGCAGAGGTGTAACATGGCTATATGTCTGTACACCCTGGCAGAACCTGAGGGCTCTCACCACAGGGTTGCCCATGGTGTCTGAAGACACAGCTTGTAAAGATTTATGAAGTGTGGATGTTATATGTTTGGATCCAGTGTTTGAGATGAGAGGAGGAGGTGACACATAGTGGTCCTAAGGAGAAGACGGAAAGTGTGATGATCTGTCCAGATTGCCTGCTGAGGAATGGGCTTCCATCTTCTTCCACCATGGCTGATCCTTGTACATTCAAAGGTATTTAGACAACTCATCTGGTTGTTTCTCCAAAGTAATTTTATTGCCATTAAAATTTAAAAAAACATGAACTCCTCTGCAAGGGAAAAAAAAATCACAAAAAAAATAGACCAGCTAGTTAGGACTTAGTTGACACAAGACCACAGACAAGGGAAATACTGCCTGGTATGAAATGAAAAAAAAAAAATTTTAAAAGGCCCAATGCTTCTTTAAGCAAGGGACAATCAGAGAAAAACAGCCTTGTAAATCAATCATCCATTACAAACCAGAACATATTGGCATATGAGTCTGCAGTCACTTAGGATGGGGACAAAGTCTCCTGATGCCAGCACTGCTTGATGCTTTCTGAGACATCGGGTCATTTCACTGAAAGGTGAAGGCTGCAGATAGAACAGAACATATATGAAAATTAATTTAAAAGAAGGGGAAAATCATCTTGTGAGTGTTGTTGGGATGATTACAGGTAAATGCAATGCATTGACTAAGTAACAAGCAGGAGGGGGAGGGTAGCATAACTGAGCTTACTGCATACAACAAAACCAGCATTCAAAGCAATTGATGATATTTTCATAACCTTACTGGAAACAGGAAAAGACACAGATTCAAACAAAAGTTAAGTGACATAACATAAGAGGTCGCTCTAGAATAGAATTACGAGGCCCTGGAAGCTCCCGTTAACCTTGTGGGGTGACAAACAATCAGGAAAAACAGCTGCCCTGTAGTGGAAGAAAATTATACCAGATTGCAAACTGGGTTAGTTTTTTCCCCCTGCATGCAGCTTTTACAAAAATATATAACGTTTATACATATATGCCCAAAACAGCTCTTATATTTTTTCTCTTCTCCCATTGATACTAAAAAATATCAGATGGAACCAGACTTGACCTAATAGCAATGTGCCAAGGTGGAACAAACTCTCACATGAGAAACAGATGGAATCTTCACCAGTTACATTCAATTACTGGGGAAAATACTATTGCCCGTGGTAAGTAGTGCAGCTTCACTTAACACACGTCTCAGTTTGAGACAAGTTTAGGGGGAAATGCCCTGGAAGGGATGTCTCCTCCACAGAAGAAAGGTTTCAACATTCCCTCCCCCCACCAGTATGAAAGGAATTTCTTGGAGGAAAGTGAAAAAAACTATTTATTTAACAAGCAGAGGAATTGTTTCCTGGTTGGCACAGGAAACAATTGAGTAATGTTAGATAATAAACCAACCCCCTCTCTCTGCAGAGAAAGCTGGTGGATTTAGAGCTCCTTCTGTAGTTGGATCGGCCCCTCCCGAGGTCCAAGGCCAGGATGCGGCATCCCTGCAGCCTCACTGCTGGTCCACGGGGTCCGATGATCTGGTTCTTGGATCACAGCCAGGCCGAACAGCTCCAGAAGAGGAAGAAGTTACCAGAGGATTTTGGTATGCCAGTATGGGAAAATTTCTTGCCTCAGCTAACAGGCTAGCTAAAAGCAGGAGGGTGTTCCCTCAGCTCTGCAGTGGTGAGAACACAGGGGAGTGTGTGTGAGTCCTTGAACACAAACTGCGCTGAAGAATTCGCCTGGCTTCTCTCCCCTCTCTTCTGCACCCAGCTTAAAGCTGCAGGACCCATGTCTGGGCATAAAGCAGACGATAGTGAAATACAGTATTATCATAAAATCACCCCAAGACAGGTTATCAAATGGGGAAGGGAGGGGTGGGAGATAGCAAGTGGGTGGTTTCACCAAACTACTAAAAAATATGAAGATCAATGGAAAACAACCAAATCTATCTATGGCACCAAACAACAAGGCCCCCTCCTGTTCCCTGAGTGTCTTTACTCTGTCTTCAGTAGCTTTTAATCTGCCTTTCCAAATGAAACCTCTTCTGGCAAGGTTACTTTTCTTATACTTAATTTCCGTTTACACAAGGAAGTGAGTTATTGTCTGTTTTCTCAACTGTACAGTGATATCATCTTCACTAAATATTGGCTCTCAGCTCTTTCCTCAAACTTGTGGCTCTTCCTACAGTATATGACTTGCTTTCATTGAAAGAAAGTTTGCCATTTTGTTAATAAAATTCACATTTTTAAAGAAAGAAACTGAAACCTCTCTTCAAATTACCTACACTCATATAAACTAATTATGCTAGTTTGGTAATGAATATGTCAAACTCCAATGGTGATTTGCACTTTACACTGGCTCTGTGTGGGTTTGCAATAACATTTGCTACACTAAAAACATGAGGTGAAATCTTGGCCTCATTTGAATCAATGATTTTTTTCTCTTTCAGCTTCCTCATGCCTGTGCCGCGTTGGTGCCTACTGAATTCAGAGGTATTATCTGATTGATGTGACCATGGCCATATGGACACATCCTTTGCCACATGGCATCACAAATTAGAATCTGATATTTTTCCCCCAAGAAGTGTAAGGTGTGTACACTATATGATGGTGCCATAAAATATTTATTTATGTTAAGCCCCTGCTCCCATGAAAATCAACAGTAAAGAATTGTGGTGATCTCAAAGGGACAGGATTTCACCCTAAAACATATAGAAGGGCAGTTCTCTAATTGGGGAGCGCAGAGGAGCTAAGCTTGAGTCCTGGAAGCAGCTTTGATGCAGAGTTTTTTCTTCATACAGATGTGTAAATATAGTCCATTGCCTTTTTGCTCCTCTATTCCATCTTTTGACTGCTTTACAACACAAACATTTTCTGCTTTTTGTTACACAAGTGTCAGATTTGCTTCCCCTCCACTGTCTTTCCCCTAAAGTAAGGGGCATCCATCAAGCCAGCCGTAACTAGGTAAAGCTGAGCAGTTTGATACGCGTGGGATCAGGGAAGACTGAGTCTTGCTCCATTATGTCAATCATTTATGGCTTCCAGCAACTATCTTGAGGAAAGGGATGAACACTCCTTTTATTTTCTCAGTTTCCTGTTATTTTATTCAGGATTTTGTTGTTAGAGCAATTACAATAATACTTGAGAAAAAGAGAAGTCAAGTAACAAATATGGAGAAAATAGAAGTATGGAAAGGAGAAGGAAATGTCTCTGTATAAAAACATAACATGCAGCTAGGGAGTGTCTCAGATATGTTCTGCTTCGGTGAGCACTCGTGCAGTATTCATTCAGCCTTAAGAAGGATGTTTTCTCCAAGGTGCAGACCGTATAACTATCTCAGAAAAGTTTTATGCCTAGCACTTCTTTTAAAGATAAAATAATTTAGGTTGTTGGCTAAACTGGCCTCAAATAATGCTGAACTTTACCATCTTCTTTCTCTCTTACCCCACCCCTTAGGTACATCTCACCCACTGCCCTCCTTCAGCTACCTCTGTTGCCTTCAACTCCCCAGTGAATTAAAGCAGCTCTCTCCAGGTTAGGTACTCCACAGCTATCATCATCCCCTGGGTCTCTTTCTGAGCCTCATAGTCTCAAAATCTATTTTCCAGACCTATCTTTAGAAAGAGCATACTGTGAAGCAGTGGGACCAACTCAGATTTCAAAGAATGACAGAATGACCCTTAAGATCATCTAGTTCCAACCTCCCCACTATGGCCAGGGACACCTTTCACTACACCAGGTTGCTCAAAGCCCCACACAACCTGCCCCTGAACACTTCCAGTGATGGGCCACGCACAACTTCTCTGGATATCCTGTTCCATTGGCTCACCAAACTCATATTCTTCCTAATATCTTATCTAAATCCACCCTCTTTTGGTTTAAAGCCATTTCAATTTTAGGCCATTTCAACCCATTACCCTGGTCTTTACATGCCAGCATCGCCAGTGCTTGCTAATGATCACATGGCAACATCCCTGGGCAAGCTACAGACAAGAGGGCAGTGGGTCTCTCTTCTCTGTATGGATCACTAGCACAGAACTGCTATGGGGAAAATGCAAAATATTATGTGGTAGTATAGAATCACAGAAATTTCTGTTTAAAGCTTCAGAAAACTCTGTAAAAGGAAAGCTTTTCAATAACCCTGGGTTTCTCTTAATGTGCTTTTTGAAGTCCACACAAAGACAATTAAATGCCTAAAATGTGTAACTAACACAAAATCCCAGTGGCTGCTGGTGAAGAAATCCTGTCTAGACTTTTGCATGTAACTTCCAGTGCTGTGGCTATGCTGCTTTATATTATGGAGCCTGTGGTACATTGACATAATAAAGTGGTTTGTAAAAGAACTGAAGGCTGAATCAATCCTGGGAGCAGCTGTGGACAGCTAATAGCATTAAAAGAGTTTAGACAGAATAATGAAAGCATCATAGCTGAAAAAAAGTAATGCAACAAGTTTTTATTTCAGTGTCATTTCTGCAATAACAACAAAAATTAAACAGAGTAAGTTTCTTGATGAGAGGCTAAATCTAATAGGGAAATTGGACCACTGCTTAGACATCAAGGTATCTTTCAAACCACTTATGTTTTTATAACTGTTGTGGAGACGTTGCTTGCCTCCCAAAGACTGTAAAACTCATGATTTCTGTTAAGATATCATCTCAGCTTCTTAACAATAAAACACTCAAGACAACAGAAATGGTGTTTTTCTACTTATTGTTCAAGATCTCACTAACAAAAGGGTACACAGAAATTTGATGCTTTCTTGAGTTTATATAGTGTCGGTTTTACCTCCAATGTTTCATTTGGCATGCCTGCCAGTGCTAGCACTGGACTGTAAAGTAAACAAATGAAGTTTTGTGGGGAGAAAATATTCACTCAAGAGTTTCCATTGCTGAATATTGCAGAAACCCAGGAAAGGAATATTTAAGAAAAGCCAGTGGGCAATCTTCATTCATTTCTACTTCCAGTATCTTTTCCAAATCCTTTCTTTCATCAGCTACTTTAACTCCTAATAAAAAAAAATCAATACAGTAAATTAAGAAAATAAAATCTTCAATCCCTAATGTACTTTATCCAAAAGTGTCACCAGGGTCTCATTCAGTGCAGTTGGCTGAAGCTGCAAGGCTAATGTTCATGTCCATTAGTGAATATTAGAGTTGGTCTGATCTCTAATTTTAGTCATCTTGTCTTCAATAGCCTGTAGGTTTTCTTTGGCAGGCTGTTTGTAATGCTAATGAATTGATCACTGCTGGATTGCTCAAGAACTACATCAGCTTTATAGACAGTGTGTTTAAGCTCCCTCAGATTTATATTCACTCAGCTGTTCCAGTTACCTCAGCCCTGTGCTGCAAGTGCTTGCCATAAAGAAATGAAAGCACCCAAGCTAAACAGAATGGGTTTTTATCAACCAAATGTTTTAACAATTTTAATGTTTTGGGGGTTTTTTTCTGTCTAGGATTCAAGGTCTATCCAGGTTTCAAGTAGTGAGGTTTGTAGTATCCTTAATATAGTCTTTGAGGTAATAGAATGAACTAAGGGTGTGTCAAATAGAGAAAAAAGGATTCCTGCACCATCAGTACTGCAGTTTCTATAATCCAAGGCACCAGGTCAATAAAACAAATGGTACAGGAAAGAAGAATGGCATGAAATAGTAAGGCACTTGGCATTGCAACAGGTAAACAGCAGGATGCTGTTGTGGTATTTTTGTAGGCATTGTGAGACACAATCAATTTAAGGAGATTTTCCTAATTATTCAAGGGGTACCTGGATACACTAGTGATTCAAATTCAGGACAAACAAGGAGAGCATTCATATTACAGGATATGACCGATATTTTCTTAACCCAGCCTACAGTTTTAAGGCTATTAGATCACATCACTGCTTGAGCAGGGCACGAATGCTCCGTTAGACAAAGTTAGTGGTTGATTTTTTAGTAAGTTAGGTCAGATTAGTAAATATAAATGACAATGAAAACTTGTCTAATATCAACATGCATGCTACTCTAAAAGTCTAGCTATCATTCAGAGTGTGTCTAGAACAGAATGACAAAGAGAATGCTGCTTCATACTAGAACAACTTGCTTTCAAATTTTAGGTCCATTGTCACTTTCACTAAAACCAAAATTTTGTGTTTCATTCTCTTTCACACTCTTTGGGTTGATCACAGAGTTTTCAAGAGCTGACAGATTTTTTGTATCACTGAGATCAATCAGTAGGATCTATATCAAAATCCTGTAGGATCTTCTAACCCTACATAAGCTTTGGAACATTTCTCTTATTTCACACAACTGGGTCTAGAGCTTAGAACATCTCGGCACCAAGCTAACATTGAAATACAAAACAACAGCTCAGGAGAAAGGGAGGTGAGTCTGCTGCTATTCAGCTTTAAAAACACATATTTCAAATTATCCAGTAGTTAATTTAATCTGACAAATGCTGATGGTCTACATGAAATGAATTTTTATGCCTGTCTAGCTCTTGGTAAAAAATTCCAGCACTAAACGGATTTTGACTTTAGTCACAACTTCTCATCTTAAATATATCTGCTGAAACAGGCTCAAGCACTATGATTGATTCTGCTGAACAGCCCATTCATGCCCACATTACCACTAACAGTCCCACTGAAATTTTGCCTACAGGTAAAATTAGGATCCAGCTTCATATTCCCAAAGCATCTCTTTCAGTATGCAAATGCTTGCCATGGCAACACTCATCACAACTGGTGTTGCTTTGAGTGCCTACCTACTCCCCACGAAGGAGACCTGGTCCTCCAGAGCTTTTATTCTGCCACAACTCAAAGCTTTTCATCTCCGCTGGAAAGGGAAAAAAAAGTAGTGGGACATAAACATTTATTAGCACATTAGTTTATGTAATTTCTGCAACACAAAAACATAGAAGAAGCAGCTGTCACCTGCTATTTCGGATTATGGCTCTTCAATATTCTTTATGAGGACACCTTTAACCTTCAGTCATGTTTCTGATCAGTCTTTAGCCTTTTACAATGAGCCAAGCAAAGTAGAATTTTTTTTATTAATACTGTTGATTGGCATTTGAAGGACAGTTTTCCTCTGGGAAAAACCTGCCATGTTTTGCTGCAGTAACATATGTTTGGGGTGGCAGGGGTACGGTATTTGTTATCAACCATATGATGGAAAAATGTTAGATAGTAAAACAATCTGATCTGTGTCAGAAGGAGTGAAAACCTTGAACAATGGAAACAATCAGAATGTTTAGGTATCACTTTGGTGAGGTTTGAGATGGCTCAAAAGCACTATTGGGAAATTGGATGTTTGTAGTGCTTGATATTGGAAGCTTGGGGTATTTGATATTAAGAATGTTATATTAATTTTCTGAAATATTAATTTTCCTTGGAAGTAGTTTTTTGATGAGGTGAAAGAGCTATTGAAATAATTCACACTCCAAATGCAAAAGGTCAATATTTTAAAAAAAACACCTGAACAAAAAAAAGTAAGATTGAAAAAAACTAAACCAATCTTGGTCTTCCTTATTCTGCTATTATGTTCTGTTATTCACTCTAGCACAGATGACAGCTGACTGTCATGGTTTAACTCCAACCAGCAACCAAGACCCATGCAGCTACTCACTCACTCACCCCTGGTGGAATAGGGGGGAGAATCAGAAGACTAAAAGAGAAAAAACTGCTGGGTTGAGGTAAAGACACTTTATTGGTAAAGCAAGAGTTGCATGTACAAGCAGAGCAAAAAAAACCTAATTTATTCACCGCTTCTCATGGGTGGACAGGTGTTCAGCCATCTCCAGAAAAGCTGGACTCCATCATACATAATGGTGCCTTGGGAAGACAAACGCCGGAACTTCAGATACCCTTCCCTTCCTCCTTCCGTCCCTCACTTTATATACTGAGCATGAAGCCATATTGTCTGGGATATCCCTTTGTTCAGCTGAGGTCAGCTGTCTCAGCTGTGTCCCCTCCCAGTTTCTTGTGCACACCCAGACTACTCGCTAGTGGGGCAGTATGACAAGCAGAAAAGGCTTTGAGGCTGTGCAAGCACTGCTCAACAGTAAGTAAAACATCCCTGTATTATCAATGCTGTCTACAGCACAAATCCAAAACATGGCTCCATACTAGCTACTAGGAAGAAAATTAACTCAAACCCAGCCAAAAGCAGCCCACTGAATTACAGGGAAATAGGAATTTTAAAATGTATTTTATAATTGCAAACACTGAAACAAAATAAACAAAATAAAAAAGGTACCCTTAGGAAGACAGAGAAATTCTCTGATGCCATTGGTCATCTGAAGGATTTTCCTTGCTGATGTGATTCCTTAATGTGTAGCCCCTTTCCCACAGACCGTACGCGTGGCAGGGACACACTCGCCTGGGGATACTCCCGGCGCCACAGGTGCCTCGTGACCCACTTCTCCCATGCTGGCCCCTTCCAGCCGCCCGCAGTCGCTTTCGTTTCTATCCAAAACAGAACTCGTTACTATGGAAACTGCGATAGAGCCGTCCATTGTAGGAGCTGTCTTCCCACCCACAAGGGTTCCCAGGGGCGCAGCCCCCTCTCTGCTAGCACCCATGGGGATCACGTCACCGCCCGCGCGTCTCGCATTCCTGCCCCCGTCAGGGGCTGTGCGGGCTGCACGGCGGCCCGTCCGGTGGTCCTGGGCTGGGCCCCGGTGCCGCCCCATGCCCCGGCCATTTCCAGGGCGACAGCAGGGCCACCTCAGCGGCCGCCGCTCTCAGAGCGGCTGTTTTCCCCCTTCCGTCACAGGAGGCGTGCCCTAAGAGCTCGCCGCACCGTCCCGTGACTTCAGCCGCGGCTCTGGGAGCCACCCGCTCCCCGAAATCCCGGAAAAAAAACCAAAAAAATTCCTTCCTTGCACACAGCAGAAGCTGGGCCCCCCTCCGAATTGGCCTGCTTCAACTTGCTGAGGTCCAGGACCTCTCTTTCCACAGATGGAATACTGCCTATGTTCAGTACAATATAGGACGCGGGCGCCCCTTCCCCTTTTTCCACAATGGCGCGCACAGAGCTGACTCCGGCCGCTTCGAAGAACCTGTCCCGTTTAGGCCTAGGCGTCCCTACGCGAACACAACGATCAAAACCTGCGCGTGCTAAAAACGACACTTTGGAATGTCATTTGCTCCTCTCCACCAATAAACAACCTCAGCCGGTGGCACACACACACGCCCCGCCTCCCCCCTTCCCCCGGCAGCCGAGCTGGGGCGAGCTACGAAAAGCAGCGAAAGGAAAAAAGCGCTCGAGTACCCACTCCAAATGCAAGTCACCCTCCACACCCATGCCTGGCCAGAATAAGTGACCTAACAAACCTTGAAAAACCAGTGGGATCGTGCAAAAGGTCGCAATTTGGTTCCTAAGAACCGAGATTTTACAGAAATTGCTAGCAATTACTGAAATTACACAGATACACAATACACACACAATTACACAGTACACAATGGAAAGAGCTGCCATTTTGTTACCTCCTGCGGGGTCCTGGGACCATGGCTCCTCACCTCAGGTCACTGCAGGG
Source organism: Corvus cornix cornix (assembly GCF_000738735.6). Taxonomy (NCBI): domain Eukaryota; kingdom Metazoa; phylum Chordata; class Aves; order Passeriformes; family Corvidae; genus Corvus; species Corvus cornix. The sequence continues at coordinate 22,631,420 of NC_046333.1, forward strand.
AAATTCTTTAAAAAGTTTCCAGCAGGGAAGAATTCCTTGCAAGATGTATCCGATCTGGTCCAGAAGAAGGCTACCAGGTCCCAGTTTCATCTGGGTCTCCAGAAAACCGATGCCTTAAAGACCTAGAAATGAAACAACACACTTTTGAGAAAATATTAATATAGGAGGTAATACAAAGGCTGGTCTTTATTGGAAGCCTCCAGGGGCAGATATGGAAAATGCCCACCCCCACACGGGGTCAATACAGTTCTATGAGTTTAGCAAATTAACATAACTGACAAAAATCCCCAATTAGAGACATAAGTGGTGAGGTAATTTCCCTCCAGTTCAACCTTTTTCTAAATCCTCCCCCTTTAGATAAGAACTAAGTTTATGAAAAAGTGTCTCAAAGAGCTGGTTTCAGCCTTGGCTTCCAGAGACCCAAGATAGGATAGGGGCCTTGGACCCCTAGAGCGTGGAGCCTCTGGAATGTGTTTTGTCTTTCTGCCTATCAGGGTAGGGAAAAGTACTGGGGCTAGCTACGAATACAGTAATAGGCTACAGAGCTACAAATACATGTGTAAAGAATATAGAGAATATATAAAAGCAAAAAAGGCAAAAATCAATTCAGCATCAGATGGAGGCCAATTGAAAGCCACCAGCATCAACAAATGACTGCTCTGCATCAGGAGGTCCATCTTGGTCCATCTTGCCCAGCATTCTGTCTCCGACACTGTCTGAGGCAGACATGGAGAAAAAAGAAAAAAGACATTTCCCCAGTAAACTCATCCTCCCTCCAGTGCAGAAATCTCTGGGATTTCTTGGATCAGAGATGATCTTTTTTCTTTTAATAGTGGATGTTTCTTTTATACTTCAGTTTGTTTCACACTGAAAGGAAAATCAATGAGGTAAAGTTTATGTATTTTCCTGCATGTTCTCCATATCTCAGAATTGTCCCAGTTTACATATACACACCTTAACCACTGACGACAGGTCCGTTCTGCCAGTATGAAGCATTACCTCTTCATGAGAAACATAGGGTTCTGTACCTTTATAGATGCAGTTTAATCAGTCAAGAATTCCCCACACTAGATATTATAGAAATATCTCTAATAAAGTTATAAATATAATAAATATACAAATGCAAAGCTGCATTTAAATTAGACCTTATAGGTCTTAAAAGTCATTGAACTAAAACAGAATAGTTCAGTTGGAAGGAACTGAATAAGTGATCATCTAGTCTAACTGGGCTGGAGTACTTAAGCAATTTCCAGAAGGCTTAGCTTAAACCCAATGCTACTCTCCAAGGAACACCACCACCAAAAGTTAACCATTGAAATAAATTAGAACAGTAAGAAATAACTCAAGATTCTTTCCTATTACTTTCATTATCTGTCTTGAGAAAAGGAAAGCTTAGGGGAGGCTATATCACCATGTTCCAGTATTTAAAAGGTGGCTACAAAGAAGATGGAAGTTTCCTTTTTATAAGGAGTCACATGGAAATTATGAAAGGTTATGGGTACATCTCATTCCTGAGAAGACTCTGATTAGACACAAAATAACAATCCACCATTGGAATGACCTTCCCAGGGTGGTCAGTTTCAGTCAGAATACAGCCAAAGCCTCCCATAGAGACCCTTTCTGATTCCCTTCCAGCTCAGATAGCAGGAAGACATCATACTCCTAAGATCTACAAATACAGCCATGGGACAGTTCCCTTCATTCATAATAATCTTCTCCCTGTGGTGTTGGGGTCTCCCCCCCTGCCATGTAGCTCTGGGAGAGGGACCCTGAGACAGACACGGAGTTTCCCTGCCCCTGGGGAGCCTCGTTCCCGATTGGTTGTTTTGTGTTCCCCTGCGCGCGCAAGGACCCTCAGGTCCCCTGATTGCCTCAGTTCCTTGGCAGAGCCCAGCCATGCGGCTGGAGAAATAAACATCTCTCTGAAACATCTATTAAGAATCTGTCCATATATATTTCTTTTCCACGGCCTCCTGGATTAATACATCATGTTACAGTATCCCCACTGCAACATAATGGTGGATAATGCGAGCAGAACGATCCCTGACCCCTACAGCGACTGATTTGTGAGTAAATTCTCTTGGTTTTGTTTTGCTATTCCATATCTAAACTATGGAGGAACTGTGGAAAGACTCTTGGCTCTCAGAGCCACATATGGACATTTGTCTTAAAAAGATTCTTGAACAACAATTTGTAAATTTTAGCTTAATTCAAGCTCAAAAGAACTGAAACACTTCCTGGCATGGTTGTTTAAGGACTTTTTCTACGTTTCTTGGGATTTAATTCTTACCAAAGACTTTTGGAACACTGTTTGGACACAGTTAATTTTTGAGTCAAAATATATGCCAATGGAAGAATATTTTTGTGAATATTATTTAATTACCGAGACTGTTGAGCAATGTCAGCTATGTCCTGGTGAAGGGAAGCCTGGCTCAGGGATTGTGCGGCCTCGGCCACGTGGACTGAGCCCTCTGTGAGCAGCAGCGAGGCAATTCCCACGCGCGGGCAGAGCCACGTGAGCTGCAGTGTTGGCAGCGGAGCGAGGCGCAACAGGAGTACCGCGACCTGGCGGCACCCGCCCGGCCCTGCACAGCGCATGGTGGAGCGAGCCCCGTGAACGCCCAACCAAGAGGGGCGGCACGCAGGCGGTGGCTGGCAGCGGTGGCGGTGGAGTGGAGCTGTGCCCAGCTGAAACACGTCCTGGAGCAGGGCGCAGGGAGTCATCGCTCGGGGCCCGGCCGAGACCTGGATGCAGTGCCTGGCAGCGGCAGCAAAGCTGCGACCAGAGGAGGCGACGCACTGAGAACTGAGCAGCGCGGCCCGGCTCGGCCTGCCTGGCCCAGAACATGACCCCGGGAAGAGCGCGCAGGCACGAGCAGCTCTGGTGGCCCCAGCAGCACTAGCAGCTCTGGCAATTCCAACACGGGAGCGAGTGAAAGAGAAAGCAAAAACGCAGTGAGACAGAAAACAGCAACCACTCGGAAAAAGGAAAAGATCACCGTAGCTAAGGTTTTAGGAAGAGGAAAATGGTATAATGTTAAACAAAATTATGGTTTTATAATGAGATGTGACAACCAGCAAGACATATCTGTTCATAGAACTGCTATTAAAAAGAATAACCCTGAAAAATACATCCCAAGCTTGGGAGATGGAGAAGTGGTGAAATTCAAAATTGTGCAAGGTAGAAGAGGGTCACTAGCATCAGAGGTCACTGGGCCTGATGATGTTCCTGTGAAAAGCAGTATATATGCTAAAAATCATAGTCATGTTAGACAATATCTCCATTGTAGGCCCCCCTACAGTCTCCCTTTCCTAATCCCACCTTTCCCCTTTATCCTTTATTTTATTACTGCCAGCGTATTCCCAATCCGTTTTTCCACCCATGGTTTCCCTCACAAAACCATGCCTTTGCCAATTGTTTCCGCAAAAATCCCTTTCCAATGCCGAGTGGGGGATGTAAAGGGGGAGGGAAGAAATTAAACCCTCTCCTGCATCAGTTTCCCCACAAAGCATGCTCAGAGAGTCATGTCTCCCTTCTGTCAGCCTTAAGATGTTCCAGAGAATCTGTTTGGACATTTAAAGACTCAGGAGGGTGGCTTGTATTGTTTTAAAACTGTTCTTGTTATGTTTATCCAGTTGTTTTCAATGTTAAGTTTTACATCTCTTTTGTTAAAAATAAACGGGTGAAATGTTGGGGTCTCCCCCCCGCGATGTAGCCCTGGGAGAGGGGCCCTGGGACAGAGATGGGGTTTCCTAGCCCCTGGGCAGCCTCATTCCCGATTGGTTGTTTTGTGTTCCCTGTGCGGGCAAGGACCCTTGGGTCCCATGATTGCCTCAATTCCTCGGCAGAGCCCGGCCATGCAGCTGGAGAAACAAACATCTCTCTGAAACATCTATTAAGAATCTATTAAGAATCTGTCCATATATATTTCTTTTCCATGGGACTCCTTGTTTGGTACATCGTGTTACAGTATCCCCACTGCAACACTGAGGTATGTACAATATTTGGGTTCTGTACTCCAAAAAATGGTGGATGAAAAGCTCTTGAGAAAGGTCGTTTGTGCTAGAGTTTTCAATGTCCCTTATTGTTCAAGACATCTGAGAGAACTGGTAGCCTTCATGAAGCTAGGAGAGACAGTCTTGCATACACATGATGTACAAGGCATTGGACAAGGAATTTGGTATCTGTCAGAGACTGAAATGTTATAACTTATGGCTTAAACATCTTCATGAAAGACTTTTGCCTATTATAACAAAACTGTATTAAAAAAGGTGCATGGAAGACCACCACACCCTGAATGGGGCCCTGACTGAGGCCCTGGACTGCAAGTTGATGGAGATAAGATAAAGTGACTCAGGTCTGGGCTGGGGGAGGAGAATACATTCACAGGAGGATTAAGCTTCACACCTTCAGGGTGGAGACCACAGCTCCAGGTTTATCAGCTGTCAGGTTCAAACAGACCCTCACACCAAAGGGTGGGGGGAGGAGAGGTTTTGGGTGTGTGGTGAAAAAGCCTCTGGTCCAAGGCAGTGAACATCCATCCTCCGCTGTGCAGAGGAGCCCAGCTGCAGGGGTCCCTTCGCCCCAGGAAAAGCCACATTCAAGTGAGGGACAGCAGAGGGGGTGTCATGGCCCATCAAAGGCTCCCCCACAAAGGAGTCCCCAGACCCTGCACCAGAGCACTGCACATGATGCAATAAATCCAGATCCTTGCAAGGGACAGTGTCAAACCTAGCCCCCTGAGGGGAGGTACCTGGGCATTCCCACCAAGTATATATTAATCCATTGGATTCTACACTTTTTGGCGGGGCAGCAAGGGACCCTCACCACCAAGAAGACCAGATGGAAGGAAGCCATGAGACGTCATTGGGACCCTTGGGAGGGTGATGTGTTTCTACCTAATCCCTGTCACTCTCCCTGTCTGCCCCCCACACTCCTCTTTTCCTTCCTTCCTTCCTTCCTTCCTTCCTTCCTTCCTTCCTTCCTTCCTTCCTTCCTTCCTTCCTTCCTTTCCTTCCTTCCTTCCTTCCTTCCTTCCTTCCTTCCTTCCTTCCTTCCTTCCTTCCTTCCTTCCTTCCTTCCTTCCTTCCTTCCTTCCTTCCTTCCTTCCTTCCTTCCTTCCTTCCTTCCTTCCTTCCTTCCTTCCTTCCTTCCTTCCTTCCTTCCTTCCTTCCTTCCTTCCTTCCTTCCTTCCTTCCTTCCTTCCTTCCTTCCTTCCTTCCTTCCTTCCTTCCCTTCCTTCCTCCCTCCCTCCCTCCCTCCCTCCCTCCCTTCCTTCCCTCCCTCCCTTCCTTCCTTCCTTCCTCCCTCCCTCCCTCCCTCCCTCCCTTCCTTCCTTCCTTCCTTCCCTCCCTCCCTCCCTCCCTCCCTCCCTCCCTCCTTCCTTCCTTCCCTCCCTCCTTCCTTCCTTCCCCCTTCCTCCCTTCCCCCCTTCCTCCCTTCCTCCCTTCCTCCCTTCCTCCCTTCCTCCCTTCCTCCCTCCCTTCCTTCCTTCCTCCCTTCCTTCCTTCCTTCCTTCCTTCCTTCCTTCCTTCCTTCCTTCCTTCCTTCCTTCCGAATTCCTTCCTTCCTTCCTTCCTTCCTTCCTTCCTTCCTTCCTTCCTTCCTTCCTTCCTTCCTTCCTTCCTTCCTTCCTTCCTTCCTTCCTTCCTTCCTTCCTTCCTTCCTTCCTTCCTTCCTTCCTTCCTTCCTTCCCCCCTTCCTTCCTTCCCCCTTCCTTCCTTCCTTCCTTCCTTCCCCCCTTCCTTCCTCCCTCCTTCCTTCCTTCCTTCCTTCCTTCCTTCCTTCCTTCCTTCCTTCCTTCCTTCCTTCCTTCCTTCCTTCCTTCCTTCCTTCCTTCCTTCCTTCCTTCCTTCCTTCCTTCCTTCCTTCCTTCCTTCCTTCCTTCCTTCCTTCCTTCCTTCTCTCTCTTTCTTTCTTTCTCTCTTTCTCTCTTTCTATTTACCTCTTTTACTATTAAATAAAGTATATAAAATTTTTTGGTATCAACATCTAACTTAATTTGGTTTTAATCAAGTTTTGAGGTATATTTCAAACCTTTCTGCGTTCAATCCATTTTACTCACAGAGACTTCATTTTCTTTGCTCTTCTGTGTTTAAATAGGTTCGTAACAGTATCTCACCCAGAGAGTAGTGTCTGGTCACCTGTATTCAAGAAAGGTCAACTCAGAACAGGAAGGAAGGAAAGGAACTCTTTAAATTAAAAGACCTTGAGGGGAAGAGAAAAAACTGGGAAGAAAATTACCATTAAATGCACCATCAAAACAAAATGCTAGAATAGTCTTTAGCAAGAATAATAAGGAAAATAAATTTAACTGGTTCTACTGGACTTTGTTCAGTTCATTAAAGGAAATATATGGAACAGTTGCCAATGAAAATAGGAGACTGAAATTGAGAACCTTCCAGTTCCATGTTCCTGTGTTTCAGAATTTTAAAAAATGTGTGTATTATTTTGAATGGTTCAGGCTCTGGCAGGCTTGTCCTTTTTTATATGATTTGTCCGCTTTCAAAATAAGTTTCAGTCTTATACATATCTGTCTGTCAATTTCTCTACCCCTCTCAGATTTCACATTTATTAGTGATTTGACAAGGTACATTTCAACCTGGCTAATAAATTAGATTAAAAGAAACCTGAGGAGAGGACCACAGTTCCTGACCTAACCTCCCATAGGCCTAAGAACTGCTGATGTAGTTGGGAAAACTGCCAATTTTTCAGGACAAATCTTTTCTGGGTCTGAAACAACAGTGACATATTTCAAACTAAGTGCAGGTTGGGAAAAATCACTTAAATTTAAGTTAGCTTTCTTATTCAGACAAATTGAGAAGGGTAATACCAGTTATGAAGCAGAGGAAAAACTTCAGAGAAAGGCCAGGGGAAAGAGCTGGTATTGTCTGTAGAATGGGAGTGAGAGCGGGACAAACACAGCTGAGCAGGCAGTAGAATATGAGACAAGGTGTAACATGTGCCACCTGGCCAAGGTGAAACATGGGTCTCCCCTTTGATGAAGCCATATCAGGGATACAGTCTTGAGCTAAGAAACAGGGCAACATGCTACCTTGATTCTCGCATTTGGCAATCTCACAAAAAAACTTCTGTTTTCATAGAGTATTAGATTTGATTTCTCATGCCTCACCCTGAAAATTAAAATGGAGAAAAGTATTTTACCATATTTATATCAACTTCTATCCAATCCTACATATAGATTTCATTAATTTAATACTGAGTAAGTATTCTGACCCCTTACTAGGTCATGACTTTATTGTCAGTTTCCTACTCTGTGCTATTCACCTAAAATCAACACAGTAAAATGATAATTTTAGTAATTAGTCTGATCATTTAAGTTGGGTAAAGGTAAGGGGGCAGATCATGCCCAGTTCTCAAGTGGCCTATCTCCATTGAGAGACTGATGTAGGACAGAATACATTCTCTCTATGAAGTGGTCTCTGCTGGATAAAGCGGTCACTTCCTTTACTATTCCTTTTATCTTTTGGACTATAGCACAGAGCAGCATCATTAAGATTGAATTACACTGCTCTCAGATTGCAAGCCTGGAGGAATACTGCTTAAATGACAGAAATTACTGTACATTACCTAGTGCAAAGCTTGTCTTATGATGTGTGTCCTTCAGCTTCAGGGGAGCCCATTTGAGTCCCTTCTCACTTGTGTTGGTATAAATCTAGAATAATTTAATGCAAGTCAATACATCATATCTGAATGCATGTCTGCAGCAGGGAGATCTCTGCTCAGGATTACTACTTCATTAATTTCTGATTCCTTACAGCTGTTGAACTTACTAAAGGTTAACTTACTAAAACATTGCATATCTAGAAGTTCAAGCATTAAAATGGTACTAACTACATCAAAGGTAAAGAAGAAATGAACTAGAAATATGCGAATTAATCCTTTCCAACAGCCCCAGGAGATTATAGCGTGACCAAGACACGATAAAATAATTTTCGTTGCTCTTTTAATAATAAGATTCATTTCTCCACTGCCATTATTTACTTCTGTCAAAACCACTTGCAATCATTTGCAGCAATTTGAAATACTGAAATTTTGGATATGTTGTAATAAGCAGTCATATGACTTTTAATTCATTTGTACGTTTGAATCTGCACAAAATAGCTGCCTTCATTGCATTTTAATTCTGGTAGTAAGCAAAGTGGGGCCAGAGGACACTAAAATCTACTTTGCATCTTTAATGACTCCCATGACACTGTTAGGCCTTCGGGATCTCAATTATCCAGTGTGTTATGGGCACTCAGAATTGTAATCAAATCAAGACATCTTACCCAGGACTACTCAGGTCAATATGCACCCCACTAGACCCAAAGGTATGGGGAAAAGTCTCCTATCTTTTTCAAGGGGTATTTCACCACTAAATGGAAAAGATTTAGCAGAGAAACTTCCATTACGTCCAATCCAAAGAGCAGGCCAATGGCAGGCATGGAGAGCAAAAATGTCAGACCAGCTCCAGTCCGGACATGTGAGCCAGGCTGAGCAGCATGCTAACAAATGACCTGGTTTTTTACATTGTAAAATAACATCTTATTTTTTTTGAATTTTGATATCTTCTTCCTTTCTTGGTGAAACTGAAATCAACAAATCTGCTAAAGGTTGTGGGTTTGATTTCTAAAACAAAGCCACTTTGTCACAGAAGTCCTAAAAGCTTCTTAAAAGCTACTTGGGGTAACATAACACACAAAATCCTGCTACGTACAAACTGCTGTTCTCTGCTTATCAAGAAGACAAGAAGTGAGCCCCACAGAGGGCACTGTTAGCTCATCAATCCTCTGTCCCCAGAAGAGGATGTACACTGCCTGCTTACACACACAGACACATACATGCTCACCTGATAACAAGGAAATCTTAGTACATCCAAAAGTGTCTGGTTATTATTTTAACTGGTGCAGCACTTGTGCTTCCACTAATCTTCAAAAGAGAGCTGGGCATTGCATTCCTGTTGGCAGCAGCATTCTCCTACCACTTTTGCCCAGTAATGACTGAGAACATTTATTTTTACTTTGAAGGGTGTTACCTACATGTCAGAACCCACATCTAATTGGAACTCTCCTAATGCCTTTGGCATTGTGGTACATAAAGCTGTGATCTTCTACCAGTACAAATGTGCTCTGAGTCACAGGTTGGGTCCTAAATCTGCCTAGACTGTTCTTAGATATATAGCCAACAGTCTTAATACTGAGGAAACAGACTGCTTTAGTATGGCTGGAGAACACTGAAACACTTAGAGCTGTATAAGTAAAAGCTTACGTACAGCTTCTGCTCCATATACAGGTGACCAGTAAGCATGGGGATGTATAGAGTTGAAAACATTATTTCAAATATATTATTTAGCTACTATATTCCAGCCACTATGGACTATGAACCCTTGCAGGAAAAAATGTATGAAGCTGAATAATTCAACTTTCATCCAAATTCATAGATGGACACAGAACTCAAGTTACACAGGTTGACACATATCACAGGTCTGTATCACAATCACATGGGGTTTGATTTGATGTTGATAAAGCAAGATTGATGAAATATAAATAATTCTCACTACCTTTATTTTATTTCCATGGTGTTAAAATACTGTAGTTAAGTCAGTTGTACTCTTTGTCTCCAAATAGCTTGATTTTATAAGTCACAGAATTACAATAATAGATGTCCATTATCTGCACACAGATAAACACATATATATAGTATTTAATTCAAACATACAGGAGAAAATGTCTCACCCAGTTAGTGGAAAAGTACTTGAGCTAGACAAGGACAATAACTGACAAAATTATATTATTAGGATAATTCTGCAGTCACTTTTTATTCCATAAAGTTGTATTTTTTGTAAACCTGACATTTCCAAAACAGTGCAAGTGAATCAGAATACAGGTGAACACAAGCTTCTAAATACAGGTGACATCAGTAAGAGTGAACACATTCTTTCAACCACAAGTTCACAAAAAGAAACATACAATTTTACTATATATAAGCAGTGACATTCTAAGAAAAAGAAGTGTCGATGGTGCAGGTACTCTACTGTGTATGCAAACCAAGCTCCAAAAGCAATTAGTCTTCATGCCAGTTTAATCAATGCACATTAAATGAATGAAATTCGACTTTCATTTAAATCCAAGAAACTCTAGCAAGTGAGTAGACTTGGACAAAGGATAGAAATTAGTTCCATGACTCCCTTAATTCTTTAGTGAAAGCAGTATTATGTATTTCCATGCCAGACGGATAATATGCTTTAAACTTGTGCAAGACTCAAAAATGTGCCCATATACAGGAGACATTCAAGAAAGTTGATACTAAATATTGTCAAAGAAAAATTTTTCATAACTATTGCTGTCAGCAAGCTGGGCTATCTGCACATCACTGACTTGGTATGTGGGGTCATTACCATGCATGTATTTAGGCATAGAAAGGGCTGTTTTCACTGTTATGCTTGACATTGCAGAAGTCTTTGCCACTTTGAGATGAAAAGATTGCTTAAGTGGTTTACAGGTTTGGAGTTCACATCAGGCATAATTTCTCTCTCAGATATTCCAAGCAACTTGTGAGATTACTTCAATTCAGAGGCTGCTCCACTATTTTCTACAGTTTGCTGACTTCCTCATTACAATTAAGCAAATAAAAGAACAAGCTTATTCAGAAAAAACTAGCAGGTGTTTTTGTTAGCTACAATGGCCAAGTACCAGAGAATACTAGTGACATCCTTGGAGCACACTAGTTGTGCTGTCGCTTGGGGAGAAATTTCAAGACCCAAACCCCTTGGTTTTTAAATGACAACATGCTGTGAAAGGTGGCTCATCACTGTGCTGTGGGCCACCAAAACTGTGAAATGACTGTGATCTTCTTGAAATCACGATGGAAACTACACGGGGTTGCAACAGCACCGGCTCTCCATTAAGTGATATTTTTCTTTGATTCTCTCCCCCACCTTTTTTCCTGATCATCTTTTTCTGAGATTGTTTTCTTCCTATCCTAAAAACAACTTCAGGGTACTATTTGTAAGAAGACACCTTGTACATTGCAAGCTTTAGATATGTCAGATGCCAGAGCATTTGAAAATTTTACTGCCCCATTTCTAAGTATCCTCCTCCATAGCCTATAGCTAGTGTAAAGTGAGCCTGTTGGGAAAAAAAAGGCAAAAAAAGTTCAGCAAACCTTTCAATTAGGTTGTCCAAGAAAACTCATGACAATTTCTCAAAATGGATTAATTGAAAAACACTTGTACAATGACTACCCCCAGCCTCTGTGTAAGCAGAACAGCACAAAAAACCTAACAAGGCTGACAGATGGGAACTTCCAGATCCCTAAAAGCAATTTCCAAAGTAACTATGTCTCTGGATATTTATGATGATTTCTTAACTAAAAAACCCAGACCCCAGCAGTTCTATAGCAGAGGTATGTTCTACACATTCTTGAAGTATATTACATTTTCATAAGATTTTGGGATTAGAAACTGATTGCAACCAACTGATATTAGTGGGACTTTTTGTTTGGTTGCTCTTTAAGGAGTGGAAAGCTGCATCTACAGTATTTTAATATGAAGAACTGGTATGCTTCACTGTCAAATCTAAGTATCCTAGCTGGAAGAAAAAAGAGCCACAATGGAATTTGATTAAAAAAAAAAAAATTGAGAAAAAAATTTGGAGAGTATACATATAAAACCAAAACCATCCATGACAACAGAATGACAGAGTGCCTAGCAGTGATGATACTAAGAATTTGTGGATTGTTTCACAAATATGGCACTTACCTGGCCAACAACTAGATTTTCTCTAAGGAATGATTTGTGCTGGATCAATTCTATGACAGTTCAAGTCAGAAATGAAACAAATTCAGTCTGGGCTCAAATGTGATTTACTTTTATTTGTTTTTTACAAATAAAACCATTTTTGCTCTGAGACAAAACAAAAAAATGGTCCAATAAAATCTGAAATGTTAAATTTGTAAATTTTTTTAATCTCTCTTCTTTATATAGTTTTAAAAGAGGTTCCAAAGGTATAACTAATTTTGATTTTTAAAATATTGTAAGGAAGAATTTCTGTCAGATTTCAAAGTAAATTTTTGTTTAAAAAGCTGAAATTAATGATTTCAGCTTTTCAAAGGGAGCTTTCTCCTTTTTTTGAATGGAGACTTCTACATTCAATTCAATTCACAAGTAGTTTCACTTATGCCCTGAATTATTTTTTCAGATATTTTACTTCTTAATAATTTTGGGGAGCTCAGTTTTAGAGAGGGCAGATACTGAAGATTCTTACAAATAATAAACAGACCCCCTTTTTTAGCAAGTACTTTAAGCAATTTTAATTTATAGCTGTGAATCAATCTCACATTCAATTTCTGTCTTAGATTTTTTTTAACAGAAAAACCAGACAACTAACTTTTGTTGGTTAACAAAAACTAACTGATGTCAGACTGCGAGGAATTCAACAACCTTCAATATTAGAGGCAGATATAGATTAGATATTTGAAGGAAGCTCTTTACTGTGAGGGTAATGAGAAACTGGAACAGGTTGCTCAGAGAAGTTGTGGATGGCCCATCCCTGGAAGCATTCAAGGCCTGCTTGGATGGGGCTCGGAGTAACCTGGCATGGCCATGGGCAGGGATTTGGAACTAGATGATCTTTAAGGTTCCTTCCAACACAAGCCATTGACTCTCTGACAATAGAGCAGTTCAAGGCCAGACTGGATTGGACTTTGAGGAACCTAGTCTAGCAAAAATTCTCCCTGCCCATGGCAGGGGCGTTGGAACTAAATCTTTAAGGTCCTTTCCAAGCCATTCTGTGGTTCTGTCTCTAGATGATAATATAACAGTGCAGTCAAATGCCATCAGCCTTTTGGTTTTGCACTCTGATGGAAAATCTACACTCCACTACATGCTTATAACAGGATTTTGCTGTGGATTTTGGCTTAAATGATCATTTGTCACACAGAATCTGTCAAATCAACAATTATTGTTTTAAGAAAGATGTTGAACAGACTAATAGTTTTTCTTGTCAGATGTTGAATCAATACGCTTAATTCACTTTGAAATTATTTTCTCCCTAATGCATGCAGATAGCTAATAGTTAATACATACTGATCAATACTGTAGTAATAGCAGACACTTGGTGATGGTGGCAGTAAAAACTCAAACAGGAATATGGATGTGGTCCATTTTTTAGAATTTGAAGCTATCATGAATATGACAAGGAAGAGCAAGACCTATTCTCAAGCAGATTTCTTTCGTGTTCTCTGTGTTCAAGTTTCCAAACTTCCAGCTGTTCTTTTACCCCACCCTTGAGGAGGAAGACATCCTGCAACCTTTCAATCCTGGTTTCACTTTTACCACAGAGGTCGGCCCTTCTTTCCTTTACATGGATTTTATAGCAACATGACATTTACTCCTTATTTACACAAAGTGCAAAATACAAGTAGAATCTAAAACCAAGTCTTACAGAATTTCACTATTTCTATTCAGAAATCCAAGAGCTTTTTGAAGAAACATGTTTGAATTAATTACAATTAGATTTCTTCCAATTCAACAAATGATTTCTTAAAGAATTATGAGCAAAGTAGCAAGCTGGCATACAATAATATCTGCACCTTGACTAAACTTCCCTCTAAATTCTTGAGGAAATACATTCAGTACTTGGAACACCCAGATAGGCAATCTCAAGAGTCAAAAGATCCAAACATTTTAATCCTTCCATCTACTTATCTCTCTTAAAATTACCATATAAACAAACTCATGACTCAAATATGTAACTCACATGGCAGACATAATGTTCATAGCTTGTAGCAATTTATCACTTGCTTTGATAGCAACAGATCACAATCTTTAACAGTAGCTTTAAAACGATCCATCTTAACATTAATATGACTTAATTACTTTTTTTTTTTATTTAAGGGAATTTGTCAATGCCAGAGTGGTTGGCCTAATTATATCCTTTTGGTATCTCAACTGTACAGTCCTAGAGACTGCAAGAGAATACTTCCCAAAGAGAACATTCTGTGATGCCTTCTTCAGTGAGCCAAAGCAAGCTACATCTTGCTACATGTCACTGAAGAAGTGTTTTCATCCTCTCCCATCCAGACTAGTAAAGAACAGACTCAAGATACAGAGTATCACGACTGTGAAATACTTTAGGTTCTTCAGCTTATAAATCAAACACCAAATTCAACTTAAAGAAAGAGACAGTGAAAAGATTTTGGCTTATTTCCATTAAATGATCTATATATGATATTACCAAGCCTTGTGAATTAAGCATATGAGGATTTCAGCTACTTTTATCTGCAAATCTCTCTTTTCTCTCTTGCATTGATGTTTAAAAGTACAATAGAATTTATATATATATATGTATTTCCAAAGATTTAGCCAGATATCAGTGCTTGAGTGAACTATATAGTTATTCAATAGAAATTATAAAACATTGATACAAATACAAAGACATACTCAATATAAAAAGCTTATATTTATAAAAAATATTTTTAGGTAAAAATCTTCCCCTGAGGGCATACCACATAGTTGGATTCATAAATATTGCTCTGCACTGCAGCTTGGTTACCAAAGTTCAAAGTTCAACTCTTAAATGAAGTGTGAATCGCTCCAGTCATCTGACATGGCTGCAGTGATTGCCTCAGGATATGTTCCCTAGCTTTTTGGAGTAATAAAGACACAGCATCAATTGGGTCTCCGAAAAATCTGGAGAAGATTCCTTCTTCCACATATGGAAGATACGAGAGCAGGACCTGTAAGCTAGCGAGTGCATGTCACATGACTGGGCTTTTGTTTCATGGGCAGTTTACTGATTTTTCTGGACCCAGTTCCAACTATCTTCATTCTCCTTTCTGCTCTTTTCAGCCTCAATAATTTCTTTGTACCTCCGGCGGAAGAAGCCCATCTGCAAATCAGAAGAGATGACAGCAGTAAGTTACTGAATCATTAAATTGAAACTTTGTTGGTATGACAACAGATAACATTATGCAGAAAGAACCAGCCCAGGAGTTAGCATCTAATTTCTGCAAGTGCCAATCTGAAATCATAGCTCTTTATTTGCATCAGGATAAATTAGATCAACTGGGTCCCAAATTTTCATAAGTACTCTGCTCCTTATAGATGAACTACTCTAGGTAAGAGTCCTCTTATATGAAGCATGATTTTTTTTAAAAAAAAAAGCACATAAAGTATTTCTAATAAATACAGACCCATATACATACCCACAGAGGCAGATACAGATTTATTGATTTAAAATAAAGACTAAAGTTAAATTTGCAGGTGAACCAAAAGTCAGGCTAACTCTTGGGTACTGAGTAAATGCTGACAGAGTTATATGAACAGTGCTCTCAGTGTCTACAACCTCACAAAACAAGAGGGATCAAGGAATACAGTACAGTCACCCACCTCCCACTTCTCAATTCCAACTATTATCACTGACAGTCACTTTTGCATACCTTCTTGTTTCCTAAATCCTTGTACTTAAAGAAATGCAATTGATTTTCATCTGTTTGGATAAAAATTCTCATACCTCTGTTTTTTTAAGTCTCTCAGATAAACAAACATCATTTTAATAACCGACTTTGGTAAGCATTCAAGAATAATCTCTCAAATTTAGCAGTGCACTGTTGAGATTACTGAATAAATATTTTGTTCAACATAATTAAACATTTATGTAATTCCTACCACTCTAAACCTGTTTTCTTACTCCTGCTGTGTAAAACATGATGTTTTAGTCTTCTTTTATCAACCAGTTATTGCCACCCTTTATTCCCAAATTGCCTATGTGTAGGAATACTTGGTGCTGTTTTGTCATTACTAAAATTCCATTAAATTGGACTTCTTAGTTTCAGTTTTCAGCAACTTTAATTTTCTTCAAGTGTATTTTAATTCACAGGGTAGCATATTCTATCTGTCAAGGGGGATTCTCCAGCACATCTTCCTAAAGTCCAAGTCCTTGCCTGTGCCTCGAATTATATCCCAAATTCACAGCAGCATGAGACTATGCACACACCATCCTCTCATCAATCCTTATCTCTGCCTCTTGCCTTCTGGTGCAAAGGACATAAAAGCTGCAGCATAGTCTAAGAAGCCCCTCTCTTTTGGTAACTGGGACATGCTATTAATCTAGAGATAAGCGTACCCTGCTAGGAGCATAGGTATACATTACACACATACCTACTGTCCTAGTTCCAGACAGACAGGGACAATTTCTGCAGTAGCCAGAGGGGGCATGATTAGAACCTGGAGTTTATTCTACACCACCTCACTCATTGCCAGGAGTGGGGGGAAGGGAGTCTCTTCCAGGGAAAGGGGTTCCTTCTGGTCAAGAAAGCATGGTGGAGGTAACAGTGGGGTAATGCTAGTTCCAAGCCAGAGGGTGCAGTCCAGGTAACATAATGTCTTGGGGTGATTTTATGATAATACTGTATTTCACTATTGTCTGCTTTATGCCCAGAAATGGGTCCCATAGCTTTAAGCTGGGTCCAGGAGAGGGGAGAGAGAAGTCAGGCAAATTCTTCAGCGCAGTTTGTGTTCAAGGACTCACACACACTCTGTGTTCTCACCACTGCAGAGCCGAGGGAACACCCTCCTGCTTTTAGTTAGCCTCTCAGCTGAGGCAAGAAATTTTCCCATACCAACATACCGAAATCCTCTGGTAACTTTTTCCTCTTCTGGAAGTGTTTGGCCTAGCTATGATCCAAGAACCAGATCGGACCCCATGGACCAGCAGTGAGGCTGCAGGGATGCCACATCCCGGCCTCGGACCTCGGGAGGGGCCGAGCCAGCTACAGAAGGAACTCTAAATCCACCAGCTTTCTCCACACAAGGAGGTTTAATATTTTAACAGTTATTCATTTTTTCCGTGTGCATGTGGGCACTTTGTTTGTTAAATAAATAGTTTTTTTCACTTTTCTCCAAGAAATTCCTTTTGTATCAGTGGGGGAGGGAGTGCTGAAACCTGTCGTCTGGGGAGGAGATGTTCCTTTCAGAGCATTTTCCCCTAAACTTGTCTCAAACTGAAACACATGGCTGCAGTCAGGTTGGTTCAGTAGCATTTTGCATGTCAATCACTCTTTTCTATTGTTTTTATTATTGTTGCTTTTAATATTTGTTTTCTTATCTCATTGCTGTTTCCAGTAAATTTTACTTATCACAACGCATAATCTTCACATTTTTTACCTCCAGTTCTCCTATCCATCCTGCCTAAGGGGAGTTTGGAGTGTTTCGGTGGGAGCATTAAATTGGAGAATACAACTCTTAAACCATGACAGCCTAGTTTGGTGCCCAAGTGGGACATGGAGGTTGTGATAACAACAGATCTGCCCAGAGAAGGCTGGAAATGATCTTCATCTAAGCATTTGTTGTATGAGGTACAGAGCCACTGGCTACAATGTTGCTTGATCTGTTCATGTGGCTATGGTACCTAACCCTGTATATATTCCTGTATGTGCTCCTTGCAGTGCTCTTTTTCAGAGCAGGGAGAAGGATCAGGATTACTTTGTTGATGTACTGTGTGATAACAGTTTACCACATGATAACATGTAATGAAGGTCATTTGGGGTTTATACTCAGTGTTGTTCTCTACCCTTGCCTCAGGCGCAATATTTGGTAGTCCAGTAATAATCATACCCAGTCTGTGGGGAGAGTAGGGGAGGATGACTTTCCCCAGCTTTTTACCCCCTTTTCCTTCTTCAGGCCTGTTACAACAGCTTTGGAGAATTTTGAATTCCCTTTGGGTGTAAAGGAAAGTGTGTTGTTGTTGCTAACTCTGCCAGGTCTCCTCAGTGCAGTCCACACCATGGTAGGAATTAAATAAAAGAGATTTTTAATATGATCTTTCAGAGATCTGCCCCTGATGGTGGATAGTCATGAGTGGCATGGAATGTGGGAGAAAAAGTTGGAGAAATTATCTGCTCCAAAGGCTTGGAAGTTCATCCCTGAACAACTACAGGATCCTGATAAAGTGACAGAATATTGCAAAGAGAATGCTGTGGCAATTGCAGAGAGGAGCAATTATTGCAATGTGCTGGGCCCCAAGTATGATTTATTGGACACTGCTCTTTACTAGATAACACCTTCAGAGGGAAGGGAAGGAAAAAAGACCAGCAGGCACCGTGGCCACTCAAACTGCAGCTGAACCAGATGAACAACTCATGCCAGTAGCAGGTGCCCCGATAAAGAAATTCAAGACAAATTTAGTTCACATAGTGATGGATGAAGAGGAATAGGGCGCTCAGAACAGGAGGAAGAAGCAGGGCCAGAGAGAATCACCTGATCTCTACCCCTAAGTGAGCTCGAAGATATGCAAAAACATGTCAGCCACAAGTCAGGAGAGCCCCTTGTGACCTGCCTGCTCCAGTGCTGGGATACCACAACTTGCAACATGAAACTAGAAGGTAGTGAGGCCAAGCAGGCCTCAAGTGATGTCCCAGGATGTAGGCATTGGCGAGGGGATTTAGAAGAGGACAAGAAGAGGACAGAAGCTCTCAGCCTCTGGAGGCAACATCTGTCAAGCATGAGGGAAAGGTATTCTCTCATGGATGACCTAATAGTGCACTGAGATGAGTGGAATGCCATGGAGAAAGGTTATCCAGAACCTGAAAGAATTAGCTGTGCTGGAGGTAATCTATAGGGACTCAAACAATGAGCAGTCACCTGTAGATCCAGATCAGGTCCAATGTACACAATCCATGTGGCAGAAATTTGTATGGTGCGTGCCGTCGTTGTCCACCAACCCTTTGGCATTGATGTCAGTGAAAGAAGAAGAAACATTGCTTCAGGTGATTACCTGACTTCAACAATACAAAGTTCATCTTTTTTCCTCCCTACCAACCTGTGCCTTGGCTGTAGAAAGACTGTACAAGACTGCAGACAGACTTGAGCGACTTGAGCAAGCTAGGTGAAAATGTCCCATTGCCCCGTCAGTGTGGACCAGAGTTTCTGCTATTGGGAGCATGTACCTCCTTGTTGGAGAGAGGGGTACACACCACAAGGTAACCTGTGTTTTTACCTGTATGACCATAGAGATGACATGAGAAAGTGGGATGGAAAACCCACCTCTGCCCTAACAGCACAGGTACATGAGTTGAGAGGAAGAACAACCACCAAAGGAAATTCTTCAAGGATAAATGCCACTCCAGTTTCCAGTGGGCAAGTCCTCAGACAGAATGGAAGGGCTGAATGTTATTTCTGATCCTCTTGAAGGGATCTCCAGTTCCTTTTTAGAAGAACTGAGCAAAGACTACCAAGACCAGAAGCAGAGAGGACCTGCCTGCAGCCAAGTGGAGAAAATGGACAATTGGATCTATTGGACTGTGTGGATCCCATAGCCTAGCACATCAGACCCACAAGAGTATAAGGCTTTAGTTTACACCTGTGTTCAATTTACCCTGATGCCATCAAGGTATGTGGGAGCGGAATCCATTCCTATTTCTGGGGTGACAGAGGTATCCCAGCAGCTGACAGCACTGGAAGCTGAAGTGAGCCTTACTGGGAAGGAGTGGTAGAAACACCCCCCTGTGACTGGTTCAGAGGCCCTGTGCATTCTTGGCATAGACTATCTCAGAAATGGGTATTTCAAAGACCCAAAAGGACATAGCTTTTGGGATAGCTGCTCTGGAGACAGAAGAAATCAGGCAACTGAATACCATGCCTGGTCTCTCAGATGACCTCTCTGCTGTGGGACTGCTGAGAGTTGAAGAACAACAGGTACCAAACACCACAGCAACAGTGCACTGTCAGCAGTACTGCACCAACCGAGACTCTGTGACTCCCACTGTTCCGGTTTGGCCAAATTTAGAAATATATCCTCTCAGAGAAGGCACAACCACCCCTTCCCCCCTCCAGGTTCGGGAAAAAAAAAAAATTTTCCTGGAAGGAAAGTGAAGGAGATAAAACTATTTATTTAACAAACACATGGGGAAACGAAAATAAGGCTAAATAATAAAATGTTTCGCTGTGGAGGAAAAACCTGGGAAAGTGTTAGAGTCCTCCCTTTGGTCTCCTTGGAGCTGGGGCTTGGGCCAGGGCCAGGCCCTCTGTGCCCGATGGAAAGTCCTCCTGATGTGCTCGGAGGTTGAAAGCAGTCCAGTAGAAAAGGGAGAAAATCCGGAATTCCAGAGAAGGAAAAGCAAAATCCAACTCTCAGTCTCTCTCCGGAGAACAAGAAGCTGAAACAACTGGCCAAAAGCTGACTGGAAAGCAGCAAGCCGGGTGCTTCCTCGCTCCCCTGCCGCAGCTGGGGGGGGAAAAAAAGTGCTATCTCTACTTGACCTTGAACAAGCTGCAAACTGCTTTGAAAAAGTTTTGCTCAGTTTTTTTCCTTCCCCCTCTCAGGCTCAGTCTAGAGGCATAGAAAAGCACAAAAATTAATTTCTGGGCATAAGCAGCGCTATGGGATACACATCATAAGGTCACCCCAAGACACCCACCCATAAAATGATTCAGGAACTGGAGACCCGGGGAGTGGTCAGTAAGACTCGCTCACACTTTAATAGCCCCATATGGCCAGTGCATAAGTCCAATGAAGAGTGGACACTGACAGTGGACTATCATGTCCTGAATGAAGTCATACCACCACTGAGTGCTGCTGTGACGGACATGCTGGAACTGCAGTATGAACTGCAGTCCAAGGCAGTGAAGTGGTGTGTCATGGTTTAGCATAGTTAAAGAAGGCTCCATCAGCCATGGAAGTGATTCTCTTGCAAAGAGGTGCTCACAGCTTCCTCTATGACCTGACAGAACCAATCAACTGGCTAGTTTGAATATTGGCAACTTTTTAAGCCACTTAAGAAGCTTGATATGCCTCTGTGATCCACCTTTAAGAACAAACAAACCCCGGGAAAGCTCTCTTGCTTCCAGCTTTCGGACAGGTAACTGGGGGGCCTGTGTGTCCCAGCAGGGCCAGGCCAGGCCCTGCTCTGCCTGGGCCAGGCCGAGAGACAGTTATCCTGGAGCCGTGGGGCCCTGTTCCACCCACAGCCCTGCTCCATGCAGGCAGCCGTGCGGCGCAGCTCGGCCAGCCCCTCCCAGTGCAGCCGAAAATTCATCTGAGGCCACTGCATCTGGGGCCGCCGCCCGGCAAAGATCGTGTGACCAACAGCGATAAGTAAATTCCAGCTGCAAGGCCCACGTGAGATTAACCCTTTTAGTGTTGTAAGTTCCCTCCAGAACAGATGAAGCCTGCAGACATCAATCCTCTCCCGAGTCAGAAGAAGACGGATGGTGGAGGCAAGTGAAGAAAACACCATAAAGACACCAAAGTCAGTGAAGAAGGAAGAGCTGAAACCCCGAGAGAGGAGAAAGAGGAGATGCTTCAAGCCTAGAAGCTGACATTCTGTTGTAAAGCTATGGTGATGGACTATGATACATCAGAGTACCCTTTGTAATTTCATGAAAGCATGGGGGGGTGAAGCGTTCAAACTGCAACTGTGAGCAAAAGTACCTGTGCTGAAATAAGCAAATGTTGAAGTAGCTGTAATTTGATGAGAAGCTTGAACAGAAAGAGATGAAAGTGAGGACAACCCTTGCTCTCAGGGGAG